>NW_024044237.1:22746792-23473459 GCF_014851395.1 Micropterus salmoides
TCCCTCTGTCCGGTTTGAAATGCAAGGAGGACGAGACAGAAGCCCTCTGTGGGTATATCCCATGTAAACAGGGCCCTGTGCATTGTGTAAATTAGGTGGATTAGCCCTTGCTTTTGTTGGACATGGTTTGTACACACGGACACTGATTTAGCTCTCCTAAAGCCATCTTGGCCCTCACAACTTTAAGGAAGTCTTACATTCTCAAACCTCCTGCCGGAGATGATCTAAGGGGGGGACTCCTTTTCAAGTAACACAGCATTCATCATTGTTAGTTCAGGTTTTGTTTGGTGAAATGCAAAAACATTCAGTCGGAGCCTCCATTACAGAAGAATAGAAAAAACATCCTGTTGATGGGTTAAACTCATGAAGCCTGGACTTTGTATAATAAACTACTGAACCGCAGCCAGCGATGAAGACCTTTAATTATCAAATCAGAAATCATTTCCAGACACCAGGAGGACTGATTCAAGTCATTCGTGAAATTCATCAGCGAACGTGGCAATGTTATGCATCCTCCACCAGCCTCATGGCCCACCCGCCGTGTGTACACGTGAGTGCGGTATTTCGAGGTGTAAATATAAACATTTGCACATATTTCTTAATAATTCCAGTATTTGGACCAATTAAGCCAGATGATTTTATCGTCTGGTTTATCAGCTGTGGGTAATTAAAACGTCCCCAGAACCTATTTTATCTGTATATCAATCATCCTCATAGGACAATTCCAAATCATTGAAAAGAGGGTGTGGTCACATGTCCCTCATCCCTGTCAGGTGGTTTACAAGAGATTTTATTTTGCTGTTATCTTAGATTCTGTTATTTTTCATTTGTAAAAACTTTGCTAATTGGAGATAAATCAGTTTCATCTTCTTCTTTTTTTTTACTCGACCTGTTTGTCTCATAAACCTTTATTTACTCTCTCCACTTTATTCTGCCATTTTGAGATTATGACACGCAACAGATGTGGGAAGAAAGGGGGAACTTTATTTCATCGGACACCAATTAATGTCGATTTGGCCAATATCTAACATCATGACCCTTTTATCATTTTAGACCAAAATAAAGCTGATTGGAAAATAGTTTTAATGCGTTTTTTAATGAGAAGCCGAGTAACCAAAGTACCCCAGAAGGCCTGTAGGCCCACACTCTGATGATGTTTTCATCAGTATTCATCCACCTGTAGCATCGAGGCTTCTGTTTATTTAGCTTCTGTTGAAATATAACACATTTTTCATAGTCTATATAAGTGTTTTTGTAAAAAACAAACAAACAAAAAAACGTCCATACTTCTGTCAGCTCTTTCGTTTGAATTGCTTTATTATTGTGACAATAACTTGCGGCATGTTATTAAATCCGGGCTAGGGATTCTTTTCATCTAACTGACGACCTACTTAGGCCTATTTAGAATAAATAACCTAAATGGTGCTAAAGTGTATTCGGACGCTCCATTTTGACATTAAAGCCCGTTAGATATCTTCTTGTGTTTTTGTTTTGGCATATTACCACTTGCCCATTGTTACACACAGGAAAAAATAAATATGTAGGGTAGGCTATATTACCTTCATCCAAACTGCAATTGTCATATCTCGAGGTGGAGAAAAATCATCTTTGCACACATTTGTTCAAGAGACCATTCTGAGTAAACCACAAATATTAAAATCATGATAAAATACACATTTAGCATCGTTGGCGTTTGCAAGGGTTTTGATTTTATACCACTCAAATATTTTTGTGTTAAAAAAATACTGTTGCTATTAGACCTTAAGTCGCCTAGAATCCCGCGGTGGCTGACTTTGATTCTGCTTGATATGAAATGAATTCCCTCATTGTGTCTGTTTGTGAGTAAGCGGATTAGACTTGGAAAGAGTTTCAACATCTGGTGATAACCTCTTCAAAGAAGAGAACATTTCAGCGGGACATCGCAGTTTCTTATATTTCATTAAATGTTTTTTTTTGTTTAAAACAAAACAGACATAACAAATATCACGGTCCTTTTCGCATTAGCAACAGAGTGAAGGGTTAATTGTCTTCAACAGGCAAATGTACAAGCCACATCTCTTATGGCTGCCTTATTAGTTTTTCAGAACGAAGAAAACCTTCACACCAAAGTTTGTTTTTTTATGAACAAGATTTGTAACTAAATTTTTATTTTATGAAAATAGTAAAACAAAAAGACTATATGTATGGTATTTTTCCCCAGTTAACAGAGTGCAGAGATTAAATGTAATTCTGCCCCCTGTCTTCACATGTGGTAGAACGTTTTAATTATACAACTGATCCTCTTTGTTTTGTGAAAGGAAGAATGTCTTACAATCTGGTCCTCTGAGATACAGATTCTCCTGTCCAGCAATAATGGCAAGTCATAGTAATACAGCAACTTCTTCAAAGTGTAATGCCTGAGGAGTTGCGGATGCAAAAAATAGAAAGAAAGAACAATTACATCTCTGACTGGTTTTAACAGCAAAAAGTAACATGTCAATGTGGAAATAATGTTGTTTTCATCCCATCAGATTCCAGTTAAGATTTTCATATCCATCCCCTCTGTGAACACATGTGATGAGGAGAAGATGACCAGCAAAATAATGTCTCCATTCTAAAAGTAATGTAAGAGAAGTCCGATGAGAAATATTTAGATTAGATATAACATGTTTAACTATACAGATTAAGTAGAAGCTTAGAAAAATGCCCTTGTCATCTATGGAATGTAAAGTTCCATAGATGACATAGATTTGTCTGAAGTTTGATATCAGCAGATGAAACTGACTATTCTGGGGTAACTTGACGTATGTTTGAAAAACAACGTTTTTAAACCATTTGAGTGAGGGGAAGAAAGCTAATTTCCTGCTTTACATCTTAATGGAGTCATTATTGAAATACAGGGTCGTTTAATTCATTAGTGTGGTGAACAGTTCTTTTTACATGTCTAATTTTACAGTATACAGTATGTCTGTGGAGTTAATTGTGCCTAATTGTGTGTGTCCTGGAATGTGTGCGCTCATAGTTGTCTGTCCATGTGCCCATGTGCCAATGCAAGTGTGTGCCCATATGTGGGTGTATGAGTGCTCCACTGTTACTCCGTGCCTGTGTGTGTGCCCATGTGTGTTGTATGCAGCCTATTAGTGGAATTTAACCCCTGTGTTCAGGGAGTCACATCCCCTCAACACACCAGTCTCCTTTCTTACAGCAGTACGTTAACATTTTACTCCCCCCCTTCACTTTTGTCCTAAGAGGGCAATTAAGGAAACAAACGTTTTCCCCAAGATAAGCTGGCTGCCAGCTTTGCATACTAATGCAATGCCAAGTGGTTACAAATAGTGAGTGCTCTAATTACCGGCACTGTTTTCAATCAGAAATTGCTCAATTTCCCAGGATGAGGTCTCCATGGCTGGAGAAAAAAAGCACAACCTGACAGAAGCAGGAGACAATCATCTCTATGTGGAGTGTGGCTGATTTTGTCTGCCTATGTGTGTGTATGCTCATGTGCCCACATGTGTGCATGCGTGTTGGTGCAAATAATCTCATCTGCCTCTCTGTGTGTAGACCCCGGTACGACCCTCTCTATCACTGCTGCCCTTGACAAGTCAAGAAATGGATCCTGTCAGCCTCTACGGCATTTAGCACCACAATTATCCCCCTTTTCACAGCCTGGCTGCATTAATGTAAACCACACCAGGCAGTAGTTGCCACTGAGTGATGAGCACGATTTGGCGCACCATCTCTGGGTGAGCAATTTGATGCAATTGTGTTGCTGTGTGATCATCAGTGCAAATCAGGGCCTGCTCATTTATTAAGCAATTTCTGTTGGAGAAAATTAGAAGGAAGGCTCTTTTAATTTTGCAGGAGATAGTAATATCTTTAAAAGCAACAATAATGCATAATGTGGCTGACATCAAACCAAAAACAGGGATATTCGAATGTTTTGCCCGCATCAACCCATCAGGGGAGGTATTCTGAGAGGAATGGCCATCTTCACGTGGCCACCAGGAGTAGGGGGCAGCACAGACCAAAGTGACAAGGACTCACTCCCTGGGTGTGAGAATGAGTCACTCCATAGGATGCACACACAGGACCCATCCGTTGGCCTTAGCTGACCTTTAGCTCTGACAGTGGCTAATGGAGGGCTGGCCCTCGATCAATGCACTGAGAGACTGGGCTCCCCATCCCTGCCCTTTCACCGGGCCAGGAAGGGAGGGACGCTGCCAGAAGCCACGCAGCGTAGCCATCGACCCTGCCACTTTCCCATCCTGTGGGTGACAGCTGCAGTGCCAATGAGCCTGGGGACGCCACGCTGCCCTGCCATGTAGGAAGGACAGCCAGCAACTCTATCTCTGTGGTGGTGGGACGGAAAGTCACTGATGATCTGCCTGTGAATGTCAGATCCATGTAAACAACCCCAGCAAACACTTTGGTGTTGAGTAGATGTTGATGTAACGGCCTTCTCCAGTGTCGAAAACCTGCATAGCATGATGAAATTCGTCGGGACCTAGGTGTATCATTTTGTGGTTGATGAAATACATTCATGTTTTCAGCTCAAAACCTTGTCTGAAGCTTTTTCAATATAAATTTTTCCATTGCCATTACATGGAGTCATAACAGTGCAGTGCTTATCAGGGTTGGTGTTGAACCTACATGTTGTGTAAACATAAGGAAAGATGTCATCCATCAAATGCATGCTTTGACATCCTTATTTTTAAAAACAGATTCCACTTAATTTCTTTAATTTAAGTTGAATAGAGTTGGACAAAAAGCCAAGAACTGCTGCAACCTTTTGTTTGTAAAAAGTTGAATTCACATCAATAAAGCTAGACTCCTACATAACCCTTGTCAAATGTTAGAAGTTGTGTTTGCATTTTGAGTGTTCTTGCCATTCATAGTGCACTTAAAATGTTACCGTAGGGAATATATTTTCTCATGCACCATGTTGCTAAGATGTGCCTGATGTTGTTCTTTGTAACCCAGATGGTGCACCACTGTATACCTTTTATCAGAGCATGCCTTTTTTGTCAATAGAGAATGCTTGCATACGAATACAAAACAATATTTAGTGTGTATTTTAATTGCACAGACTTCAATTCAAACATGTAAAAATATTCAAAACAATAGCAGATAAAACATTCATTCCATATGGGGAGAGAAGATATCCAAGAGGTTTAGCACAGATTGTTCTTTTTATTATCATTAACAGTAATGTGATTCTGAAGCCCCCTGCGACCTTCTCACAGCAGCACCTCATCTCAGAAGTCATTCATTAGTACAAACAGAAGGCAGACAGAGAGACAGCGAGAAAGAGACTTGGGCAGAAAGCATAGTGTAAAATAAATTAGATTGTTCTTATTAGATGAACCATTTTAAGATGGTAAAAGAAAGCATGCTTCAGAAATTTAAAGGATATCTAATAGTACGGTGTTTGGAGATGAAGATGTCATGTGGAGCCCGTGATCCAGTTGTTGGTTTTGTGCTGTGTGTGTAATCACAGTAACATTCACTGTCAATTTGGGATTGTAAGCCCCCAGGAATTCTTAAAATATGGGTCTGAGTAGTGAATGTTTGTTTTGAGATTGGGCGACAGAGTTTCTGTTCAAGACCAATGCGCTGATGTGGGCTATGGTGAAACTAATCAAAAAGCTCCTTATGTCTTCTTCCTCTGATATAAATGGATTGTACAGTCCCCCCATGATTTGGCCCAGTGTTTACAGCATAAGATGTTTTACACTGGAGTGACAGTAAAGGCCACCTCTCTCAATTAAGCCCCCCTGGCTCCTTTTCCATAAGAGCAGTCAGACGGCATTTCTTCATATCTGCACCCCCCAGTGCTTCTTATCTTACCCGGCCTGTAAAGGCCCATGTGACACACCTCTATACATGCTAATGTGTGAATGTATACATATGTGAGGATAAAACAGAAACAATGTGATACAGAGTGGTCAGAGGCTTGGTTGCGCCGGGGCGACAGAGGAGGAGGAGGAGAAAGGGGGTGAAGAGAGCCGTGTGGATCCTTGGAGTGGTGTGACAGACTCCCCAGCCTCCTGGTAGGATTTGTTGGAATGTGAGAGAGGAGGATTTTAGCACCAGGCGAGCCACGCCAGAGTGCTGCAGACTTCATGCCATCTGTCTCAGCCTCCATCCTCTCTTTGCCAAACTCATCAGACCTTTATTTCCTCTCCCTCCATCTCCTTCTCATCCCTGTTCACAAGAGTAGCGGACATACTGAGATCTGCTAATGTATTGGAGGGAAAAAATGGCTGAGCTTAATAAACGGATTCAAAAATCTCAATTGATTAATATGTATTCTTGGAGCTAAGTGTCCGACAGCCCTCATGGAGATAAAATGTGTTCAGTGGCCCTGCCATTTGCATCTTGACCAATGGGGAAAGAGATAAAGATATTCATTCCATAGCCGTTGCTCAGTAAATAATGAAACATGCTTCAAGTGAGAGCCAAAAAGTTCACTTAATTTAATGCATCATTATAAACTATTGTATATAAAAAGCTATTATTAATTAACTTTTTTATCATACTGTATCATGATATAAATAATGTCTTATTAAAACATATACAATAAATGAATGACAATGATCAGTGTTGATGTGTGTTTATTAGTGTGGTTATTTTGTCAGTGAATTAAGAACATTTTATGGATACACTATACTATACTACTACACTTATGAAATGGAAATCTAGAGATTGAACACCTGCCAGCCCATGAAAATGAGAATGTGACCTTACCAAAAATTACCATATCACTTCCATGTGAGATATGCATTCGTATGCCATAATTAAAACAAAAGAAGATTTTCACATCAAATGGTTGTGTGATGTGGTGTTAGGATGGGACTGCTCCATCACCCTCTTTCTCTATGTGGGCGACTGAGGAGGCGGCCGAAGGAGATCACAGGGAGGAGCTGTACCGGCTTCATGTCCTTAACCCGTTCTGAGAAGGGCAACAGAGGGTGGAGGGGATGGAAAGGAAATGTACCCTTTGTCCGAAATGGAACACCAGGTGGCAAGAAGTGGGCAGGAGGCCTTTGAAGAGGATCCCTGGTCTCTGCGTTGGGATGGCCTCTGCGATCGATCCGGCCAGATATGGCAGGGAGGAGAGCCAGGTGCTCCCAGAGGGCCGGCAGACCACGCAGATCTATTATGGGCGAGGAGGAGTGGAGTCAGCTAGGGCTCAGCCCTACTGCTCCTACTCATATCACTGTTCAGACAGCCAGAGTCAACTGGCTGTATCCTAACAAGCAGGCAAATACTGAAAACAGTCTGGTGTCTTCATATGAAAACTTTAGGAAGGGTTTCCACTGCAGAATGCTGTCAAATCTGTGTATACAACATTGCATAACACTGAATAATTGGTTGTTAGTGTGCATACATTCTAGTATAGCACGTCTGACAAAGTGATTGTATGCAGGTCAATGAAGAGCTTTTTGAAATAAATGGAAATTAGTTACTTAATATATTTATTTTTTGGGCTGAAATTATAATACAACAACAAAAATCCAGATTCAAAAATTGGAACAATAACAGATAGAGGAAAGAAACATCAAAAAGGAACACAAAAGCAGAAAATTAAATCAGCAGATGTTTGTGCACACGTGCCGACACGTGAATGTGGGGAGCTGCTGCTAAGTGATCCAGTAAATCACCAACATTGCTTTGAAATTATGAGAAAGACAATATCAGCAAATACCGAACAGCCACTGGGATACCTTTGCGTGTAACATCAATACAAAATAACCAGTGATAAAGCTGAAATAATGAGAGACATGAGTGTGAAACTTTTATCTTAAGTAGGTATTACATGTTAATGAATCAGGCATCCCATTCACAGGGAATGTGTTCAGCTAGAAGGACACAAGAAATTTACACACTCCTCCAGTATTTGTATTTTGGCCAACTTTGGAGGAGGTGAGTCCTATCAGTGTCTATGTGCTCATCCCTCTGTATCTCTAAGATGTATACTCCACACAACATGCAAGCAAACATATACATGCACACTCACTAAAATGCACAAACAGAAACTGTAATCCTCACCCCCAACTCCACCCCCACCACGGCTTCCCTCCCCGGGCGTGGAAATGAAAGCTGGGCACTTGGAGAGGATGGCTTGGAGAAATGAAGACGTGTCTGATTTCCACAGCAACCAATGATGATGCAGCACTCCATACTCTCTGCCCTCTGATAGGTCTTTGTCACTCGCTTCATCTCGAGGCCCATGTCATTCCCTCTAATCCCCCTCCCAAACACAAACAGGCCAATCCCGAGACAAGGCTCAGGGGCTGGGGAGGGCTGAAGGAGCGGAGGCATGGAAGGAGTGAGGGATGTAGTTCAGGAAGAGAGAAAAGAGCACCAGAAGCTGATGTTGGTGTGAGAAGGAGCCAGTGTGTTGTTATTAATAAAGCATTTAAAAAAAGTGAGCACATCAAAGCATACAGGGGCTATGCTATCATACATGAAAGTAATGCACTATGGCTTAATGTTTCCTAAGGCGTGTTATGGTGACGCTGCTTTGATTTGAAATGCATTGTGTGGAAAATGGATTTACAGGAGTGGGGGTGACTGAAAATCCTGTGTGCAGACCATAATTTGAAACCTGACCTCACAGGCTCTTCAAAGTCTCTGTGAATGTGGATATTTAGGATTTCTGTACAATGTGTGTGAAAGACCTAAACTACAGCTACATAAACAACAAATACATACATGCAAGGGATGTGGAGGACACCTGCAAAAACAAAGAATAAGCAATCACTGTTACAACAAAATCAAAAATGCATCCCATCACATTTTGATTATTAGAAATGATTGGAACTAATTTTTCAATTTTTCTTTATCCCTCTCTTTCTGAGCAAAGGGTGTCGCACCTGATTATATTGCACTTGGTCCTGCAGGAAGTGAGACATCTTTCTCATCGTTCCCCCGTGGCCAGGTAATTATCCTAATCTACCTTCATCCTGTGCTCCAGCTCCTGTGCCACACTGGTTCAGACCACCTCTGTGGCTTCATTATCAGCGCTGGGACTCACTAATGGCTTGACGGCCTCACTGTGCAGGCTGCTGGCAGAGAGAAACCAGGGGGAAAGGAAAAGAAGAAGAAGCCAGAGGAGGAGAACAGGGAGAAGAGAGAAGGAAAAAAAGAGACGCTAAAGAGCAAGGGGCTGCTCTGAAAGTTAGTATCTCAATCATGAGCGACAATACTCTCTAGTCCAAAGACTTTGGCCAACAAAAGTCATCGTTCACTGATGGAGGATGAGGCTATAGGGCATAACAGGGTCAAAGAGGAAGCCAAGAGATCAGCCATAGTGCTCTCTCTTTAGGGCAAAATGACCAAGAAGTGTGTGTTTGAGGTAACAGGTCGCCATGTCCTTGTCCCTTACACACCACCACCTTGTATGTTTAAATGGCTATAACCTCACAACATACAGAAGGACTGGGGGTGGGAATTTAGTTTCACTTTTTTTCCGACAAATGACACCCTGACAGTTGGAAAAAAAATGTTGGGGTCCCTGAACAGATTTCTCAGTTACAAAAATAAAATGTGTTGGATTAGACAAAGACAGACATTTTACAATCTACTTTTGAACCCTAATGAGAGCACTGACAAATGCCACCCCACCCCCACTCCGTCTGTGCCATGATTGTTTTTTCTCTCCAGAAATGTCATATACTTAAGAGGTGATAATTCTATATGGCACAAACAGACACTGACTTCTTCCAAGTGTACATAGCATATAGGCTGACACAGATTGAGATGGTGTAACATGTCTTTGCATCACTCTAAATAGCCATGCAGGATTTACTCATTCTTTATGCAGAGATTCCAGTGGAAACTTTCTGAAATGGAAGACGAACTTAAGCACAGTGGCTTAGAGGTGAAAATAAATATTCAGAGGTGAAAATTATTGCCGACATCAGTGGTGTGTGAAAATCTAATAGTACTGCTGTTTCTCTATAGGTGTAGCAGCCTACATTCCAGAAAAGCCCAGAAATGCATAAAACTGCATCGATAAACAGCATACTAAATCCCCTGAGAGTTGGTGTTAACATATTCAGTTTGGTAGAGCAACAGATCATATGTTAAATGCATTTTTAAAACATGCTGCTTGATGTCAGATTCAGTAAATCTACTGATGCATCTTTAGTTCCAACAATTTAAAAGAGAATCTCTTTACAGATTTATGTCATGTCATATACCCAGCTTGAATTTAGGATATTTGAGTTCGCTTAGGCTTTAAGTGTAAGGACAAAACATTTTAAAGATTAAACATCAGATGCAAAACTTCACCGTAGTTACCACTACAATGGTCTACATTCATGTTATGATGAATTGTAAAAGTGTAGGTGGGTTTTGCACCAGTGAAATGAGCAAAATTCTTAAACACCTCCACACTGAAACATCCTCTCTCACAGACCAACATTAAACTGTCCTCTTTTCCATGTAGTATGACTGAGACCAATTCATCTGCAAATGAGCAGAAACATTAAGGTAACTCAGAGGACCGTGGGAAGAACATGGACCCTCAAAGCAAGATTGCTATGGTCAAGTAATGATTAAAGTATATATACCCAGGAGAAAGTAAATATCACAAGTTATAGAGCAGGAAGTGGCTTTTTAATTAAAGGGTCAGTTCACCCAAATGACCAAAACTAATTTTTTTCACTTACCTCTGGACGTATCTAGCAATGTATAGCTTTGGTTTAATTTGTCTGTGGTTTGCGATATACATGTCTTCTGCCTCCACCCCTAAACAGAATATTTCCTCACTGTAAAGTAGCTCCAATGACAACTTTTCCCAGTGAAGTCTATGGCATAACAAGGACATTATGTCTGGAAACAGACAGTGCTATTGATTTAAAAAAATGCTAATTAAATTGCATTCAACTTCATTATGGTAGGCCAAAACATCAGAGATTACTATCTCAAAACATGGCTTAATAAAACCAAACCTCATTGCACCACTAGAGGCAAATATATATATTTAAATACACAAATATGTTTATTTTAAATTGGATAAACTGACCCTTTAAAGTTGAATCTATGGGACTTGCATTAAATCAGGAACTCACTGTCCATACCATGCTCATATGCGGGTCCTGCCATAATGGCAGCTACTGGAACTCAACTGTCTTATGCTAGAACAAGAACTTATTCACAACACTTTAAGCCAAGCAAAATAAATCTGGTAGCAATACAAATTAAAAAGACAAGTGTTTTAAACGGTAGCTAAATGGCAGTTGTAAAACCAAAGATTCTTTATTGAAAAAAATATTTGCTCTCCGCTAGGAATGCTGCTCTTTAGCATTGTCCGCTACTGGTGACTCAGTTATTTTGCAACACAAATGTTTAGAAAATGTAAAATATCAACATTTAATAACAGAGACTGTGAGAAAAAAAACACGTTTGCTCTCACATGATGAAATTGTATTAATATATTCTGTACATAAGCAAATAACGTGACATGGTACAGTACCCTCATGTAATTGTTGAAATGCATTATTTATAAAGGCTGTTATTATGAAGCTCTGTAACTCACAGTTAAAAATGGCAGCAGTAAGAGATATGTTACGGAGCAGAACTGGTAACCATGCACCGTCTAATGCAATGGATATCAAAGACCCTCTTCTTCAAAGTAATTTGGTTGTTACTTAGAGACACAACACAACACCACAGCATAACGTACAGTGTCAAAAAACAGTTCTAGTTTCATTAAAAAAGGATCGGTATAACAAGAATTAGTCAAATAAGGCAGTTCTAAGCTTAGGCAAAATTAACATCCTCTTGAATAGAAGCCCACTGTCAGTTGGATTCTGCTGTAAAAAAATCTAAAACGGCAAATTGGCAAATTTATTTGACTGAACAAATGTTGAAATGATACTTTCAGTGAAAATGACTATGAGCCTCACCCTGTTGCTATAGTAAGGCTAAATATTGAAATGATTCCAGTACCTTTTAGGACAGCTATATTTGGTAAGCATGTAAACAGATGAATTAAGGTGACAGTAAATCTGCATGCTTAGGGCTCAGGAAGATATTAATAGATTCTGCACCCTAACATTATTGTCAGAGTCAGATTGCACATGCAGTTATCAGAGGGGTATAACTCTGTGTGGGGTTTGGTGCAGACAAGCATGAAGACGTGCTTTATTTATTGTCAGGGGTAATGTGATGATACTTGATGCTATAACAGTCTTTTTACGCAGGATTCTGAATCAGAAACATGCTATAAATAAATATGCTAAAATGCGTTCCGATGGGTTTTTGTGGGAGAAAATAAAAACATCTGCTTCAAATGTTTCCTTTTTTCTTCCCAGAAAAAAAACATTTTAGAAAAAAAAGTTCTTGAAGGTGAGAGGTAAAAGCAAACCATTCTTGGCCTTTCCAGGTCACAAAATTGCTTTAAAGGTAAGGGTCTGCTTACCTGAGCACTTGAGTTTCTATGTAGTACATCACAACCTTTTGTTTATCATTCAGTATCATGCTGGTAACAGTGTTGCTTTCTGCTTCAGGTCTAGTGCTGAGTAATGCAACTATATAGCATGGACTATTGTAAGGTAATGAATGTAAAACTTCTCAGTATGTAAGGTACTGGGGGAGAATACAGGCAGTTGAAAACGGGGGGGGGGGGGGCATTTTTTCACAGTTCTGTCACAAGTAACAACCCAAACCGTAGTCACTTCCATAAAAGGATCATGAAGGAATGCAAAAACCTGCTCTTCTGCAGCTTTGCTTTGACAAACCAAAATAGGATCGGGCTAGGACGAGTGTTCCTCACAAACAAGCATCAGTATAACAGTTGAAATATGGCTTTTCTTCTCTCTAAAGGGTGCTGAAAAATACACAAATAGCACTCATGCAAAATATAGTTAACACTGTCATGTAAAATGCAGTATTTCAATTAATTTCAGTGTGTGTGTTTACTCAGGTACTGTACTTCAGTACAATTTACATGTACTTGTGCTTGAATATTTCTATTTTGGGAGACTTTATACTTCTACTCCATTACATTTAAGAGGAAAATATTGTACTTTTTACTTCACTACATATATTTCACAGCTTTAGCAGGCTAGTTACTTACCAGATTAAGATTTTACAGATAAACATTTGATGATCTTATGAAATATGATGCATTGTGACAGATTATCTAAACTGTAGTAATTAAAATCAGCTACTAGCTACAACATTAAAATGCATGTTACACATTATTGCATCAGTACAATCTATCTATTAATCTGATATAATCATATAACACTCTCACGAGGCATTTTTTTTGCATAACAAGTACTTGTAAATTTATTCACTTTATGGAGTATTTATACATTGTGCATTGTGGTATTGCTACTTTTACTCAAGTAAAAGATGTGAAAACACCTTCACATCACCGTGTATATGGAATCAATGTAATTTGAAGCACTCACACCAGGCTACTCTCATATTGTAAATACTGGGTCATTAACAAAAAAAAAGTGTCTGCCACTACTACGCACCATCGCTTAAAAAGGTCACTGCATTTCAAAGTCAATATGTACGACAGACAATGCAACTTTCTTATAAAAAACTACAATCATCACTAAGATCAGCAATAGACGAGACATTACTGAGCACTGTAAGATGTGGCTTAAACCCAGAAAATAATCAGGGTTACAAACCCACATAAAACAACCCATGTTGACCTATTCACACTAAAGGAAAACTTATTTCCTGTTTATTGCTACAGTGTGAAAAAAGTATAAAACTGATCCCCATCTTAAGCAGTGCGCAAGGTGTGTATTTAGCTTTACAGAGGAGTCTGTTAGTCAAACAATGGAAGAGCATTAAAACATGCCAATAGAGCAGTATTAGTCAACAGCCTGAGTCAATACACCCCACTGGGCTGCATGTCTTCCTACAAACACAAGCAATTGCTTTAGAAGGCATCGGCACAAGATAGAAACATCAATTACTGTAAATTACACCAAAACAGTGTGTAACACTTCAATTTGTTAAATCTCCTGAGCTGCCTGAGCTGTTTTGGATGAAAGCAGAGCAGAGCACTGGAGTTAGATAACATTCAATAGCCTAAGTTAGCCTACATTATCTATCCTTGGTTCTGTTTATGCATAGAATGAGGAAGTTATATATATTTTGATTCCTGGGACTTAATCCAAAAGCCTTATTAAAACACAGAGAAACAAGTTAAAATATTTTTTGTGTGTGCAGCTTACTTTTTAAATGTAGAATTCAAAATAAGAGCACTCTGCGGCAGCCCCATGTTTTTATCAAGGCTTTTTTTATTAAGTCCTGAGACACTGGTTCATACATTCTGCACTGAGACAATGGAAACAATGTATAACATACTATCTTGGTTTGCACACTCACTTTCCCGCACAGAGGAACAACAAATGAAAACCTACTAAAAAGTATACAACTCTGCTCCAAAACAAAAACATCCAATTTCAACTAAACTTTGTGGTGCCTCAATGACTTCCCTTGCTATGGTTGATTATCCAGGAGGGGTGCTGGTTGCTGGGGACAGATGAAGATTTGGCTGTTTCAGGGAACATTTTGGGAGGGGGCGGGGGGGGCAGGAGTAAATGAAAGACAAATGCGAGTAGTGCCCACTCAGCTATTTTCCCAGTCAAGATCAAAGGCACGCCGGACTGGCCGCTCCACGGGAAACTTGAGATGGGTCCTGCCTTTGTTTGCTGTTGCTAGGAGACCTACAGAAGGCTGAAAGTGTTTGCAGTGGGGTACAACATCAAAACCATTTCCAATATAAATTTTTAAGACAGCCATGTATTTGTGTCCTGGGCTTTCAATTTAGACTGACAACACTAACAAATAATGACTCATCCCTGTGTTAGTCATGGAATCATTTTCTTGGTGTGTGTTTAAAAAAAGAGAAGTTGTCATAGACATTTGTACAAGCGCACACTACTGACAAAGGGCATTTGTCAGTAGTGTAAATCTTATGCATAGTATCTGTGCTTTGATAGTATGTAAACGTCACCAAGTTTATGCACAAACTAAATTCACCAAACAACGATAAAAGCAAAATTGACCAAACGTTTTGGCTCATTGCAGTAACACACAACATGTGAAACTGCATACACAACTTAAATATAGTTTGATATATTAACAAGCTTAGGCTTGGCTTCCCAAAGAAACTCATTTTGATGCTGTTATCTTTTAATGGGCCCCATGATAGTAAGGGTGGCTAGACATGTGTCACAGAGAGCTCATTACATATCATTAGTTCAACACTCTAATAATGTCTACACCTGCTGAGCAGGAGATAATGACTTGGCCCTTGATATTTGCAGGACTATTGTCTACCAGGCAAAGCACTACCAGGAGGATAGGTCCCACAGGCTGGAGAGCTGCATGAAAACCGATAAAGCTATACAATAAGTAAAGGTACACATACTTTTTATTAGTCGCAAGCTACAGTGACTGCAGCACAGCAAAGAAGAAAGCCGCATTTGTTTGGTTTTTAACAGAATAGGGGAATGGTTTGAACTCATTAAACAAAAATTCACGATGAACCAACAGTCCTACTATCTGTAAATACAATTTTGTTACACAAATTTGAGAAAAAAAGCAAGTAAGATGCAATTAACTATTTACCATTTCTGATGGTAGCTTACATCCTAATAATAGACTTGTGCAATTGCTGTTTACTCAGTAACTGGAGTGGCTCACTCAGTGTTACATAACCTTGTCTTAATAACTTGACCTCAGTCTATTTTCCCCTTAATTTAAGTTGAAAATTCACTTTTTAATAGAGTATGAGCTAAATCTTGTACATAACTCAGTCAAATATAGGTAGTTTTACAAATCCATACATAGTATATGAAATCTGTCTTCTGGCTAATGGGACACATAAAAAACGCAATCGTCACAAAAGTGACCTTCTTGTCTGGAACGATAAAGATTAGAATCGTGCTGTGCCTGCCTTGTGTTTTCACTACTTGAGCCAACTGGCACCGCGCTGGCGTCCTCTCTCCGGCTCCCAGTCTGCCATGATGACAATGGCAACCAGCTACCGCATGGCATGTAAAAATGACAAAGCAAGCCAAGGGATATTTGGAAGATATGAAGATAATACAACACAACTGATCAATCGCTCTGTTAGGAAAACGTATTCCTGGGCATTGCTATTGCTAATTGCATTTCTAGGACATCAGCCTCTTCATCCATGTTTAGAATATGGTGTGCTCACAATGGCTTTAATAGAGGCGATTTTTTTGCAGGAAAGAAAAATAGTAGGTTCCTTTAAGATTCTAAATTCGTACCCTCTAAAGGGCTGAATTTCTTCTAACCAAAAAGAACTAAAAATGGCCTATATTCAAGTGTGCCACAAGCTTATCTGTTGTGTCCTGCCTTAACCTGCTCCAGTCAGTAATAGTGTAGTGAAGCTTCAGCAGAAAACAGGCAGTTTCCAGTAGACAGACAGTGACAAGACGAAACAGATTCAAAATCCCAACATTTGTTTCACCATTTTAAAAAAAGAAAAGAGGCCAAGGCTAATCCTGCAGTTACTGTCTTCAGCTGAGGAAGACAGAGTTGTCTTTCCTGTCACTGCTACCACAGATCTACCCCTGCGTGACATCACAGTGGCACACACTGCTGCCAAATCCCGCATCAGCAGCCTAAATACACTTTAATTGGTGTGTGAAAAGCTGTTGCATTAACGGAACATCATGTCGATTTATGACAAGTCTACTGCGTTTGAATTCGTTTTTTGACTGAGGACGACTTTGTTCATTTGGCTGCCACCTGCCTCTCAGTAATACAAATACTTCACTATAGTTTTCAACACAGACTCATATTGGGTCTAATTTGTTTGCCAAATCTCTGGCTACATTCATGACTTCACTGCCAACATGCTGCTATTCTGGATAGTTGAAGAACAGTTTGACTTCAAACATTCTATTAGATACTATTTTACAACATAATATCAATCTGAAACCTGTTGTTCTTTGGGTGTCCTTCTCGGCAAAAGTGCAGTATCGCAATTAATAAATCATCTATGAGAGAATTTATGAATAATGTAGACTTATTCAGCCATCAGAAGTTTGCATACATAATAAATATGAAAACACATTAGGAAAGCCTTGAGTAGAGAATGAAAAAGTATGAATAGTAAAAACATGTCTCGTAAGTTCTGATCTGATGATGGTTAAATCTTAATTTATGCTTCATTTAGATTTGATTGATAATTGATGCTAACATTTCCATTCCAATAATCATCTTTACACAGAGAAGATGGTGTTTCAATTGATAGTTCTGTTTAACTGAGATAAAGAGGTGATTATTTGAAACTTTCAACAAGAGCTTTTGTTTATTCGTGTGACAAACTGTGTGTGTACTAAAATGTACAACAAGTTTACGAGGAGGACTCTACCCTGTGTTTATGTGCCCCTTAAAAGCATCGACAGGTCTGAATGATAAGCTAGCACAGTAGCCAGGACGCTTTCCTGAACAGTTCACCTCTATTTTGGGGATGACTGCTGCCTGAACTCTGTACCCCCACTGAGACAATAAAACGGCTGGATTACTATAGGACTAGCAGAAAGGCTGACAGTTTATAACTCAAGAGAGGCGATGCTATACAGCCTGTCTGAAGATAAAGATTTAGTAACGGTAAGAGATTGGAATTCTCTCAGTCTGAGGTCAGATGGCCAAAATTACCTTTCTCAATTCCCTGAGGACATATGTGGAGATCCTGTACACAAGCTGAAGCACATCCCTTCACCTCTAAACAAAGGAGTTGTCGCAGTTAATCAGACACCTCATCATTCTAGCCAATAATTGCTTACTTGGTTTGTAAATGAGATGTACTATCATTAGCAAGAATATCATAGTCCTGTGGATCCTGCCTTCACACTTTTGCAACCTTTCACCACCTAATAGAACTAGTGGGACATGTAGTGAAAGAATAGTTAATCTAATTTATCATAAATGACTGGCTAAGCCTTCACAAAGAATAGCTTAATTTGCTCTTCATAGATTTAAATTAGACCTATATCATCTGATTGACATTCAGAGTAAGCATGCAAATGTCAACAGGTCTTTAATTTTTTTCTAGGGTTATTTTTTAACGTAGTCTTAATTTGAAGAGGGTCATTACACTAGATACAAAAGAAAAGAAAAAAAATGTCCTTTACGCCTTCAACTATGTTCAGACCCTTAATGTAAAAACACTTTTTTAAATTCTTATCAGAATTTGTAAGAAGTAGGCTAATTGATACAACTTAATTAATAGTTTTTAAAACTAGATTTTCACTAGAGAGTGTAAATAAAGCAGAAATATCCCTGTA
Source organism: Micropterus salmoides (assembly GCF_014851395.1). Taxonomy (NCBI): domain Eukaryota; kingdom Metazoa; phylum Chordata; class Actinopteri; order Centrarchiformes; family Centrarchidae; genus Micropterus; species Micropterus salmoides. The sequence continues at coordinate 22,765,086 of NW_024044237.1, forward strand.
TAGATTTTTAAGAGTAAATGGCTGCATTAAAGATATTGTAATATTAAAACAAAAAAGAGCATTAAAGCCTAAGAAAATAAGGAACCTATTAAGAGTAACCAGAAAGTGTAAATAATAACACATTTTTATACTTTAGGTTTAATACAGCCATGCTTTTTAAATTAACATAACAATGTACACTGAAAATACTTAACTCTTAATTTTGTTAAAAAGCAAGCAAAACTTTAAACATTAGAGCAGTATTATCTTAAGAGTGACTGGTACATTATGATCCAGGAGTAGTTGAAAAGTCTTGATCTTTTCACACTCTAAGAAAGAACTGTTATTGGGGAGGATTTGCTGTGAGATTCCCTTTTCATTCTAACGGTATTAAAAAGCGTAAAGACTGGAAGACAGAGGAGTGAGGCTGACGTCACAGTCCAAGAGTCACCCGCCGTGTGTTTGGCGTCTCCAAGTAAAGACTTATCTGCAAAGAAGTTTGGACGGACAATGTGGGTGGACAGGGCGTGAAACTACTATCATCATCAGTTCTGAATGAAAAAAAGAAAACATATCTTCCACAAAAAAGAAGGCTCATTCCAATTCAGCTGCGTTGTTGGGACAACGAGAACCATCCCTCAGATGATTAGTTCCACTTCAAAAGAATTTACTTTCCACAGTGGAAACGTCCCCCTTTTGTGTCCTTACACAGGGTTTTCTCAGCCCAAAAGAAGAATCGTATGTTTAGTCAGCCTGTTTATTATTCCTTCTGTTCACACTACAATTGTATTAAATAAATAGAGTACTACTAACAAAGGCCTATTAGCTCATAAACATGTCCTGGTGCACACAAAAAAGGCTAAATCACAGTGTCTGCGTAAGAATTAAGATACTCTAAATGCTGGTAAAAGCATACACTACATTGCTCGAGACATGATGCCAACTGAGAAAGTCTTTTCACTGACATCATGAAACATGCATTTTATGTTGCACATATTTTTTTTCTAACTGGGGATTTGTTATGGGGCTCCATCTCAATTTTTAGAGGGAAAACAGCACCAGTAACTGTCGATGCTGTGAGGTAGCAGTACGCTCTACCTACATTTGCTAGTGCACACAATGAATGAATGGATTTTGCTTGTTCACTTCTGATAAGCAGCATGGCCAGCCCCACTGATAGACAGGCCGGTTGTAACAGCTGAAAGTTGCAATCTTTGAATTAAAAAAATCTAATAAACATACTATACTTTAAATGCACTTGTCAAATTATACATATTTTACATCTAATATGTTACTCCAAAATTGAGTAAATTAACAAAAAAAAAAACAGCCTGCAAAAAATTTTAGGTAAATAATTAACGCTAATGTTTGGTGCAAATTACATTAAACTTAATGTGATTATTGATGTGTGGTTAAAGCAGCAGATCAAAGAGAGTTTCAGCACTTAGCTTGATTGTTAACCTGGCATTCCTTGAGACACAATTCTGAATGCAAAAGAGGCCCAGTTGAAGTTCTGCTGGTTGTTCAGATAAACAGACATCTTGCCTGACTCAAAATCCCAAAAGGGGTGGAGAAAAACATGATGAATACACCTAAATGCAGATGAGTGGAATCAGGATGATACTTTGTTTTTCTTGACGCAGGCTGCAACTGGCAACTGTGACATCTTGGTTACCTTTTTTTCGGATTTTGGACTTTTTCTAATGTGAGGTTTATTTCTGAATATTATTGCTGAATCCTCAAATCAGCCTGGAATACAAATATGTATGCAGGCCTTTAGGCAACATGCACACAGTCTAGCAACAATAAGTAAAGCTTTACTTTTAGGAACAAATAATCTGCATATATAAGGAAGCTTAATGTAAAATTATTCTTTTATTTAAATATTTATTGTTGTTATTGTAAATTCTACAACTGTAAATTCCTGATTGATTAAAATAAGTGTCATACCACTTCAGTCATTTTAGTGGTCCACAACTTGTGGTCTTTGATGACTGTATATTCCAGTATGAATATTGACTTGGACCGTGCCGCGTGTGGCTCAGAAGCATCTATCTTTCCCTTCATGATCAGTGATGAGCCTCCTCGTGACCTACAGTATATTAATATGCTCAGCAGAAAGAAGCCTCTTGGCGCAGGACACACCAGCAACAGCCCTTTAATGTTGGCAACTGTCAGAGCTTTGATTTCTGATTGATGAGTAAGGTCAGTGCAATAACAGAATGACACTACTGGTCATCTCGCCCCCTTTCCACAACAGGAAACAACCTCAAACTCCAACCGCTACCACATCACCCGTTCAAAACTGTGTGTCTATAAAATAACTGCCTCACAGCTACAAATGTACAGAATATTCAATATAGATGCAACATATATTGACTGAGCAGGATGGAGGCCAACAAGTGGGAAGGTCTTCTTTTTCCTATCCACTAGCCAGGATGAAAGAGGTAGGCGGTTTATCTAGAGTCTCATCAACATTACGTAAGTCCTCCTGAGATCTCCTGAGAATGAAGAACTTTTCTCTAAACCTGTACGTTATCAAATTAAAAATTTAAATGAGAAAGGTATACACACACTCAGGTGTCAGGTGTTACACCCTGCTCTAACTAATGCAGTCTAATACAACAGCCCTGAACTAAACGCTACCATATCAAGGATATAGTATTCAGTTTTCACTGAAACTGTTGAAGAGATGTTGATTAAATGTTATAGTGATTTTGGAGACTGTAGTTTGTGGTGCTGTTGAGTATTATACGAAGATGTGTGTCTAGTATTTTGTTTGTCACATTTATATGAACAATCAAATATTAGAAACATCTCTCAATGAAATGCAATGCAATTAAACAGCACCATGGACAGCCTCCAATATGATCAGAAAGTTGCACTGGTCACACTTAAAGCCCACTATTTAGAATGCATAACCAGTATATAAACATTTAAAAAAAGGTTAATACACTGTAGTTGTAAGAAGTCATGAGCTACGTTTACATCACAACAAGTAGAAATACACTCAGTGACCACTTTATTAGACACACCTGTACAATCTAATGCAATCCAATACAACTGTACTGCCACAAAGTCTCCTTATATGAGGCCCTGTCATAGAGGAGTCAAATAAATTATATGTTTTGGCATCAAGGTCATAATTAGGGGTGGTGTTCTAACAGGCAGCACTATATTCAAAGGTGTTCATAATATTCTGCCTCTCTCATGTTTGTAAATAGGGAGGACAAAAAATGTAACCTCTCGTCACCTCTCAATATAATGCAGTCCAGCACAACAACACCTTTAACTATGACTTTAATTATACACATATGCTTGAATTATAATATCTGAGAGTGTCAACAAAAACTGAGCATGATACACTTTGTATAGCTGAAATTTATGACAGCGTTGTTGTATTGAATTGCAAGAGATTGTACAGGTGTACCTAATAAAGTGGCCACTGAGAGTAAATAAAGCATTTTAATCCAAAAATGCTCAAATTGAAGAAAGAAACAAGTATGGCAAAAATGCATTATTTTTTCCTCCATTTTTCTAAATGAGGACGAGCTGACTTGAAAAGAACTTAACTCAACTGCAACTAATTGCTCCTTTCATCTATCCAATTAAAAGCAGAATTTTAATCCGAGTAGTTTATTTCTTGTTTTGATAGCTCATCACGTGCCACAGCCTTTTAATCAGCACAAAAATGTAAGTATTGCATATTAATTCAGCACTGAGGGATGAGCAGTTATTTACACTACAGATTTTTTCGTTCACTCTCTCCCTGCGCAGGACTCCTCTAGGGCAGATTCCACAATGACTGGGCCTAATTGACAACCACACTAAAGGATGTGTTGGCAAAGCTAACTGCTAACTGCTAACATTTTCAATCCTAACCCACTCAGGTGTGTATGTGTGAGAGGGTGTGATGAGGTTGTTAAAATGGTGCTAAGGATCAATGGGCTGTTGTTGTTAGTGAGAGACCTTTCAAGGGAAACATCAGTAAGGTGGCATCACAAGTTGTCATGTGTGATGTTTGTGAAATGTATCTGGAATGCCTCTACTTTCAGCTGCCTGTATAAACAGTCAGCGACAGCTCCGCTCCCCTGCATTTTCTGTGATGAAACAGCTCGGTTGCATGAGGTAATCTCACCCTTACCCAAATGAGATGGTAATGCTTTCACTCAGGGAATTCAGTAGCACACAGCAGCACCTAGAAGGAGGCTGTGCTACTCAAATGGGACTAATAATAGAGCCTCCGTTCTCTTAACTTGGAATCTATATTATACGCTTCAGAAATGTGATGAACTATATGGGTCAGTGGGATTTCTGTAAGTAAAAAAAATAGAAAGGAGTCACCAAAAGAAAATATGCTCTGCTGACAACAGATCTAAGGAATGCAAAAGCTAATAAGAAAATTATTTGGGCAGAGTAACAGCTCAGAACTTTAATTAACAGAGCTGGTTTTAACTGATTGAAAGGGAATACATGTCCACACTCGTGTGCATGCGAGCCTAATTATTTTCCACCCCTTGATTGTCTAAATAGGCTTTATAAATAAAAGCACAAGTGACTTGAAATGTTCAAAGGAAATTACTTTAGAAATGGAAATGATCAAAGAGCAGTCTTTCATAACTTCTGTGATCTGTGAGCTGGAATACACGGGGACTTAGTCCTCCACGCTGCTGCAGCCTAGGTTTCATATCGACTTTGGAGGACACACAGACACACACACACACACACACATATATATATACCTTTACTCCACCCCAATGATCTGGCTTTCTCAGGGGACAATAAAATACATTTATTAGCCTCCACCTTTGCTCAAGCTTCCCACAAATTAAACTGAAGTAATGGGAAAAAAGCATCAATTAATATTAATACCTGATATGATGTGATAAGATATGATCTATAGGCATCCTGGGTGACGGAAGGACACTGAACAACAGCACAGCCTGTTTTCTCATAGAGAGGAAAAATAAAATGTGTTTAGACGATTATGTCACAGTGACTTTTCGTTGCCTCTGGCATCTTTCTTGTGTGTATTAGCAGCTCACACTGGCTCCTGATCTGTTTACTCCATTTTTTTATATAAGTGACTGGTATCTTTACTTTATGTGTTGATAAAAGTAAGTAAATGTACATTATATTTTTAAAAAAGAACAGTTTGCTACTTACAGTCTAGCTGTGTGGTAATAAACTAGAGAGAGGGAGAGGTGTTTTTTTCCTCAGCATTATCCACTGCTCCGCGGAGGTGGTATATTCTGAATTAAGTTAACGTATAGAGAATAGCTAATGATGTGTTTGATGAAGTCGTATTATCGGTCAAATACAGCACATGAGTACATGTTTAATTTATAGCTGGACTTGTTATGCTGGTGCTCTTAAAAGTTTCAGATACTGTACAATTTCAAGCAAGAAATTCATACTACATACTCTATTCTCCTGCACGTGCAACTTTTTTTTTCAGAAATCAGATTTTGTTTGGGTATTGGCCTCACATCTGTCAACACATCGTGTTGTACCGAAGGCATTGCATTTCCAAGGAAATGTTTCTTTTTGTTGCAGATTAATATTTCTGCAACACACTCCAGTTACACAGATAGACAATTACAAATCTGAAAGAATACTATAGCATTCACAACAACAACAACAGTACAGATAATGTATCAAATACTGGAGTAGAGCTGAGGACAAGGGCTAATTACCACAGCCATATCTCACTTTAATAATGGCCCTGTGAATAAAACACTCTACTGATGCATAGGGGATGTATTTTTGATCCCCTGCTTCTTCCAGGTACCTAAAACACAGGGTTATTCCCTGGGGACTAAAATAGATGCAGTTCTCAGTGCTGTCTTGTTCCTTTTGAAAGTCATCTGTGGAAGTGTGCAAACTTCACAGGTTTAAGTCAGCAGTGATGTGGGCAATGCACTGATCCTGGGACAAAATCACTGCAGCTGTTTTTGATGTTAAATAAAAGTGCTCGCATGCACACCTACGCAGACACATACACACGCATTGTACAGCCCATTACCATATCATAGTATACGTCCAATACAAGGTTAGGCCGCTTTATTGATCACGAACAAGATGAAGGGGCAGTCCATCCCTTTCCCTTTGCCACTACTAAATCCGTTACCTGGGCTCCTCAAAGCCACACTAGTGTCTAATTACTCTCTCTCATGCTCCTCGTGCTCCCTTTAGCCTGTGGCTAATGATAAACTATTTCTATCAATAGCTGAAAAACTTCAGACGGACCTAAATTACACTGTGGATTATTTTATAGATGACTGTGAGTAAATAAAGCAACAATAGGATACCTTGCATGTCTTCCTGTTGCCTATGTGCCATGAGAGTGCTTCTGTCTGTGTCCTGCACTTTAGGGTCAACACCACACCAAATCACATTTGTCCCCTCCATTAATGTCACAGCCTTAAAGCAACATATCATCACAGTATGGAGCTTGGTCTAACTGTAATTGAAAAGGCCCAAGGGGAATTCCTGGTTTGTGTGTGGGGCCCCCTAACCCCCGCCATCCTACATCCATCATTGTAGAGTTAGGCCCTGGGGTGTTCTTGTAACGCTGAAGGTTAACAGCGAGAACGCCATGCGTCCTTACTTACAGCTTTCTAAAATGTGGCCCTGTGGGCCCCCCGAGTACTGCAACAAACACTAGAAATACAGCATTATGTCAACTACATATTAATTTGACGGCCACATACCAATGAGTGCAAGCTTGAGCTCGTCAACACATCCATGTTCAGCGAATGGATGGACTTCAATAGGGATGTGATCAGAAACAGAATCCTTCCTTCAGATGTCGAGTTCACAGGCTTGATTACACAGCCGCCTTGCAATGCATACTGCAACAGATAAAATTAAACACTCGCGATTACTCATTGCTTTGAAACAGCCTGGACCCTGATCAATGTGATCCCTTTTTTAAGTTCAACCTCAAACGACAGAGATTTGAGAAATCATACAATAAGTATTCAAATGCTGTATCTCACAACAGAACTTAATTGTTGCTAATGAAATGTGATAGTTTTGAGAGACAGTAAAGACAACAGGCACTTACAGTCTCTTTGGACTGTTTTTGTAAAATCTAAGGCATTGTGCTCTTTAGGCATGCTGATCAAAGCCTTTTAAACATTTTCCTACAAATTAATTCTGTAAATGTGAATCATTAAGCTGAGACTTTTTAATGTAATTGATAATTTCTCAAGATCATATACTGTAGCACAGATGAAGATAAAGTCATTAGTTCCTGCTCCAACGTGCAGATTTAAGAATATTCATCTGGCTCTCCACATATATAAAAGCTACCAGTTGCCCTTGCCAGCGAATGAAGGACATTAAGGCTCAGCCTGGTTGATCTCTGATGACAAGGGTCTGGAGGAGGGATTAAAAGCAAGGGGACCAAAGTTATGGTCAGTCCCTTAAAAGGATGGCGTGGCATCTCATAGGCCTGAAGCTTGCAGGACTTGAAAGATCTTCAAAGGTCTGCTCACCCCACACAACCTACTCTAACTCCCAAAAAATCTTGGAAGTATGAATTTTGAAAGATATGGATTTTCAAATATGATTCATTTTCATTTTGCATTGCGACAGGCCATAACAACATTACTGCAGTTCATGTATAAATACTTTTGCTTTCAGTTTGCTGTTAATTCAATGTATGAATTGAGATGATTGCTGTCAGTCATGTGGTTACCTCCTGAGCTTACCAGCTCATAGGAGAACATTAAAGTCTCCACAATAGGTCTCAGAAACTGGCTTGTCAGATACTGTCAAACTATCTGTTATGTAAGGCATGGATAATAAATGAAAAAAGACCATTCACAGGGGTAAAATGCAATGCACCAAAAGACAAATATCCATTAAATATAAGGGTAGGCGTGGCCTTTGTCTCTATCCCACTGCATATTGGCTGTTCAGCGATACACAGTTTTAGGCGAATTCTGCAACAATGGTCGGAGAGCAGAGTGTTCGAGAGGCTTGGGCTTAAGTTGACAGAGGAGCGACCGTTGGGAAGACTGAATAGGAGTCTAGTTTAATAATCCCTGGTACAGGCTGGACTACACAGGGGGCTGGCACCACTGAAATCAGAAAACTGCAGTGCAGATGAAGGTCTAAAGGATCAGTCTGGTTAAATCATAAGAACACAGCACAGGGACTCTACATTTCACTATTTTATGGTTTGTAAACATGCTTAACATTTGCATGTGATTCTAATGATTGCATTGTCTTACATAAGACCAATGCTTTCTGAGGGCGTGTTTTAATAGCTTATTAATTGTCAAGCTGCCAAATTAACACAGGCTTAGACATGAAACAGATTACCTTACTAATGTTCTCAAAGAAGAACAAGTGAAATGAGCTACATATGCATTCTACTCCACCGTTTCATCTTATTGAGAGTTGTATTGTATATTGTTCAATCTTTTACTTTAGAATCAATCTTTCATCATTGTTACAATTGCCCCCATTATGCATTGTTAGCATTGTTGATGCCTTGATGCCAAACCCCTCAGTAGCTACCACTCCCCAACTGGAAAAAGAATGTAAAGAAAATTAGAGCAGCAGAGCAGCTGCATCCAGTTTACCATGTGGGGTTGCAATTTCCCATGGAGAGAGTGACAGAGAGTATACAGAAAAGGAAGATATATGAGTCACGTTCCATGCATGTTTGGGGGAGAATCTGGCAGAGGACACCTACTTACCATGGAACCACACTGGCAGAGATTAGGGGGCCATCATAAAGGAGCCATAGAGGATGAAGATAGCCAGGAGCTGCCAGGATAGAGATAGATGAGACGGAGGAACAAGAGGACCTGGCAAAAAAAAAGGGAGTGGGGCACAGAGGGGAGGATGAAAAGCAAGTTGGGGAGAAACAGCACCGCTGGCTTGACCTGGGGATGATGGGGGGAAAAGCCAGAGATCCAATTAAAATCATATTTGGTCAGTCAGAGTCAACACTGAGACACAACCCGAGACCAGTGCTTAAACCATATTTGGTAAAGTATGGGAGCTGCATAGTGTAGGTTACGCAAGATGTCATACACAGTTATGATGATGCATAAAACCAAAGACCTAGTGTGATAAAGCAGCCCACCCCCTGGTACACAGCTGGGGCTCAACCCAAGTATGGCATAACAGCAACCCAGGGGGGAAGATAAAATGGATCCCAAGGTGAAATGGATTTATTTACATTAAATTGATGTATGCCCTGTATACCCTGTCCAAAATGGCGCCTGTGCTTGTTGCTAGGCAGAGAGCGCAAGAGTAAAGATGGCGGCAGACAAGTGGCAAACTGGGAAGCGGAGGTCTAATCAGTTGTGATTACAGGGGGGAAGGGTGTGGCAGGGTTCAGTGATTATGGAATATTACCACGGCTTGGTCAGAAAATACGCCGAAAAGCTCACATACTGTATTGGGAGAAATTCACAGTTCAGGTTGCTGCACATACTGAAAATATAGAGGTTTCTTTAAGCGCAAAACAATTTTTGATCATCTCTATTATGTTTTCTGTGGAGAGTTTGACTATTTTTAGAAGTAGAGGAGAAAGGGGCAACAGTTGGGGTTTAGATGATGAACTCTGAGATAGAAATACAGACTTTCTTGAGATTACATCAAATTACACATTGATTAAAGAATTTGATTCAAGCTATTGATAAGGTAGCAATACAAAAGAAGGGGATCTCATACATTTCAGTCATCACATAATTAAAGTATACTGAACAAAGCCAACCCAGTTCAGAAATGCTTCACATTTGAAGTATTTCACAATATCATCAGCTTGATCTATCTAAGACCATACCAAACTACTTACCACAAATCCTTAAATGTCATGAAAATTATTAGCATTATCAACCTGAGTGGTACTGATCACTCATCACGTTTGCTACTCATTAGCAAAAAACAATTTGAAAAAAATCTGATTAAAGCAAGACCTATCCGATATGTACACCACCAAAGCTGGGTTTGGCACCAGTGCGTACCCCCCCACACACACACGCAACCCTCAAAGATAAGTGGGTATAGCACTGGTATAATTGATGGATGGATACTTTACGTAATTGAAACTGGTTGTTGTCTTATCAAAAATTGAAATACAAATACTGAAACTTGTGTAGGGTTTTCAGAGAGATGCCTCATGGAAAGCTAAAAATTAACTGCGGTCAAAACTCAAGAGGGATTTGCAAAATACATCATCAAAAATATGTGACTCTCCCTACAGATGCACCCTCCCATGAGTATCATGTGCAACATACACTTTTAACCAGCACAAAGAATGCATAAACAAGTTCATGACAACTCTGCACCATCTTGAGAATAATTATACCGTAAGCACATAAATGTAGGTGCTTTGCAAGTTTCCCTCAGAAATATGAAAGAGGATTAAAACAGTCTAGAGAATTATTATTATTTCTTTTTAACAGTTTTATAAATATAGAAGGATAAAGCAACAAAAATAATACGAGCGGCTTATAGGCATATACCACTTGTTTCTCGTCTTTCAAATATTATCAAAATAACCAATAACCAAGAACTAACAAGAATGTATTAATATGGTGCACACAGGAAGTATGTTTGTGGCCATCCAGACAACTGCCCCTTCATCAAACCCTTTCACTGGAATGAAGAACATCCTTCTTACAGCTAGTTAGCTGTCAGATCACTGTAAGCATATATTTCAAAGAATTGTCAAATGAATGCAATTTTGACCTGATTTCCTCTTGATATGTGTGAAGCAAATTAGTATATATAATGGCAGTCATCATCCAAATATTTAATGGTATAAAACGCTGAAATCCATATATACAGATACAAAGTATAAAGCTTTGCTTCTGGCAGTGGAGCAGAAGTTTTTTTTTCCATTACCTTATTCATCATAATTGTGACCCACCCAACCTCCACAATAATCAGGCAACTGCAGTACTTTCCAGAGCGTGACGAGGACAGACACTCGCTGTGTACATCATCTTTAGCTACACCCCATTAAATGTCCCATTAACTATACTTCAACCTTGTCATTCAGTTTCCAATCACTCTCCTTCTCCTTTTAAGCAGGTAATATTGTTAGAGAGAGGTATAATTTTTGACACAGGAAACAGGGAGTGTAAACTAAGATTAAGCTGTATGACAATAATAACTCACTAAAGATGAATTTTGCTCTGCACCAGGATTAGCATTGAAACAGAATTCAAGTTCTGCCGAGAAAAAGAAGAAACACAAATCTTCTCATCTTATTTCTCTAAAATAATGAGGTGTTTGTCGAAATTTACATTCCAGAAAGTACAAAAAAACAAACAAAACAAAAAAAAAGCAAACATGAACAAATGCTGTAACACTGGAACTTAGGTGAAGTGAAGCAAACATTTTACCAATAGCAGTGTGTGCGTCCAAAAAAAGGAACACTAAAATCTTTATTTTTTTTAGCTTTTTCTCAAACTTTTTCAACTTTAAGGAATTGCAAAATGAAACAGAACATGACATATCTGTCCTCTGAGTGGTACTGTGACTTTACAGTGAAATCCAGCAGATCTATTAATCCAGTGAGGAGCTCCAATTTCTTTGAATGTAAAAGCTGCTATTGAGAAAATTGTGTTTGTAGTATACTATAAAGATTTGGAAGATAGACTTAGCTATTAGTATTTGGATAATACAATATAGTTAGGCTACATGTGACATGGGGGGGGGGGGGGGGGGGGGGGAATATAAAATTTGATTAATAAGATAACTCAATTTAGTTAAATTGACTTGAGGAAGCAAAAGGCAAATGGGGACTGCCTCACTGAAAGAAAGAATGCGCGTGACCTTGTGGCAAATACACCTGTATCCCCAGAAACGCACGCGTTCAAGGCGCAGTTCAGAAAGCTACAATCTACTTGAAGCGAACAGAAAACCGTTTGTTGTTTGTTGTTTGTTGTTCAGAGTGACCGTCACATTTTAGCCGACTTAGAGCAATTTTTGGGGTAAATTTTAGTTTATAACGTTACAGTTCACTCACAGGCGATGTACTACCTCAACCAATCCAGTTTGTGTTGATGATCTGGCCAGTATCTGACAACCATAAACACCGAATAGATCTTCTGTAAGTGAGAATACCCTCCGTTTCCAGGCCTGAAAATATGGGATACTAGAAATTATCAAATAAAAAATAAAAAAAAGTTTGAGTTCAGGATGGAAATGCATTGATTGGGTTTAACCACACACGCCTGATCAAAGAGAATATAGACACTTTAATAAAATATAGAATACATAATTAATTATACAGTAGGCTTATATACAGTAGAACTGTATGCTAATTAAACGTTTTAATAGTATCACGAACACTGGTTTATGCTCACACTGGTCTTACTTTGCACAGAAATGTGAAATATACATATAATACAAACAGGATTACGAATGTGTAATAAAAAAGGGGGCCAAAAGTGGATCTTAATCAAGGGGAGAGAAAAAGTAAACCTACTGAGCCGCGCAGTATTTTAATTACAGATTTATCATGCTTCAGGCCCATCGTGCTTGTTAGGTCTCAAAATTTAACTTGAGAAATCTTTGATATTTGTTTCATCTTGCGACATACACAAAGACATGAATAATGTTGCTATCTTCCCGACATACATTACACCAAGTTTACATTCAACAAAGATCCCTACACATAGGGCTACATTCAACAAGACGTTTCCTTTTTTCTTTCCAGTAATAGCCTAGAAGTTCAGAAGACACGCGGGAAACATAATTTCCTTTGTAATGTTATTTTGTCTCACTTAAGATAGATATATTTAATAATTATGCAACACAGCGAAACAATTAGGCATATACACTTTGTCAAAGTTCCTATAACCCACGGTGGCCAGACTCACCCAAACAGGCCTCACGACAACAAATAGGCTATACCTGGCCACATTTCGCAATGCAAGATTTCAATACGATGACTCAGGACGTGTCACAAAATATCTGATACAACATTCACAAAAATACAGAGTAACAGAGATACAGCTGTAGGTTTAGGCTCTAACATGAAAAATAGGCCCAAGAAATTGTAAGTCCTCAACAGGAGCTCAGAGAGATGGGATGTTATTACATTGCTTTGGTGGGAAGGAGTCCACGCCGCTGTGGCATGTGTACCATCCATTGACAATACTTTTCTGAAAGGGAGAAGTGGAGGGGAAAGTCCTTGAGCTCTGGGCAAAAGTGTGACCTGTCTGGCTGCAGGGGTACTGGGAGGACTGGGACCTGTAGCTGCCTCTCTGAAGCAACAAAGGGTCCAAGAGGGGCTGTGACCTGTGAGTGGAGTAGTCCAAACTGCTGTCAAACGTGTGATGGAAACGTGACCTCGGAGTCGACTCGTCTCGACTCTCTGGGGACATGGGGACATCTTGAGCTGAGCTGGGGGGATGAGGGGGGCTGATCTGGGCTCCATCCGGGATTCGGGTTGACCTGGCCTCCACAATGTGACCCCCGTCACCAGAACGCGCGTCACCGCTTTTGGCGTCGTGGGCCTTGTTGCAGTGGAGCTTCATATGCTTTCGCAGGGAGCTTGGGTGGGTGTAACACTTGTCGCAGCCTCTGACCTTGCACATGTAGGGTTTATCACTGGAGTGCACGTGAGAATGTTTCTTTCTGTCGCTGCTGTTCGCAAACCTCCGGTTGCAGCCCTCGAACTCACATTTAAAAGGTTTTTCACCTAAACGTGCAAAGAGAGAAATGACGGCGGGTTACGAATATGCTTACAGGCCCGTGCATGCTCACCTTGGCCATCTATGCTAATACTGATTTAGCCTAAGTCAATTGACTGCATTCCATAAAACCATGTTATATGAAAAGTTACCCTACAAAACAAAAATGCACATCTAGGCTTCACTCCACACTGTGGATGTGAAATGACAAATCTGATCTTCAGCTTTCAATCAGTGACTCTGCAAATACAGAGCCGCTTCAGGCCATTGCAGCCATGATTATAAATGTTTACAAATACCCCATTTGTATAGTCTAATAAATTGTTACTAATGCGCAAAACTGTCTATGAACTACTTGCTGAGACTCTGGTGCAGTCCTGGTCGCAACAAGTGAGACAGTGTATCTGCGGACCAAATCAACAAGGCTGCAGTTAAACATGCTTTGGATTATGATGAATCTGCGACAGCAAATACAAAGATTTGTTTAAATGGAGTTATTATGCATAGAATGACTTATGGCTATCAAAATGCTAATTGATGTTCTAGCACAAAATTGCCTACAGCTGCGCACTGTCCATCCTGCACACACAGTGATGTAGCGGACCATCAGGAAGAACTGGCCTCTGAACTATTAAATAAACTTTAATAGTTTCGGTGAAATTATCATTTTGTAGGTCTGCATCTTAATGGATTTCTGCCTTTAGGAATAAAAAAAACATAAATTCACAACACACTACGCATGTGCAGTTATGTAATAAGGAAAGTCACAAGCGGCCCTTTTCTGTCTCTATTCTCTTTGCTTTCATTAGTAAAACAATTTACACCAGAAGTAAAAGGGGGCGCATAATAACTTGTTTTTTTTCTGAGGGCCATTCAATTCATTCGTTAAATATAATTTTAATTTAAAATCCCACATGTCAGTATAATAAGACCTTGTGAGATTACGTTGCTACTACAATAACCTGGTGTGTGTGAAAATAAGAATAAAATAAGATTGCACAGTAAATTCTTTATAAAGAAGATATTAGATTCTGTGATCTTATCAGCGGCATAGAAGGAAATGCCCCAAGAAAGTCACCTTTTTAAAATGAAATGCATTTTATCAGATAATTTCACAGTGCTGCCTGAAAAGTAACAGGCCTATCAAAGTGACTGAAATTAAACGAGATTGAGGCCATAAATAAATCATCTTTTTGAAATGTGACTCATTTTTTATATTGATAATTATTAGCTTTTGCTGACTGAGGTCATCTGCTCACTCACCTTTTTATTTCTTACTACATCACTGTGTGATGTGCCCTGCTAGTGTTCCTGAGCACAGAGTCCCTGGGAGGCAGAGACAGCGTAAGGGCTACGTCACAGCTCTCCGGTGTCCCGGCATTTATTTAATAATTTCACTGAATGAAGTGGGAGAGGCACCCATACCACTAGGCCTGCAGACTACTCATTTGTAACTGGCTTACTACTACTACTCGTATGTGGTTCCTGCATGCTTTTGTCGAGCAAAACAAGAAGCAAGGACAGAAGCTCTGCTGCATCACACATTGCAAACAATTTGGCCTAAACAACAACAAGCACCATATAAAAAAAATATTCATCATCATAATTGTGCTAGTGATAATAATAAAATAATAATACCACTAATAATAATACATGTAGCCTAATAATAATGTGACAGAATTAGCAAAAGTCCTTAATCAGTTCAGACAGAAACACTGCAAAACTGACACATAATAATTAGTTTTTCAAGTTGAAAATAATGACCACATAAAAAATGTATACAATTTAATCAAAACGTGTTTTTTTTTTATTATTATTATTATTATTATTATTATTATTATTATTATTAAAATTGTGTGTTTTCGTATGATACTACTTTCGTACTAACCTGTGTGAGTCCTTTTGTGGATCTTAAGATTTTCTGATCTTGCAAAAACTTTCTCACAGCCGTGAAAGGGGCAGGGAAAGGGCTTTTCCCCTGTGTGGACTCTGACGTGGTTCACCAGCTTGTATTTGGCTTTGAAAGGCTTCCTGTCTCTCGGACAATTCTCCCAGTGACAAACATATTCAGAGTGTTCTGGTCCTCCGACATGCTCCACTGTCACATGGGTGACAAGTTCATACATGGTCCCGAAGGCTCTGGAGCAAGGCAGCTTCCCAGCCCCCTCTTGGCCGTCACTCCACTTGCACACCAGCTCATGCTTCACTGTTTGTCTGGAGCACCTGAGGAAAGCGTCGCCTCCTCCACGCTGAATTGCCATGTTGAGGGGTTTGTACAGACCCAGGAATTGTGTGACAAGTTGCTGGCTGTTTCCCTTGGGGCTGATAGTTTGGCCATAATGATGAGTCCGAGTGAGGAGGTCGCCAGGTAGACCCAGCATCATCTGGCTGCCGAGATCTCGAGATGCGTCGGTGGAGGCATGGGCCTGCTCTTGATAACTTGTAAAAAAAGCATGGCTTCTGTTGTCTCTGCAGCCAGGAAAGTCACGATACCTTCCAATCCCGCCATGTTGATTAGCTCTTGATGCCAGTTGATCAGTGACGGGTGGCATGCCGGCTCCAGAAAGATTGGCTCCAATGATAATGCCCCTAGGGCTGTGCTCTAACCGGTGGCTAGGGTATCCAGAGTCTGCAAAATTGGGAACCGAATGGTCAACATATGCACTGGACCTCGTCTCGGGGTAGTCTCGCAAATTGTGCGAGGGGCAGAGTTTTAAGGAACTGCCAGTGGGGTGTCCCATGTGCTCTCCTGCCAAAGGTGGCAGCACCACGCTGGGTTCAGTATTGCTCTCCCCGGGGTTGACGCAAGAGAGAGGGCAGCCACTAAACCTCGAAAGGCTTGTCATGTTTTGTTGTGAGTTTGGCTACGAGTTTGCAAAATCAACCAGTTCAGCACTCAGGATACACCTAGAAATTCAGTTTCCATTTTCCTTGTTTGTATATCATCTGCATGTGAAATTCTTGGCCGTGAACTTCGCAGGAGTAGGAACCAGACTCAATTTCGTTAAAGTTGGTGTGAGTCCCATGCCGCTCACTTTGCCCTCTTGATTTGTGGCAATAACCGTGGTAGTAAAAATGCTTCGAAACAGGCCATGGTGCAATATAAAAGCACAGCAGGCAAACCTGCTTTTAAAAAGGGAGCTTTGGGATTGGTTGGAATGCGGTGTGATTGACAGGCACTGGGTTTGTTTTAAAAGGGACACGCAGGCGTTCACTGCACGACTCCGTTTTCAAATATCGCACAGAAAAAGCTTTGAAATGTGCCGCGATACTTGCAAATATTGCTGCCTCTTTAACTTCAGGCGCCTTCTTATAAGACCCCTTCTCTAAATCTCCACATAAGAAAAATGTAAAGGTTAATAAGTATTACTAATCAGAAGATAGAAGTCAAGTGATTCAACGCAGACATGAGCAAAACATAACACAATCACAGCCTATTTGCCGTCCTTTATTTCACTGGAAATCTTGCCAAAGCAAATGTCCCACTCCTGCCCTGCAAGAATAATAGAGAGACTGGCCATTGCGTGTCCAGGCCAATTATTGTCAAGACTTGCATGTGGAGTGCCACATTTGAAAACAGTTAAAGTTTCAAGAAATTCATTCTTACGATTAAATCAGTTATTTGAAATTATTTAAAACACTAATAATGCCTTTTTGCGTCATTTGCCTGTACGACCACACGTTTATAGAGCAATGTTTTTTATGCAATATACCTATTACTAAGCTTTCATAAAGATACGAGTATCTTGGCGTTGCACTTTTATTTTATGTTAGGCTACATGCATTTTCTTAAGGGCACGTCCTTAGGCCTACGTGTTGGCCTCATCATATCCAAAGAAAAATAAAACTTTGATAAAGCAACAAGTAGTTCTACATGAGGCACTGGACCAACAAAATATCTTAATAATCTTATTGGAAAAAACTTATTTCATTCAGACATTTCCCAGCAGTCACTGGAGAATACAACAGAACATGACATTTTACCTTTGAGCCCAGTGTGAACAACTTCTGTACACAAACCCTTTCTAATTAAGCTGAAATAAATGAATAATCACCAAGAATACGCCATGCCTCTTGCAGGCTAGCGCAGATGTAAATTGGTTACATAAAATGTAAATTATGAAACGTGTCAAACAGCAGTGGATAGGCTCCACTGTTCCTGGGATACTCAGATCAACTTTCTTACTTTGGGGTGCTCTGAGGACAGCAGTTTCAAGCTCTCTACTCACCAGTGCAGCACATACTTCTGCACGTGTGCTGGCCTTGGCTTTGATTCTATCAACGCACTTTCCTGTACCTGGACCAGTTTAGCTAAATTCTTTTATCTGTTGCTTTTATTTAAATCTACACGACGTGGCGTGGGTTCCGGACTGTAGCTTAAAGGTTTAAGGTCAAACCCCCTTATTTCCAAAGAGTGTAGCTGTCTGAATTTTCAACTTTTTCTTAAAAAAAACAACTTCCTTTTCCACATTGTTATGCTGACGTCACCTGCAGAGACAAAGCAAGGGGCCCACTTGACATTAAATGCCGCAAAATAGTAGACAGCCCCAGAATTGGCCTAATTCCGCCATGATTGTAATGGACGCTCATGTTTGTCAACCTTTAACCCAATGCATTTCCGAAAATGATTGAGGGCTGAAGGCATATACACCGAAAGTTTCCAATCTGTCATTCAGAAAGCAAAAAAGACTGACAGATCTGCGCTCTGAGTGATTCCAGGTCCTCATTTGTAGCAAGAAGCCAAAACAAGAAAGCGGACCATCAAGAATAACTGCACTTTTATAATTTAATACAATACGCCGATTCTATGAGGCTGTTTAGGCTTGAGACCCAGCAAGTGAAGTGTGCGCCTATTTAGGCCTATTTGATAACTGCAGATTATACTTTAATAGCTATTTTGTATAAAGACAGAGCTCATTTAAATGCTCATAGCATCAAAATTTGTTTAAATGTTCACATGGCCCTTAATGTGGTCATAACTTAATTAGAGTTTAGCCTAATAAGCAGTTTTCCATAAATTACAAGTCTATTCGTTTTGCTGCAGTTGGTTATATGTCTGGTAATAAGAACATAATGAACTAAATAAGTAGCCTATAAGATATTATTATTCAATTTATATGGTTAAAATGTGACAAATGTTTAAACAAAATTTTAACTGCCTTTAGGCCAATACATGCTAAATTTGTACCAAAATGATTTATTACTTAGTTGAGAACTTTGTCTTGTTAGAAAAACATATTTACAGTATTAGTAATTTTTTTTAAATAAGGCTTTTTGGGTAAGCTTTTCCCACAAAGTCAATAAACACACACACACACACACACACACACACATAAATGCATTCATGTTTATCCATAATAAACTATCTGTAAAAGAATCACCAGGTGTTACACTCTGTGTCAATGTAACAGAAGACATTGAAAAAAATGATAAAGTGAGAAGAATGAGAAGCACAAAAATATTATATCAAGTATCCAAATGTGAGTTTGCGCGGGTGGAAGCCAGACACAAAGTTACTGCATGTTCATATATGGGGTACAAAAAAGAATGCCCATGTGTGTTTATGCATGTGTATGTGTACTTTTAAACAACTGCACGCATTTGTGTCGAATGTGCAGAGATATTAGAATTGGTATGGGATGGCAGTGCACTGTCTTGCCATGGCTTTGTGAAATTTAGAAGAATTAACATGTTTGGGATGAGTCCATTTGCAGACAGATGCTCTAGTAAATCACAGCAAGAAGTCAATTAGCCATCCCCGTCAGCCATATGAAGGCAAACACCAAGCACTGTAGCAGTCACTCAAGACCCAACTGACCATATAATCTATGAAATATAGATGATCTGGGCTATATACAAGTATAAACCTGTGCTGAATAACAAGAAGCAAATACAGAATGATAAAACTTTTCTGAGACTGTGTTTCCTCAATGACAAACAAAAAACAAAGACATACACAGCACAAACACATTCCCGATAACAATGCAATGCAGTCAAGCATTACACATTGACAAATTACAAATTATAAGACAACTGTCATTCATCATGTAAAGCCCTAGTATCTATGCAGACAAAATCTATGTCATTTTCAGCTGCTATATTTGCACAGAAATGTAAAATAACATTTGATATTAGCTACATGTATTTGGAAAAAAACAGCGCATAATGTAAAGAATTGTTTTGCGAAAACTATAAGCAAAGGATGCAAATTCTGAATGCATAAACAATAGGCCTATTCTAAAACAAGTGTGAGGCAAAATGGTAACCTGAGCCTTTCCTTGCAGCTTGGCTCTGCAGAATGAACGAGAACTGGGAAAGGTGTCATGGAGAATCCAAAGCAGCTTACAGAACATTCATTTTCTTATTAAATCAAGGCACAGACATAGTCTGAGAGTTGGGATATGCCACAGCAAAAACCTTCAAGTTCATTCAGTGCAATATCCCTTTCAGCAAAACAGTGAAATTACAGTATCATTCATTTAACTGCGCCGTTGGAATACACTGACCATTTTCTGTCTGTTTAAAATGTAAATGAGGAAAACACATTCACATACAGAGATATTTGATAAGCTATGGTTTTTCCATTGTTTTACGGAGATGCCAGTTTCACTTTTGTCTGGTCACTATTGAGTTAACTTCAAGTCCTGAAACTTGTCTATAACACAAGTGGACTGAGCCAGCCAAGCATAGTGTAGGCTACAGGCCAGACAAAGTGGACTACAAAAAATACTCAACTTTGCTGTTAGAAAAAAATCCAGAAAATTGAGCTGTCATTGGCCAATTTGTTTAACTAGGTCATTTTTCAAATGATGCACTGAAATAACTTGACTCTAACACATCTAGTTAGAATAAATGTATATGTGAGTTTTTTACCATTTAGGCTGATGGTTATGTTCTGCTCTTTTCAACAGCATGGGCCTACTGTCACAGAGGTATGCACACTACAATACTGTGATATTTTAAGGTAACGCGCATGCTCAGTTAGAAGAAGATTATGTTATAACCAATGGGCTATCCCAACACCCAATGAGGTGTTCCCAGCAGAGAAAACTAAATCATCAAATTATAGACTGTCCTGCAGAATATCCTGCAATAATTTAGCAGGTTGCATTAAGTCTACATTTATTAGATTTTAAAATGTGTCAGCCATTTGAACCACAGAAAACACAAGCTTACACCAGCCATGGATGCATAACCATCTAATCTTTTTATGCAACTGAAATTAACATCTCTAATGATTAAAATAAATATGCAGAATCCTGTGATTGCAAAACTAGAAAATGTAATGAAATTAAATAGATTTGTCAAAAAAAAAAAAAAAAAAGAGGTGAAAATTTCACTGACCTGAGGGAGGCATGCTGGAAGAGCGGTGTGAAATATTTTGGGGAAAAATGGCTGGTGTGAGTGAAACAAACGGTTAACAAAAGTGCAGCTTTATAAGAGCTCTTTAAAGCTGCCTTTCCCCCCTCTTTTAAAGTTCCCCTATTTTCTATTGGTCCAGTAAAAATATGATTAATGTGCCGCTGCCTGCTCCTTTCAGGCACGAAAATGTAGATTAAAAAATAAAACAGGAAATAAAAATAACAAAAAATCACCCATTGCAATCCTGACTCTCTTTCACTTTGTTTTTGATGCTGGGGGGAAAAAACATAATTTCAAAATACGCGTTTGAAGCCATCAATAGTCAAATTCCACATTTGTAGAATGAATTAAATAATAGAATATTCAATTAACACCAGTATACCAGAAGGGATCTGCAGTAGTTTTAAATTTAACTCGCAAGCAACAGTTGCTTTACATTAGGTCTAGTTGATGACAGCTCCCCCTTTTCTCAGCAAGAGCTCAGTGCCTACGCTGCTGCTCTGTCGCTCACAAACATTTGTGACTCATCTAAACCATGTTACTTAATTATTTCATAGTGATAATGTGGCTGCAAATACACGGCACATAACCTTAAGGCGTATGGAGCCTTCACGTTTCAACAAGCCAATAAAATATGGAAAGAATACAGGAAAACTTAACAGGACGCTTGTCACTTGTGAAAGTTCACAAAGGTCGCCATAAATCTCATACTGCAGAACCGCAAAGGCAAACTCTGTTAACCGTGTGTATGTGTGTGTGTGTGTGTGTGTGTGCGCGCGCGCGTGTGCGCGCATGCTGTGTGAGAAGATGAGTGTGTGAGAGTGAAGGGGGGAGTAATGTGAGAGGCTATGCCTTCGTGGTGAGGGGGGGGGGGGGGGGGGGGTGGGGGGGGCAGCAGCTTACGGAGGAAAAAGAGATGAAGTGAATCTCATTCGTCGTTTTGCTTCAAGTTGTTGAGGTTATGTACAAAAAGCCGATGTGTTGTGCTAATGTGCACGACGGTCATAAAAACAGAGGTATGCTGGTCCTTGAAACAATTAAATTACCGTATGAGAAACAGGCCCAAGCACTGAGCAGGCTATGTTCACTTCAAGAAAACTATATCCCATGCAACCTCCACAGGCTAAATATAATAAACTGATTTACACACTTCTACAGTACACACAGGCCTAGCTCATGGCCCCTCTCACACAGGAAAGACGACGGATAAGTAAGAAAACTCACCTTTTCAATCTATAACTCTTTCTCGAGGAAAATTTCTGGAGTGAATGTGGTAGGATGAGGGCGAAAGCAGAATGAAGGACTGATTTGAATTTTTTTTTTTTTGGTCCAGATCCCCTAAAATAAAGAATGTGAGCTCCTTCCTGGGACAGATTGAGGGGGAAAGGATGTGAAAGGCTTGGAGTTAAAAAGCGCCGCTTGAAGCACTCAGCGCGTCTCTGAACTTGATCAGATTTTATGTGTCCTGCAGCGAGTCAGCGGCAGCCCTGTGAAACTTGCTCAATGGCACGAATTTTTGGCTGAGCGAAAAAATCTCAGGATATTACAATTACTGCCATCTTTCTTTCTGTCTTTTATTCCTCCGTCTTACACCCTATAGAGCTTTTGCAAGAAAAAAAAAAATACTCCCTCCCCTTTCAAGCGGCTTCAAGAAAGCCACAGTTTGGAACTGTGCCAAGTACATTCAAGTTTTCAGTTAATAAGAGCAAAACTAGTCACATGAAAGAGAAGAATAACAGATAAGTCAGTGATATATAAACTATCATAGATAGATAGACAGATAGATAGATAGATAGATATCTCAAATAGGCACTAATGAAAGTTAAACTTGCCATCAAAATGTATTGAAAAGTTTTTTTTACCCACTAAATATGACAAACCAAATACAGTTTGTTACAGAATAACCTGCTTAATATTGTTTCTTTAAAATAAGTGGTCCACTAAAGGCTTGAACGGAATCTGTTTTTTAAAACCCTGCAGTAGGTAGAATATTCGAGTCTGCACTATTATATACATATATTTTTTAATAGAACTGTTTGGGAGTTTCTTGAGGAGTAGAAATCACGTAAGAAATGCCTTACACACAACCCATACAGGATCTGCGCTAGAGTGCTCCGTTATACCTGCAAAATAATGCCTGTGCGAGCCAATCAAATGAAACCAATTGAGACGACCTGCCATCTTCAATACCAAACTGTGCCAATCACCAGAAATCTAGCCAATTAACACCCTCCTTCGCAGTCACGTGTCAGAGGGGTAACTGCGCGCCGATTGGCTGTCGTAGCACTGCCTCCCGAGTTCATTTATGTTCTGGGAGTGAGTGATTGACTTTATCAGTCCAAGGACATCATCCGCCTGGAAAGGGGGGGAAGTTTGATCCTCTTTCTCACGGAACGTGGTCATCGGGAGTTTTTTTCTCCCTACTCTTTACGCATAGGACTTTCCCCCGTTTTGGCTTGGTGTGTTTTTATGTTAGGGCTTTTCGCTAAACGTGGTAAATCTCGGCGCAGTGTCTGCAGCTTGCGCGCTCCGCTAAACTGGATTTTAATTTTCTTTTTCCTACCCGTCTCCTAAGTTTGCTTCAAGCTCATGACTATGCTTCTTGATAGCGGTCCGCAATTTGCATCGTTAGGAGTGGGGGGTTTCGGGACACCGCGGCATCACGAAATCGGGAACAGAGACCCGGGTCTGGGACTGAATCCCTTCACCGATTCCTCCCACTCCGCAGCTTTCAAAATCAGCCCCGTGGCTCACGATATCGCCTCCAGCCAGACATCAGCTTTCACCCCGCAAGCCACTGGATATGCAGCTGCGCTGGGGCACACTCATGGCGGGCAGGTGGGCTCGTACGGTGGAGGAGCGTTCAATTCAACACGGGACTTTCTCTTCCGGAACCGGAGTGTTGGAGAGTCCACAGCGCCGAGCGCCCAGCATGGGATCTTTGCAGCTTCGGCAGGAAGCCTCCACGGTCCGCCCGGGATCACCGATAACCCCGGACATCTGTTGTTTCCAGGACTTCACGACCAGGGGGTGAGCCACACTTCACCGAGCGGACATGTAGTTAACAGCCAAATGCATCTTGGCTTACGCGGGGACATTTTCGGAAGACCTGATCCGTATCGTCCGGTCGCAAGCCCTCGGACGGACCCCTACGGGGCTCAACTCCACAACTACAGCCACCCTATCAACATGAACATGGGGATGAATGTGCCGACACACCACGGTCCGGGGGCCTTCTTTAGATACATGAGGCAGCCGATTAAACAAGAATTATCCTGCAAGTGGATAGACGAGAACCAGATGAACAGACCCAAAAAGACTTGCGATAGGACTTTCAGCACCATGCACGAGATGGTCACTCATGTGTCCATGGAGCACGTCGGCGGCCCCGAGCAGAGCAACCACATCTGCTACTGGGAGGACTGCCCGAGAGAAGGGAAATCTTTTAAGGCCAAGTACAAACTCGTCAACCACATCCGTGTGCACACGGGCGAGAAACCGTTCCCATGCCCATTCCCCGGATGTGGGAAAATATTCGCCAGGTCGGAAAATTTGAAAATCCACAAAAGAACACATACAGGTGGGCACAAACAATATCAAGGCATGGTTTGCATAAAATAACATTTAAGAAGTGAGGCTACTCTGAATAGCAATGGTGTGTGTTAGTATTTCAGTTTTTGTTATTTACAGGGACCAGTTGAAAACTTAATTAGTTGAACAATTCCCAAATTGTTAGTAGTCCTACAGTCTTTTCCTGAAATATTTATAAATACATTGATACAGAATGTGGGCTGAATAATTCAGAAAATGTGGTTCTGATCAGCAACTCTGTGTGTTAACCCTCATCCATACTTGTAACGTGTACCATGCTAAGAAGTTGTGTGTGATATAAACACAGATACTTTGCTCGTCAAAGTTTAGATGTAGTAGCTGCATTCGGCTATTTAGGCAAACCTAGGGCTCATGTGCTTTCTCAGCGTGCTATACAATTGCAATGAATCAGTTTCTGGCTGTGTTTATAATTCTCGCCCTTGGTGAGCTATCTCGTAGTGCAGTATGCCCTGTTGATTCAGTGTTTACTATATAAGAGACGCACAGAGCAGGTCAGTAGTAGCATGAAGGAGCAGGCCTCTTGAATAAATAAAGCCTGACAGAGCAGTGTGTAGTAGTGGAGCTGTATCCACGTCGTCTCGAAAATGTAGGTTACTGTTATATAATAGGCTGCAGACCATTTACATCTCCGGGCTTTGAGTTTACAGGTGGTGTAACAATGGGGGTTTGTGCTTGTACTGGGGAAATTCACGGTGCGTGTGTTTGTGTATTTAATCCTGCAGGTGAGAAGCCGTTTAAGTGTGAATTTGATGGCTGTGACAGACGCTTCGCCAACAGCAGCGACAGGAAAAAGCACATGCATGTGCACACATCAGACAAGCCATACATCTGCAAAGTGTGCGACAAGTCATATACACACCCCAGCTCTCTCAGGAAACACATGAAGGTAATTAATGTCTTCATTACTCCTTAAACACATTAAACACACACACACTCCACCCCCACCCACCACCCTCTCCTCCTCTGCCACAGACAGGGACTATCACAACTTCAGGCATTACTTAAGATGCTATTAGTGTCACACCGCAAAGTATTTAAATGTCATACAGTCTATTAGTGACACTTTAACTCTCTTGTTTAGCTAAACAATTGACATATAGTTGTGAATTTTTCACTCGTATGTCATTCATTTTATGCTAGATTCACAACTGTCTTTTTTCGCCTTGTTTATAAAAAAAAACAGTTTTATAGAAAAATGTTTATTGTCTCTCTTTATTAACATTTTTTTAAATCACATGCATAAAAACTACATTTTAAGACACGCATGAATGGTGCATTAATGTGGATTTTTTTGCAGTGTGGAAGTTGCCATGTCTGTTTCAAGTTTGCTGTTAAAGTTGCTCTATAGTTAATCCGCATTTAAACTCAACATACTCCTACCAAGCCACTTTAAATTACATGCATATTATACAAGTCTCAGCCACTCATCGCTCACGTCGTCCTGTCTTTTGCAGGTACATGAGTCTCAAGGATCTGAATCGTCTCCAGCAGCAAGCTCTGGATACGAGTCGTCCACACCGCCAGTGCTGGTCTCAGCCAACACAGAAGACCCGACAAAAACACCGCCGTTAGCCGTACAAAACACGTCTGGCCACAGCGAAGGACTGGCACCAAACTTTAATGAATGGTACGTTTGAAGTTAAAAGACCAAACCATCTCTCAATGTGGACCACAGGGATGAGGATACATGAGGATAAAAACCTTGAAAACTATTCCTGCTCACTTTATATATACACACACACACACACACACACACACACACAAATGGGATTGGGACGACAACAACAACAGGAGATGAGAGCAAAAGCCAGCACCAAGCAGGCCACGTCCGTTCTCAGGATCAGAAATTTGACTTTTATTCCGCAGATTTGAGGAAATCAAATAAATCACGGATAAATAAACGTAATACTTTCTCAGTATAAATACATGTTTTTTTATCTTTTATTTTACAGATTTCAGAAAAAAAATTGTTTTATTTTTCATTTTATGTATTTTCTCAAATTTTTATTTAAAAAAAAGAATAAAAAGGAAGATTATTTCACGCTGTTTTATATGACGGTGACGCCTATTGTCGCCTCTTCAATTGATTGTTGGAACTTCAAACAGTCTTAAGAAACGTGCCAAAGTCTTTGTCATGAACTTGAACACAGAAAAAAATCCTAAATAAATATTATACTCGTGAATGTATTTCCTTGTTTGATGGGGTCGAATCTATTGTCAACGTCCGTTTTCAGGTGGAGAAATGTGGTATTAGGTTACGATTGTTACCGTTGAATATAACGTTGCCTTTTGTTAATACCGTTGTAAATACATATCCATGATGCCATATTTATCAATTTGTAATTTAATTATGGGTATAAGTTCTGAAACTTAAATGATATTTATGGAAATGTTTTCTAACAAGAACTGTACAGTTTTGGTCATAACCAGCTTAACATTGAACAAATGATAAACTCTAAAGCTCCAACATCACGATTGTATCCTTCTGTTTTCTTTTCAACCAATAGGCCTACATGTGTCTTATTTGGATCAAAGAAATCATCTATATGAATATTATGGATTTGTCTATATATAATGCAGATATTTCCGTCACTTTTATTTTCTTTATGAGACCATTGACATGTAAATCATTGACTTTGTAGAACTGAGTTCAGTTGAGCTGAGAAGCTATAAAACGGTTCTGTTATCTTTATTTTTGGTTAAATCTAAACCTTTTTTGTGTATTTTACTTTTATAGAATCAGAAATAGATGTCAATTCGTAGCATAAACTCAGTATTGGAAAAAAAAAAAAAAAGAATAAACCCATCAGCCTATTGCACTCCTATACAGGTCTTAGACGAGTGTGCGAAGTTCATGATTTCCAAATCAAAGTGACAGCATTTTGAGTATTTCAAATTCGGGTCAAGCACCCAAATATATGCGCCAGTATGGCAATCTTTATAGTTCCAGCAATGTCTTTGTGCAAGTATGTTTAAATGTGTGCATCGGCAACAATGGAACTGTCACAACACAGTATCTTCAAAAATAAAAAAAAGTTTTTTGTCTGTCAGCTTGCATTGTTTTAAATGTAATTCTGTGAAACTAAGCGTGTTACTTGTTGTGGTGTTGCATATAGAGCAGTTTGATTACACATTTGCTTGTTTTGTGTGAATAACTTGTCAAGATGACATTTTTTTGTGTTTAGCAAAATTTAGTGGAAGGAATTCTAGATCTATGTGGGTTGGGGGAGAATACGTTCAGTGGCAAAAAGAGTTACAGCATTGCATTGTAACCTATTCTCAAGAATTAAATATTATGCATACACAAAGTATATTGTACTCATATGAGAACAATTTCAGACCACCAGCACTACTTTTAAAATAAAATGTAAAAACGGTACCTCGTGACAGTGATATATGAAATAAGTTTATTTAAATAATTTAAGGAATATATGTTTTATATGCTATTTTCTATACCTTAATTTAAAAGAAGTACTTTTTTCTTATAACCGCCACCTTTTTGCCCCATGTCCGGAGATAAGAAAAATATCTGATGTATAAACACAGCTAGAATGTGATGTTGTAACACTTTCTGGGCGAAATGGGTCACACTCCAAGTTATTCCTGAAGAGCAAAAATGTTTTACTGATGAACTGTGTCACTGTGCCACATTGAGGCAACCCATGTTACAACAGCAGGCCTATGCGTTAGCCTATTTAGCTACCAGAGGCAAAGGTTCCTTGTACTTTTTAGGCTACTGTATGTTGGTTGATTTGTTTTACCAACTATTTATGAAGAAATGTGAACGGAAATTTTGACTGAAATTAAAAAAAACATTATGAAAAGCGACTTTCAGACTGCGACATTGATTATTATCACCTTGTTGTTCTGCTCCCTGCATATTAAAGCATATAGCCGACACTGTTTGCCATGCTGTTTGTATCAGACTAGTAGGAGTCACTTGAACTTGACACTGATTAAGGCGCCATCTTAGTATCTTGGCGGTGTGTGTGTGTGTGTGTGTGTGGTGGTAGTAGTGGTGGGGGTGGGGGGGTATATTGGGGAAGCAAGTTTGAGAACCACTCCCTTGGGTTTGTGGGTCAGCCATATATGGCTGCAAAAGTTGCAAATGTTTTGTTTGTTTGTTTTTAAATGAGGCTTACAAATAATATTCCTAAAACGGGCAACTGAGGACACTGTGTGACCGTGAAAGTGAAGTGGGATATGTTGCCAAATGTGGCGCTGCCTCAGCGTCTCCCACCACCCGATTAACAAGGAACCGCTTCATAAAAACAACCAAAGGAGTTACCACACATCAATGGACGCCGTAATAAGCATTTAAATGGCGAAAAAATCAGTTTAAAGAGCTCATGCACAGGCTTGAAATCTCTAATATTATAGTGTTATTCACTAAATGTTTTATAAAGCTATATCCGTTTAAATGCAGGGGAAACATAGCCTACTGTGTATAATATGACATACTGATTTTGCTGGTTTACTCCCCTTTGGAGTCTAAAGCAGAGGAGGATTTTACACCAACCCCAACCGTCCCCACCACCCAAAAGGTGCTTCAACTGGGAACAGATTTAGGAATATTGATTCAAATTCTACTTTTGACTTTCGCGCAAGCGCACCCCTTGCATTCCGTTTGATTTCATTTCTTTTCATTCCTCTTCCCTCCCCTCTTCCCCATCCCACGCTCCTCGCTCCCTCCCTGCCTGCCTGCCCGGCTAGTCTAGTCGCACATTTCAAGTTCCCCCTCTCAGATACCGTGACGTCAAATAACCGAGACCCGGCTTTCTCCGGAACACGTCGGGCTCACAGGAGGCTGCATCTTTTACGCATGCATCTGGGATATGCTAAACATATAAGTGGTTGCTCTCTGATCTGTCGTAGGTGATCACCACAAGGGAAGAGAGGAAAATATGATCACGAAATAAATAAAACCTAAACATTTTTTGATTCCGTTTTCCTACATCTGTGGAGGGTATCTATTCAACCTCCACAGGGGATAGCCCGTGTTATTGCCCAGGCATGTGCTTTATGCTGACGCCCAGTACAAGTCATCGCTTCCAGATTATTTGAGAAATCAGAGCAGGCGATTCAATCCAGAAGGAGAAAAAAACATGAAAGGCTCCATTCTGGTGAATTCTCAATGGATTAGAAAGCAGTGACGGTCACGTGGATGCAGTTGTGTAAAGACTAGCGGCTGTATCACAACAATGCCCCTCTGCAGCAGACTACTGGCTCTGAATTACGTTAGCGCTCATTCATCTCAAATTATTTTATGGATTGCGATACTTGGCTGCTGTGTGCGGACCCGGAGGACGGCTGACTGTTGGCAGCGTGCACTAGCCTATAATCTCTCTCTGCCCATAGGGTCTGCTTGTAGTATCCGAGGGAGGAAGGGAGCAGAGGCTGATGTTGGGGGTGGGGGTATTCTGCATGACAAAAAAAAAAACAGGACTGAGTTGTACTGCCGGTTCGCGCCTGTATCTGAAGTTTGATATCGGATTAATTGGTCAGCCACAACCCCGTTTACCTTGCTCCGTCTCCGTATTTGCTGGCTAAGCGGGGGAGCGCGCTCTAAGAGGATAAACTGACACAAGCAGGTCCCCGACGCCTTTTGTCACGCAACGGTGGCTGTGATCTTAATAAACCCAGTAGCTAATTTATCATTCCTTAATTTAGCTAATATTAGACACCACATTCACAGACTTTATATCAATGAATTCAAAAGTAGCCTACCTGTTTGTATATAAGCTATAGCTACACGTGCAAGACTTAAATTTAACCAACATTCAAGCTTTACAGTGAGTGAGGCTGTGTAGGATGCAAGGTCTTGCTCAGGGGCACTTCAAGCAAGGCGTTTGGCCCTTGATCTGAGACCTTTTGGAAATGGGACGGCACTTGAACATCAGCGCATGACCGACCTCTGCTTTGCTGCCACTCACTGATTTCCTCCCATCGAAGCCAAAGCCAAAACTGAATCATCGTGAATAAATTCAGTCATCAGAAATGCAGGGCTTATCTCACCACATATAGCAACAAAACATGTTAACATAGTGGATTACTTTAGATATTTATGGAAGTCGTTCTTTAATATGAGACATTAAGCCTCCACGGGTAACTAGAATGTTTTGTCACAAAAACGCACCATGACAATTAGATTGAAGTGAGATGGATTTGTAACATCATAAGGAAAATATGGCTTGATAAACAAATAGGTAATTGCATAAGAGCTAACATACATCTGATAATTGCTTAACCAAGGGCTTCCATTTGCACGGAAGTTGATGTGCTTGCCAATTATCGATGCTTATTTCACCTCCAGCAGGGTGTTGAATATGCTCTCATAAAGTACCTTAATCCACGGTGTGTCTTTATATCTTAATGTGTTTCATGGCTTTTGTAATGCAAACTGATTAACACAATGGCTTTGTCTTTGAGTTCAATTATTCTTCTATTGACTCCTAAGAGACATTTACATACCCCATCATACTGTATACTGTAGCCCGCAGGCATCGCTGCTGATGAGGAAATGAGTGAAAGTGGTCGGCATGCCACTTCTGAAACATTATAAAATGATGTGAAGTTGTTCAATGAGCTCAGTTCCCAAAGCATTCATACCGTAGTTTGGCACGGGTAAGCCTAAGTTGCCATATAAGTGGTTAAATGGGTACAATAAATAAGAAAAATACCAAGGGCCTACATAATCAGATTTATAGTTAATGGTCTCATAGCGCAGCATCATTTAGCCTACAGCGACACACACACAACATCCACCTCTCAAATGATATTTCTATTGTGCTAAGGGCTGAAAGATAAACTATTAGTAGGATGTCCAACAGGAGACAGCGCTAATCCCCAACATCTGGCGGGGTGTCAGAAACTTGATGAATTCCTCATCAGAGCAGGCGCAGGAATCAACGCTAATAGGTCCCGAGTGAGGGCTCCGGCAAACGCTCATTCAGCAAAGCAGATGTTCAGCAATGGCGCATTGCGTTTGTCTTTTGACAGATATATTTTCACCACTTCTGAGAGGTGGTAAACGAGTAATTGAGAAATTGAGATCATTTTAATGGCACGTTGGTTTGCCTTGAATGCTGCGGTAGTGCTGTTTCCCTAGCGCAATAACAAGAAATCTGCTTGAGAATTATTTTTGTGAATCAGGGAACTGCAGGTTACTGGAGAAGGTGCAATATTGAGGTTTAAATTGTTAAACAATGTGTACCCTACTCGCCAACTGTAATTCAAACTACAGCACAACTGGGTGTTTACTTTTACATCACCTGCGAAGTCAAAACAAAGTTGCATTTGTTTCGGGATTGCGTGAATGGCGTGATTTAACACAAACTTTTCACCTGAGAGGCACCCTCTTCCCGGGACAGCCTCCACCTCCCAGGGCGGTTTCCCCCCCCCGAAGGGCCATTCAAAATAAAAAGGACAATGCTCGTTAATGTCCCATTTTCTGGAGACAATGAATTAGAATTGGAGAGTGCCTTCCCATTATTTAAAGATTTCATTCATTGCCTCTCTCTTGGTGATTTTCCGCGCCTGCGCAATGCTCTGAGTAGAGTTCTGCAAACCTCCAAGTTGGCTATGTTAACATCAGGGAATGGAAGGGGCGCGCATGTGTTTTAATATCAACACCCACGTGGTTGCGCGCTATTTCCGATATATCAAGTGCATGAATGACCAAGAAATACATAAGTACACCGTCTACAGGCTATCCTATGCTTCTTACAAAAACTACTACTACAACGCAGCGAGAAAGAAAAGTGGCCTATATCTCTTGCACAATTTGTGTTCCAGAAATGCCAATCAACGCGAAAAAAGGCGAGCTCTGGTTGCATAATGTTTGCGCAATATGTAATCCGCTATGGATATGCATGAGGATGGCACTATGAATAACAATCTGCTTGATCCTGCCACAGCCTCAGCACGTGTGTGCGCGATTCCCGGCGTCACACAAACACAGAAAGAAACATATATATATATATATATATATAATATATATATATATATATATATATGTTTTAGTTGTGTGTGTATATATATATATATATATATATATATATACACAGCTTCAGGAGATTTCTTTAGATATATATATATATAAATATATATTATAATCTTTATGATGATGAATGTATTGTACACATCATGGTAAAAAAGTGTTGTTAATGACAATAGAGGGTCTTTCAACCAGAAGGCATACAGTTCTAATTTATTGGATATTTTCAGATTTGTTTGTCATATGATTATTCAGTCACTCTTTACCCACCTTTTTATTTAGCTCTACTACATCAATGTCTCTATCACGTTATTAACAGTGGCTTCAAATGTTCGTCTGAATCATAACAGTCTGAAAGATGAACAGACCTGTTATGATTCAGACTAGGGTGCTACATTGGCACCTTCTGTGAAACTAAATCTTCATTCATGCATGATAAACTTTTACAAGTGCTGTCTTGTGCAAAACATTGCTGCAGACACACTTCTGGCACAGCAGTTGCTCATCAGAATGTGAAATAAAACATTTAAGAATGACTTAAGTAAAATGGTGCATCTTATTTTCCAATGTGAAAAACAAAATAAAATAAATGTTTTATTATTATACAAGGATGTCACACTAACTTTATGAAGGACATCAGTGCTGGTGACATGCTTAACTTCTAAAGCCCTTATTTGACTTTTGATCTTGAAAATATGTGTCATACATAAAAAAAGAACGCCTGAAAAGGTTTCTTTAAATACTGTTATTTCACAGGGTCATTTCCTAATTCAATGACAACATTTCTCAGTGTTCCTCTGTAATTCAAAGAACCACTAAAAACCTTAAAGATTAATTTCCCTTTGTACATTTTCAGCATCTTTCGAGGGGATTACCAAGGCTAGGAACGACTTAAGAAATATTTATAAATTTGTGTTAACATCTGCAGTTAATGGCCACAGGCACCGCTGTAAGGATGACTGAGTAGAGAGGAAGCATGATACATAATAGCAAACAGGAGCCCGAATCCATCACAACAACAACAATTCAGCCCTCAAATTTTCCATATGTAATGCTCCAAACCCTTGTTCTTGTAAGCCCGTGATCAGAGGTGATCCTGCAACAAGATGTGTTTAGATAACTGGGCCTTACAGGGAAGGACCAGATTTGTGGATGGGTGGCGGGGGTTCTGCTGCTAAAGGAGAGTGATATTCAACAGCTGTGTTATATAGGTTTTCAACAGCCATAATAAAAAGTGTTAGACATAGCACCAGTTATTTTTTTCCCACTTTCCCACTAATCTAGACTCGACTCTCCCACTGTGCCTTTTGGCCCAAACAGCACACCACCAGCTCATATTTTCACAGCATTAGACATACAATTATTCTGTGGTTTTGGGGTATTTTCACAATTCTGTCTTCAACTACACCAGCACAGCAGAGTCAAAGACATTTTCTCCCCTAGAAGGATCAACAATCAGTTCCATCATGATGGGAAACAATACACAGTGTGATTGCACACTTTCAACTTTTTGCCATACTCACTGGACAGTACAGTAATTTAAAAAAAAAAATGTTTTAATGGTCACCATGCATCCTGGGACAACAACAGGCGCAGGCAGGCAAGATTTAGAGAGGGAAGAGGAGGTGTAGGAGGAGAAAAAGGAACCAGGTAGGAGGGCCTGGTGACGGAAGCAGGGGGTGGGAAGCCAGGTGCTGGTGGAAATTGGCAGGTGATTGCCAAAGCGACCTCATGCCAGGATAATGCATGGGGCCATAGGTGTCCCCCAAGCCAATCCCAACCCTCATGCTGCTAGCTTTTCAATGCCTGTGGGACAATCTCTCCAATAATTGCTTTTCCTGTTTCAATTCTAGTCTGACGGCCGGTAACAAAAGAGAAGGGACTTTGTTTCTCACAACCATTGCAAGAGTGCGTGGTGTATTGTATTCAAAGCTATTCTTAGTCACCATTCTATATAGCAGTACAATTTACCTTAGTATGTTATGGAAAACACCATAAGCATTGGCTTTGGGTTTGAAATAATACCACAAAGACACATTTAGTAAGACAGAGATTTCAGAGTTTTTACATGGCTGCGTGATTGGCAGATCTCTCCTTAATATATTAAACATTTTCCTTCTGGAGACCTTTGGAGGTTGTAACTAATCTCCTGTTTGTTAAAAAGTAACATAGCCAAATATTTTCATTTGCATCTCTGAGACACCTTAGCCATCTTCTGCTATGATGACCGATGACATATTTCTCTCCTGATGGAGGGAGTGAAGCTCAGCGGGCTGTGAAACCTAAAACCTCTCTCCACAATTCCCCCAAAAGTCCCAAGTCAGTGGAAAGTTTGACTTTGCTGTTACTCTTACAATAAGAGTGATTTTTTAAAAGTTTTTTTCTTCTTCTTTTTTCCCCAAATAAGCTATTCCACCTTCATTTTTTAATTTTTCTTCAGTGCACCTAACTTCTATGGTAAATATATTTACAAATTACAATGTATACTAATTAGACAAAAAAAACTTTTTCAATATTAATACTGTCATTATTAATTTGAAATAATTAGCATATCATTGTAATCATTATTACTGATGTTATTATGCTGAAATCAGATGGGTTGCTGACTTCAACTTATTCTTCTTGTAATTCTTTTTTTATTCTTGTTAATTTAATGGTTTGATGTAGCGCATTTAAAGTTAGAAACCTACAAGGCCTCAGTTTTAAGCTGCACCTTCCTCCTACCGTCTTGCACAACTCACACAATAACAGAAAAAGAAAATGTGCGCACTTCTAATTATTAACGACCCACTTGTCTTATCCTTGAAATGTTTGGGCGCAATGAAGTCAAGGAAACCGAGTTAAATCAAAACAGGGGCAATTTCTATAGAGGGAATCTCTTTAAGTACCGGTACAACAGTGAGGAAAATCCTTTCATTAAAAATAACTGCTGAATAAGTTTAATTAATAACCGCGTTGCGTCGGCAGAAACGAAATTTACTCGACTTTTCTTGGGACAAAAAAATATCAGCGTTTCCAAACTCAAACACCATCAGCTCTTTAACTTGTACAGGTAAACTTACTAAGGTTTTTGTTCAGCAATAAATCATTTCAGCGCGATGCTTTTATTCTCCGCAGCAAAAAGAGCCAAATAAAGATAACGCAATTTAGATAGATTTCTCCTCTAAATAAAACAAAGGGACGAGGGGCTGTAACTCATGCTGTGCCTGGGTCAGGATACAGCTTAATACTGAGAAACGTTACCACGGAGGCAGTTTGTTTTCATTCTTGCGGAGCATAAATAATGTATTACCTCTCCTGTCTGTCAGTTACATTTAATATGGAGTCATTCATGCATTAGAAATGAAGGTGGTGGAAGCTGTTGTAAGAGGTGATATAAGATGTGACATTGTGAACAGGCTCAACCTTCAAGGACAAAGTTCACACCTTGTGGAGAGATAAAGAATAAAGAACTTGCCCTCCCTTTTTAAAATATGAATAAATAAGTGAACAACTTTACTTAGCAGTTTTTGAGAGAGTTTATTTTAGAACAGATCGCTTCAGTAATAAAATAACTCAAAATCTGCAGGTTTATGAAGTGGAGTAAAATCTGTGTAGAGCTCAATTTCATTTGCAGCGTTTTTACAGTCAACTTTATGTGGTAGAGCTCCCCCCTCTCAGTGTGACACTTTTGATATCCTGTTGAAATTGGCAACAGTGTGCCAGTCCAGTACCCAGTTTAATTTACCTTGTCTTGGGAATGATTTTTCTGTATTACCTAAATAAGGTGAAATCTGGGGCATACAGACTCTCTACTGCTTGTCGGAATCAGTGGAGTGTGAAATTGCAACACCAGACAGCCAGGATAATAGCTCAGAAGGGGGCTAATGTTCCTGCTACATTCACAGAACATTTTTATAATGACTGAATTAAAAGAAAAAAGTATATATTTATGCTATAGCCTAGTCTGTTTTTTTCCACTTTATGGCTGTCTGGATCTGTGCTTTGGCTTTATGTGGGTGCATTTGTCCTTTTTGGATTAAGCAGTATAAATAGATTTTGATCTAGAATGCTATTTGTAAAATGGAATAACTTGTGTAGTGCAGTGCAGTCTGGCCTTTCATGGCTCTCATCTGGGCCCTTTAGGAACCTCCGCTCTCATCCTGGTTTGTCAAAGCAGGACCAGGTGGAAGAATAAATATTATTGAGGGCTGTTTCTGCTCCCTCGTACCTCCAAATACACTCAGTCCTACACAAAGCTCTTCCTTCTCTGTCTGTCATTGTAACACATGGACACACAGACACACACACACACTTGCACTCAAACACACACATAAATTGCATGGGGGATTATTAAGACATGGTTCTGTTCTGTAAGAGATGTCACCAGCAGGGCCTGATTTGTCAGGCTTTACTATACCCAAATTCAGCTGGTAATACGTCTGCTTCCAAACAGCCCCCCAAATCTCTGTGGCTCAAAATTTAACACTCCCACTGGTGCTAAACCTAATCTTTTCTCTGACTGGGGTCACCATTCTGGTGGTCTTAGCTTTCCAGCCACTGGACCAACTCCTACCAACTCAGACCACAGTCTGGGTCACATGAAAGCACACTTCAGACAAGGAGAAGTACTCA
Organism: Micropterus salmoides; assembly: GCF_014851395.1. Lineage (NCBI taxonomy): Eukaryota > Metazoa > Chordata > Actinopteri > Centrarchiformes > Centrarchidae > Micropterus > Micropterus salmoides. Next base: position 22,802,325 of record NW_024044237.1, read on the forward strand.
TTTGTTTCCATGTATTAACAGCCAGGGTGAAGCAGTGTAATCAGTGCTGGAAATGCAACATCAGGTAGATGAGTGTTAGGATGTATCTCATATTTCATCACTCAACTCATAGTTTAAAAGCTGGTCCAGGATTTGCTTGATCAAAAGCATAAAATAGGAAAAACGGTGAAACATGATTTAAACTATTAGGTAAAAAGAGCACCTACTAATACACTCATAGTTAAGTCAGAGTAATGCGCCTTTTAAGGATGTTGTTCTGGTGATGTAAAAATGTTCATGTAATCCTGGCTTGTTCTCATACTCTGAACCTCATGAAATCTGTCTAAATAAGCATGTTTTCATGTACTCTCAAGCCCATAAACTAAACCCAACCCACTTCATTAGGCAGATATAGTGTTTTTAGATTGTTTTGATGTGGTCGGGGAGCAGACGGACTATTGGCTAAGCATTGGAAAGAGCAGACAGACAGACAGTCCAAGCGGTTTAGCCTTGTTTAAAATTATTAATCCACTTCTAATTCCAGCTGGCCCCCTGGCAGCATAGAACCCTATCAAAAAAATCAGCGCCTCCATTGTGAGGCCTGGCAGAAGGGGACTGGGCGTATTTTTTCTGCTCCAATCAGTTTCTAGAGGTTGGGCGATTAAAAAAGAATCCCAAACCCCCCCTTCCTCGCACAGCGGGGGAATAACGGAATCATTAATTCCCCATTAATTTCAGAAAAAAAACCTAAATGTCGACTTGCTGTAGTGCCTTAGACAAAATAAAAAGACAGGAGTGACAGACAGGAGCGACAAGTGCTTTTGGTTGACCAAAACGTGTTGAAAGGCAACATTCCAAAACTATACTTTTTGGGGAAAAACAACACTGTAATGTGATGTTTACCATTCAATGTAACTAGAACACAGAAAATGCAATCAGTAAAAGTCTCATTTATAGATACACAGGAGCACGACTTGTGATTCTTTCATTTCACCAATTTCATTTTCGCTTTTTGTTTCGTGGCAATGCTCTGCATTTAAAAGGTACTTTTTTATTGAAGGAGGTGTCGTGTCCGTTCAGGGCTGATAAAGATACATCAGCAGTCATTATGTGTAGTCCGACAACACAGCAGTTTTAAAGCTTGATGAAGGATGGCTCCTCAGTTGTCAGATGTCAAACTGAGTACATTATTACATTTGGTTTAACACATACATTTATATTCAAAACCCACAAACACACCTCAGTTTTCAGAGGGTAGACAAAACAATGTAAACACTTGAAAAGGGTCTTTCACTTCACCTTCAGCTGCATCCTCCTTACTCTTATGTTTGCTGAAACTAACCTGTTGGCTTACCTTCAGCTTGGAACTCAGCTTTTTTTGACAGTGCAGTGTTCCTCTTCACACATGAAGTAATTTTGCAGTTTTTGTCACCAATACACCTGCAGTATGAGCATGTGTATTTAAAAGTTTTGTATGTTATCTCATATTGCTTTGAAGCCTCAAAGATTATAGTGCTAATGGCCAGACTTCTTATTTCGCATATGACATGACGCTAATGTGATAAATAATATGAAAAATCAACCTGTTATGACCCATTTTGAAGGAGTCTTTGTTAAGTCCTTTTTCTATGACAGCTTTACATTATTCCTTGTAGCCCCTGTGCAAGCTGTCTATAAATACAAGGATGTTCCAGGCTGCTAACCATACAGCAGAGTAGAGGCGGTGAAGGAGGGGTAGTAGGGTGGTTCTGCTCTGTCTCTTCCAATGTACACACCATACCATACACTGATGTATGAGCACCCAGCCAGCGGATGGGTTCTGATTAGGAAGCATGGCCAGACCCCAAGTGTAGGCCCCTATCATCACTCTCTAATAAATCAACACACACACACACACACACACACTCGTACAGACGCACACACAGACACTCATGGGGCCATTATAACTGTCTCTGCTCAGAGTGACAGCCTTTCATATCTGTCTGTCTCCAAGCCAAGTGGTTATCATCTATGCACCCAACCATTAGGAAATGTCACAAACACACAAGCTGACACACACACACACGCACACACACACACACGTAGTACATGCACGTAAACACACCCAGACTTTTTTTTTTCAGGAAATGAGGTCCAATTAGATGTAATCAATGGTGGATAAGTAAAAAGCATTTCAAAAAATTCACTGCTTTTAATTTTTTTTAATTGATTTTTCCACTAATTTCTCTCTCTTTCTCTCTTTCTCTCTCCCCCTCTTGCTTGCCCTCTTTCTCTCTCCATCTCTCAGGGTGACTTTTGAACGCTCCGAGATTGACAGAACAAAAGAGATTGTTGTGGAGATACTAATTATTTAATGAATTCTTTATTTATTTTAAAAGTTCCCTGGGTGGCGATGTGCCCAGACTGTTACAGTAGATGGAAAATTACAGGCTGGAAGACAGTGAGTGACATATGAACAGAGGCAGAGGGGCAGGGGGTGGGCCGTGCCATCCAAACATGCCCATGCCCTTAAAAGCCATGGCAACCCCACCCCCCACCCCCCGCACTTCCATTTGCCACATTCCATTTCAACAAAACTGCCATATTAATCATGTGTGCTCACTTCAACACTGCTTCAGAGGGTTATTTTCTGTAACGCTCTGTTCAAAGTTCCAATTTTCCAGAAACAATCCTTAAAATGACAACAAATGACAGACAATTTACCTCAGCGAGGGGCCGCATGTCCACTACAAAGAATGCAAACCCTAAAAATCAAATGATGTGTCCTCTCCACCCCCAAAACCAATAAGTAGGGCATGGGGAGAGTAGGCTACTAAAGACCGGGTCATTATTGATTTGACAAGTGAGTGAATAATTCATCTCTAGTGGCAGGCATCAGCTGGGACAACCGTTTACGACTACTACTTTTACTATAAGAGACATATCCCAAATTTGACCTCTCCTGCATCTCTTCCACCAGTCTGGTATATAGTCTAGCACCCTGATACTGTACACCCCATGCCCCACCTCTGTCGCCTTCCTCCCTTTATGGGAACTCCTCTTATGGTATCCAGTCATCATTCCAAATGTTCCTTTCAATCCCAGATTTTGTATGATTTCTTCAGCCAAGTGCTGCTTAATTTACGATCATTTCCAGCTTCCCTGTAGCTCTTGGCCAGCAGGACACAAGGACAGCTTTATGCATGGGTGTAATTCACACACTCATTGGCACTGGCCCCAGCAACTGCCTGCTATACAGAACTACTGATTTACACATTGCCTTAGCAATAGAAGATATCAGAAAACAGATAGTTTTGATTGGCTGAGTCTTGTTCGAAACTGCTGGCATGATAAACACAGATGTGACTGCTGAGCTGTTAATATAAATTAGACGTCCCCATTCGTGACAGTACTATACTGCTTGGCGTATGAATAACTGCTAGTTAGTGAGCGATTACAACAAGCACAGTAGTGCAAATCTGCTATAAGTCAATCTTGTTAGGGTTAACAAAAACACAAGGGAGATGAAAAACAGCCCTTGTGGTGGTAACCTCACTAGAGGTCGTAGGCTAGTTCCAGGATTTAACTCTCTAATGCCCACTGACCATCTGAGACTAACAAATCACTGGTCCAGCCATGACTACAGTTCTCCTTCTTGACTTCTTTAAACAAGTATCACTTAAACACAGGCCTTTTTTTATCATAAAGTTGCAGTCTCACAGGTTATTCCAGTTAAATCTAAATTACTTCAAGTCTTTGACACACACGGACGCACCTTGTTGAGCTGAGCAACCCTAAACCTATCCCATCTGTACACACTAAAAAAAAAACTCCTGCAATCTATGCTACAATAAAGGAACAGTCGTGCTCTTGAATAGAGCTGACGGGGTGTGTGTTGAGCGCAGAAAGGCAGAGTTAGTTTCAATCTGTACTCGGACTACCTGCTGAGTTACCAGATCCCCAGCGAGTGAAGTCAAGCAGACTGCTTCTCTGACTCACGCTGCCTGCCACCACCTCCACGCTGCATCATGATTTATTCCATGACAGCAAGGCGTTGGGGCTGTAAGATTAAGATGCATTCTGCAAGACGCTTGACACTGATCACCTGGTTGTGGAAGACATGCAGGCTAGATGAAGAAGCATTTAAGCATACACACATACAGCCTCTACACCCCGCTTATCCATGTTCAGATTTAGTTACAGTTATCCATGTGCAGTACATGTATGCACGCACAAGCACGCTCACACACACACACAGCCTGCCTGTCAGTAGGTTAAGGCACCATAAAGAGTGTCAGAGCAGGCCGAAAGATGAAGAGTTATGTGCTTGAGCTGACTGTAACCTTTGCTGTTTGTCCATATGATATCACTCAGTGTGGAGGGAACCATGGGACGCCTCAGTCCCGATCGTGCCACTCTGAACCTGCATACCAATGTCAAGACTATCTGCATTTTGGGAGCACATGTGTCTATCTAAGGAATATAGTCCTCCTGTCATCTCATTTTCTTTTGCCATAAACAAGAAAACTAGAGAGTAGTGGCTTAAAAATCTCTTTCCTTTATGTTTTTCTTTCTTTCTTCCTTCTGTCTACGTCTCCCCACTCACTCAAACACACACACAGGGGCCACAGGGAACTCCAAGTTTCCATTCATGCTTCTCATTATTGGGGCATGTTGGTATTTTATGAGGCCGTGTAAACCACTGAATTACTGCACTTTAAAATGCATCCTGACACTATTACGCGACCATGTTGATGGAAAGGCCTTTCATTGCTGGAGCAAGGACCTAAAATGGTGGACGACAAAAGAGCATGACTTGTTAATTATTTTTAACTGCCGGATAAAAATGATTATGAAGTAAGGCAGGATACAAAAATGGCTGAGGTCACATCATAAAGTGACCCCGCCTTTTGAGAAAAACTAACTTCAGCTTTACCTCAATTACTTTTTTCCTGTTTGATTAGAAAGTAAAGATTAGTAAAACAAATTTATTTTGTTTTCAAGAGTGCACACCTAATTTTTCAAGCTTGTGTCTGTAATTAACAGATCATAAAAGGGGGAAAAAACACATAAAAACAGATCTACATAAAATCGATGGGAATGAAAAATGCATTACAATGAGTTCATACCATATTTTCAGTTTATTCTGACACGTTATATTAATTACAGCAGTTAGTGAAATTATTCATTCCAATTGTCTTTTCAATTTAATAAACAAGCATTTAATTATGGGATTCTCTCATTCAGACATACAAGGAGTGCTTCTGAGAAATATCAGTATGTGTGTGTGTGTGTGTGTGTGTGTGTGTGTGTGTGTGTGTGTTGCAACCCCTGGCAGAACAGTTTTCCTATTACTGATTTTTTTTTCTTGCATAAATGCACTGATCAAAATAAATTTTAACAAATAGTTAAAATTAACTCCACCCCATTAAAAATGCAGATATTCATTCACATCTACAATTTATCTTAGCTACTGCTCACCAACAGAATGTTAAATGCTAAAGATTTGTGTATACTTATCACAAATATTTAAGTTAGCTGACATATTGCTCACTGCTGAGGGACATTATGTAGGTAGGAAGTATTAATCAGGGACATCACAGGGAAAATGTTAGGGTACTCAAAATTTGCTCTGCAGTATATGAACTTGTGATTATTTTGTTCATTGCATGGATAAATTAACAAGTGGGTCTCCCTCTCTCACACACCCTCAGTACATTTATAATGCTCATATGCTTTATTCGACTAGTGCTATCATCAAAGCCAATTCTAATCTTTCCAATCTCTTCAGTATGCCCTGGGGTTTTCGCGTGTGTGTGTGTGTGTTTGTGGGCTTGTGCACACAAGTGTGTGTGTATGCTAGTGCGTATGCTTGTGTGCATATACATATGCACACATTTGCATTACTGCTTGCATTGCATGCACATGTTTGTGCGCAAGTGTGTGCACATATGTTGTGTGAGCGTCCCTCAAAAAGCCACAATGGCAGCATAGCTGAGGCAGGAGCAAGCTGTTGGTCGGCAGAGCTGTGACAATAAAAGGTGGCAGACCAGTCAAAACAAGCCCTGTTCTTCCAGGCTGGGCCAAAGTGCTGTTGAAGAGGTTCTTTTGAGGCACCCTTAATGTGGTAAAGTGATCTCCTCCACAATTGGGACACTCCAAGAGGCCATCCCTGACAACCAGAGCAAAGCAAACTCCCTCCCCTCTCCCTCAGCCTTGTCAGTTTCCATCTAACCCCCTTGGCTCGGATCCTGTGAGTTGATATCCCCAGTATGGGAAACATACGTCTATAGAGAAAAAATAATAATTTTATCAACATAAAGTATCAACCAGTGATCTTCTTTATCTTATGTACCCATTTGCATTCAACACTTGTATACTTATATACTTATTATACATACAGAATAACAAGTACTTTCATTGTAGTTTGTTAAGTAACTAAATCTGAATGCAGCTGAATCAGTTTTTGGCTAATTGACATCACGTTTCTCTCACCTTAATATCTGCCATTGCTCTCAATGTCTTGGTAGCTATTTCCCCTGTGTCATTTATTGTCCATGGTGTGGATGTGGCCTAGGTTGCAAAAAAGCCAGACAGTGCTCAGAACACAACAGCAGAGCCCAGTTGGCTTCCTGACAATTTGGCCAACAATACCAGCAGACTTAGCACTCACTTTTTACAAGGGCTGCCTCAAATTGCTTCTCTCTTTCTCTCTCTCTCTCTGCGGCACTCGCAAAAGAGAGAGTGGCAAATTGAAACTGAACTTTATTGGAGGCTGTAGCCAGACATAGTCTGCAATAAGTATGGTTGCCCTGATCCAAATAAATAATCTTCATCAAAGGAAACACAGATTTGACCATTCTGGAAAACTCCCCGTAAAGCTTCCAAAGTGGAATGGAACTTCGGGCTCAACTTAAATGAAAATGGGATTTCTTTTCTTCTTCTCACCCTATTCTAACTCTTCTTCTTTTCTCTCTTTACTTCTTCTTCTTGTCTGTTGAAACATGTGGTCAGCTGTTATGCTTCCATGTGGTCAGATGATCAAAGCTGGGGAGCAGCAGTAATTGTCCCCCGCTGAAGCCCTGCCCCGGCTGGGATCAGGATCCCAGCAGGTGGGGGGGACAGCCATGAGAACGGAGGGAGAGGGTGGAGGAACGCAAGAGGCCCTGCCTGGCAGAAATAAAGACTTCCTAAGGCCTGCTCTCTGACAACAGAGCCCCAAAGGGAGAGTGAAAAATGAAGCCTCCACACACTCGGAGGGGTTTTCACTGGGGCCGCCATTGGGGTGAACATTAGGGAGAGAGGGCAAGATGGAAAGCATAAGAGAATAGGATTATAATATTTGCTCAGAGCGAAGAGGAACAATTGTGCGCCCATTTCACAGTCTCCTTAGAACTGAGTCTGTGTCGAATCCAAGAAGGGATTTTTTTTTTTGATGGTTCATGAAATATGGATGCTGTTTATTTCACCTGCTAACCCTGACTTCTCTGGTCAAACCCTTCCACTGGCAAACACTATCACTGTAAAAAAAATAAATACAATAAAAACAGGAAGAAAAACTACAGAAATAAACTTGGCAGCCTTTCTTGTAGAACTTGCAAATACATGAGCCACTGACATGGATGAAAACACAAGAAAGTCCACTCTTTCCTCTCACAAGCAAGCCAACAAACACATTATTACCATACACAAACAAAAATACACACACTCACACTGAGGTGGGGAAAGACCATGCATACCTCGGCCAGTCAGTGTTTACCTGAAGACCAGAGGGAGCTGTGAAAGCTCACAAGTCAGGCTACTTTGCATGTACATGGGAGCCCGCAAAACACTTCTCACCGCTGTCCGTCATTTTGATTGCCCAGCACGACTCCTCCGCCCCAAACCTCCCAACTCCCCCACCTCCCCCTATACCCCCCCTCTCCTTTGGCCAGATGGCTTTTTTTTTTTAACTGTCTGTGGGCTCTTGCACCTCTGCTCTAACACACTAAATCCCTGAGATGGCTGGGTGGAGTGGAGGGTTTGGGAGCTCTGTGTGGACAAATGGTTCGGAGGTAGCAGAGCAAATAAAACGGATTAAGAGAAGTCTTTTCACAGATACTTCAAAACTATTTTGGCGCTGAGCCATAGATCCCCCAAATACTCCCCCTTGATAGAAGGAAAAAATCAGACACCCACAAAGAAATTTTCAGAGCATACAGCTCCTTGTCTTTGGGAGATCTCAGATGGAAAAATTGTGTGTGTGTGTGTGTGTGTGTGTGTGTGTGTGTGTGTGTGTGTGTGTGTGTGTGTGTGTGTGTGTGTGTGTGTGGCATTATAGGTAGATAGAAAATACAATTTAACCCAAGTCAGACACACAGCAATCCATTCATGACTATATATGAAGCTATAACAGAGGTCCCTATTACAATCTGTGTGCATTATTGTTCCAACCCTTCAAACGAGGATTTCTAAATAGTGTATTACTCACACAGAGACACAGAGTCAGGGTTAAAGATCTTGTATGGTGGCTACTATTGCATATGGTCGTGCGCCCAAATTTAATAAAAAAGTACGACCATAGCGTAAGGCAACAACAGAAGTGCCTCAGCCCCTGTAAGTCAGCCCATAAGTCCTCCTCTATTTTGCATTGTGGGAGGAATCATGATGTACACATTTTCTGACTCACCAACTTAATGCCCTTTCAGTAGAAATATAAAGCCTCTGATGACATAACTAAATGCACATTTCTACAGTGCATAATGACTCATGCACAGCCATACATAAGGACTGTCATTTTATAAAGCTGCCTGACATTGATTGAAAGCTTTCAACTGTTTTTCTTCCTCGTAATATGAAACATACAGTTGCTTTAAAGCTTTACACCATTTGAACTGTAAAGTGCAATCCAGCCACAGTCAGAACACAGTGCATCAATAGAGGATGATATGAAGGAAATGTCACCTCTTGGCTCTATCCAGCCAAAGGTTAGATTCTTGACTCCCCGCTGTCTCCTGTCATTAGGTTGCTTAGCAACGGGCTACAAGCTATAATTAGCTTTGCAAAATTAAGATTTCCATTTTGTTAACACAAAAACACTTATCTGAAAGTGTCACATGTTCACTGAAAGAGATTCCAAAGGCATGCATTGAAATATGAGTGATTTTTTTTTGTTGTTTTTTTTGAAGACTTGGCATGCTTTGGCTGTCACCACTGAGTGAGATGTACAAGTGCAGCTGTTATAGCATACTTAATGAAAAATCATAAGATGGGGCATGATATCACCATGTGAGCATCTGTCAAGTGTTATTCTCATATGTTCATAGCATACTAATTTTGAAACGGTCCAACAGTCTCTCCATCTCTTCATCTTATGCCTGTATACCTGCAGAAAAGAAAATTCCTCATTGCCCAATAAACCATTTATTTCTCCCTCAACTTCTTGTATTGTATGCATCCACCCACACTTTAATAAAGTCACAGGCCAGTGGTTGGATACTTTTATTCAATCTGCCTTAAAGAACTGTGACTTTAGTCAATTCTTTGTCAGCATTACAAGGAAACACAGCAGAAATGTTAACAGTGTCAATGCCAAGCCTCTGAACTGCACTTAACCTTGTTTCCAGACTAATGTATAGCCAGAATATCCACCTTTCATCTACCACCTATCCTTCCATCATTTCATCCATCAATGTACCGGTACATCCCACAACCACCACCCATTATGGATCCAGACATGTAGTTATGACTTAAAGCAGAGAATAGCGACACCGGCTCCTGCTGACGTGTTACCAGGCAGTGACGACAGGGTCAGCAGGATCACTCAATTAGCAGGGGTGACAAAAGACCCAGCAGGATCCAGTCCAGCATCCCCCAACCCTGACACAACATCAGCCATCACAAGCAGGGGCCCGTCTGCTGCCACCAACCTGTGTCTATGTGTCGTTGGGTTATCATTGATGTAATAATACCTGTGCTTTTCTATTGAAGCTACTGAACGTTGATGTTTGTGCAAATATCCAATATGCTTACATTCATGCCAAAGAATCTAAATATGTCTCCTATATGAATGGTCTTGAATTCCCTGAAACAGCATTTAGGTCAGTATGTCAGAAAAACAGCTGCATTTAAATCCTGAAAAATTTCTTTATCTAGGTTTAGCAATTTTGAGTCCATTTGTTGTTTGGTTCAAAATTTAATAAAAATTTATAAATCCACCAACTGGACATTTTCCGGAGCTTTCTTCACATATCCTGGATTTCATCATTTGATGAAAGTCTGCATTGTTGTTATGGAAATGGTATAGTAGGGTAACCATGTCTCTTTAAAAACCAAAAATCACATTTATATATTATTTGTTTGTTTCAAATATTATTTTGATGGAAATGTAACTGTTGCCATTATGTTCAGTTGTTTTTACATTGAAATAAATGCTTGGTTCTAGACACCAGAGACTGCGGTTTGCATCCTGAGTCCTCCATATAATTATGTTTAAGCACAAAAAGCAGTTGGTTAAGGTTAGGGAAAGATTCAGTTACAAGTTACAATAACGTAAACAAGTCCTGTGTCATGCTTCACGTCCTTTTTTCACTGCAGCATTATGTTTCTTTCAAAATGTATTTGCTGTTGAAAATTAGTAGTATACATTTGTAGGAGACAGGGTTGAGTAGGAAAACTGTAGATAGATTTTCACTCTTAAATAAAGAACTATGGCTGCAGCTAATGATTATTTTTATTCACAATTATTATTAACAGTTATTTGATTAATAGCTCAGTTTATAAAAAAAGCTCCCATAAAAAAATATCCGAGAACCCAGGGGGACTTTTTGTTTTGTCTCACCTATATACCCAAAATATTCAACTTATAGTGCATAAAACAGAGAAGCAAACTCACATTGGAGAAGCTGGAAGCACCACATGTTTAGGATTTTTGCTTGATAAATGTCAAATTATTTCAGAGAAGATCATTTAAAAGTCCACAAGAAAGACTTGCAAACTACCCATACCGTGACCAGGGTATCATATCATCATGGATGACAGTGATTGGTAGATATTTAATAAAAAGGCATTAGTGGTCCAACATACAGGTCTAAACCTCGAGTTTATATATGTGAATGCAAACTACTCTGTGGATTCATTACAACACACAGATGTGCTTACACTTTTGTGCAGGTATTTGTATGCATATACATCCTGTGCATGTGTGTCTTTGTGTCTGTCTCTTCGTTAGTCTACTTTTTTCTCATCCTCTGTCTGTCAGTCTGTCAGGCCATCTGTGTGTATTTCCCCTTCGTGGCAACCTGCCTGCACTGCAACACCACCCCCCTCCCCCCCACCACACACACACACACACACACACACACACACACACACACACATACACTATGCTATTTGAAGTAAAATGACTCCTGTCTAGATCAGTGTTCAGGATATTCCTCGCAGCAAAGAATACACACAACCCTGTGTGTTTTCCCTGTTGAATGGATGCTTTTGAGTTGAGTATACTGGAAGTTGAAGAGATATTGCCAGAGATAGAGGTGTCAGCGAGAATGGCAGCATTGTTAATTAGAACATTCCCCTCGATGTGTCTCCACCTAGCTATGATATGTAGGGCACTAGTAACATAAAATAAATGCATTTGATTAAAGAAGAATACAAACACATACACACACTCAAGTGCGCGCACACACACACACACACACACACACACACACACACACAAGAGGACTAGACTGAAACAGCAATGGAAATAAAGAGATGTAAGACTTAAAAAAGAAAACAACTCTCTTGAGTCTTTCAAAGGCTTTGTCTGTGAGAATGTGTATCTGCGTGTAGGCATGTGTGTAAGGAGGTTTGTGAAATCACATGACCACTTGTGTGCATATATGGTTCTAGGAAAGTGCTAAGGATGGGTTCTGGGAGGATGATAAGACTCTTTAAGCGTCCAGCATCTTTGAAGTTCTTGTATTCAGTGCTTTGCCTCAGCAGTATATATTTATCTAGAACATTAAAACTACTAACAACAACAACCTTAACAACTATGTTATCACAGAGCAAAGATGAAGGAGTGGCAGCGGCCTGTTGCTATGTAAAACAGATTGTTGAAGTCTATCATTTCACCTCTTTCCTGTCATTGTATTTTATCCTTTTCCAAGAGAGAAAAAGTAGGAGGTGAAACAGTGATCCAATGAGTTAGCTGGCTGATTAACTGACTGAATGATGAGACAGGTATATGTTATTAGGAAAAGAAAATGGGAGCAAGTAAGCTGCAGGAAAGCTAGAAGAAAAAAGAGGTTTTCAAAGAAAAACACTGTGTGAACTGTAGAAATTGCATTTCATAGTGACAATACTCTCTGAATTTTGACTCAAAAAGACAGTAGGTAAAAGGAGTTCTACAGCTGTTCCCATTCAGCAGATAAATAAAATCATCAGCCATACAGTCAATTGAACCTGCCTCAGAGACCAACTTTATATCTTAGCTTATTGAGGCGTTGCAATTTAAATTCCAGTTTTGTTTTTCCCCTAGTCCATGCCCTCATCATGAACCAAGCAGGTATTGCAAGTTAACACTTCACTAATTGTTCCCTTTTGGTGCCCGTTAATTGCCCAGTGATTATCTTTACACTGTAAACAGTCACACGTCACCTTGTGTCACCACAGAGCTGACAAAATGGCCAATGAAATGCTTGTTTGTAGGGTCTGGGAAGAGTGGGGGCAGGTTGATTAAAAAAAATGTGGATTCAGATAGTCGCTGAAATAACTTGATAAACCCAATGATTGAAAATAGATGCTTTATATGTCAGGTGAAAGTCAAAGAGTAGAATGGGTGTACTGTTAAGACTAATCTTCTAAACCTCAGGGTACAATCCTCAATCAGCTGTTACCCAAAGACAATATTCCTACCATGTAAATATAGATTAAAACAATATAGGAAATAGGAACTTTTTGGGAAACAGAGTGATCAATATCAATCTCATGTCTGTTCATTATTGACAATATGAGCCAATAAGCTTGAATACCACAAAATGTCCATAACGATTTCTTGGCAACTACCAATCATCACGAGGTCACCAGGATCTTCTCATCTAACTCACAGCAAGAAAGCATTCTGCAAAATGCTGAACTACTCCTTTAAAATAATTACTTGACCTTGATACAAAGTGAGAGCTGGAAACAACACTTGGTCTCAGTTAATTTCTGTATTGATAAAAAAAAACATTTTGTGTTTTGTTTTTTGAGAAGACCATAACCAAACACAACCAACAGTTCACCAACCTTCACAGAAATTTGTTCATAAAACAGGAATAAGCAAGATGAAGATAAAACCTCCTTGGCAGAGAGATCTCAAGTATAAGTGGGGTAAATGATTAAAAGTGAATAATACTCAGAATGTTTAAGTTAAAAGAACAGCTGAAAGCAGAGCTGTAACTTTGCTCCTGTGGAGGAATGGTATGACAAAGGGGAGAATGGGGGTGTATGACACCTCTGTCTGTTGACTCTACACGTGTGTAGTATTTAATTAGCTGTAATCCAATTGAGGGATACGGCTTCCTGTTAAGAGAGGTGCAAAGGGTCGAAATAAACAGCTTACAAGACTATTAAACACTAAAGATGTAGCCTACAGCCTATAGGAGGACAAACCTCTGACCTTACTGACAACACTGAACATCAGTCCAGTCCTCAGGTGTGATCTGACCTCCGGGAGCTTCATGCTTGTGCTGCTTTAGCCTGGTCTGATCTATGAAATAGTTTTTTCTCGTTATTAAAGCAGAGAAAATAGGCAGAGAGACACACAAAGAAAGGGGGGAAATTGAAAGGATGAAAGAACGAAAGAGAAAGGACACGCAGGATCAGAGTAAAGACAATTCTGGTCTTATCTCACTTTTATCGTATCTTGCCCAGGTTTTTTGGAAAATGTTTTCAAGGGAGATCAAAAGGTATGGCTAGCATGTGTTTCTGAGCCTAACCCCAGCACACACACACACAGGACATGGTGTTATTAGGTTATTATGATAGTGTTCTCTTTCTCTCATCAAAGCCTCTGTTTCAAAACCACACATGAGCCAAAGGTGTCAGATTGTAAAGACTCTCTCTCCAAAGCTCATCCAATCAGGCTCAAATCATCATCCAAGCCCCCTATCCTGCAGATAAATGAAATTCAGTATATACATGATTGAGAACAATTGGTCTGAGGGGAACAACAGTTGGTTGATGCAGAAGGCATGGGCTTTTTTGAAGAATAAATGAATCTGAATGGTAAAAAAAAGACTGATTGGAACGTGGCTGAAAACCATGGCAACAGACTCCTTAGTAAACAGTTTATGGAAGCCCAGTAGGAAACCCGGCAGTTGGGTAAAGACAGCCTTGTGCTAATCAGTGCATACCAACACCTCCAGCGCCCAAACCTCCATGAATTCTCAGGAACAGATGTGTCAACTGTGCTGTCCCCTGTGTTGTGCCACTGCAGTGTCTAAGCCATTCAGAACTGTGTCACTCAAAGAGGATTGTTGTATAAATTATTGTCATTTTAAACAAAAAAAGGACACCTCGTATATTTTCTGCAGTCAGTGAAGCAGGTAAACTCTGCAATGGATTCACGAGAAGTCCTTTGTTGTCTTTGTGAAAATGCCACCTGGAGACAAAGAGGTCAAACATGCACAAAATTTCAAAGTACTGTACAGTGTTCGCTGGAATTCAGACTACAACACCCCCCCCCCACACACACACACACACACTAAATATTACATTAGATTCCTGTAGAAAATTCCACATCAAGCAGCTTCTTTTGTGTTTGACGAATCAGAAGAAGAGCAGATGGATAGGAAAAATGTGAGAGAAACTTAAAACTACAAGTTCAAAGAAAAATGTAAGAAGAAAAAAAAGTATCTTGACCTATCTGCCTATAGTGAGGAGCCATGTCGTTAAATATAATGTTGCGACTCGCTGCGCTGTGATCAATAAGCCAGCAGCAGAAAGACTGAAGCAATCTTACAGGGTACACTACAAACACGACTCATCTAATCATCTTCAAAGTTTCGCAGCCCTACGCAGAGACTGAGACCAGCTCTGATTCAAAGACTATCACTCTCCAACAACCAGGCAGACACAACATAGCACACGTACGTACACACATATACTGATATGCACACAGACATGCACTCACATGGACAGACACTCCTCCCTGAGCAACTTTTAGCCTCAGTCACAGCCTGTTCTTCTCCCAACCTAACCATAATGTATAATTTACCCCTATCATTTATCAAAATAATCATCCACTCGGGCAAACGGAGAAGCTTGGCGGTAAAGTGAAACTTCTGAGGTCAAGGGGAATCATCTTTCAGGGACTGCTATGCGCTGAGGGTGCACCAAGTCGAGCCGCAGCACTGGATGGTGAGGTGGCCGTGACGACTGTGGACGGGGACTGGGGGGTGGGGGGGGCCTGCCAGTGCAGATGCCCGCAGACAGACCGCCTTGCCTGAGAGACACGAGAGCTGCCGGAGCCTCAGACAGCTCTCTCCATCACCCCCTCCAACTCCCCCTCCCCTCCCGCTGCCATCTGTGAAGCACACACACACACACACACACACACACACACACACACACACACACACATATAAAGAAAAGACAGCACCCACTAACTAAGAGGCCCAGGAACACTTAGCCACGTTAGCAGCCTTACTAAGACCGCTGCACTGGGTAACTGCTGACATGCTTTAAAAGAGAGGAGTGAGAGTTGGTAAAGAGAGAGGGAAGTATAGCTGCTGAGCCAGATGGTTGGGCTAAGCTAAGCTAAGCGCCGAAGAAGATTGAGATACCAGCCAGGTGAATTTTTACTCTCAATTTTTTTTTTGACAGGTGGACAGAGAAGAGCCGTCTGGGGTTGACAGTGCTGCCATGTTTTCAATAAGCAGTGCTGTGTGTCTTACCGTGTGGCATGTGCAGTCGCGCTGATGGTGCAACTGTTTTTGTGTGTGAATATGTATGTGTGTCTGTTATTCTGTTTCTGCGTGTCCAAATGGGCAGTGTGGGTGCATGTATGGTCACATTTTGTTTATTTTGTAATGCATGTGAGTGTGTCTCATGTATGGGTAAGCCTTGGTGGTTTAGCCCTGCACTTGCATCAATTACAGTGGATGGTGTTGACAAGTGTAATGACAGAGTTAGGACCTCTAATAGGCCAGATTCTGCCACGGAGAAGAGTATAAGCTACTGTTGTCAGCACACTTCACGTCTCCTTTCTTCTCTCCTCTCTGTGTGCTATTCTTACTTTTCCCTCTGGTCTATTCCACTCTTGGTCTTCTATGCCTTTGCTTCTCTCCTTTCCTCTCCTCTGTTATCAGGTTAAAAAGGTCATGGATGGTGAGAATAGAGGAGAAGAGGTAACCCCTGATTGCACTAAACTCAACAACTCGATTCGGTGATATCAATTTAAGTTCTGGTTGTGTTACTTGAGTGTCCATCTTTTTTTGTCACTGTTAAGATTTGTTGATTTTTGTCAAGTATTTTTGCTCTCTGTATACAGATCCTGGCTTGGGTTTTAATAATTTTCCTTTATGCTTTAAACTGATGTTGAACCTCTTTGATGGTGGTGAAGGAAATGGAATTTAATTAGGTGAAAGTGTGAAATATGCCTAAACTGTAATATATAATTCAATCAAAGGACTCACTGTTACAGACAAAAACAATAACAACACATGGATAGCTTTTATCACAGTTTGCTAAGATTGGGACAACCAAGCTGAAAGTACTGTGACCAGATTCAATACCTGCACAGATTTCAAGCTGGCTAAAAATCCTGCATTAGTGCATCTTTTCTCATTTGACTGTACCATGATGTTGAAAGATGAGTTCACACACTCTGCAGTTAATCATGTAGTAATTGCCTACCGTTCTCATAAAGCATTTTCAATAAATTCTCACATTTTGATTGTTTGAAAATGTAGTTTAGCGCGATCTTAATCGTCTAACGACGGGTAGCTACTGCATCGATCTGGGATGTCAAGTCAAACCTGCCGTTAATAATTAATGATTAGTCTGGGAGAGGCAAATGCATTTTGTGATCACTTCGGTGAACAGAGACAGCGCAGATTTGTTCATAGAGGATAAAAGTGCTCTTGCACAGATGAGCTGTGTAGACACACAAACCCGCACACAGACACACACACATTTATTCGCACACAGTTGCATTGGCTCTAATCTGTAATGCATCCAATATGTGGAGCTATTGGCCAGCGCACTGGGAGGCAAAGCTACATGGCCCACAGAAACCTGCACGCTAGTTTCCATACATCTGTCCAATCAGCATCTTGCCTGGCTCCCATGCCAGTAGACCAATCAGATGCCCCAGATGCAGCCCACTCCCCAACCCCCTACAGAAACACACAAATATCTACAGTATACACACACATGCACACACATCAATCCAGCTGTGATTCTTGGACATAATCCAAGTTGCCTGTCTGGTGTGTAGTGGAAGGTGGCATCTGTGTCTATGTGTTTTTCATGTTTATATATCTCGGTGGGGACCTGAATGTGCACTAAGGATGCGGACTTGCGTCATCATGGGGACAAAAATTAAGGTCCCCACGGGAAGAGACTGCTTTTTGACAGTTAAAACTTGGTTTTATCGTTCAGGTTACAATTAGGTTAAGGTTGGGGTAAGGGTTAAGGTTAGGCATGTAGTGGTGATGGTTAAGGTTAGAGTAAGGAGCTAGGGAATGCATTAGTCAATGAGATGTCCCCACAGAGATAGAGGAACAAGTAAGTGTGTGTGTGTGTGTGTGTGTGTGTGTGTTTGTGTGTGTGTGTGTGTGTGTCTAAGACATGACCTATTGTAAAAAGAGAGCAGTATCATATCAGCGATCATTGTTGCCCACAAACTAAACGGAGAGAAGGTGAACAGTGAAAGCTCATAGGTCACTTTGCAGGGTGACAGAACAATACACATACAAGTGGGGATTATTGAACAAGAGAGAGAAAGTGAGGGAGGGAACACGAGACTAAGAGGAACAGAAAAGCAGGCAGTTACTGAATCATTCTCACACACAACGCTTTGGCCCAGATCAGCCAGAGAGATAAAGGAAGAGGATTATATTCTGGCTGAGAGACTTGGAAGTATCTTTCGTCTCCTCTGACTCTCTGTCACTTCTGCAAAGTCACCTCTGACAATGGAACTATCTGCTAGCAGAGTGTTAGATCAAGAACACACAAGTAGGTTTGGAAAGTATGCTGCAGTAATGTGGAGGTCACTCAAATGTCCCAAATCAAAGACAAAGAGATGTATGTTACAGAATAGGCAGACGGCCAGTGCCTGTGGGGTTTACTGAGCATGTCCATGGGATAAATAGGGAAACTGGAATCCTTTATCCAAATGTGGTCTGTTTACAGTGTGGACAGGACTCACCAGTGGCACACCAGTGGTTCGCTGCTATCAGAGCTTTGTGTCAGTCAGCTCCAACCAGACCAGGGAGGCAGCACGAAGACAATCAGTGTCTGTTAGGATTAAGGACAAAATACCTTAAAGGATTTTTTTTGTACAAGCTGCTTATTCGCATAGTTTTGGCTGCCATTTTTATTAGTTAGGAGGACATTGCTTTTTCTAAAGTAAATGCTGAGATTTGGAAATACATCAAATTCACTACAGAATCCCATTCCCAACTATCCCGTGTTGACTAAATTGGTCAGACTAGTGTGTCTAAAATAGTTTCCTAAAATGTGAGTTTGTGAGAAAATGTGTTGGTCACAGCCTGTATGTCCCATTCTGTACTTAAAAGCATCTATTCACTGTCCTTTTTTGTAATATCCTGAATAATTAAGCAATGAATAAAGGTTTGCAGCTTTTCCAAGTCGTTTCTTGAGGTGGCAGGGAGAGTTGTATGCTTTCACTTCCTGTATAGTAGCACCTGGATGACAGTGATGCTGTGTTCTGATTACCTTAAATAGCTTATTGATTTCTGTAAAAGCAGGAATGGACAGACTGCAGATTTTTTATCCCCTGCCCACCTCCTTTTGTGCTCTTTCTCTTCCAAGCTATTGGAATTATCAGGGTCAGGTTTATTGTGGTAAAAAAATAGCTGTTTACTCACTCTGCCTTCTGCTGAAAATAAAAACAAGAACATACACAAACACATGAACAAACCTTGCTATAGTGTGTGTCAGTTTTGTGTTAGTGTTTAAGTGGAGCTCTGGAGTTACTTATCAAAAAAGGGTCAAAGGCATAATGGGTTATAATCTCTTTGTGGACAACCTTCTCACTGAACAACACTAACAAAGACCTTGGCCTCAGCCCTCAGCTGTCGCTTCCCCTCCTTGGCTTCCACCAACAGACCTTAAATGACTGGTCTATTGTCGTCCTGCTTATCGACTTCTAAGACGAATTCAAATTTCACATGTCAATTAAATGAGTGTCCCCTGGTGATTAGCAGATCCCACTAATTGTCGCTCCCTCATTCCCTCCTCCTCTTTCCTCCACTTTTTTTTGCCTCCTTCCCCTCCTCCTCCTCATCTTGCTCTCCTGCCATTTTCCACATGGAGGAGCAGGGAATGGGGCTTTGTGCCGTCGGCCCCTATGCCCCATGTCAAAGATGGCTCCATGGCCTCTTCTTCCAGCCACGTTCCTCCTCTGAGACTCCCACATCCCCTTTCTCAAATCTGGGGTGTAAGGAAAAGATGGACATAATAGGTGTGTATTTACGTGGAGGAGGGGGGACATATAGATCACACAAGCGTGAAGAAGTATATGGGGTTGAGTGGCCATGCATTTTATCCTGTTTGAGCCCACAGCACCAAGAAGCAGGGCAGGAGGTCCAAAATAATCCAGCACTACAATCCCATGTGCACCTCATAGACATGAGCACAGAAACACACTCGCTCTGACACACACTCTCACACGTGTACCCTGGCAGATAATTACCCCAACAGCCTCTGGAGAGCAGAACGCCCATGTGGGCCCCATAACCGCTTTAGACAAGGGCCATGGCACACCCAAGACCCTCCTTCTTTGTCTATTTCCCCAGCCATGTGTTTTGCTTGACTTAATGAACTTGATCTGTGGATCTTCACAGCATTTTGGTCTCTGTGCATCCCAGTGGTTTTGAAAAATGTTAAATCAAGCCATGGAACAAATGTAAAGCTGTCCTTCACTCTACCGCCATGATTTTTTATATTTGCAACCCCCCCCCCCCGTTGAGTTTTCAGCACCAAGAAGATGACACACCTTCACTGTTATAATTTAAAATATTATAATAGCATAAGTAGACATATGCATTAATGTGTAATCCACTGCACGAGTTATTTAATAATATTTCCATACTTTACTGCTTGAAAATGTTGAAATCCTTGATTTTTTTTCCTCTTAAGATTATGTTCAAGTAGTTGTTTGCTTCAGCTTGGCTTGCTCAAATTCTAGGAGTACAAAATCTTCATGAAATCATTGCATATTTAGTGAGTCACCCCCTTCATTTCCAACATAAGTAGTTACTGCAGGTGTTGGATGAATGCATTGAAGTATAAACTGGGCTATTTCCCGTATGCACATCAATACACCCACACACATATGCCCTGCTCTGATCACTTTGACAAGTGTGTCATGTTGGCGCTATCTGAGAACTCTACAATATTGGGATTTTGAAACCCAAGCAAGACAGAAAACTCTCCTCCAGTCTTAAGCGGAGCTCTAATCATCCCTCATCACAATCAAACACGGCAGCTCCAAACACTGGGGGACATCTTAAAACTGTGTGAATGGTCCCTACCCCCAGCAGCCCCACCCCCACCCCCACATCACCTAATGTTCAACACTAACCAAGCATCACACAGACCTACATTCACAGCTACAATGGAAAAACACTGCAGCGGGCCAGTGCAGCCCAGACGGTTTCG
Organism: Micropterus salmoides; assembly: GCF_014851395.1. Taxonomy (NCBI): domain Eukaryota; kingdom Metazoa; phylum Chordata; class Actinopteri; order Centrarchiformes; family Centrarchidae; genus Micropterus; species Micropterus salmoides. The sequence goes on from NW_024044237.1 coordinate 22,823,142, forward strand.
TTTGCACTTTATCAGACCATACAAAACAGCAACGCCTCATTGAGCCACAATTTGCTGCTAGTTTCCTACAAGAAGCAAAACAAAGAATGGGGCGGCCTGGTCTTCCCTTTTTGTGCCAAAGCAGCGGACCAGAGGGAACATACACACACACACAAACAAACACACACACACACACACACCAGAGTAGGGAAGTACAGACAGAGAGAGAAAAAAGTGAGAGGAGCAGAACAACACACTCGAGAACACGTCTGTCACATCCTTCAAAGCACAACGTGAGCTGCTGTGTTGTACAGCCTTTAACCAGCTACTACAAGAACTGTGATACTGCGTAGTTGTGAACAAACCCGTAATTTTATTACAATACAAAACTATGTGTAGAATAGGCTGTGCATATTATGATGCAAGTTTTAACTAAATTACTACTGCAAATTTCAGTTCTTACATAGGCCTTTCTACAGCAACTACAGGAGAGAACAATGGCTTGTCCTCATGACTGGGTCACGGACATGGCAGCGTTTAAAAAAACGCTTGGGGATAAAATAGTTCTGCTGGGGCAATCGTTCTCCTTTCCCCTCCCGCTGCTTCCCCTGTCTAAGTCTCTCTTCCTCTCTCGTTGTCTCACTCACTCTTCCTCCCTAGTTTTACTACCACAATAATTCCTGGGTGAGTAAGCGAGTGTGTTTTGTGTGAGTGAGCCAGTAAAGGTTGAAGTCCTGTTTGTGCATTTGTGTAGTCATGCGAACACGCATGTGAATGAGTATTTGGATGAGTGCTGCGGCAGCGAGTGTGCTGAGAGAGACAGAAGTCCGCAAGGTGAATGGGCTTACTTACAGTCAGGCTATCAAACAGACAAAAAACCCACAGTTAGGAGTTCGGCTGTGTCTGCCCCTGCACACACAACTCAGGCAAATTAAAAGAAATCCTGCAAACGCTGAAATTATCTTTGGAATTAGGGTAATGCGAATGGCACAATGTCTGAAGGATAAAGGCTCCACATAAAACCATCTAAACAAACAAAGGCAAAGAGTTGCTTTACAATGCATACATAAGACCAGATTAATTAGCATACAAACTGAGATCAAAAGGCTTTCTCAAGTTCAGCACATCACAGCCTTCTCCTCAAAGAATTCCTTATCAGAGTAGTCAAGAGCCCCCCCCCCCCCACACACACACACACTACTAGTCACCACTAACATTACAGAGCAATTTGAAACTAAGATGAACAGCCACTCTGGAGGCAAAAATGACGTTGCCATGACAACGCTGAAGAAGTTCAGTTACTGACAAGAAGGTGCAGATGATGTGCTGACTGTGCCTTGTGTTGGCTGAACTGGTCCCTCCCTTTTCCACCCTACCCCACCCCAACTGTGACGGACCCTCTTCTAGCTGGCAGCTGTTCGTCCTGGTACAGGATGGGTGTGTGTTTTTTTGTCTGCCTATGTGTGTATAAATAAATGATGTGAGTGTTGGATCTTTGGGACAGGGCTACGCCGTTGCTCTGGTCTGCTGCTGCTTTTCCATCCTGTCAACAAGGCAAGAAAGGGTCCACTAATTGGATGTGGCGAGGTGATCTGATGACACGGCAGGGATACTTTGGTTTGTCACAACGTGTAAAGGCCCTCACATTTCAAGGGTGGTTGCCTTCAAGTAGTTAATCAATGCGCAGCTTAATGCAGACTAATCAGGACAGAGCACAGTTGGTCCCGGGGTAACTGAGGTTAAAATCAGCGAGATATTTCAGCGAGACACTTACATCCCCCGCTGACTTTGAAGCCATTACAACACAGAAACTGTACATTCAGTACCACATCACACAGGAAACTGTACCAATATATTATGTCAATACTGTCATCTAAGGCAGACAGAGTAGCAGACAAGCTCATGATTTTAGTATCTTACCTCAGCCATAACTGGATGGCAGACAGTGCTACATTCTGCAGACAGCCATGATGGAGAGCCTGTAAAAGAGAAGATAAAAATGCATAAGCTTGGAGCATCAATCATGGTCAGAAAATAGTGATTCCATACACAATCGATTTCCATGGTATCTTCACTCCCTACAGCAGATATGATACTATTTTCCAATGACTTTCTTCACACTCACGAAGACATTTGATACGGGGCACAGGGAGAATGGAGGGGGGAAAAGATGTGTGTGTTGGGTACATGCCCAAACATGACATATATGTTCACAATAATTCCCCTCTTAAGTAAAGAGCATCTAAACCTCTCTCTCGCTCTCTCCCTTTTTTTCACTTACTCTCTCTCACTCACACACATGCACATTAACAGCCGCCCTTTACAGTGCGCTACACTTGTAAAGTCAGGATTTACACTTGTGTACTAAAAACAGCTTGAGACAAACAAACACATTAAAATCACAAATGCTGAGGTTTTCAAAGTGTGCCAGCAGTTGGGCTAAATTATTGAAGTATCCTAAATGTAATAGTGAGGCAAAAACTAGTTGTTAAACGTTTGTGCACCAAACAACAGTATTTTTTTTTCACATAATAAACTTAATGCTCAGATTTCTCTGTATAGTTTAACTACAATGAAAAAATTTCTATGCAACTTTTTCTAGAACTCTATCATACATGAACCCTGGACAGCCTTTGGTGCTGCCCTAAGTGAAATTAAGACCTTTAAAAACCAATTTACATTGTAAATACACCATGCAAATCTTGTTTACTGTGTTGGGGGTCTGCGTGCACAGTGGTTGGTTGCAGGACTGAGGATGGAGATCTAGTCACTCTCCCTGGACCACCACACACGCATAAATACACACAGTATGCACCCTGCACCCACTGACTGCATGCCCCCCCTGGGGAGAGCGCCAACCTCCTGACCTCCTCCAACAGGGGGGTCATAGGGAATTTAACACAAGAGTCCCACATTCTTCCAAGGTGATAATTGATGTAGCTGCTGGCAGGGGGTCACCAGGCGTAGGGTAAACAATCAATGACTCTCTATGCCTCCCCCCCCACCACCACCAATTCCCACCTCGCTAAATAGTATGCATGGCTGTGACCTGGGTAAATTATGCCATCAAGCCTGGCGTGACAACGTGTCACCCATCACAGTGAACTTGCACTATTTGGTGTCTGAGCGTGCAGGTGTTTCAGTTAACTGTAACTAAACCATCAGCCAGACAAGCCACTTCACACATACTGTCAACTAGAAGCTAGAGGCTAAAGGCTAGATGCATTAAATAGAGTTACCTAAGCGGAAGATCCACTCAGAACAACCGCTTGGTAACAAAAAGATTCTGTGCAGCTTACTCTCACCTCTAAATCTTCTCTGTAGCTCCACAAACTTGGGAGCAGGTGATGGATGGAAGCAGGGAAACAGGGCCTACTTTGCTCCATTTTTCACTCTGGGGGTCCCTCTCCCTCTCTGTGCTGTATGGGGCCTTCCCCTCTGACCAATGTGTTACTGTCTTATCAGGAGGGGATTTTTTTTTTTTTTTTAATTCAGTAAAACAGAAGACTGCTGGTGCAAATACAACAGTTTTATCCAAACTAAAACCACACTGCTTTGGCACAAAAATCTAAAATACCTTAAAAATTATACGGCTGGCGATGTGTTTTTTATTGTCAACATATATCATAAAAACACCAAATCCAACAATGAATTGATCCACTAGTACTGTCTGTGTATAGCCAAATCCCGACATGTCTGATTACTCTGTGCCATGGACCATCATTGTTGCCCAAAAACTATTAAAAACACATCAATGAACGCCATGGGCACTGTTCCACATACATCCCAGCCTGCTGCTGTAAATACTCACAAGTGTACCAAATGTGTATTAATCGGTGGCTGAAAATAGTCCCCAACAACCTCACAATTCCCTGCTGTTTGAGTAACTTTTCCTGAAAACTACAGGGTCCAGCTGTTAGGAAATGTATTGGATATCTTTGTTAAGTGAAACTATACATATTTGTGATTCAGGTGTAAAAGTCTTCAGTAGAATTGAATGGGCTTGAGGCTGAGAGTTAGATAGACAAACACATTGTGTAGGTTTTGGCCTTTTCATGGTATTTGTTGACAATAACAAAAAAATCCCTTTTCAAATCATGACTAATCTGACAAATATGTGAAACTCTATGTGGATAAAGAAGCTGGAATGCATAACACAACATGAAAGAAAGAGCATCCATGAAAACTGGTATTCCACATTAAAGAAAAACAGTAATTTGAAAGAGATGATATATGCGCTTGTGTCCTGCGCATTGTTAGTGGTGGTTAGTTTAGATAAGGGGAGGGCCTGGCAGTGCCGTTATTTCCTGGTCTCTGCCCACATGTGGTTCCCCCCAGCCACACACTAAGGCTTGGGGAGGTTATAAAAGCCGAGGGGGTGATTAAGAAGCAGGAATAATGGCCTCCACAAAACTAGGAATGTGTTTAACTGCCAAAAGGGCTCCGGAATCATTCTAAATCGGAGTACCGCCATTAATATCAGGAATTATTTTGCTGCTCTTGAGAAGTGAACATTACAGGGATTATAACGTGATTTTCAAAGGAACCGGTCCTGGGAAAACATGAGAAGCATAGGCAGGATGTACTGTAGGTTCATGATTTATGTCTGAGGGAGACCCGGGAGGATTTAGGTTGGGTGTATCCAGAGCTGTGCCGACCCAGCCACCAGTTCTGCATTGTTGGAGTTTGGTGGATCCTTCTAAATCCAGGATTAGAAAAGTCAAATATACAAACACCTTCACCTCTCCTCTCTTTCTCACAGACAGACACACCAAGAAGAGGTAAAGGTAGAAAGAGTGACAGTTGGCTGCCGGCTGTTGCCTGCCTGCTAAGCATGCCCAAACCCCAAACCCCATCACTTTCCTCATTACTCGAGCTTCATGGCTTTTTAGGGCTCTGTGCTTTATCTGGGATTTCACATTTCCCAGCCTGCCACTTGACATGGCTCACCCAGCTGCCAGCAATCAAGTAGCAGAGGGCAGCAGTTGGGCCGACTGAGTCTTCAGGCTGCACCTTGATTTAAGAATTGCACATCACAGCCACCGGCCCCGCTAAGCTTCGGTAATTACAGGCCACACATCCCATCATGCATCCAGCCCTATTTCTACCCCACATCATATACTGACCTGGCATAATGGGTGGAAGGGAAAAGGGTGCATACAGAGGGATACAGATGGTCATGGGTCAGGGGTGGATTGTAAGGATGTGGATCTCTGTTTCAAAAGGCAGAAAGTGTGTGACAGTGTTAGAAGAAGAAATGGGAATATGCTCCATTAAGCCCCTGCACTGTCAATCTTAGTTTGTTGCATGTAAGGAACATCCTTACATACGACATACATATGCACTTGCATCTACAGCACACACATTGTATGTGTGTGTGCCTAATTGAGAGGTAAGCAAAAAAGTTGCCTTTAAAGTTGCCAATAAATATCCTGCCAGTAATGTTAAACACCTGCCCGTAAAGCCCAGAGGAATGCTAAATGAAACCAAGTTGCAGAGCTTGTCTCCTGTCTGGGGTCTCAAGTCAAGACAGCAGGATTTGTAATGGCTGTATCCAGGATTATAGAGTTCAAGCAGAACAGCCAGGAAGTAAGAAAAAAAACATGACATGGTCAGCAACACTGCTTTTCCTCCCTCTAACAGCCAGAACAACAACTCAAGTGCATCAACTTTACAGCACAGAATAGTCCAGATTATTCCTCAGTGTAATTGCACAGCACAATCAATGCTACAACTTTTGGCATCAGAAAAATGTCAAAACACATCATGGCTTTTTCCCCCACCACTGTTACAGCTGAGTGATCAAAGGTCCTCAAGTGGTGTTGTGTAATACTAGTGGACACATGGGTGTTTATACAAAAAGTGTTGCCAGTGTTCTTTGAGCAAGTGTGAGCTAGATAAAGTAAGACAGATGATTACTGTAACTGAAAACATACCCCCATGATCTTCTCGCCCCTGTGTCACACACCCATAAAACAACCCCTACACACACACACAAACACACACACATGCCTGTACACACATAAAGATAACTGTGCACACATGCACTAATGCATATACGTTCACAAAGATACAGTGTCAGGGCAGGAAGAGGCACTCGCTAGGCTTTGGAGCCTCCAGGGGTGAAAAGGAGCATCTGACCCCAGAACCCAGAGACTCTGTCCTTTGCCCTCGTCTCTGGTTTCGAGTCCCTAAAGTCTTGACGCCTTCCTCCCACTGCACCTGTTGGGCGCCAATAGACCCCCTGTCCAGACCCTTTCAACAAAGAGAATATATGGCTCTGCTCCCTGGTCCAGTCTGGCTAATTGCTACTGGCCACAAACGGGCCCACAACACCACAATGGGAATTGGGCATTAAGCTGCTGTTGCCACCCTGAGGCCTAGCTAAGCAGTCCTCCGTCTCTCTGATGCTCCATTCCTCAACTAAGGCCAGTTAAGGCTGACAGAGCATGAGCGTTTACTCCCAGAGTCACAGGCTGCCCCATTCAACCCAGAGATTAAGCACTGCTGTCTACACGCAACCATGAATAATGAAGCTATCTCTCTGGACAGGCAGGCAACAGCAGTGTGAGTTATTCACACCGGTAATCCCATAGGCTGCTGCACACACGTGCCAAACATACACAGTACCAGCACCACTGTATAGCTCATGCATTATTTCACATTGCAGAAGACTCAAATATGTAGCGCCAATTAAAGATCTTCAATGACCTCGAGTTTTAGTATAAGAGCTTCAGCTTCGCTTTACTATTATCTCACAATAGAACAATTCAACTGATGTGAAAAGCAGAGCGGCCCAGGTACAAAGATGGTTCCCACTACACACTAACATTGCACGAGTGCCCTGGAAACTTGAAGTAACAATGTGTTGTACTCTCACAGCCTGCACAAACAGAGACGTGTTTGCCACTATCCATCCATGCAGGACCGGATGTGCAGTCAATGAAATGTAAAATGGTTGTACTGTAAGACATTCACATAATATATCCGCGGAAACGAGTATTAAGATACCTACGAACGTGTTAACGTTTTCATTCAACTGTTAAATTTAAGCCGGTTATTTTAAAAATGTGGACAACGAGGAGGTAACATCTGCCAGTTTGATAGCTATTAGCTGGCAGCAGCAGCAAAATTTATTTGACAGGAACTGATGGCTGTATAGGTGGAGAGATGTCTGTTTAATACCATAAATAATTATTACCTGTAAGGCAAACTATGGCTTCTCCATCTCGCCTCAGACTAAGTGCTGGCAGTCAGGACAGCAGGTGGTGAGGTAATGCAAACAGCCTGTTCAAAATTGATGTCCATCTTTCTTTGACAGCCAGCATTTTTGTGATAAGACATAAGCTAGATTTATTTAATGGAGCCTTTAAAGGAAGTGTAACACACTTTGGATTGCAGTGAGGTGTAGTGTAAGTTTTGTGTTACAGATTTATCATTAAAATGTATTTATTTTTGCAGTGTGGTGTGGATTATCAGTGTGGATAGTACTTTTTTATATGATTAAATCATTTATCCAACAGTCACACATACATCACTGTCACTTTGCGTGTGTATGGTTTCTTTTACTTCTGCTCCTACTTTTGTTTCATATACCTTTATTTTATTTATGTTTACCATGTCTGTATATCTCTAGTATCTCCTTGTACTGCTGCAACAAACCGAAATAATCCTCTGTGGTATTGTTATATGGTATAATATTATATTTTTGTAACACACTTTGTAAACACATTTCTAATATTTTAAATGTGGAACAAACCCATGCCTCTACACAGCAGGCTGTAACTGACGTGGGGTTGGATAATAGTAGACATCACGTGACTGCAGCACTTTAAGTCCGGACGCACGGCAGGGTCTGTCAGAGCCTCCCTGGTGAGGACGACACTCACACGCACTGAACGGATAGACACCATTCATGTATTGAGAGGACGCTTACAAAGCTACATAATACACATCCAACTTGGTAAACTTCATCACCACCGCTTGATTTTATTGGTGGTATCATAACGAATCAGTTTTTAAACAATCTGCACAGTTTACTGTATCAAAATGCGCACCACCAACGCCGCACGGATTTCACTCCTCCCTCCTGCACTTTCCATTCATGACAAAACAGTGGTGTTTACTGTTCCATCGCACCACACCTCACCTTAGTCTCATAAGCGACACCGACAAAATTCGTTAATTCACATAATTAAGTCTTATCGCCTCTGCTATTTGCTGCGTCACCGGCTTCAGAGAGGGGCAAAGTGTGGCACCATATCTGAACTTGCATGAATGAAAGTGACGGAATTAAAGGATTCAGTCAGCAGGCGACTCACTCAGCCTCCAGTGCGTCTGTCTGTCTCGCCTGTGTGGCGCTCTCCTGCATTCTTCAGTGAGCATCACTTTGTAGAGTCGGTGCAAGGCATCCTCCTGTGCAAACACCGGTCTTGGACATCCTAGACAGCCCGTCCTGCGACATATTTTTAGTTTGGACCCGTTGATGTCACTTCCTGCCTGGTAATAGCCTGTACAAATGTGATGTGGAGGGGTGTTCAGGGAGCCGTTCGAGGGAATTGTCGAGGTCACCAGGCAGGCAAGTTCACAAGGTCATGCAGAGGCAACATTTCCAGGAGCAGACAAGAAGCGCGTTAGTCTATAAAATGACAGCCATCATCCCATCTCGTTCATTCCAACTGTGCCCTATACTTTTATATAATCAGCCACATCCACATCATCCTACCCCCCTGTGATGCGCCGGCGAGTTTCATTTCCTGGTAGGCTGTGCGCATTTACGGCCACGGTTATGCAATGATGAAGGCGCATCATCACTTTGGTTTGTTTAAACTACGCATCCAAATCGGTGAGAATATGATGGAGCATATAGGGCACTCTAAAAGCTATAGTTATCCTGGGACACCTGTTGATGTCAATTTAAAAAAAATACTCATGAAGTTAAGTTAAGGTTTCTCATTCTGTTTTTTGTTAAAAATGTGCTCAAGGCCTATTTGGACTGCATTATTCACTGTTTTGTTTAAGCTTCAAGCCACTCACTGCTTTAAGAAGTCTGTGTGTCCTTTAGCACACATTTAATATACCTTGGAAGAATCATAATGATGACACACATATTACTATTCTGGCTGCCTGTGTGAGACTGATTGCTCTTGTCTGAAGAGGGGTACGCACACTGAGGTGATAAGATGGGTGTTGGGAAAGTTGACTCCTGCTAAGAGCGCTATCCTCTTTCCTTGCCCAGGTCTCTCCTCTTTACCTTTGAACCCAGGCCCAGCAGCCCATCTCTGATCTACAGAGGGTCTCCTCTTACCCCTGTATACCCTCATAGGCCCCTGTGATAGATGACCATCAGCATGCCGATACTTCACAATATTTCAATTTCCTGCCCAGGAAGAGGAATTTAATGGGTTGAGTGAAGTTCAGAGGCACAGTGTGGTGCCTCCAGCTCACATCCAGCCCCCAGCCTCATGTCGAAGACTCAAGATCCAAACACGCAGCTGAGAACATTCCAGAAACCAGGTCCTCTCTGTGTCAACAAAACAACCCCTGCTGCCATCGTCCTGCCTGACAGACAGCAGCGCAGAGGACACTGACTGGAGACCCAGCAGCCTCCGTGAGTGCAACATTACAAAGATAAGAGATTGTTTTCTTCAAAGGTGAATGTTCTATCTGCAGGGTTAGGCTGATGTTTGGCTGGTATTGGCCTGCTGTGCTACTCACTGCTGATATGACATGTTTCAAAGACTTCTACATAAGTCTAAAATTCAGAATAAAAGTGTTTTGGAAAATGGTGAAATTAGTACTAAATATTTGAACAAAATATTTTAGGTTTCACTTTCTCACAGTCATAAAAACGTTTGTTTGGGCCTTGAAATTGTCGTCCTACTATTTAACCTTCAAATATTTATGCTTTATGCAATGGTTGTGGATTACACTGCTTGACTGAAATTTATATTGTCACGTCTGAGTTACTGAAACACCAGACAAGAATTAGTATTTGTTGAGCATGAAAGTTCGTTCTTGACAATAGTTTGACAAAAATACTGCAGGTCCTCTTGTTAACGTTTGTCGGGGCTTTCAACAACATCTCAAAAAATCATGACAAATACCAGTTCTATAATAATTTCCTAATAAATAACTAGAAGAGAAGAACATTTTCAGCCTTTTCTCCTGGTAGATCAGAGGCCTTTTTTTTCTCTCATGGATGTTTTTTTTGTCTTAAACAATCATGACAAACACCAGCTTTATAATAGAATCCTTAAAATACTTTGAGATAAAAATGTTAAACTTTTTTATTGGTAGAACATGTACATTTTTATTTTATCCTTTTTCATACTGTAACAATATTCTGAAAGAAAAATGTACACATACTGTATTACAAACATGCAGATAATTAAGCTGTGTTTGACTTTGTTATGTGGATTAGTTATATTTATATGCCACGGTGATTCAAACAAATAGGATTATGAACATTGTATCAATGTGAGTATGGCGGGCAGATATCCAGTGTGTGTAGAACTGTGCGGGTGTATGCTGCCTGTGCAGAAGTGTACATGCATGTGTGTAATATTGTATTTTTTGATAGGAAGACTCTCTCATGTGGCTCTGTTGTAAAGGTCTACCATTGGTTGGATTAATCAGAGGGCTGTGCAAGCAGGAGGAGAGGCTACGAGTCAGGCAGTGCAACCTAGTGGTGGAAGAGGGTGTGTGGTGCAGAGGGGAGTGTACTACAGATCACACAGATACACCCATAAATACACATTTTCTATCTTGCTCATAGACACACACACAGACACATATTCACAATCAAACCCACATGCTTTGTTAATTCGCTGTAGAGTAATTTATCTCCTTAAAACACATGGTCTTAACCTCTAACTCGTGGATTTGATCTAATGTACTCAATACCCGACATAGTGTTCCAGGTTTAAAAATAACAGATAATTCCCTACAACCCACCCACATATATGACTGAACGCTCTCTAACCAGGTTGGTACACATTTGTTCAGCCCACCCTCTTAGCCCCTTCAACTTACATCCCCCGCTCCTACTTCCGTCCTCCCACAGCCAAGCCCTGCTCTTGAACCAAATGGCACTGTTAGCAACTTCAAAGTCAGGAGCTCTGTGACTACCCAACCTTCAAAAGGCAACATCCCTTTGCCTCTGCTATGGAATATTAGGGAAGTACAGCCAGACCAGCTGACTGAGCAGTGGTGTCACCTTTCTCCAATCAACCAACTGACACTTACTCACACACCAGGCTGTTTTTGGAGATGTTCGGACTAGAATCACAAGTTGCCCACCAACCCCCCCAAAAAATGACAGATTACCCCACCCTTCCAGATGTTTTTGCAGAGATTCAGGGATCAGAAGGAGGAGCTTTGATAAAGAGGGGGCTAGGTATAGTTTGGTGGGCGGATCTGGTCACCAATTTTGGTAGAAAAGAGGAGTACAGCACTTACAAGTGAAGTCCCAAAAGCAGGGTTTAGTAGGGGCCCAGCTTTACCAGAGCTACGGCCCATTTTTCCTTGAAGGGGATTAATAATGAATTAAGGCACTCCCACCCCCTTCTAAAAAATATTCATGCATGCTAATGCATCCATTATTTATAGTGTGCATAAAGGCTGGCTAGTGGTGGCCACATGCAAGTGGGAGGGATGTAAGGATGAAATGAGCAGGTGGGGGTCTCTTCCCCCCGAGTGAAGCTTCGAGGCTCTGGAAGCAACATCCGCCCATTGTGGCTGGGCTGGAGCTGGGTGGGGATGGGATGGGGACTGGATATGGACAAGTAGGAGGAGGTGGGGGATGAGGGGTCCTCGCTGCCAGACAGGCAGCTCATGCATAGGGAGAGGGCCGCCAAGTGTTGTGGGGGGAGGGGTGGATTAAACAAATAAATACATGATAAGAAATAATCATGCGGTGGAGAGAGAGAGCGCAACGTAGACAAAGAGGCTAAGGGGGACAAGGCGGAGAGGTTAGTTAAGTCAGACAGGATTTACTGTCTGGTCGGACCCATTCTTGACCAAAAATGACATGGAAGACATGAAAACTTTTTTGATTTGACTGTTTGATTTGTTAGTTTGTATTGGTACTCTCAAAGAGGAGCCATCTAAAGTTTTACTGCTTTGTAAGGATATCGGGAACTGAAATAAACTGGATAAATCTGAGCTCTACTTGAAAATTTCAATTCCAGGTCTAGCACATAATATTAGGTAGCAGTGGGTGATAATTTAATAAAGCATTACAGAAGTTGATGCAATGAAGCAAAGGTTGAAATGTAGAAATGTGAAAAGGGGAAAAGTGTGAAGTTGAGAGATGGAGGAAGAGTGAGAAGAGGCTGCACTCTTTTCATGTGCCCAGCATGCCAGGTATGTGATGCAGTGAAGGAGCAGGGTGAGTAGAGTGATAAGATAAAGCAAAAGCACAAGGCAGATGAGCTTTCTACTCCACTGATCCCCATATTAGCATAGATACAGTGATCCGCATGGTAGGGAACTGGTGTTGTGGAGGTGACATCAAGGCCATGACACCCCAACTCATCTCCATAGATATCACCGGGGCCATGCAGGCAAATCATACATCAGGCTTATCTAAGATATGTCTGTAGTGCATGACATTCTGCCAACAAGCCGCCACCTTAAATTTCAGTAATTCTCCTGAGTGATTCTTTCCCAAAACTGTGTTGGTTCTTCCCAAAATGCAGGAATGAAACACATGTTAAAAATGCTGTGCTGTCAGAGTGACTGTTTTTAAATGGTTGGACAGTCTGCATGATGGCTATTTCACTGTTTATGTCCTTGCTCCAGATCACACATCTGGTCGATATGTGGTGATATCTGGAGTAAAAGGTCATCAGTGTGGCTTTGCAAAAACTGTTTCAATAGGATTTCCATCTCATTTTAAATTGATGATAATATACCCATAAGATGATAATGAAGCAAATCCTTGAATTGAAAATTGATCAAATTTTGTTGCATGAACCGTGATGGGATGATTCAGGAACAATGCAGTTAACAGAGAGATATCCATTAATGGCAGACATGCAACATGTTTACCAAACACCAGAGGCAAGACCTCCCAGAAGTGACAATCTGCATTGTGCAAACATTGCAACCTTTGTTCCCCCAACAAACACAAGGTGAGGCACTTAAGTGTTTTTTAATAACAAAACCTCAACCACACACAGGAAAATCCATAAACATTGGAATGATGTCAAAACAACGTTGTGAGGTTTGGCTGTTTTAATTTTCCACTACTCAAAGTAAAAATGGCTCCTGCAACATTTCCTGCACCCCGGTGATTTTTATGACAAATACAACAGCAGCTTAATTATACATGCGACCACCACCATAAAAGCAGAACCATTAACTCCCATCTTGTTAACACAGAGGACCAGCCTTGAAAGTGCTAGAGTCGCATTTTAAAATCTTTTCACTCAGCGCCTGTCTGTTGTGGCAGATTGGCACCATTTAGAGGAAATATAAAATGAATGTGGCAGTGTGTACACACCTCATGCATGGGTATCTGGTTTGAATGAACAGGATAGTGACCACGAAAGGCAACTTTGATAACCTATTCTTGATGTACTGGCTAATACATAATGAAAAAAAAACAATCCAGATGAATACATATCCAATGAGAAAAACCTAGACACTTTCACTGACTTTGAGTTCATCCTACAGCTGCATGGATGCTAGAGGAAAGGTGGCTTCTGGTGTCCCTGACCTACCCCAGTGTATCCAAGAGAAAGCTTTGGAGTCTGCAAATAAGAATGAACTTCCAACCTCTTCCTGTAGAGGCTTTGGTTAAGTTTCAAAGGCTTCCTGGTTTTACGTTACTGGCCAAACATGCCCCAGCTGTACACAAAGTGGCCACTCTCAGTGAGACCCTATGGAGGCAGAGGGAGATCAGACACCCCTTGACGTTACCAAACATCCCAGTTAAAAGCAGTGAACAGAGGGGATGCCATTGATGTTATTGCTTGCTTTAACAGGTCAGCGTTCACCCATGGCAAGTGTGATATTACCGAAACTAATATCATACTTGTGAGCAATGGTTCAGGCCCAGAGGCCTCTACAAAGAGAATTCAAAGTTTGTCAGTGTCAAGAAGTAGAGCGGTAATCTGAATATTTCATACTCTGTTCTTTAATCTACCATATCCTTAAGATGCCCAAATGGACTTCATAGAATGTGTCAATCTCTTGAGTGATAGAATGTAAAACTCACAAAACACCCCCCTAAAGGCAATCCCATCAAGCACCATTCACTAAGAGATGTATAGCCCTATGTTAAGCAAATGTGCAGAGAAATGGTGACCCACTGAATCCATTATTTCTCCTCCTATGGCCATTGTCTTAAAGGCTGCCTTATGTGCCTTTAAAGACATGTTAAGAGAAAAGAGCTCTCTGCCTTGGAATGAGTTAACTTAATTATCATAGCAACTGGCAGTGCTCTTTAACATGTCAATGGTATTTGACCTGCATGCATAATTTTTGCTGTGTTATTGTGGTGGCCTCTGCGTTTCTCACTGACAAAAACCCAAACCACAGGCACGGGGGCCTATTGTCATGGGCGCATCCATCTGGATCAAGGCCATTAGAGGATATTTGCACTTCCTCTGTGGCTCCTGGCTCTTTTTGACATGCGGCAGAAGGAGCAGGCATCACCCACCAGTGCAGGGCCAATTGAGGTGCAGATTGACCAGAGGGACAGTGAAGAAGGGCAGCCAGCAGGGCAGCTCTCTTGTCAAATCTACTGATGGACACCCACACGGGGGCTGGTAGTTGTCCTGCGGTTTCTCAGGTCCTATAGCAATTGATGGGACATGACGAGGCAGGCGCCCTGGTTTCATTCTTTTGTCCCTGGGGATGTTGGAGGGTGTATCAGAATGTCAGAGGTTCTTGCCTACAGCACACTTCTGGTGTCAACTGCCTACAATATACAACTGCCCCTTGACTGTCCACACATACACTAAAAAGAAAAATGATATTCAATTGGCAGTGACGTACAAGTATACTGTGCCTTTAGAAGGGGAATTTTCTCCTTTTTGTTGAACATCATACATGAATAAAACATAAATATATAGAACATATATGCTGTGTGAACACAGATTGTATGAAGCTCAAACAATTTCAACACAAATGCATAAATAAACATGAAGCACTGGAAACATGCTGATAAGGCACACAGATAGGCCTGATGTGGTTAATACCACAGCAGGAACAGGGACCTGGAATGTTCCTTATGTGTATGCATGTGCATGTGTGTGTGTGCTTGTGTGCTCAGGTGAGGGAGACGATTAAAGATAGATCTTTATACACATATGGAACAACAGCTCTCAGAGGAATATCAAATAGAACCAATTCAGTTTCAACACATAAACACCTTAGCTGTCAATCCATATCTCTCCACATGTAACGTATATGCTTGTCACTGCATATGGTGCCTCTCTGAGCTGTGTTGGAATGCTGACAGCAAAGAGATATGAATCTTGATTTGATTAAGAGTCAGAGTTGAGGGTCTAAGCGCTGGAGCCAATATCAATTTGGGTGGGTTGGGGGACTGTTGTGAAAGAGATGAGGTGGAGGGGAAGGGGCAGAGTGTGATGGCAAGGGGGGTTACCTGTGGCCCTAGCTCCAACTGGGAGTAATTTGGAACAGGCTGCTCCCAATGTGTTCATTAGGTTGTGATTGGGCTGAGCGCAGGTGGGGAGGGCCTGCCCTGCCTGACGCTGAATAGTCCTGATTGTGCCCAGCATAAAACGCCATCTGTTTCAATGAGGGTGAGAGAGAGGGAGAGACAGGCAGTAGGAGGGCGCTACCGGTGAAAAGTCATGTTTTATGATGTCTGGACAGTTTTGTGTACTAACTAGGGGACAAAAATTAAGGGGAAGAAAAAGTTATGTACAGCAACATTTGCAAGTCTCTTGCTTGACTGAAATTCATGAGTAAAATAAAAAAAAATACGTGGCCAATTCTTATGATGCAAAAAAACTCCACCTAAGCCCATAAAGTAAATTAATGAGTGGGTGTAAAAAAGAATTGCCACATAACCAAACTTGGTGTAAAAACACAAATAGGCCAAATGTGAGATATTCTAGACAAGAGGTAAAATGGCGTCCATTTCCAGTTTTAATGGCAGGTTTCAGTCTAGCTGTGGCCTGCCACTGTGAGCAGACGGCTGAAGAGACAAGGGGATTGGAGATGGGGCATCGGAGTATATTTATGGGCCGCCTGCTTCAAAGCTGGGATTTTTTTGGTTAATCCTGGACTCATACCAAAAGCAGACATACAAATGTTAATCTAGGTGTTTACATGCACATTTACACTGTCTACTATTCTGTAGACACAACATTACCCAAAATCATATTCATAGGTCTCACGCCGGTAAGAACACAAAAATATCTTTTTACACAGTCAGCCTCTCTCTCTCTCTCTATCTCTCTCTCTCTCACTGCAAGGTCCTGGGAAGAAAAAGAAGAGAGCAGAAGAGAAGAAGGCCAGTGTTTGCTGCTCGACTTTTGAAGCGTCTTTATCGGGCTTGGCAGCGTGGTCCTGCGTGTCCAAGCCTCATCGTTCTTTTCATCCTTTGTGCTGTCCAAGGTGTGTCCAATGCACTGGGGCTTTGTGTGGGGAGGGAGACGACACATCACATTCTGTCTTCTGTACAGAGCTGGGGGATGGGGGGATTGGGGAGGGCTGTACAACAGAGGGGGGACAAAATGCAAACTTATAGAAGGCCATTGCTCTTCAAAGCACCGATGCACAAAGGCTTATAAAGCGTTACTTCATGTAGAGTTGTGCCAGATGTAATTGCGGGGTTCCTAGAGATAGAGAATCACATGCAATGCTTAGCCCCGCCCCTGACACCATGAAAGGACTGTGAAGCTTAAACTGCAAAAGAGGGTGGGCAGAAAAGTTTGCTTTAGTTTGATGCACAATAAACAAGTGAGTAAATAAGTTATCTTAAAGGTTGTGGTACAAATCTACAACTTGCGGCATTGGAAAAGGTAATTTCATGCACGGGGCTTGATTGATGCAGGAGGACTGGCTGTCCTCATTAGAAATCAGGAAGGGTGGAAACTGCGCCGAGCGACAAGTGATTCCCCTCCCCTTTTTCGTTCCCCAATCAGCTTCATGGTATGGGCTCTTTCTCTACACTGCTTTCTACAGAAAATGATGTTGATTCATTGTTAATAAGCCCAGAGGTTGGCAGTGCAAGCACTATGCATGACAAATATAGGTAGGCTGTAGTTTTCCTGATCAACCTGACT
The DNA here is from genome assembly GCF_014851395.1 of Micropterus salmoides. NCBI lineage: Eukaryota > Metazoa > Chordata > Actinopteri > Centrarchiformes > Centrarchidae > Micropterus > Micropterus salmoides. The sequence goes on from NW_024044237.1 coordinate 22,840,391, forward strand.
AGTCCTCATCTGTTTCCTGTGGCCTCCTGCTGTGACAGTACAGGTGTCGTGTGTGCATTGTTAAATATGTTCCAGGGCACAAATGCTGCCATTGTCAGGTACGTTTGCACAGCCTGCTCCCTGTTCAGTGTATGTGTGCAGGTGGGTATCTGTATGTGTGTGTGTGTCTTACTGACAGTGAATGGTGATGTGTGAGGAGGAAAGGGTGGTACCATCACTTTAGGCCTGCAGATGGGGTTCCCACAGGAGGGACACGCCCCGGTGTTTTCCAAGACAGAGACGAAGGCAAACATGGCTGCAGATCCATCTTTGCATCTCAAATGTTCAGCAGATACTTCCATAGCCAGAGAACAGAGAGAATGAGTTCTTGTTGTCTCTTCATGTGTCATGTCCAAAGGCCTCCTGCTAGGGCTGTGGAAACAGCTTCTGTATCCACAAGGTCAAGGCTTAGATGTCTTGCACAAAGATTTTCTTTAGCAGGCTTTATTTTGAATGTAATATAGTAAACTAAATCATGTAAAGCTTCATCAAGGTGACATAGTGAGCACTATAATAGCATATAAATGCACCTCAGTTGCTCTCTCAGGATGAGTTTACTCAGGGACCTGCGTAAGTTTTACAGACTTCTTTCTCACTACTGTGGATCAGAACTCAAGTTTACATTATGTCTTCACTGCAGTAAAAGGGCCTGTGTTGGTTCTATACTAGCAGAATTACAATGGCTGTTTGTGGCAGAGTGAAATCTTGGCCGTGATCAGAGTGGAAATTAAGGATCTTTTGTATATCCAAGTGATATTAAATGGCACCTGGCAATGCAGGGGTGCTAAAGCCTCAACCGGTACTCCTTTGCATATCAATAAGTAGGCACTCTCGTGAAGTGGAATAATTCAAATATGCCTGTATTGGACTACAGTAATTATTTTTGATGTTGGCACCACAACTTGCATGCAAAATCAAATAAAATAATCATCAAAAAAGAAAATGCATAACAAATACAACTGGAAGAGCGCATCCAAACATGTTGCCACGCCTTGTTTTATAATGGCTGCCATTAGTGCAGATGGCAGCGGATAATGGTAAATATTACATGTAGATACAGAGAAACATACTGTAACAACGTGCACACAGCAATAATGCCACCATAGATTGGACATACGTCAGTGCTAAAGTGTGCAGCAATCATTTGGTGACTCACCACTACAACCTGCATCAAGATGAAACTTTTGGATTAGCTGTAAACTGGCCTGTATCTTTCCACATGTACGCACCATTCTCAGGTCACAGAACAAAGTACAAGGGCCAGCGAGCAGGTGTCAGGGGTCATGGTATCCCAAGGGTACCTTGAGTTTCATCCCAAAACCTTTAGCATTTTTCAAAGCCCTCCTGCAGTCCAGGACCTCATCAGCAAGTGCCCCCAGTGGCCCCATGCACATATGCACTACCCCACGCTCTTTTCTGGTGGGTGAAGGGGGAACCTGAGTGCATCACCTGGATCCCCCAGTACGTGACGAACAGGCTCGGTCTGTCCAAAACAAGGCTGAGACCCGGTAGGGGGGGCCAATAATGATGTTGAAGGGGCAGAAACACATACAGGGGGCAGATTTCATTTTCTCCATATTTGAAAAAGGCTTATCACACATTCGTGTTAGACTCAAAGCCTAGCTAGAGAGGGTTCACCCCATGAGAGATAATTACTCATAACCCACGTGGCCCTGTTGGCTTGGGTTCATATACACATTCACTCAAATTTCGAATGTTCTCACCTTGGGTTTACTCAAGCAGAGCCAAAGTAAAACAGTTCTGTTTGCTTGGAGATGGAGAGTGATCTTCACTTGGATTTCAAACTTTTGGCCATAGAAAGTGACACAGAAATAAGCCAAACTTTAACCACCTGCAGCTTAAAGAACAAGGACAACGAAGGACAATGATTTAAAAAAGACTTGTATACTGAATACTGCTTGTACTAATCCTGCATTAATTTGATATGTCTGTGAAAGTGTCCGTTCGGCCTTGATAAAGGGATGTGGTTAAAACCACTGATGCAGCAAATCTAAACCCCCATCCCCTTGTCTGCCCAATCAGCCATCAATAAAATCTCTCTTCACAACTGCAGACAATTACAACACTGGCCAAGCCCTACCTAACATAGGTGAAGACTCCATTGCTCACTGTGTTACGTACAAGAGCCCGAGAAAAATTAAGGTGTTCTATTTCTCAGCAGATTATACTATATCCGAGATGAAGGGTTGAAAAAAGAACGAGTGTAGTTCAGTCAAACTAGCTAAACGGGTGAGAATTAAGATGTGATAGCGTGGGATGAGGCAGTTATGCATACATAACATGTTGAGGCTGGGACCCCCTACTGGGGAGAGGCACGACAAAGCCTCTCAAACAGCAATACCTCTGGGACAGCTAATGATTAATTAGCTTGTGTCATTAAGTGAGGCAAATGTCACCCGAGCTTCCTGGGGAAGCTGTCACACCATGTGTAGGCTACTCACAAGTTTCCCCCTCAGGTGTTAGTGAAGGGTGGGGGGTGCCTGTTACTAGGCAAATCCTGACATCTAGTGTTCAAATATAAAACTGCATCAGTCTCCAGCTGCCACAAGAAAAGCAAAGGCTGTCCAGAAAACGTTTTTCCTTGTCTCAAACAATGAATAGTAATATTATACTAAGACTTTAAACTTAAAATATAACTTATGCCATACATTTCTAACAATAGGCCTTCAACAACGAAGTTCTCCAGATTCAACTCCCTGGATTACTCCCTGATCTCTGATCCCTGATCACTAAATTTGGTGAGGTGACCTCTGACCTTTAAGTGTCATTCACCTCATTGACTGTGGCACTGACGTCAAAATTAAAGCACTGATACCACCTCACACCCAAGTTTCTGAGGAGGTATGAGCTGGCATACGGGCATGCTTGTCGAGGCAGGCATCTTTTTAATTGCAAGACCTAGCACCACACAAACATTTTAGATACAACTTGCAATATTACAGTATAGTTTCTAGAGTTAAAAACTGAACCACGTAATACCAAACATAAAGGTGGACAATTAAGATTTTCTTACCAAAGATCCAAGATGCAAGCTGAGATGGACGACTTTCTTGCACACTTTGTAACTAATCCGGACAAGAGATACTTCCAAAATGGCAGAGAGAATCACGTTAATAACTTTAATTGTTATTTAAAGACTATTTTATCCATCAGCTACCACTGGCTTTTCACTGCATACGTGCTCACACTTAAATTTCTTTCACTGTCCATCTCAGAATCAGTTAGTCTGAGTCTTAAGAAGGTCAGCACTGAATCCTGGCCTGCTATAAGACCAGACCAAGAAGAAGTGAGAAGGCCCCTCTCTTCATCAGGGAGTGGCAGCACAACGTGGAGAGGCTTAACACACTCTCAAACGCACACACATACACATCTCATGTTTGTGTTTATTCTCATCCACAAGCGCACGTGCACACACACACGCACACACACACACACACACAGGCACGCGCACACACACAATCTCCCTCACCCTCACATAGACATACGCGTACAAAAGCACACCTGTCAGGGCCTTTCCACTGTGTGAGCAAATGCAAAGAAGTCTGGCCCCCCCTCTGTCTCTCTGTATGTGGTATCCCATGTCTGTTATATTAAAGCAAATCCATTCAATTCCTACTTTCTCATCTGAAATAATGGCATGAGCAATTTTCACATTTAGGCAAGCAAGGACACATGCAGTCTCTCTCTCCCCCTCTCTCTCTCTGCTTAATGAATGGAATCAGATCTGGGCCCCTGTGGCTATACTCTAATCTGCCTTTGAAGATTTCTACAATTTCCCAATAAAAAAACTAAACCCGAAGATCCTTACACAATTGTATTATTTTGCAAAATATTGAGAAAATAAGATGTCTACTTATACATTTACTCATATCTACAAGTGCATGTGATTTATGTTATTTACCTCAACCAAAAGGGCCAGAGTCTTTGCTAGGATCCTCCTGATTGTGCCAGTCTATGGGTGTGTGACGTCCATTTGAACGGGGAATCTGTCCAATAGAATGATTGAATTAAAGTGCACTTTGGTCCGAGTGCTCTCTCTTTGCCACTTTGCACCATAACATGTCTTGTCCTAAAATAATTAGTTTGAGGCCTTGGGTGGTGGAGTGGCCGGATCCTCAATGGTCAAAAGAAGGAATGGTCTGGCTTTGAATGGAAGCCTCCCATCTTAAAAAAACACTTTATTTCTTTACACTTGAGGTTTGTTGTCTTTTGTGACTATTATCCCCATTCACCATTTGCTTTCATGCAGCTGTGCCCCTCTTAAAAAAGTCTTTGTGCCAGCACCATGAATACAGGGAATGTGTCCGTGGCAGGTAGCCCTTATTGCAAGTTAATCTCCTGAAAGAGCCTCATACAAGTACTTTTAAATTCTCCCCAAGCCACAGAGGGCTCATCATCAATCGAGCACTTCTCCCCTTTGTAGGGCTGATGAGTGTGGTGCCCGGCCGGTGACAATGGCTGCCAAGTGTGGCAAAGTAATCACCTTCTGGGGAAAACACTAGTAATTACTTCTAAACTGTTTGGGCTTCGGAGACAACTGCTATTGTGCAATAAAATGAAAGTCTCCCTTTAGAGAGCAGTGCTGTGATGGTTGCACTCAATCTTTTTGTCATCAGTTTGTTTACAGAGATTTCTCTTTGCAGTTGCCCACTGTGGCCATGCTTTATCATAAACTGTATGTGTGTGTGTGTGTGTGTGTGTGCGCGCGCATGTGTTTTAGATTATCTGTGTCCCCGTGCCTTACGCACTTCTATGCCTGTATTCCTGACCAGAGAAAGGACAATCCACATGCATGCAAAAATACACTTTGCATTGTATACACTATAATATTAACAATAGTCTTTAGATATCTATTATACAATTTTAAAAATGTAATATTCCTTCCATTCCTAAAGAGTTTGGTAATAAAGCACATTCCTGCATTCAACCAGAAATGTATTCATATTTACCCTCTATTAGGCTCTGAATAAGAGAGACGGGAATATCTTTGACTATTTCGTGAGATGAACTGATGAGAAAATGTTTTTGTTGATCAAGCATAGGTCTAATTTTTGTTACCGCATTAAATATGTTTATTTTAACTTATTATGGGTGAGAGCACTACTGGAGCATAGCAGCAAGAAAGAAAACAAAGACAAAACAAACAAAAACATTATGCTGAATTCTCAATCAGCCTTCAAAACGACAAATTATGAAATAAATTTTGCAACTGAATAAATGTTTATCCCCCAAGCTGAATTGTCAAAATATTATGTATTGTAGAAATACCATCAGAAGAGTAAATGTACTTACTTGCTCCTAAATCTTTATTTTTTGTGTACTTTTTAGTAACACTAACAGAGGAATCTTTAGCCACTTTAATGGCTCTAATCACCTTAATGCCTACTTAAAACTGACCTAGCTAAGAATGTCATTGTATCACATCATATACAAGAATGTTGCTAATTTTGTTTACATGAGAGCTATAGTAAAAGATTTATCTTACTAGGTCCGGATCTGGTACATTAGCAGAGCATCTTTGATCAACTCTGGTCTCACAGTATGCCAACACTGTAAATTACCACAGCATTTATGGATTAAGGTGCATGTAGTATAGGAGTTTACTTAAATATGTGGTGGTTTGCTGGCACTGCCATATTCTAAACACACAGTAGATCTACAACACAAAGGAATTGCAAAATTTACAAGTAAATCCTACTTCTGTTATAATCACCCTATTTTTTTTACAGTCAATTCAAATATATTATTGTGTGTGGGCACACAGTGACGAATTGAGCCCTTGCTGTGAATCCACATTTTTTTCTGGGGGTGAACACTGATCTTTTGTTGTCAGTTAAATGTAACCTGTTTCAGTGTTGACTTTAATATAACTTGTTGACCTTTTCTGTATGCCTCATTAAACAGTGCCCTGCTGACAAAATTATTTTATTTACCGCCAATCAGACATCTGTTTATTGCATCAGTAAAGAAAATTACTGTGACTCAGACATAATCTTTGTAATCTCTAAAACCATTCGACAACAAGAAAATGGCTCAGATGTCATAAGACTTCAATTTTCCTTGCAGTCTCTTTAATATCAAACACTTGTTCACTTCAAACACTACACTATATTCACATGCTTTATACATGCATACACGTGTGGGGTATAGAGATGATTAATTAATGCAAGGATTATCAATAAATACACACGAGAAAAGACATTTAATTTAGTAACTTTCATTTCACAGTTGAGGGTAGACACCGTTACTTACCTTAGCTTCACCATAAGTGCTCATCTCGTCGGTTTAACACGGCCATGTAGGGCCTGACTATCATGCTATCAAAAAAATAATTTAATCCAACAATAAGATTAATCCATCCATTGTCAACCCGTGTACAGGGTCGCGGGGGGCTGGAGCCGATCCCAGCTGACATCAGGTGAAAGGCAGGGTACACCCTGGACAGGTTGCCAAACAACCAGTCGCACTCACACATAAGGACAATTTTAGGGTCACCAATCAACATAGGCCATAGGAAGCTGGAGCAGAGAGAACCCACACAGACACCAGGAGAAGAAGCAAACTCCACACAGAAAGGCCGGGGTAACTGGGGTTGAACCCATGACCTCCTTGCTGTGAGGGCACAGCGCTATCCACCGGACCACCGTGCTGCCCACTTGCAGACTATTTAATATCAAATATCAAACATTTGTTCACTTCAAACACCATATTCATATGGTTTATACGGGTATGTGTGTGAGATATAGCGATGATTAATTAATTCAAGGATTATCATGTAGCTTTCATTTTACTGTTGAGGGGAGACTTACACAACACCACCGTCACTTACCTTAGTTTCACCATAAGCTCATCTTGTCGGTTTGACGCAGCCATGTGGGACCTGACTGGAAAGACTCGCAGGGATTATTATGCTATCAAAACATTAATGAAATCCATCCAATTTTTATCCAATTTTTTACTCACATAATTTTGTCTTAGTCTCAGGGGATTTGGGGTGCAATTTTAAAAAAGTTGATTATAAAACATGGTTTAGTAAAGTGATTGGCTGCCGCAGGGGGAAAAATATCTAAACATTGCATTCTTAGTTAACATGCATATTGGAAAAGCATTTTTTGCACTCCTGCTCAAAAATATACACTGTTAGAGAACAACATTTCCCAAAAGTGTCTGGAAGCTGTCTAAAGATACCGCCTTTAAATTCAATGTAGGCATACAGGATGCGGTATATACCATGTTTGTGTATGTATATAGTATGTGTATGAGGAATTTGCAGGTTTATACATATACTTATTCCTATTGTTGAGGCCCATTAGGTTAATCAGTGTTTGGGCTATGTTTGCTCTCGCTTTTATTGTAATGTAGTTTTTATTTTGAGCCATATATTTGGTCTAGAAACTGTGGCTAATACTCATGCATGCTACAGAGACAGACATAGTTAGGGCACTTTTCACCTGCAGCAATGCTGGGTGTTGTTATCTGGGTATATGGTAAGTGGTTTTCCTGACTGTTTATGTTAACAGCTGCATTGCAGATACAAGCAGAGGGACAAATATGATATGTAGTTGAGGCAGTCAATAAGAATCCTTTCCTTCCTCTTTTATGACTCAAGCTTAACTTGTCCTTAACAAAACCCTTAAAGCTGCAGGAATCAAGTTTTCCAACAGCAGAGGGCAGAACACATTAAAAGAAGCTGACAGATAGTACAATAAACAAACACCAGACTGACAGTCTTAGTGTTGAAAGAATTAGCATTTAGCAGATGTAAGACCCAGATATTTTTTCTCAGAAGCAGGTTTTATCTGCCATAAAACCTTTAGAAGACAATATGTCTCCATCAACGTCTGCACATGCTTGGGTAAGTTGTAACAATTAGACAAAAGAAGCAAAAGTTTCTCTCTCTCTGTACCAGACTATGTCTGATTAAGCATGTGTGTACTGTTATACTGTGTATATATACATATTTTGAATTGAATTATATATATATATATATATATACACACACACACACACACACATTATGAAGTATATATATAAAAGTATAGTATAGAAGTGAGAAGAAATTACACTAACACTTTGCTACGATGTAAAGTAGTGAGTGTACAGCTTGTATAACCTTGCTGTCCCCTCAAAATAACACATCATATATGTTGTAGAAAGACTTTGTGCATCGTGTGGACTACTAGAAGGAGCTACACTCACACTCCCTCATCACTGGAAGTTCAACATAGCAACTCATAGCAAAGAAAAAAAGAATTGTTGCTCTACATAAAGATGGCCTAGATGGCCAAGAACATGCAACCTTCTTGCTGTGAGGCAACAGTACTAACCACTGCACCACCATGCCACCCCTGATGAGGGCAAGATAAACTTATTTGGTTCAGATGGTGTCAAGTGTTTATGGCGGCAACCAGGTAAGGAGTACAAAGACAAGTGTGTCTTGCCTGCAGTCAAGCATGGTGGTGGGAGTGTCATGGTCTGGGGCTGCATAAGTGCTGCCAGCACTAGGGAGCTACAGTTCATTGTGGGAACCATGAATGCCAACATGTACTGTGACATAGTGAAGCAGAGCATGATCTCCTACCTTCGGAGACTGGGCCGCAGGACAGTATTCCAACATGATAACGACCACAAACACACCTACAAGACGACCACTGCATTGCTAAAGAAGCTGAGGGTAAAGGTGATGGACTGGCCATGCATGTCTGGAGGAGCGCAAGGTCTCTAACATCCACCATCTTCGTTATGTCGTCAAGGAGAAGTGGAAGAGGACTCCAGTGGCAAGCTCTGGTGAGTTTTTGTGATGAAATCTGAAGCTGGAGAGGTATGTCCTGGTCGTCAAAGAAGCAGAAACAAAAGATGCAGGATGATGGAGGATGAACTGCGAAAGAGAGAGACAACCTGCATGAACATATGCTTTCTACTGAAATTCTACTCTCACTTCATTGGTGAATGACGGTTCGATTTTCACGTCATGATTGAGCGAGTGTTCCCAAAGGGACTTTTTATGGAGGAACGCTAACTCGCATTCCTCACATACAGTATGTAGCTATTTGGCTTACCGGCGTGAGTACTTTAGCTTTTTCCCAAGTTCGAAAAAGGAAACTTAGTGGTGCAAGGTTTATGTTGAAATGAATAAGGGTTTTGATTAGATGTATATTTGGGTTTTTTTTGTATTTTTCTCTTCATTATGTTAATAACTGATAATAGAGATGCACTTCCTCCTACAATGTAAAACATTCAATGAAATAACATCTACATAGGATATACTATTTGTGTGTGTGTTAATGACCATATTACTGTTATTGTGTGCACTGTTTTTGAAATGTTTGTGCTAATAAAGCCCTTTTGAACTGAATTAAATTGAGAATATTCTTACATTATTATTTACATTGGCAGAATTGTACATTTTCAGTCATGCCAATAAAGCCCCTAGTAACTGACAGATAACTAAATTGAAAATAGATAGGTGGAGAGAGAAAGAGAGAGTAGGTCATGTACAAGTTGTGAGCTTGCAGAGCGAGTCCTTCCTGCCCGTTGTGCATTTGATTTTGTTGGCCCATAGGTGACAGTGAATGAGAGACAAAATGCATGACAGAGCAGGAGACACAGATGGGCAGTGGGCACTTAAGGCCACTGAACATTCATACAGTCTAATAATCCCATGAGGCAAAAGGCCTGTGGGTCTCCCTTTGAACCGCAGTCCATTCAACATAAGAAGAGGGAAACATGTCCCCACCCCTTTGCAGTCACCAGCATTTCATTTGCAATCTAAATCTAAAACACAGGGTGCTAGAGATTTACTTCAAAGGGCTTTTTGATAGCTTGGATAGAGCAAAGACTTGAAATAAAATGGCTAATTATGAGTGTTGATTAGTAGGCCATGTAAGCTACAGACTAATTGGATTGCACAATGTAGTACTGCTTTTGTTTTTTGTGCATTTTAATGAGGTATTTTACTAGAAAGGCTGAAATGGTGAAGCATGGTTTGTGTTTCCAGTAATAAAAATGGTGGCTGATACAAATGCATATGTTATACACACATTCATAGTGGAGCCTTCAACTCTCTAGTTGTGGTTATTTTATCAAAAACGGAGCTATCCATATATTCATAAACACCAATTGTAAAAGCTTTTTTTGTGTTGATAGAACCGTCAGAAGTTCCATGTAAATACATTTCATCCTGATACAATGGGGTTCTATTTATCTATTCTGCCTTATTTATCTATTCTGCCTTTGTGATATTTAGAACGAATCGAGAGCTCGTTTTCACTTTCATCCTGTCAGAGGGTGAATAATGAAGCCTGAAAATGTTGTAATAATTATATAATAATTTCCACAGATGTTAAATGTTAAAACTTATTGCTTGTTTGGCAAATAAATGATTTGCTTTTTAACAAGTGCTTCTTAAAATGTCATATTGTTGTAGAGATCAGACAGATCTGCAGCCAAGTATAACAGCAAATATGGAGTTTAAGTTAAAATATGAGTGATCTACAATATTTTGGGATTGTTACTGTAACACCTTACTATAGGTCAGGTTAACCAATGTGAAGTTAAAAAAGATATAAACATAAAATAGATGTACCAATTTATACTAAATAACATTCTAATCAAAATATAAACACCCAAACCTAGTGCTTGGTCCTCTGCAGGCATGCCTGCTATGAAGGTTGACCCAAGTTCAATTTTTTTTTTTTTCGTGACTCCGGTAAGGGGGTGATAGTGTTTTTTGTTTCTGCCTTAGTGTGCGTGTGGTATGGTGTGTTTTAGTTCTTTGTTTGCGTTCTCTATCTATCTCTCTCTCTCCCTCGCTCTCTCTCTCTCAAATTAGCTTTATTGGCATGAATGTATAGCAACAATATTGCCAAAGCTATATATAAAGTAGCCTTCATGAGGACAATTAATTTCATACATTTCATTAGATAAGAAAATAGAACAGCAAAAGTTGTTTGTGTGTGTTAATACAAAAACAAACCAAAAAAAATTAAAAATTAAAATAAACTAAGTAAATGACACTGTAACGTGCGTTATTATAAAAATATAAAAAAATGTACATAAAATTAATAGATAAAACCGTGTGCGTGTGTGTGTGTGTGTGTGTGTGTCTCCCTCTCTCACACCCTACCTGCAGTAGAGTTGTGGGCGTTCCTTGGGTTGGCGCCAGGACACACCTGACCAGCAACCGCCAATTCCCAGCCATTGGGAGAGAAGAAACTTTTCCCCGACGGATTGTTGAGTTATCTGATTCTGCCGGATCTTGTCACGTAGGCCTACCAGCCAACCTGTTGTTAGAACCTCTCGGTAGGCTAATGCTCTCCTCAGTCTCTCTCTGCCACAAACTAGCTCGGAAACCCAGAAACTCAGCTACACAATGGACCTTACTTGCCTGCTTGCCATCCTCTCCTCACCGTACTTTTTATTTGTTGTTTTAATAAATGTTTACAACTCACTCCTTTGTCCGATCTGCTTTTGGGTTACCAGAAACCTGACACTGACAAGCTTCTATGTGAATATCAAATAAAGGCTATCTGATTGAATGACTTGTTACTATGGAGATCTGTGAGAATACAATAGGCTGCGCCTAAAAGGAAAATCACGCTTTTTTGTGGGGAGCAAAAGATAACGGATAAACTGATAGGCCTATCTAATGATCAATTTAAGTAGGACTATGTTGCGGAAAAGAAAAAAACAATTAGCCTATAATTGAACATGGTCAACCCTCATTGATGTTCTGTGCGGTTCTTTCTTTTTTCTAAAATCAAGTGGGCTACAGAAAATTAAAACTGGATCACGTTTGTATGTTCCACCTTGTTCAAAAAGTGTCAGACAGGATCGTGAAACGCACTTGCACATCCACAACAAAAGGGGAAAGCGGATGGGAGGAGGTCTGTGACAAGCTCCAGCGGGGGGAGATTTCAGTGCAGGTGTCCTTGGGTTTCTTTTTTTTTTCCCTTTCCCCCTGACACCTCGGAGACAAGACTCGACCGTAAGTAAGACTAAGACTGTTGAGGAGGAATCAGAGATGATAAAATAATAAATGTTTGATCTGCCATGAAATCCGAAAAGAGCAGCAAAGGGAAGATATGCTCGTCTGGATGAGAGACCCCCGCTGGGTGAAGACACGCAGCGTATGTTAGCTGAGCCGTGAAAGCTTGCTGCCATTGACTGGCGCTGAGGCTGAAATGGGAGCGAAACGGTGAAAACCGAGCGCAAGGGAGTGAGCATCCTTCAAGCAAAACATCGCATCACTGATCATTTGAAGGTATTATACATCTTCTACAGATTAGCAATCCGTGATATTTGCCACGGTCTGGACATTGTCAGTTGATGCTGACGGCTTGAACGGTGGCATTTATTGTCTCCAGAACAATTAAATTTTTCTTCTGCAGATGTGGGCTGCAAGACGAATAAGGCCTAGTCGGTGGGTGAAACGTTAAGGGATTAATCACTGATCACGATGAACAGCGATTCAGTGTTAATAATCTGCAGCATTAGCCTACAAGCTACTCAAGGATGGGTCTCCTGGACTATTTTCACATGTAATGGATGATATGCCATGTTAAATGAGATGAATATGGGAATTATGTGAGATGCATGTTATTGCACCTGAAATCCACTGATAAAGGAGGACCAGCTACTGCATCTTATTGTTGTGAAAACCTGAAAAGTGCAAACAAACCCTGAGCTGGTTTTGTCTCCTGTCATTCTGCACAAGCTCAGAATGGGACTAACGTGACTCTGCTGGATGTGAGGCCACACATGCACTCACTGGCCCCGCTGTCAGACGCACAATGCCAAGCTCTCAGGTTCCCGGTATGGGCATGAATTTCACTGATGTTCCCTGGGAGCCCGGTTTGACCGGCTCTGGACAAGACCTAGTCTGGTCCTCCACTGCTAACAGCGTTGTGAAGATGGCGCTCATATCTCTTATTGTGTGTGTGTCCTTATTTGGGAATGTGGTGGTTCTGCTGGTGTTCCAGAGGAAGCCTCAGCTCCTTCACGTGGCCAACCGCTTCGTCCTCAATCTCCTCTTGGCAGACCTGCTCCAGACCATATTAGTCATGCCCTTTGCCATTGCAGCCACCGTGCCAGGTGTGTGGCCACTAGATGCCCGACTGTGCCAGGCTCTGGTGGTGCTCATGCACCTTTTTGCATTTGCTGGAGTCAACACCATCATAGTTGTCTCTGTGGATCGCTACCTGGCCATCATTCACCCTCTGTCCTATCCCACCCGCATGACCCCTCACCTGGGCACCAACCTGATCATCTGCACCTGGGTGCTCAGTTTCCTGCAGAGCACGCCTCCACTATATGGCTGGGGGGCCATTGACTTTGACCGCCACCACAGCGTGTGCTCAGTGGTGTGGTCATCTAGCCTGTCGTACTCAGCTGTGGTGTCCACCTTCTCCTTCTGGCTGCCTGTGCTCATCATGCTCGGATGTTATTGGATGGTATTTAGAGCAGCTCGGAGGCAAAACGCACTTGTGCACCCCATACAGACACAATCCTACTCCCAACCATGCCCACAGGACTTCCAGGGACCTAGCAGTCCACAGCGGCAGCCTCAGCCCCGGCCCCAGCCCCAGCATGCCAGTTCACCTGATGGCCCCTATTCAGCCAGGGGGTACCCTGTTCGAGTGAGGCACAGACGCTTCCACTACCACTGCAAAGCAGCTCGTGTTGTTTTTGTGATAATGGCTTCATATATCCTCAGCATGGGGCCTTACAGCATACTAAATACTATATCTACGAGTGCCAGAGCAGCTGTACCTCCCTGGCTGTCCTCCCTTGCCCTTGTGCTCTTCTTTTTGCAGTGCTGCCTCCACCCGTACATTTACGGTTACATGCACCGTAGTGTAAGGAAGGAATTCCTAGCTTTGCTGTGCGGGCTGTTCTGCAAACAGGGCCGTCCCAGCCAGAGCTCTGCCGTGGAGAGCTGCTTCACAACTACAGAGGGACGACTCGGTGCCCACTCTCACGTACCCAGTCTGACTGCTCGAGTCTTCCCTCTGCGGACTTGGGAGGAGTGCACAACATCCTCCTCTCCCACTTGTGAGAGGAAGTTAAGGGACAGCCGTAAAGAGACCACCTCTACCAGCGTCAGCTCTGAGAGGGAGCTCACAGTCCACAGCAAACAAAGCACATAAACTGCCTTGAGGACTCATCAGACAGACCATATTTTCTCTTACTTAAAGAGCTTGTCATACAGTGTGTTCAAACATAAGTTAATACACCTACTTGACAACAGGGTTATTCATTCTGAAGTTGCTGGCATTAGGAATAGTGGTATTACCTAATTGATCACCAACACAATGACCTTTACTATTTTAGTATTTAGTATTTTTTAAGCTTGATTAAATTATTGACTTGAGATTTCAAGTTAGGTTAGGTTCAGTGTTGCATTATGAATGTATAATAGAGCCAACTGTTCTAAATAATGAGTATTACATTATTTTAACTTCATCAAATTATGAGAAACAAATAATCTTTTTGAGGTGTGTCAGATAAGTCATAATGTGTGTAGCTGTAATTATGTGTTGTCTCTACAAAACATTGTTTGAAATGTATGCAATTATTGTACCAGTAACTGTTAAATACCAGAAACCATATATTAATTAATGTTTTTGCCCACAGGTCTAATATAAATTCCACTGGGTTTTTTTTTAAACTAGACTAGTCTGACTCATGTTGAGATAGAATTCTTATGTTGGATCAAAGTTGTTGCTCTAATTATGGGGCATAAATGTCTTTGATAAGGTATTGATCTGCAGTATCTGCACAATTACTCTATCTCCTTTAAACTGTTTGTGTGTTGTATTCTCTGTGATCCTGTCTAAGGGGAACAGGATGTACTGTTGTTGTGTAAGTGCAAGCAAGCCTCGCCTGCAACTAATGAACTCAGGGTCTGCTTGCGGAAACATTTGTAGTGCCCAACCCTGTTCTTGAATCTTGCTGAGCAAGTTAATATATGTGTGTTTACGTCTGTTCTTAGTCTCAAAGCACCTTTTGTGTAAATGAGTAGTATAGCGATTTATTGTGCTTTCCGGTTACAGAACACACACGAGTTGGTGACTCTCTCCGATGGGATGACCGTGGCCTCTTTGTTTCCTTAAACTTTAGTTTAACCAAGGTGGACATTTTACATCTCACTGTGTGCCACTGTACATTTGGTATTTGCTGCCTTTGTAATGTCAGCCTTTCTTTGAGGAAGCACCGTATTTTTGTTGAAAAACTACAGTGCACAGAGAGCAAAAAACATAACTCAAGTGGACTTCTCCCGTTATTTAACGTAGGCCGCATGCCGTAGGATCTTATATAACAGATTTCTTATAGTCCACTGAATACATGTAGATTTGTAAAGATACCTCCTGATACAGTATTTGTAATAGAAAACCCTGTCTGTTAAAGACCACAGCAAGGATGAGTACTTATGTAAGTGTTATATGCTTGCCGTGACTCATATCAGAGAAAGGCAATCGATTGAGTTAATTGGGTAGATGATGCGTCTTGCCAAAGGATGTGCATCACAACATTATGTGCATTATTTGAAAAGTGGCTCTAGTTGACACATGGTCAAGTTTTTGTAACCCTTCGGGAAAGAGTAAACATAATTGAGCAGAATCAGCCAGGGTGCTCCCAGTGTTATAGTTATTAGACTGTGATAGTTTTATGGGAAACAATTCACAAGGTATCAGACCTAACTGGACTGGCGTGGATTTCAGCCTTGGTTTATACAAAAGGTCACTGCATAAATCCGTACCACAGTATTAATGACAATCAAACTTGTATAATATGTTTTAGTGTGTTGCTCTGGATAGGACAAAGGGGTACAGTATGTTATGAAATTTAAATAAGAGAAAATAATGTTTTTAAGTGCTTTAACACTACATATTTTTGCGGTTACTATTGTGCTTTTGTATTATTTCTGGTTTTGTTATCCAACATCAAAATTTGTGGGTTGTTTAATAAAAGTAAATTAACTGTAATATGTGTAAAATGTTAAATTCAATTCCACAGGTTTTTCACATCAAATACTTGCATAAGACTAAGGTGGGCATGACTGTGCCAAAGTTTTTCCCTGCCTCCATCAACCAATGCCTGGCTTTAGATATAATGAGCAGGATCTTTTGAAAAACTACAAACTTAAAGGAAATTTGTGTAGTCAGGTCTGACTGAGGCACAGGTGAAGGAAATTCCACAAATCAAAGTGAGGCTGCTCAGCCAGAAATGGGATTAGATTTTAACAAAAGCCAAAGGTTCTTAATTTGAAGTTGGTTTTTTTTGCATTTTTGGTTAAGTTCTATGATTTTAGTCAGTACACAAAAGAAATGTACATTGTGATGAAGAAGCTGAAAAAGTTTATAAGGTGCCAATTCTTGTCCCTTTCCTTATATTACTAGGTGTCCTTCCCACACAGAAGGCCATTATACACAATACAAAACTGACAGAGGAAGAATAAAATGTGGCTACAAATAGCGCACTACACTGCATTTGTCCACACTGAATCATTATCACTGTCGGAGAATTCTTGCAATAACTCTATACTCATCCTTAGAACTCGGTCTCTTGTAAGCTTTCTCATTTTGCTTTGTATTTTTGTTTCAGCCAAGAAAAACTGACTAGGAGCTGAAGACTGCATCCTATTAGCATCATGTCCACATACAAAAAGTTTTTAAAAATGTGGTAAGCATGTGCAAAAAGTTTTTTTTTTTTTTAAATTGCATTTATTTGCTAAAGTGTTATCACCTTGGGTGATGACTTCACACTGCTCGAAGCAAAAGGCAGCAGTGTTTCATTAAGTTAAAGTTCAGCAAACCACTTATTCAAATCTAAAAGGGTGCATATGTACTTAATCAGTAAATTCATAGACAGCATTATGATAACTTGTGTGGCCAAACAAATCAGGCATGTCACTGTGAGATTGTCCTTCATGTGAAACATTCTGTAGCATGTTCTAGATACAGATGTGCTTCTTAACCAAGTGTACCCTTTGTTTCTATGCAAACTTAAATGTAGCCATCAGATACAAAACAGTGGACATGTATCATAGCAATGTCAGTGTTTTATATCATTTCTGAACAATACAGGCTGATATTTTTACCTTAAAAAAAGAAAAAAAAAACTCCTACAGAAGGATCCGTATTGGCGAAAGTCTTTAAGTAGCATTCTCTCGGTCACTCTCTCTGTACAGTATGTACACGCATTTTTTCCCCTCATCAGTACAGGTAATGAAAAAACAAAACATTTAACCATATGGGTATAGAAAAACAAAATACAGAAATTTTTACTTTAAGAAAATTAAAATTAAAAACAGTTCGGTTTTCTTGTTAAACTCAAAGCAAACTGCTCACTACAACAGCTATATCATTGGAACCTACACTGATTTGCAAGGACCCACTCAAAATATTACCAGTCAACAGTAAACACAAAATTATATATATATATATTTTTTTTAAAGAAAACAGCAACATAGGTTTAAAGCACAAAAGAGGACGGGCTCTGCTCTTCGGGTCTTGTCTATAATAAGTGATGGTTTCAGTTCAGGTCCATTAGACCACTTTATCCCGTAGCCAGCACTGAGGAGGTCAGTACTGCAGCAGCAAGGAGTCAGTCCACCTTGACCACACTGTAGATCTTATTTACAAACCAGAAGCAGGCGAAGAAGCCAATAGTTCCTGAGGGGGAAAAAAACTTAGGTTAGAGAATTCTTTGATAAATGTTATAACATACAAAAAGATTAAAATTAATAAAAAGGCCACAAGGTCTTAAAATTCATGTACTTCAGGAGCCTAGAGACACACATACACACACACAAAGTGTGAAATTGTACAGCCAGCTTGTTGTTGCAGGAAAACCAAATTCCACTCCCTAAAAGCTTGAAAAGTAACTTTTGACAGGGCTGGGACTGCAATTTCCACAAAAACACCAGCAGCAGCACTTCATTTTGTCAGAGAGAATATTCTCCCCCAATGCTGAGAAGCCAGATGGGTCAAAATCCTGGATCAATTCATGTGGGTATAAAAGTCCTATCTGACTGCTCAATTGGGGGCCACACAGCCCAATCCCGAATTAAGTTGGGATCAAAGTTGGGATGAGGTGAATGAGACAGACAAGAAAATAAAAACTTAAATGGGGAATGAGAGAGATTAGGATTATTTAGATCAAAACTGGAAGCAAGGAGGGAAACTGATCATCTTTTCCTAGAATCCTTGGATTATTTCTTGGTGATAATCTTTTGACATCTCGTCCCCTTGGTACTTACAGCTCTGTCTTAAGATAGTGTCAAGCAGTGCTGTAGTGACAAGCAGGGCTACAGGCTAACTTTTATCTGGCCTAACGACAGTGCAGTATAACACCAGGGGGAAAAAGTCATCATCTGACATAATTGTGAGCAGTATATTTCTGGTTGACATAAAGACTAAGCTGTTATCTAGTCCTGTATATTATCCTCTTCATCATCGTCTCATATGAGTGGGTGTGCAATAGAGCTGGACAGGGCTGGAGAGCGCTGTTGTCATGCAACATGTGTCCAATTTTGTCCCTTAACATGCACGCCAAAGTGGCAGTGTACTGTTCATCCTAGCTTGCAAAACTGTAGTCACACAGCTGCATATGAAGTGCAAATGCAGAGAAATTGTCTTAACAACAATGGCAATGAATCCTGCATATTCAACATTGACTTACTATCATCCATGGCAACGAGTGAATGTAGCGCCTGTATCTTTTGATCTACAGAAAAATAGAACCAAAAAAAAAAAAAAAAAAGGAACTCCCTGATAAAACTAGGCTCTGGCCTTTCAAACTGAAAACCACAGACAGAAATATGACCCAAATAAGTCTGCAAAACTAGACCTGACCAAGAGGGACTTTGAACATTCTCGTTTCATTTCCCACGGTCTCCCTGATTTTCATAAAACTTTAAACAAACCCTTGCATTTAATATGCTCTTTACTGCATTTGGCACAGTGCTCCTATATTGCCAGTAAAGAAATAAAAAAAGGCCAAGGCTTGGCTTTAACTAAATGAAAAAATGTACAATAGTGTTGACTGCTTCCTGGTGTCTTATTTCATAGGAACAGGATGGAAGTCCTGAATCTTCACAATACAGTTAAACTGACATTGGGTGGCACTTTACAAACTGAGCAAAGCAAACAATGCCATTCACACCCACAAGGTTCACACTCCTTTCTGCCTGACATATGGTGAGCTACTGGAGCTTTTCCCAAAATTGTTATACAAATGATAATTTGTGATTTTTATACAAAAAAAGCAACTCATCACAATCTCATTGCAATGTGTCAACACAAGCAGGAAATTGTTGTGGCTCACACATCCTTAACTAAAAGTCTCACCTGTGAAGAGGAAGAAGATGAGGACCATAATCATAGTGTAGCCAAAGTAGAGGATGGTGCTGGCAGCTCCAATTATTTGCAGCTTCGAGAAGAAGTAATGCACAGCGTAGATAAACAGATAGACAGCTGTGAAGCCGCTGGTCAGGAAGGAACGCCACCACCAGTGGTAGTCCTGGACACACATTACAAAAGATGACATGATATGATCCAGTAATGAGGATATGTCAAGTTAAATCTGGAGCAGATGGAAAATGCAAACACAAAAAAGCCATATTCACAATTACCGTATAAAAAAATATTAGCACATGTAGTTAGGGCTGTCCATGAGCATGATCTAGAGCATGATCTATTTATTTTCAAGTTTAAGTAATTAATTTTTTAGACTCAAGTTTGATAAATGCTACAAAATTCTCTGATGATTTAGGTACCTCTGCGCATAGGTGGAAGTAGCAGAGCAGAATTGTGGCCTCAGAGCAGGTGATGAGTAGAATAATGAAAACAAGAAACAGGAATCCAAACATATAGTACATCTGATGAGACCTGGAAAATAAAAAGGAAACATGTGATAAAGAAACAAACTCCTCTTTGCTGTGCAAAGAGTGCAAATTGTTCAAAACAGGATCTGCAGACAAATCTGGACAGACAGCATTCCTGTGTCCTTACCAAATGCTGTTGAGGATGAAGAAAAGCTGGATGAAGATGCAGCCAAAGGGCAGGATGCCACCCATTACTATACCGGGAATAGGTTTTGTAAAGAAAGATTGCTCAGGAATTTGACGGGGGATTTGGTTTGTTCGCACTGGTTGCTCAATTGCCTGAACAGGAGCAGAAAAAGAGAAGATATGATTACAAACTCTCAAACACACACACACACACACACACACTTACTTAATCTACAATCAATAATTTCAAGATAGACAAATTAATAAACTAGGAGGCCTAACTCACAGCCTTCTTGAATCCAAAGTAGGCACCAATAAAGGTGAGGGGAACAGAGATCCCAAACCACAGAGCCAAAATGGCCACCAGAGTGCCAAACGGGATTGCTGCTGAGGAACCCTCCACCCAAAGGATCAGGTTCATCAGGAAGAAGTCTGCAAACACAATACTAGAGACGAGAGGTGGACAGAAGACAATGACATCGAGAAAGATAATACATGTGAGATGGATACAGGGTGCAAGACAAAATAAGGGCATATCAGGTGCAACATGTCACTCCAGCACTCCAGGGCAGAAATGTACAAAAGTGAGACAAATGAACAAATGCAGTAAAGTTAACTTACCCTGGGCACAAGAGTGCTGTCAGCAAGACGTTTGTCTTCCACTTTTCACCTCCAAAAGCTGAGAATAGAAATAGAGATCGATGAGGATATTATGATCTGTTGACTCATGTAAGACTTTAATGAAACAATTCTAAAAGGTTTTCATTGGACTCTTACTTTTGTAAAGGCGTGCAGAGACATAGCCAGCAGGCGTGCCCAGCAGAACCCAGAGGACCACAGCACATGTCATGAGAGCCCCCCTGTTGGCTGGTGACAGGAAACCCAGACACGCCAGGACTACAGTGGACAAACAGTCATCAGTGCACTCATTCAGACATATCAGCATCATTGCAGTATCAGGCACAGCAACAATGTGTAGCCCTCTGTCCGCTGTCTGTCTCTCCAACAGGCGGGGAAACAGCACACACAACAGCAATACTGCTGTCATCTATGGTGCATGGTATCTCACCACAGCAGGTAATATTGTAAAAAAAAAAAAAACATTAAGGAACAGCTTTGATTTTAATTGTTCTACTGCCTTGCTGGCTGTAGGGATATCCGTTACCAAGTTACATTTTGTTCCACATAATGTCTTACATTTTAATTAAGTTTTCACATGTACTCTATATGTTTAATATACTAAACTGAGTGATATGAAGTGCAACCACAAGGCAGCCGTGTCAGTGTAATACTGACTGCAACAATTTATATGTTACTGTAACAATTGCTTGTGCACAGAAAATCTAACTCAGTCAATCCTTGGAGTATTTTATGCGGTGAACACAAAGAAAAAATTAAAATAATGATAGAAGTTAATAAGAATGAAACTCTAATATATAACACTTTGCAGCCTAATGTAAAATAGTTCTTACAGAGTGTGATGAAGGTCATGATAAAGATCTGGGTGCCCTGTCCAAGGAACACAGAAAGCAGCATCCCTTTCCTGGGGGGACGGAAAACGTCTCCGTGCACCTGCTTCCACCCGGACTCCTCCTGTGCATCCTCCTAGGAGGGCAGGTAGATGGCAATACAGTCACAATCAAGGAAGTACTTAACATTTGCAATTGATAAAAGTTAAAGGTTAACCAACCACCAAGCAGTGAATATTACCTCACAATCTGACACCTGCTAGCAAAGCAAAATAAGGTGAAGACTAAGAAACAATTGGTTTACCAAAAGTTGTAAAATTTGGTGTGGAAAAACTCAGTCAAATCTTAATTATGAACCCCTTACTTGAAACACCCACACCATGTTTTATGCTCTCAATCTAATGTTTGCCGCAATCACACCCCCAAACACTTGATTAAATATCTACAAAGGTTTTGTTCCAAACAGCTTTTAATACGCTTACATAGGGTAGAGAGGATTTATCCTTGGTCGATGGAAGCTTTATCAAATCTGCCTGTGAAATGTAACAAAAGATTTATATTCCTGGGTAGTGTGCACAAAGTGTGCTGGGTGGTATGACAACTAATTAAAGCATTAGCCATTAAAGATAACCAGTAGACAATCAAGAAACATTTACAAACACATACACTGAGTGACCTTTTAAACACCAATAACATAACCTCTAAGATGTATGGTCATCTAGCTAAAAACAAGGCTACCCTTCAAAGTTCTGTGAAAAGGTTTTCAACAAAATGGCACCAGCTACTTTGAATAGTTAATTTGCATAAAGCAACATGGTTCCCTGCAATACACAAATAAGACAATAATACCCTTAGGAGTATAAACTGTTTTTGGTTTATTTCTAACAACAGCATCTTCACTTGTATACTAGTGCATCTTATGCACACCTGGATCAGGCCCAACTGAAAGAGAGCTCAACAATGCCTTTACCTGGTCAACCTGGTTGTATCTGGCAATGTCCTTGTGCAGGGTTCTCAGCATGATCATGGCAACCATGCCAGACAGGAAGAGGACAATGACCAAGGAGTTCATGATGCTGGACAAACACACACACACACACACACACACACACACACACACACGACAAACCATAACATCAGCTAACAAGCATCAAGTAACAATCAGGGGGTTGTAAGGACAGAATGTCTCTGTGCAGTGCACAATGTGAAAAATATCTTCATACCTAAACCACTGGATGTTTGTGTGAGGCATGGAGACAAGTATGTAGTCCCACCTAGAGGCCCACTTGATAGAATTGTTTTCCTGTAAAAGGAAGTGAAATTATTATTATTTTTTAAATTTCATTTTCTCTTAGGTACAAATAAATTATAATACACATATTTGTTAAATAATACAACAGATCATACAGTCTGGCAGCCTACCTCAAATGTAACCGAGTAGGTGTAAACTATTGACACATCATTATCAAACTCCCCAGGGACCTCCATTGGGCTGCCTCCTTCACAATTTGGGTTTTTCTCATCTGCATTTTTGATACTGTTGTGCACAAAACACAGAAAATCCTTCATGTCAGATTATTAATGTTATGGCAGATAATCGTTTCCTCTTACATTTCATATATATATATATATATATATATATATATATATATATATATATATATATATATATATATATATATATATATACACACACACACACACCTTTTCTTAGTATTATACTCTTTATTAGTCTGTTAACATATGCAGGGTTTAGGTCAGAGCTGTGAGTGTTTTTCCTCTCTTGCTGTTCCTCTTCTCTCCTTGAATGTTCATTCAAGGCCGGGAGAATATCTCTGTTCCCCAAAACATAGAAACCTAGACTGTGTAAATGATTATGCATCCCTTTGCTCGGGGCCGGATGCCCGAAGCTGCCCTAGGCAGCAGGTCTCTGGACCAGCGGTATATGTGTTAGCCTATGGTACTTCTCGGTTTATTCTCTTTTATTAATAAATTCTTAAAAGACAAGGGGTTGTTGTAACTCAATTATTTGCTCAATATCTCACAAGCATTATACAATTTCCACAACAATTAATTAATCTGGGTTAGTTTTGGATGGTGATTTGTCATTCAGTTGCAACATATTGAGATAAATTAGACCCAAATCAAAATACGGTGGCACCATATCTATCTACTACCAACCATAATTACCTCTTTGGCTCCAGCGTGGCAGCGACCAGCCGAGCACCTCGCCATCCCTCTAATGCTCCACTGTGGTAAGTGATCCTGATGTCCACATGGTTGAAGACGTAAAATGTGTTCTTCTTGTTGAACTCAGCCTGAGAAAAAAAAACACACTCTTATTCAATATCTGGTACTCAGGGTAAGATTTTTAAACAAATATCTGTATTTTCAATCATTTTATTAATTCAAAGAATTTGAACAACCAACTTCACCATTATCCTACTTAAGAGTATGTCAATTTGATATTTTTGGTTTCATCAATGACTTTGTGTCAATAAGTACATGAAATACTGTTACATAATCTATCCATAAGTATCATCACATACTGATTGAGACTTTAAGTGACAGTTAATTGTAAATTTAACACTACTTTGGAATTATTATTAAAACTAGCCAAAAATTATTACGCTTAGTTATTATTATTAGATATGAAAATGCTAAATTACACCCTTGACAAATTCACAGATCCTGGGTAACTCAATATATCAGAATGATGATGACCAGATGACCAATTAGGTAAAACTTAATATTTTAAGTAGAGTACACATTCAAAGACAAAAATAATAACTCACATTGATAACGCAAGCATCTTTAGCTCTGCCATCTGAGGTAACGAGGCAGCCAATGGGAAAGCCCGGGTTGCAGTACTTCTGACCATCTTCCACATCATAGCACCAAGTCACCGGCATGTTGTCAATGATCCTGAAATAATAAATTGGTTTACATTGTCAAGCTTCTTGATAAATAAAGTTTGTGTGCTTATGTCTGCTGGCTGACAATTTCACCACTGCTGTTGTCCAACTTTCAAACAAAACCTCCACACTACAAATGACTCACAAGTAAAGACTTACAGTACAGTAGAGCTGTAGATTTTGACATTTCTAAAAAAAAATTTACTCAAACCGATGAATACATTATCAATATAGTTGCCGATTAATCTAATAGTTGACAAATAATAGATTAATTGTTGCAGCTCTACAGTACAGCAGGCCTATGTCTTTTACTAACCAGTGGTGCTGGTAGTTCAGCTGCATTCCCATCTTAAGAAAATCCAGTTTGGTTGCATCCGCCTGGATGCCTTTCTTGTAGGTCTTTGTGCACACCCATTTGCATTTAACATCTTGTTTGAAGATGAACTGTAAAAAGCAGATGAGAGTTCTGTTACATCACAAGAATTCATTAAACAAATGGAATCTATATGGAGTCTATAATATGCAACACCATAAATGCCATATGGTTAACACCCACCTTGTATGGTGAAGACTCAATTCGTTCACCAAACAGCACCTGTCCAAGATTCTCTGAAGGCCTCTTTTCCATGTCATCTTTGCAAAAGTCAAACCTTTAATACATTTACAGATGGTTAAACGCAATGACAAGATGGTATTGAGCTTAGAAACATATCCAGACAAATGGCATGAAGTAGAAGCTAAATGCTACTTACACATCATACTCATAAGGCAGGACTGACTCCACTGAGTCCAAGCGATTGACAAACAACTGAATCTGTGTCTGTAAAGAAGCAAAACAAACCAGCATCCTTGAGTCTAAATTTGTTTAATAAAAAAAAAAAGCTCATTCTAGGGGTTACAGTTAAAACGTTGTGGTAGATATTATATTTGATCGGTCTCCCAAAAGGGTAAATGATTTGCTAGATCCCAACGTCTTGGTCAACCCAAACTTGCCTGCTCTCTGCCAGGTAACGTTAACGTTAGCAAAGCAATCAATGTTAATGGTGTCTGTTATCTGTCATAATTCATTAACGTTATTTGAATTAATGTGCTAAAAGTATAATGCTACGCAGGTGAACTTATTTAAGGAGAATTTATACATTTCCTTGGCAATGACAGTGTCCATAAAAACAATTAGCAATGCATCAGAAGACCAGTGCTCAGGTTCCAAGTAAGTTAATATCGGGGCCTAAGAAAAGGGCTGGCTAGCTAGCAAGATGAAGGAAGATAATACATTGAAATTAATGTGCCAATTCCAACTTCAACAGAACGTCCACTACATTAAATAAGAATTGTGAGTTATATGAATTCACTATACCTGGCAATCTTCAGCACCCTTTCCGTCTTCACAAAAACTCACTGGGGCTAAACCCGGAAGATAAAACGCCGAGCACGAACAGAAATACAAGACTAGCAAATTAAACAGCACAAAACCAAAGTGTATCCGCCTCTTCATTTTATCGAGGACACGGTTCTTTGAAGATTTTGTATACTTATGTCAAAGGAGCGCCTTTCTTCTTCTAAGGGAAGGGAATGTTTGCTAGCTGTGCACTGTTAGCTGCGTCTTTCTGCTCGGGACCCAGAGGCTGAATTGTGCTGTCGAGTAGAACCAGCATCCGTAACGTCGAAAGCGGAAGCCACCGGAAGTCAAATGAGTTTACCTTCGAAATAAATACATATAATAAACAATCTGCTTAGTATGAACGATTATTTACATTTATTGCTGAACTGGGCATACCCATCTTATTTTGATATGATCAATTTGTATAAATGTGATTATAAACAATTACATTTTCAAATTGAGCCACACGTACATCGCATATCGTTTTACATTGAAAGGACTAAATCGGATGTCATATTTTCTGACCGGCTGGACACCGTGGAAGTGTTGCACTGACGTTGCTTACCGATTCCTCCATAAACATCCTGGTTTTTAGAGAAGCTTTACAATGCACAGAAGTTATAAAAATGCTTAATGAAATGTTACATATGTTGTACAAAATATAGATACGAGAAAGCGAGGGAAAATAGTGGGGGAAACAACATTCGGATACTGGCAAATTTTCGATATTATTGTAAAAG
The DNA here is from genome assembly GCF_014851395.1 of Micropterus salmoides. NCBI lineage: Eukaryota > Metazoa > Chordata > Actinopteri > Centrarchiformes > Centrarchidae > Micropterus > Micropterus salmoides. The sequence goes on from NW_024044237.1 coordinate 22,866,970, forward strand.
ACCCCTTAGTACGTCGTGTAACTTAACGTTAGCCTAAAGAATTACGACATGATATGTGGTTTCGATCCGATACCATGTAATACAGGGCCTTGATCACTCTAGAACTGCTCATAATATTACAGATATTATACTTACTATCGTCGATTATCCTTGTCAGGTTCGAGGTAGGTTGTTTGAGTGCACACAACACCACAACAGCAGTGAAACTGTTGAAACCAGTACCTGCATAACCTGTCTCAGGGGACGAAGCATTTGTAGTCAGGGCCCCGAGGCTCTGGAATAGCCTGCCCGAGGAAATCAGGGCGACTGAGTCAGTGAACTCTTTTAAGTCACTTATTAAAACATACTTTTATAGGACAGCCTTTCCCAATTATTTTATTCTGTTTATGTTTTACTTTATTATATATATTTAGATTTAACATGTATTTTAGTCTCTTAAGTGTTTTCTTGCTTTTATCGTGTATTTGTGTTTTATTGCCTTTGCACTTGTTAAAGCACTTTGTAACTTGTTTTTGAAATTAGCTCTATAAATTAAGATTATTATTATTATTTTTATATTACAACCCCTGTTTGTGTTACTTTTTGGACAACATGGTTACCTGCCATAAGCTAATATCGGCCTGGCTGATTTAGCTTTTGAAGTGAAGTACAGGATCATTTTGAATTTGTTCATGCTACTGTCCTATTCTGTAAGGCAGGGGTTTTCAAAGTCTGAGTCTGTGGGCCTCCCCATACACAAAAGTTTGGAAAAAGGCTCCTGCTCACACCCCCTCAGTTTAGGCTACTTGCTTAAGTTTAACTCTATTCCAGGCCTATGGGATCATGATTATGTTATTTGATCCCATAGACACTCACCAGTTGAGCCAAGATAGCTTAACATTGCTGTTTTGATAACTTCAGCCTACATCAAATACATAAAATAGGTGTGTCCTAAGTTATATATTAGTTCTGACTCTGGGAAAGTGGGAAAGACAGTAAACTTCCCCAAAACTACCATTATGTTACTCTATTTTAGCCTATATACCTTTACCCGAATGACGCACATTTAGGTTATTATATGTGATCTCCTTTTGACAACCAATGTCATATTTTTTTCATTCAGTTATCATCCCCTGAAACTGCCTGGTATGGAGCCTTCCACTTTGAAATCCTCTGCTGTAAATGGGTGGATAGAAAAACAGGTAACCTGATTCGCGGTTTCGAACTGTAGGCGGCAGCGTTACGCATTGGGTCGTCTGGTCTGCAAACAAGAGAAGAAGACGGAAGGGAGTAGAAGAACCGTTGTATCCTGTACAAAGCAGCGGCATAACGTTAGTGCCATACTGTCTGGCAGCATCTAGGTGCGTGTTTGTGAACTTAATATAACAATAGTAGTATTGTTGTTTTTTTTAATGTTTTTAAAGTAGCGCGTTGGCGTTTGTAAAGCTCGAGTCCCCAGTTAGTAAACGCAGACTTGCTAGCTAGCGTTAGCCAAGTAACTAGCACCAACCGCTGGCACGTTTATCGCCATTTTGCGCATTCAACAGCCGTAGACTTTTGCCTGCAGCAAGGTAATCAGACATGTTTGGATACTGAGGCCAATACAACGTTATATGCTTGCTTGTGTTTTCAAATGCTCAAAATTTCAAATGACACTACGACCCTTCATTTGTTGCAGGTGGTGGATTCTGCAGCATGGCAGAGGCAGACCGACCAGGGAAGCTCTTCATCGGTGGGCTGAACACCGAGACCACCGAGAAGGCCCTGGAGCAGTACTTCAGCAAATACGGCAGGATTGTCGAAGGTGAGAATGTAGGCACGGTTGGTTATTTAATTCTCAGAGCGTACCATTGTTAACTCTGGATAAAGTATTTAACATTAATTAGGAAATGCTGTTTCAGGTATTTTCTTAAAATCTACCCAGTTTTTGCAAATAACTACCTTTTTAATAGTGTGTGTGTGTGTGTGTGTGTGTCCTAACCACTTCGCTCTTGTAAAAGCATCAAATGTCTAACGTTACCTATTAAGTTTTTTGGAAGCCGGCAATTACATTTAGACTCATGTTCACTTAAGGCTCATTTTTGGAGTTGGTAGTTATAAATCAGTGAATTTATTTTTGATAGGAAATGTTTAAAAATTGGATAAATGCATCGATGTCAAATAAACCTGTAGTTTAACAATCTGTTGTCATTTCATATTATTTCAGCAGACTGCAGTGCACAATTATGGACCAGCTCCGGTCCCCTTTCTCTCTTCACTTAACATTAAGCTTTTTCGGGGCAACCCTTATTGCAAAATACCTTGTTTACCACTCTATGTAGTTTCATTTGGTAGCAGGAAATAAGAAACCATTGCAGTTTCAGTTAGTAAAATGTGGCTAGTAAAAGAGCACGCTTTTGTCCAGCTTAAACTGTTGAAAAATTGTTGTACTTTTTGTCAGACAATAGTGTAATCACAAAGCACAAGCTCACTCACTGTCCTTATTTCAGTTCTTTTGATGAAGGACCGTGAAACAAACAAATCAAGAGGCTTCGCTTTTGTTACTTTTGAAAGTCCTGCTGATGCAAAGGATGCAGCACGTGAGATGAATGGAAAGGCAAGTACTGTCTTTAATCAGCCGTAACCTTTAAAACAAACAAACCAAAAAAAATAATGAAATCTGGTTGTAACTGTAACTCTTCTACCACAGTCTCTTGATGGCAAGCCTATCAAAGTTGAGCAAGCTACAAAGCCTCAGTTTGAGAGTGCTGGCAGGCGGGGACCTCCACCCATGCACTCCCGCAGTCGGGGTCCACCCAGAGGCCCCCGTGGTTCCAGGGGAGGTCCTGGTGGTATGAGGGGCCCACCATCCAGAGGCAAATGAGTTATTTATTTAGTTGTTTTAGTTTGTCAAATAATAGAATGTGGTCAATTGTAATACATTCTCATTGCATGTAATTTGTTATGGTTATACACATTTTGACCGCAGTGTGTTTTTAATATTTGTAATTCTTGTCTGTCAAGACTACTATGATAATTCAGGGAATGCAGAACCCTTCTTCAAAGGAATGTCCTCCAGAGGCCCCCCTCCATTGAAGAGAGGACCTCCAGTTCGCAATGGAGGTCCTCCTTCCAAGAGGTCTGCCCCATCTGGTCCAATGAGCAGACGTAAGTGTGAGGGAATTTTGTTACTACTTATCACTTACCATCTAGTTCTCCAGCAAGTACCCTGCTGGGCTGCGTGTATCTCAGGGTTATTTGGTGATTAATGAGCAGGTTTGTCATTAATTGGTGTGTTCCAGCCCCCATGTCAAGGGACAGGGATCCCTATGGTCCACCTCCTCCTCGCAGAGACTCCATGATGTCCAGGAGGGATGATTATCCATCACCAAGAGATGAGCATTACAACTCAAAGGATAGGTAGGACACACATACAAGTTTTTGCCAACTTGGGGGGGGGGGGGTATAAGAAATATTTGAATCCAGATTGAGATGTTATCCAAATTCTTCTCTTGCTGCTCAAGTCTGAGCTGTCCTACATCTGAGAAGATAAAACTCCACAAATGTTTAAGTCTAGTGCAATATAAAACTTCACTGTATATATCTTTGGGGGGGAAAAAAATCTTAATACATGAACTAAAATTTTATATATTTATACTGTTTCACAGCTACTCCAGCCGGGATTATAATTCCAGAGATTCGAGGGACTACGGACCTCCTCCTAGAGATTATTCGTACAGGGAATACTCCAATTCCAGTTCCCGAGATGACTATAGCTCAGTGTCAAGAGGATACAGGTATGAGTATAGGTTTTAAAAAGTTTAAAGTCACTTGGTCGTAAACTAATAATTGTTTGCATTATGTAGTGACCGTGATGGTTATGGGGGAGGCCGGGAACCCAGAAGCTATATGGACCGTCCAAGTGGTGGCTCCTACAGAGATTCATATGATGGTTACGGTAAGATATGACTCCATGAGTGTATGACAACAGGTCACAAAGAAGAGCTGCACAAATAACCACCCAAATCACAGCTCAGACTACTGCAATATCCAGTCACAAGATGCTGCAGTCTTTCCCCTCCCCAGAGGAAACCGCATTTCAAGCAGCCTCTTTTTAAACATTTTTTCTCTCCCTTTGCTGCATCTCTGACCTGCAGTCCAAGTTGCGTATTTTCATGCTATTGGAAATTATATAACCATTGGCATCTCAACTGAAAAACAAAATTATATTCAAAAGCTGTGTCGACGCATCAGTCCATATAACCGCTGCAGTCAGCAAAACAATCAGTGTTTTGTGGCAATATCAAGCAGAAATAACAATATTTATTGTGCCCCAGAGAGTTTGCAATCATAAGGAACCCCAAAAAGTCCTTGGAAACATCCGTTGACCACTCAATATGTGTTGCAAAGCACTCCCTCAAGGAGTAACGTTCAAAAAACCATCAAGACAACTCTGAAAACCTCGTCCTTTCCTGCAGTTCTAACACTTGGAGCTCTAAAAGGAAAAATGGCTACTCAAATCAATGGCATGCTGAAAAGGGTAACACTGCCCATTTATTCCCTGTGCTTGGATATGTTCCTGCCCATGCCAACTAATATCCATGTTAAATGTAAGATCGATAACATGATGGGACATTTAAACATGTCGTCCATTAACTTTATTTGTCACAGAATGAATTCTATTGGCAAAAAAATGAGCACATGACAGTGCAAGAAAATGTGTCAATTGAACCTTGCCAATTACCTGACCCATTGACCCTGCAGGTAACTCTCGCAGCGCCCCACCTTCACGGGGCCCCCCACCATCCTATGGTGGGAGCAGTGGAAGCAGTCGTTATGATGACTATGGCAGCAGTTCCCGGGATGGCTATGGCAGTCGTGACAGTTACCCCAGCAGTCGGAGTGACCCATATCCACCTAGCCGTGGTGAGCGATTGGGCAGGCAGGAGAGGGGCCCAGCTCCCCCTGTTGAGAGAGGCTACCCTCCTCGTGATTCATACAGCAGCTCAAGTCGTGGAGGGCCACGCGGTGGCCGCGGTGGCAACCGACCCGATAGAGGAATGGCTCGCAGCAGATACTGAACTGGACTTGGAGATCACATTAAAGCATACGTTCTCGGTGCACAGTTAACAGTTGTTTTGGAAATCTGACCACAAAGACAAACCAGCCATGTCTAACTCTGTGGAATATGAAGCTTAGCTTTCAACTGTACCTTGACTTTCCCAGTTTTTTTAATGTGTAAAAGTTATTTGTTTATTTTATTTTTTTTTTAGTATTTCCCTTGCTCATGTAACAGTACAGTTACCAAGTGAGTGTTAGTTTTTGTAAATTCAGTGCTGTTGGAATCTGCAATACCGTAAAAGTCTGGCTACTCTAATAAAGCTTTTAGTTGTACCTTGACCACTGCTCATCGATTTTCAAGACCAGACCAGAGCCAGTAACATGAATGTTGATTAACAACATGATCTCCTTTTTACAAAGTTTTCTGTAAAGCTTGGATGAGTCTCTGCTCATGCTTTATAAATAGTCGAGTGACTTCATTCTTAACACCAATGTGCCATCAAGTGGACGCTACTGTTTTCAAGGGTTAGGCAAATGTTACTGTCAAAATGTTCCAATGTAGTTTCCTTGGAAATGGATCATCACCCTAGAGCCATTTGATGGCATGCAACGAAAAACCAAGGCAACAACAACCAAATGCAACTCGACTGGTAGTCAACAGCTGGTAAGCAAAGCAAACCTCTTTGTTTCTCATCTGTAAATGAGTTTCTCATTGTCCTGTATTGCAATCTCCCCTCAAAGGGAGATACTCAAGACAACTTTTGCCTCAAAAGAAAAGAGGACAAAAGAAAAGGGGGAGGTCAACTGAATGTGCCCTTTTCATTGTAGTCCGTTTTCATCAGCTAAAATTGTCAAAAGTGCAGCAACATCCCAAGAAGTTTTCGTCAACAGCCATTTTGCCAACTGAGCCCTCAAAACGATGACCCCTTTTTGCCTAACCAATCGTCCAAACCTCAGTAAAATGATTGGCAACAGTGCATTTTTAAATCCTATAGTAAAGATTTCTAGATATTTGTAAACTTTTTTTTTTTTCTTGGTATAACTTGAAAGCACTTTTTTAAATTTAAGAGCCATTTTCTCAATATGAAAACATTTTCGACAAGCATGCCAATTCAAACAATGGAGACCCCTGGAAGAACACCATCGTCATAACTGCCAAACTGGACACAATCACTGAAGCAAATTCGCAGTCGGACCAAGGACTACAAAACCATTTTCAGTTTTTTTTTGTTTGGTTTTTTTATGAATACATGATTAAGAGAAGGGCAACATGTTAATATTACATTCTCATTGCAGGATGAACACCGCTCCAAGGCTACTGCCCTTGCAACTTACCTGAATTGTGTCCTCAAGTTGTTGGACCAATGAAACCATAGTGCAGCCACGGTGCACCAGTGCAGGTATGTCCACCAGACTAATTGTAATAATGAAAGGAAAGTGGAGGAACATTATAAGTTATAAGCACAGCAAAATGGTGAAAGTACACTATTTGAAATGCAAATGACCACCAAGGTTGTGGTATAATGGAATTGTATTGCTGTAAAATTAAACTGTTATGTAATCAGTTTTTAATGTTAACTTTGTTTCAGATGCTGGTGCAAGCTTCTGTTGAAAGTGCTGGTTGAATCGTTTCAAGTGGAAATGCGTGTTGAAAGTGGGAAGAACACAGGCCGAGGATTTGCTCAAATTAAAATTTGGTGGGGTTTTTCAATAAAGACTTTAAAAGTGATTTGTTCATTACGTTTTTTGTGGTCTTTTCTCTGAATAATGCATTTGGCACAAATCCTCCCAGAAGTAATTACTTTAAGTGTGTGTATATCTATCTATCTATCTATCTATTGAGATAATAAATACTTTTTTTTTTTTTTTTTAATTTCTCCCACCACTGGGATTCTGAAGCTTTTCTAATGGTGAAAAATAAGCATTTAACATGACTAATTTCTACCTTTAGTGAATTTAAAGATCTGTCAAACATGATTTCTTTCTACCTGCAAATATCACAATTCAGTCAATGTAAATTATGGGTTGTGATAGCAGAAGTGATAACAGCTGTATGACTATTGGTATTTGTTTCTGTCAGAAATCGTTGACTCATTTTGCATCGTTATCTTTTAAACTATACTGTGCTCATTAATCACCAAATGACCCTACCAATGTGAGCAGAATACATGTCAGACCTACTGCTCACACATCCTGAGTGATTCCTATACTAAAAAGTACATTTTCTGTTGCGAAATATGCGGATGCGCATCAGATACCAGTCCCCTGGTGGTGTTTCCTTATCATTGCTGTATTTTAACTTGTAATATAGGAGAAAATGCCCTCTGCCAGCATTTTGTAGAGGAGAAGAAAAGCCCTACTGTGTATTGTTGAGGTGCCTATTTGCCAGTAGGGGTGATCATCAGTTTTGCGTATAGAAACAGCGTCGTCCTTCCCCCACCGCCTCTTTTTTTTAACTTCTAGCAGAAGTGCGGATGTGAGTTGCATATTGATACGGAACAGGCCGCTAGTTTTTTTTTTTTTTTTAGCAATGTGTGCTTAGGCAATGATCATTTTGTGGAGCTATGAATCCAGAGGAGCAGACTGTAACGTGGTTAATATCACTAGGAGTGCTCAGCTCGCCTAAAAAAAATATAGCGGACCCGGAGGAGTTTTTGAAAACATCGTTGAAGGATGGGGTCGTCTTGTGCAAGCTCACGGAGCGGCTCATACCTGGCTTCACTCCCAAGGTGAGTTGTTGATTTAAGTTAACTTAAGTTAATAAATGCCATATGATCGACTGCCCGTGGTGAAAGAAAGGGAGGGGTTAGATTAAAATGATACCGACGTGAAGTTCTCCCTGCAGCGGGCCTTTCATTTTTATTGCTCACGGTGCTCGAGCCGGGAAGTTTTAACAGCTGCATGTTTTGTATGATGCTTAATGCATCGAACCGCTGCTGCATTTTGGTGAGTTTTCAGGTGTGGGGTTTCAAGATGTGATTTCCTGTGAACCCAGGAAAATGTTCCGCATTCTTGATACGACTGAGTCGGCGTGTGAACACCCACCAAAACAGGACAGATTTTGTAGGAGTGCGTGAAACATTGGACATAGACCATATTAGAGCGACCAAGTAGGGGAGTCCACCCGACTCGCAGTTGTTAAACAACTTTGACGCGATAAATCAACGTTAACAACATGCTTGGTTTAGTTGTTTAGATGACAAAGTTGATAATGATAAACAACAGTTGCAAAGACAGTTCGTCACTTCCTCTTGAAAGGCTCGGCTCTTCCAGGTGCGACCTCCCCTTTGACCAAGTGACTTCAATGTAACGGGAAATGGCTAACCAGAATAAAACCGGAAGTAGTAACTTCTCTCTTGAATGATGTGCTGTCCTGCCTAGTTTGTTGCTCTTTCTGTTGGGCTGTCATTCATTGTCCTAAAAAGAAACAGTCTAGACTTAAAAGCAGTGAAGACACCAACTTGTCCCCTATATTCATTTTGGAGCGTTGCGACGCGGCCGTTAAAAATAATTTTATTTTGAAAGTTGGAAAAGTCAGCGGATGTTTTACTTAAATCTGGCTACTTTGACGTTGATGTGGTGTTAATGGTTATGTATTCTTGAAGAAGACGCAGAGGGAATCCACAGTTATTTTGTCAACTGTAGGGCAACACATTTGGATTGCTACAACAATGTTACTTTATGCTCTTTTGTGTGTAACTGAAATTACAGCAGCATCGGCGTTAGGTAAGTGCTTTTGCCAGATATGTCTGTCTGCCTTACTAAGCTGAGGTGTGTGTGTTTTATATATTTATCTCGTGTGTGTGTGTGTGCTCAGTATTGCCAGGATCCGAGAACTGAAGCCGACTGCATTTCCAACATCAGGGAGTTTTTAAGAGGATGCTCGTCCTTGAAAGTGGAAGTAAGTTGCGATTTATTATTTGTGAAGTTTCATGTACAAACTTTGAAAAATTTGACCTCTCTTTCATTATCTGCTACTTAGCCCACTGCAGTTTACATAAACTTAAACACACTTGCTTTTGTTTTGATCTGCTTACTCTGCTGGCATACAGTTTTCTCATACGTCCATGCTGTCAGTCAGGAAGTGAACTATAAGCCCTTGTGACAAGTGCCTCCGTTTTCAAATGGTCGCAACTTAGTTTTCAACAGTATTTACTTCCTTTTAAATTCCCTTTCTCTTTTTGTGCTGCCGTGATGTTGACATTTGTATGTTGCTGCAAGTTATTAAAAAAATCCCCATGATATACACTGCAGGCCTATATTGCCAAGAAGGTGTCCTAATATTTGAAAGGGCCAACTCATTTGCAGATGTTGGGAGTTTTCTCTGTCTCTGCAACAGCTTGTTTGTGACTGCCACACTGGACAGTAATTTCTCCTCTGGCTTTATAAATAGTCTTTTCTGGTCGTGAATCACATTGGTTGGTGTCTTTAAACAGCTAATTGAGTCAGCAAGCCTGGCTCACTGCAAAGTCAAGTGGTTCTATAGTTCTGCCCAGCTGGCTTGTTATGTCTGGGAGGTCCCCTTTGCTTTTATCCACCAACTCTGCCATAGCCCGTAATTAGACCTTTTGCGGCCAGCCAGTAGCTCATGGCCAGAAGTTTTTGGAGAGCCACTGTCAAATGTATCAGCCAGGGGATGTCTGTGCCACCACAGCCAGCCCTACCCATTCTTCGGTCAGTGGTATGATTATAATTATAGAAATTTTTCTCTCTCTCTCTTTTTTGCCATTGCAAATAGTGCCCGTTTGTCCTGTGACTGCACAAAGATAGGAGTCATACTGCTTTCACTTCTGCTCCGATATGCAGAAAGAGGAAGTGCCAATTACTGCTCAAAGCCTCTGATTTTTTTTGCTGTGCATGCGATGATTTGCTCAGATTGTATACACTTCTAGAGTAACATGCATTCGTAACATGACTCAATAAAACTCCTAACCATGGTGAAGATGTCAGTACTGACTGATCAAGGTCAATACTGTGATGTAACATCTAATTGCTGCTTCATTTTGTTTTATCAATGCAAGTGTTTTTTTCTGGCTTTTAAAAACAGTGGTACAAAATCATCATGTATAAATCTAACATCATCCATCGTCAACCGCTTATGTACAGGGTCACGGGGGGCTGCTGACATTGGGCGAAAGGCGGGGTACACCCTGGACAGGTCGCCAATCCATCGCAGGGCCACACATAGAAGACCGCTCACACCCACACATAGACAACCGCTCACACCCACATTCACACCTAAGGACAATTTAGAGACACCAATTCACCTAGCCTAGTCTTTGGATGGTGGGAGGAAGCCGGAGCACCCGGAGAGAACCCACGCGGACACGGGGATAACATGCAAACTCCACACAGAAAGGCCGGGGCAACCGGGGTTTGAACCCACAACCTTCTTGCTGTGAGGTGACAGTACTAACCACTGCACCACCGCGCTGCCCATCTAACATCATGTTCTATCTATTTATTTTTTTTATTTTATTTTTTTTTACATGATTAAAAGCAACCTGCATAACTCTTGGTAGTCGTGTCAACCCTAACACCGACCTTTATACTTTGAAATCTAATGATCACACTTGCTTTAACTTGGAACGATGTTGTACACAACTCATGACCAAGGCTATACAACTCAAACGCTGTATTTAAGATGTTTTATTTAAAATGGAAACCTTATCCGCTGGAGGAAAGGAGATAGCTGTCTGAGACAGAGCAAGCAAGCAGTGTGACTGTGTTTGAGCATGCATCTGTGTGTGCGTGCAAGTGCGCAGCGAATCGCAAATGAGTCTGGCACTGTCATGTTTTATTACAAAGCAATGAAGAATATGGGTCACGCTTAACATGTCGGTTTTTATTTCTGTCCTCTTGTAGGCTTATTCAAATCCCTGTGTATGTTTCATTGTGTTTGTGTGTGTGTTACTATTGTTTGTGCTGCAGCCTAGAATGAGTGTCTCTCTCTGTCTGTGTGCATTTAACAAGCATCACTGCTCAGATCTGAGCTATCCGTTCTAATTTTGAATTATTCTTCTTCCACTTCTGATGGATTCCAGGTTTATATGAACAGATGGTTTTGGGGTTGTTGGTCTGATCTTTGACATCTTCTCTGTTCCTTTTCCATCCAGGGTTTTGAACCTGAGTGGTTATACACTGGCGAGAATTTTGGCAAGGTTCTGAACACTTTGCTGGCAGTCAACTTTGCCACACAAGGTAAGCGTTTTGCAGTCTCACTGTACCGCTCCTCCCCCATATCTGGCACTGCTTGATAAAATTTTGTCTTCTCTGAAAGTAAAGAATCAAATAGTAGTAAGTAGTAATATTACTTTTTAGATTACAGTACCCTGATGTAAAGAAAGCAAGAAAACATGAATTCAGTGAAAGTCTGTATGTTGCGCTTTACACTGCACAAACAGCTTCTTCTGTGTTCAACCATCCCATGTCACTTGACGATAATGAATTAACAGTATATGTGGTTACATATTCGAATGGCCTTTTCTCATGTATGTACTCTGATGGCAGTCCATGCAGCCATTCTAAATCATGATTTGGTATGTTACCAATGGGCAGCTGGCATGGCAGTGTGTGCTTGTTTCATGCTGGGTGCCATATTTACTCATGTGCAACCATAGCTTGATACACCCTGAACAATATCCTCTTTTGTTCGTTTTATGTCTTCTTCTTTTTTTTCTTCTGAGATTAAGCTCAGAATGAAGAAAAATGCATAATGTGACCCCGATCTCATGTGCATTTCTTCAGTAAGGACGTAGCATAAAATGGTTCGCAGTGCTGCAGCCCCACAGCAGTTTGGGGTAATTGCTTCACATGAGAGTCCTTGATTGGGGGCGAGGAAGAGGTAATACCAGTCTCCTTCGAGTTGTCAGCGCACAGCTGCCAGAGACCCAGCAGCCATAGAATTATTTAGTCAGTGTTTTTAGACTTCTGCCACCACTGCATGTTTTATAAGAAATGCATAATCATCCGGGCTATTTGAGAAAATGCGTTTGTGAAATTCCCGTATGTAAAATAATGGCAGTGCTGTGGCTAATTATTATTTTCATTATTTATTATATTTCTGATTAATTGAGTAGCCGGTAAATGTCAGAACAACATTAAAAACAATTACCTTCAGTTTGCCAGACTCTAACGTAATGTCTTCAAATTGCTTGTTTTGTCTGACTAATGGTACAAAACCCAGATATTCAGTTTACAATGATGCAAAAAGACAAATCCTCACATTTTATAAGCTAGTAGCATCATTAAAATAGTTGCAAATTAATTGTCTTTCATTTGACCCATCAGTTAATTGGCTAGTTGTTTCAACCCTACATGACATTGCTTTCCTTTGGGGATCTGTTACACTTGTTATGACTTTGTTAATGCATGATCAGTCTCTTGAGTGCACTTAAATGAAGGGGAGGACGTGTGCCACAGTATGAAATGTGGACCAGAAACCTCCGTCAGTGCTGGGCTCTGCTTGATATGCAAATCTTTTATAGGCTGGCTATGCCCAGCAGCTGTTCTCCCATCTTCAAAAGTGAGCTTGATTTGAAGTGGATTAGTCACAAGTTAGTTGATAGGATCAGACATAAGAGGCCTCTGTGTTTTTACTCGTGATCTTCTTCCAAGCCTAGCTTTGCTTTTGTCTTGTGCGTTTCTGTGCTCAATATTTGTATTTGTTTAGGGTAAATGCTTTTGAACGTTGCCTGCATGCAAAACTAACAGTGGAAACCACAGAGCTTATCTGACAGAAGGGCCTGTTAGGCTTCTCTGTGTGTGTTGCAAGTGACATGTGGGATCCATGAGCCCCACCTGCGGTACATGTGGACTGTCCCACTGCCTTCAGTGTCCTTCATCATATCAGTTAGGCCTCCCTGACCTCGCAGCATATTGAAAACGGTACAGGATCTCTCGCCTTTTTCCATCTTAACATTAGGCCTACATCTGATCTGCTGAAACAAGATTACACGAAAAGTGTTACCATAGCACATTTTACTGCTTTTAAGTTAAAGTGCAACAATGCATTTGTCAGTTTTTTAGTCTCCCAGTTAGTGCTGCAGTAATTAATGGATTAGTTTTCAACTGAATTAATTATCAACTTTTTTGATATTTTTTTAAGAAAAGTCAAAATTCTCTGATTCGAGCATCTTAAATGTGAATATTTGTTTGTTTTCTTTGTTTCTCTGAACTGAATATTTTTTTGGTTGTGGACAAAACAAGACATCTGAGGACGTCCTCTTGGGCTTTGGGAAACACATTTTTACATTTTTAACCATTCCACCAACATTTTATAGACCAAAAAACCTAATCCAGAAAATAATGGTCCGATTAATCAACACCAAATAGATGGTTAGTTGTAGCCCTACTCTTGGTTGAACGTCTTATTGGGTCTGAATAAGAGGTCACTAGGACTAATGGTGCACTCTTATTCCCTTTGTAATTTTCAAAGGATTGGACAGTGGGCTGGGCTAGTGTCCAGTTGGCATTTGATAGGGCTTCAGTTAGTGTGTTTCTGCCTGTCAGCCCGTAAGAGGTTGCAGGGCTGCAGTGTGTCACTTTCCAGGCGAGTACTGGCAACAAAATTGATACATCCATCGGTGCATCTCAAGGACTGCACTCACACTGCAGAACAGCTGGCAGCTACTGACCCTAAATCACTGTTCGTCTGCTGCAGTGGCTCAGTGATGACACAACAAGGATTGCGTGTTGGTAACATAAATTAGATTCATTTTCAAATAAGGTACAGGGCTGGGGGATTTGTTGTTAAATGTGTGTAAATCAATCATAATGAATGAATTTGCTTGACAAGCAAACAGTGTGTAAGTGACACTGATAACTGAGACATTTATATTGTAATAAAATATAATTTTTTTTTTTTTTTAAATATAAAGACTGCATGTTGCCTTACTTTTTACAGCTGCATAACCTTATTCCAGTGCAGTGTGGCACTTTTGGTTAAATCAGATTATTCTAACAGTGTGCACCTGCAGCAACTGTGGTGTGTGTGTGTGTGTGTGTGTGTGTGTGTGTGTGAAGTTATGTTCTTCACCTGATAACAACAAGACCAGGGAGTCATACGTTCAGACATCAATCTGACCAAAATAAAATAGGCTCCATATTTCCTGTGTGTGTCCATAGACTGTGCTGCTGAGAGGTCATGTCCGCAGTCTGGTGCTACCTCTCCTAGTCAGTCGACATCTTCACACACACTTTCCTCTGCCAAATCCAAAGGCTCTCTGCGTCGACAATCCAAATCAGTGGTATGGTCTCTCTATATAAATATCTGCATTTCCTGTCTTCTTGTCTACTCACTTCCCGTTCGTGAAACTGGCTCAACCCAGTTTGATTTTGCACATTTTATACATGGAATTTGTCAGTTCATTTGGTAGTTGTTTACTCCTGTTGACACATTGCATTCCCTGTGAATATGTAAATAAACCTCTCTAACAGGAGATGTCTGAGAACGGTGGAGGTGGGCAGCAGATGGTGAAGGCCCGCTTCAACTTCAAGCAGAACAATGAGGATGAGCTGTCATTCAATAAAGGTGACCTGATCCTTGTGACGCGGCAGGAGGAGGGAGGATGGTGGGAGGGCAGTCTCAACGGCAAGACAGGCTGGTTCCCCAGCAACTACGTCAGGGAGATCAAACCCTGCGGTGAGTTTGGGCCACACAGTCAAGGTCATTAATTCCTGAGTTTGATGGTGCAAACAATTTCAAAAATACTTTATTACAAACATTTTGTACGATATACAAAATATGCATTTTGCTCAACTTATTTTGGAAGTGTAATGATGGTGCTATAGTAAGTATTATAAAGTTGTGATGAAAAACATGAGATTTTTGATATTACTTGTGTTCAAACACTTGAATAACATGATTTGCAAGAGAGAATATGAGACGGAAGTGCAATGACTTGACCAGCTGTGCATTGTAACTTGTGTAGGTCACAAAAGAGGTCATCTGAAATTTTCCTAAAAGTAAAACTTTTTTCCACACTTGGATTGTTTAAACCGCCAAACTGAATTCTATGAAGGTTATTATGAATGGATATGCAGTATAAATTATTGTTAAATCTTTCTTTAATCTGTGCTGCTTATCTCCTCTACAGAGAAGCCAGTGTCTCCTAAAGGAACTCCGCTGACCAAGAACTACTACAGTGTGGTGAGTCAGAATTATTTGACATGTAAAAATCTATATTCTGTCAGTTCACTTATACAAATACTGTGACTTCATGACCCAAGTCTAAGTCCTCATGTGTGTACACAACAGTTTATTGGAGTTTGTTAAAATGTGTTTTCTTTCTATTGATAAATATTGGTTGTCAGGTCATACAGCTTACATCTGGGAAGTGATGGATTTCTAGACTGACGGCATTTTTTTTTTTTTATTACTCAAAAGGTGCTTTTGTTACTCATCAATCGTCTAAAATACTTAGGGATCTGTGTGCCTGTCATATTAGAGTGTTCTTGTTTTTAACTCACTGTAACTAACTTCTCCATTTCAAATCACCGTCTATCAACACTACGGTACTTTGTTTTCTCACTTTTAAGAGAATTTTTTTTTTCTCCAGATTAATTACCAATTTTATCTGAAAACAGAGATTTGCTTGAATCTGGCAACATGAAGTATTTTGCCGATTGTGCTGCTTTTGCAGGTTGTGCAAGATATCTTGGAACATGAGCGGGAGTTTGTCAAAGAATTGCAAGCAGTGCTGAGCTGTTATCTACGGCCCTTGCAAGCCAGTGACAAGTAAGCAAAATGACAAGGAGATGTGACAAAAGGCAATGTAGATTACCGGGGAAATCTTTTGGTTAACATATGAAATTAATGTTTTTAGAAACAATATTGTTGAATTTACTGAACTTGTAATAGATGATGATATTGTACTTTCATGTTTAACTGTCTTACATTGTACATGTTGCAGGACAGTTGTTATCTTCTCTGCTTATGCTAAATATGTGTATGTATATTCAGGCTGAGCAGTGCAGACAGCTCCACCCTGTGTGGAAACCTGGAGGAGATCCTTACCTTCCAGCAGGGACTATGTGTGGCTTTGGACGACTGCACAAAGTAAGTCATGCTGGACACAGACTTCTATGAAAACCTTTGTAGTTTGATCAGTTATACAATATTTAACTTCTATTATAACAATCTCAGTGCAGAGCAATGTTTGGACCAGAATGTACACCCTCTTGTACTTGTTCTGTAAGACATAATCAAATGCCTTTAGAAGAGCATTCTAGTTTTCACTCATGTGCTCCAGGTCATTTACTACACTGCACACATACTATACATTACTGCTAAGTGTTCCGCAAAACATACCACACTTCACTATATTTTTGCAATCACTTCCTTCCTCCCAGACACCTCTTCTTCTTCATCGTACAAATATCAACTTGCAAAGAGTGAAACATTTTTTTTAAATGGGTAATCCATCATAGTGGCCAGGCAGACCAATAAAATTTTCTCAAAGTTACTATCTTTACACACATTGATTTGAAATATCTGCGGGGAAACTCTGACATCCAAAACCACTGGAAAGAAATGGCTGCGTCTGGGGTAGGAAAATACACTCATATCTTAGAATGTACGTCATGCTTTGGGACATATCCAGTAGTGACTTAAAGTGTGTTCTGTCTAAAAATAGCCCTTAAAATATTGTAAACTTTATAATTTGCGGTTGAGGCCTTAAAACAATGTGTATCTGTCTCAAATTCAGTTGAGGAAATCTTAAGATATTATGGTTTTGTGATGCTTTTGTTAATCTTATGAGTAGTCTTCTACCAGTAAACAAGGACCAATTAGTAAAACTGTATTTGACAGGATAAAACTTACAGATGCCTCAAATAATTACAGTTTTGCAGTTTTTTGGGAAATGAAATATCTCTTTGTCTCTTTCCAGATCTCTTCTTTACCCAACCCTTTTGTTCTTCCTTCACCTCTCTAACCATCACTCTGTCTCCCTGACTTTGCAGAGTCCCAGAGGTCCAGCAGCGGGTGGCGGGCTGCTATTTAAACCTGATGTGTCAGATCAAGACTCTGTACCTGGCTTACTGTTCCAGCCACCCTTCAGCTGTCTGCATCCTCACTGACCACAGGTCAGCCCACTGCACACACAACAACATACCACTACCATACACTACTACAACAAAGTAAAGTCTGATTTTAAATCATGAAGGTATTTTGAGAATTGGGACGAATAGTGCAAATTTATAGGCCAGCCGTCACGTGGCAACCATTTCATTTCGCCTAAATTTCAGGTTCGCATTTTCTGTCTTTTGATGGACTTTGATGTGACTAATGGTGGTAGACTCACTCAGCTGATAAACGTTACAAGTTTGTCTCGGTTAACAAGGTTTTTCCGAAACAAACGGCATCCTTCAAAATTATAATAAAAACCAGTGGCTCTCAAACTGGTGTTGTGATACCAATAAGGGCTCAAAAGATGAATAGAAGGGTCATGAGATGATTTACTGGGTAAAATATTATATTACACACATTATCTTTTCAAACTGATTGTACCTTAGTCTTTTTCTTGTGAAATACAAAGTAGTTTTGCCTTTTCAGGCTCCTAAAAATTATTCAAATGAAACAGGAATATCCCTATTTGGTTTGGACATATGCACCCCCTAATGTAATGGTGGGGCGTGGATGTTAAGCAGACCTACAGTCACATGATTATGATTTATGTGGGGACATCAACACACACAAGTGCTCTGATACTAGCATGCCTATTTTTTGCTAACCTGAATCTTTTGTTTATCTAAAGTGGGACATGACGGAAAACTTTCGAGAACCACTCCTGTAATGTGTTGAGGGGTCAAAGGCAAAACCACCATCAATAGGGAACCATGCATGTAACCAACCTCACTGCCCTCAGACATTGCTTACTTGCTTACACAGAGGTGGAAAGAGTACAAAAATATTCTACTTAAAGTAAAAGTATGATTACTTTGATGAACTTTTACTTAAGTACAAGTAAAGTTACTTTTATAAAATTCTACTCAAGTAAAAGTAAAAAGTAGCTCATTTAAAAGTTCCTCAGTTAAAGTTATTTAGTTACTTTTTAAACCTCCTTAAATAACTTATTTATATTGATTTAATATCTTATTTATACATATTCAATTAAATTGCAGTCTTTTGCGATTTGATAAGGGAACAAAGCCATATGGCGCTTTCACTTGTAGTTAGTTTGACAGATACTTTGTCAAATCAATGGCGAAAAACAATGACATTTAATGTTATAATGAGAAGTCTGAGAATGTTTTCGCTTCATTAGGAAACTGTGGTGGGAACAGCTTAAACTCTGGCGGAAAAACGGGAAACACTAGACTGTATATGAAGTCATATCCCTATTTACAACAGGTGGTCATTTTAATGGGATATCATAAACGTTAGTATAATAAATAAATAGTTAACAGCGGGTTACTAATGCCAACTAACATTGTCATGCAACGCTGTCTTTTTGGCTATTTGGAGCAAAGCATCTTACCAAACTATGAAAACTTACTTTTAACCACCGATGGAAGTAGCCTATTATTTAACTGACCTCTACATCAGGGGTCCTCAACTACATTTGTTCTAAGCAGACACTATGGGGGCTGGACTTTCAATTGCCATATTACTGTTTAATATTTTCAACTTTTGTCAAATGAACCTTTTTATTAGCTTATATCAGTGTGAACAGACTCCTTAAAAACATGGTAGGCCTAAATCCATAATGATGAATCTACATAGGCTACTATATAGGCATACTTAACTAGAAAATGAACAGAAGTCTGGGGCAGCTAAACAAAATATTGTCGGGCAGTTATTGGTATTTTCCAAATATGAGCGGTCATGACTTTATGCTGCACACAACATGAGTCCGCGAACAGCGAAAGTGAAAGGAGTTGGTTACTTGGCTGAGAAGGTGGAGGTGTGCAGCCTGTCGCCTGCAGCTCTTTATCTAACAACTAATTACTCGCTGCAATATTTCAAACTGGTCCGCTGTCTAAGAAACTGGTGAAAGTGACGTCTGTCTTGTCGTGTAGCCGCATTGTGTAGCTGTCTACACGACAGCGGTCAGCGCCCATCTCACTTACAAACAGATTGCATTTCCTGTGACTATTTCAAAATAAAAGTCAACATGTGTTTCGCCAGTTAAATGCTTTTAATGTGAAGTTAAAGCAGCAGGAAATGTTCAGTTTGCATTAGGAGTAACTCAATACAGCATTTTTCACAGTTTACAGTGCATCATGAAAAGATGCGTTTCTCTTGCACTTCAAGCCAAAGTATTCGCGAGTTTTTCCTTGCACTTTTTGTCTCAGTAACGGATATGATTGTAAATACAGCGAAGTACAATACTTTAAACAAAACATAAAAAGTAAAATTTCAGATTTAAAAAACTATTTCAAAAAGTACATGTACACAAAAAAGCTACGCAATTACAGTAACGTGAGTAATTGTAATTCGTTACTTTCCACCTCTGTGCTTACATCTCTTTCACAGTAATTTGTTTCATGTATTTGAAAAAAGTTGCACTTGGGTCATTGCTGTGTGAATTCTGGAACTACTGCACTGCATGCCGTTTTCCTTGATGAGCGGTAATTTAGCATTGAACCACAAGGTGTCAGGCTTCCCATCTGGATATGACCTATAGACTAAATGGAGTTTAAGCAGTTACACAATTCGGTGTGCTGAAAGAGTCCTTCAATCCAGTAACTATTCAAACGCATCATTCTCATTGAGTGGGGTCTGCTGTTAGGAATTTGTATTGCATTGATCAGAGTCACTGAAATAGCAAAATGGCCATGGTGCTATTTGAATGATAGAACCTGACACTTCTACACTACTCAGGATTGTAAGTTGTGAACTGTAGATTAGCTGAATTACACACAGGAAGCTGACTGTTGACAGGATATATGAAGTTGTGGTTATGTTGACAGCCGAGACAGTTTTTCACAGTAAGCACATTTACATTTTCAGTTGCAGAAGCCTATTTGTGACATGTACCCACTCAGTGTTGCTACAGGATATTGTATGATACAAGTTTTTGATCATGGAAACTCATGAATGGCGTTGCTTTCAGAGCATGTTCTCAGGTTTGCAGTAAAGTAAACATGTGTGCAAAAAAAAGTGCAAAAAATTTGCTGACTGAACTCATGCTACCTTTTTAAAGTTCAACACCCTCAAAGCTGCTTGTGGCCATTCTAACATGCAGCACTTGTGTGATATACTGTATGTTACACAGTGTGGTAGTGTTTTTTACAGCAATGACAAAGAAATGGAAACCTTGAAAAGGTGAGGCCCTCTTTTCCAGGCCTCATTAGAAAATGGGTTATTTTTAATATCATGGGCCTGCTGTTACAAAATCTGAATTCTAAAAATACAATATTAATACTTTTGCCAATGAAATGAATCTAATATGTAGCAACATGATGCCATACCCCATACCTGGAAGTAGTTATGTAGTCTAGTTTTGTTTGTGTGCTGCAGTCGTTTTTCCTGCTGTTTGAGCTACCTGCTGCTTTTCTGCTGTCAAAAGCCACACTGCAGCTCTGTCTGAAGTTTTAAAAAAGTGTAGTTGAGTCATCCTCTTTGATACAGATGGTACAAATAATCAGTGTACATTGTAATAAGGTCTCTTGCTATATTATGCACACTGATATTGATATTTTCTTGTATGACTGAGGCAGAGATGCTACCTTTTTGTTTACTGCAGACATTTGAGCTGTTCGGCTTTTTATTGGTTTGTGGCGATAGATATTGGTATGACTACACATGTTCATGTTGCTGCATGTGTGTTAAAACAGGTCACACAGTTCTTCATCTCAACTGTCTGTATAATTCTATCAAACTGAGAACTTTGAAAAGGCACAATTTGATCAAACATTCTATACTTATTTACTGCATTATTTAAACAATTATTTTTCATTTTTAAGGCATGTTTTCCACCTACACAGATGAGACATTGTTTAATAAATTAAATCCATAATATATAGCACATCTTAAAATTCACTGTATGGTAAAACCATTAGTGTATGCTAAATATGTGAATCCCAGCCCTACGGTGTGGTGCTCTGTACTCTGTAATGTTTCCCCATAGAAATAATGTATTTTAAAAAAAAAAAAAAAAACATTACACTTAACGGTGTATAAAAAGCGTTTGTGCGTGTTTTTAACAGTGAGGAACTAGACAAGTTCATGGAGAGCCAGGGATCCAGTGCTCCAGGAATCCTGACCCTGACCACCAGTCTCAGTAAGCCCTTCATGAGGCTGGACAAATACCCAACCCTGCTGCAAGAGCTGGAGAGACATGTGGAGGTACAGGAGAACGTAAACGTGTAATGTCTAAGCACCATTTAATATATTTCTTTAAAACACAAGATAGAAAAATGGAAAATACTCTAGAAATGTTGGATTAATGTCTGTATTGTATATTTTTAACCACAGTTTCTGTTCAGATTTTGTTAATTTGATTCACCTCAAGAGATTAATCTCTTTCGATCTCTGACGTCGTTTGTATATCATGGAATACCTGATGTATGTATACTTGTCTTGCTTTAACACTTATAGGACTGATGTGTTGTTTATTTACACTACAGGAAGCCCACCCAGACTATGCTGACATAGTAAAGGCAACAGCAGCATTTAGGAGCCTAGTGGTAAGTCTGGGACACTGAGGGGGCTCTGCACTAGCACCTTTTGTTAATCTCCACCAGGGATTAGGCTTCCTCTTTTTATCAGTACCAAAGAAGTTAAACAAGCTGTAAACCTGTCATTTCAGTTCTCAATTAATGGATTCTGCATCGAATGACACTGTTTTGTGTCAAAGGTTAAATTGTGGAAGTAAAATTGCTTTTTCAATGTATGCTATTCTCCTGAATGTTTTGGTTTATCACAATCTCCAATGTTAATTAACTGACTAAACCACTGGGCAATCAGTCTCGTGTGGGTTATTTTTTAACTATTTGTTTTTATGATGTCACATTTGTTGTCACTTGGGCTACACACAAGTGACTATAACGTTAACATAGTACTTTGTAATCAAACACTCAAGCAAGTGCCTGAGCTTTTCCCCTGCTACATGTTGAGTGATCACATCGTTCCTACAGTGGGTGTGAACCTAAATGCCATCTTAAGAGTTGGTTAAGAAACGAGCAACCGCATTGTACCTGTTGAAGATCACTCTGAGACACAATTTCCCCTGGTATATCTGCAAGTTCCTTGTAAGAAAAGATGAGGTGACTCACACGTGTCTCTTCAGCAGGGCTACACAGGAAAGCGGGAAAAAAAGCATCACACAATACTGACTATTTTAAATTGCAAGTCTCATTTGTGTGTTTTGAATGTGTGGTTGGGTGGGCAGGCACTTAAGAAATGCTAGTTGCATATCTTCAGAGCTCTGTCTACAGAACCCCTTTCTTGCATAATCTGCAGTGGAAAATGGCAGATGTTGCATTGTCATTTTTCCTGTTTGAAGAGGGAGAACCCCTGCCTAGCACCTGAAACTGTTCTACTTTATGTTGCAGGTTACTCCATAAAAATAAACTGGTTACATTTTCCAAAACCATATCCATAGTGGAAAAACATTTCCCTGCTGCTCATTACTCAGTATTTCTAAAAGCAAGAAAACAACAAAATGTCATACTTACTTTCACCAATAAACAAGCACTAATTTCGTAAGAGTAGGTGTCACATATTTGATGTTGTGGAATTTGCACTGAAACATAAAAATAAAAATAGCAGAGTTATTTCTAAATCTATTCAAGGAAGCCCTGCGTATCTCACTGTTTCATTGAATTATGAAATGTTTTGTCATCTTCACTGACTGATATAAATATTTTTGCGATTAGGCACAATGCCAGGATCTGCGGAAGCGCAAGAACCTGGAGATCCAGATCTTGTCAGAACCAGTGCGGGCCTGGGAGGGAGACAGCATGAAGAGCTTGGGTCACGTGGCCTACATGTCCCAGGTCCATGTGAAAAATGGGTCCAGTGAGGTGAGAGACATGTCGGCTTTGACACAGTCCAGGATGACCACAACTAAAATCAATTGTCATTTTTTCCCCCATCTAATTGTTGGGATTTGGCTGTTTAGACAAAACTGTAGATAAGAGTCCCCCTGGGTTCCATTCAGTCAAAGACGATAGAAAAGCATCGTAAAATGGAAACTGTCAAAGGATTGATTGATTAATTAATTCAAACAATTTGACTGATTTTATTAGACATTCATTTTAAAAACACTGGCTCACCAGGGTTGTGAGTGTTTGCATAAAAGGAAAAGTCAGGATACCACAATAAAGCCCTAATGCTTATTTCTATTGTGGTCCTTTTGAGGATGGGGGGTATGCAATTGAGGGGTCAAGAGGGCAGATTTGACATGGCAAGAATGACACAAAAAACATTAATAAAAAATAATGATAAAACACATTGCAATCATCAGCAGTGCCCACTCTGCATGATCACTGTATAAACAACAACAATCTCTACCTCAGTGCTTCATTTTCAAAGTCTGGCCCTACTCTACCCTTCATCAGAAATGGATACATAAGTAGATCAACATTAATTCACAGCCCTCACTGCAGATTATATACAAATCTGAGCCTGTACATAATAATTCAAATAAATAGTACAAAACCAAGAAAACTATTATCAGATATAACTATATCGGATATCCTACTTGGAATAGCCTCTGAGCCAATTCTTAAGCAAAAAGTTGAAACTTCCCAAGCTGCCTATGATTTTAAGACTTCCTGGCAACCTATTTCACAGATTTAATGCCATGTACAGAAAAAGTTTTTTTCCCCAGGTTACTCTTAGACCTGGGAGGAACAAAGTCAATGGAACTAACCCTAGTGGAATGGCTATAAATATCCCCCACCTGTATGAAATCATTTTTCAATTACACAATTATATGTGCCATGCACGAGATGTCATAGGGAAATTTAGAATAACCCTAACTACCTTATTTTGAGAAGTCTGAAGTCTGTTTTTAAGGTGTGACGTTATGTTGTACTATGAACAGCAGGCATAGTCAAAATAAGGCTGAACAAGTGCTCCTCCTGCCAGGGTCGCCATTGATTGACTGACCTTGGAATTAAGCACAAAATTTACTCTTAGTATCCAGAGAAGACGAACGTCAGTTTGCTACTATTTGCTATATATTTGTATATTTGCTTCTTTCCCCATCTCTAAAATAATTTGGAAAGGTTTAACAGTAGTTATTCCTTGTACCATTAAAATGATCATATCCATTTCTCAATGAATGGACAGTAAATTTTAAAAAATTATTTTCATCAGATTTAGCCCGCTATCCAGACAGCTGCATTTATCTTTGTTAGTTCAAGAAATATGCATTAAATGTTATGTTCTTTTCTTTCATCTCCATCAGCTAATCTCTTCACAGCCTGCATGTTTTATATGTGGTATTTATATGTCTCATTCTGTGCTAGATTGAAAATGCATGTTGTGTTTGATGTAGGTAAGCAGATGGAGGTGTAAACGGTACCTTGAGTATGAAGTGCTCTAGATTTCTTTGACTAATGCAACATCTCACCATTACAAGTTAAGGGCACTGACAGTAAATTAAATTCCAAAACCCCGCATTTTGATCATTATTTAAAAGAAATGTGAAGCATTTATCTTTTCCTAAATGTGTTACAGGATTTCCCAGTTTCCATGAACCGCTTGTGCTAAAATCCGTACTTATTTTTTTTCAAATTCAGTATCGCCCTCAAGTGTCAAAACAGAAACCTATGTAGGCCAAACCCTGCAGAAAAGCCATCTCCTCTTACTTGTGTGGTTTCTGTGTAGGGGTCGACTTTGAGTCAGTGGTTGGAAGAAAGCCCGGTATAGACACTTGGATTCACCCTCCTTTAATCAATACCAACCACTTTCCAACCACCATCTCAGTCACCATATTTGTTTTGCGACCTAGCCTTGTCAGCTCATCTTGTTTTCCATTAATGCACCAACAACTTTGCCAAACTAAAGTCTAGTTACCAAAATATGCTAATGTTGGCTATGTGTGTGACATAAACCGGCCCACAACAGCATAATGAACAGGTTCAGCTGCAGCCACCTTCCATTCAGTTGCAGATAAGAAACCAATAGCTATCGGTGAAAATCTTTTTGTAACCAGCAAACCTGTTGCAGTACATGTATGCATAAACTAATAGGTCATATTGCAACCAAATCTTTTTTGTCTCTCTCTTGCAGGAAAAAGAGGAGCGCTATCTAATGCTGTTCCCAAATGTGTTGGTTATGCTCTCCGCCAGCCCCCGGATGAGTGGTTTTATTTATCAGGTGAGGTATCACCGTACTGTGAACCTTCCTTCCTGTATCAGTTTTCATTTTTATGGGCAAATAATTCACATCCTTAATTTCAGGTGATAACAAGATATACCACGTATGATATGGTGACTTATTTCCTCTCCTTTTGTTTGTTCCATTCAGGGAAGACTGGCACTGACAGGCACCACAGTAACAAGACATGCAGAGGATGCAGACAATGCCCACTATGCCTTTGACATCACAGGTTTGCATCTGAAGCTCTGGAGACAATTATAATTCTTTATGATACAGCAGTAATACATTATCGTGAGTTGTAACAGGCTGTAACCCAAAGCTGAATCCAAGGTAAAGCGTTAGCTCATTGAACAGCTATGGGAGAGTGTCTTCAAAACTTTTAATTAGTTGTCAAGGTAGCTCTTCTACCTCCAAAATATACATGCTTGTGTCTGTACATAGCTTATAAAAGGTTATAAAAGGATATTAAACTTGCCTTACCATTTGGTACACACACAAATTTAGAAAAATTAAGATAAGGGATCAGATAACCCAATAAACATGAAGCCTTAAATCATTAACCTCAACATTCACTGGAAGAAATTAGTCACAGCCAAGCCAGTCACATCAAAACATGTTGCTTCACATGCCCTATGCCTTTTTTTATCCATGACAACATGTTTGACAGTGCTAACTTCATATTTATTCATGTACTTGTTACTGCCACACGGCATGAATTGCTACATTTTGGGGAAAATCTAAACTAGACCCAGACAAACGTCCTGAATTGTCTGTTGTACGTGTGGTTCTGGCATGCATTTGTAACTTTCACTTGTGTGTGTGTGTGTGTGTGTGTGTGTGTGTGTGTGTGTTGCAGGAAGCATGATCGATCGTATTACAGTGTTCTGCAGCAGTGCCCAGGAGTTACAGGAGTGGCTAGAGCACCTTCAGCCCTTTACCAAAGGAGGCAGCCCTGCAAGCACCATTTCAAAGGTTAGGACACACAGTCACACAAATACAGTTTAAAGTCAAATCAATACCAAAAGTGAACCTTGCACCATGCTAAAGTGTGAAAACCCCTTAGGTACAAAACCTTAGACTCATCTTTCATTGCACGTATACTTCTCACAGACTTGCTTGTCTTCTCTCCTTTGACCCTCCCATGTAGACTGTAGAAGGCAAGCCACTGAGCATGGTCGGTACTCCAACTCACCTCTCGCACCTGGGCAGCATCAGTGCTGTTGGTCGCGGCCCCCTGGAGCCTCCGAAGATCAGCAAGCCCTGGTCTCTCAGCTGTCTGCGTCCTGCGCCCCCCCTCAAACCCTCTGCTGCACTGGGATACAAAGAGGTAGGAGGTTGTAGAGCTGCACAAACCTACACAAGCTTAATATGTATATTCTACAAGCAGTCATTCAGAACTTTTTTTTAGTCAGAAAACACAAGAAGTCCCCTTCCTCTACAAATCCCCCTCTGTCGCTTTTTTCTGTCTCTACTTTATTTAGACCTCCAGTGTCTTGTTTTACACAAAGTTTTCCACCCAACACCCAAATAAAACAAGTTAAATTGACAAACACACTGTTAATCCATTTACTGGACAAATATTGTTATGTTTTTTTTGCTGGTCTTATCTGGATATTGCATTTTTTGAAACATCACAATTATCTACCCAGTCGTAATCTGTTGCTAATCTATAGATTAGTACTTTACACAATGCACGGGCCAGCAGATAAAGTACATGGTGACTGTGAAAAGCAGCAGCAAATATCATTATAACATAATTAATTATGCAGTAATTAAAAGGATATATTTAAAACTACTGCAAAAGTATCTGAAACATGGCAGGGTATGATTATGCCTGTTGAAGTTAATTCCAGTAACGGCAGTATGATCACCAGGTTTGACTGGAATTAGAGAAAGTTATGTGCATTAGTGGTAACGAGACACACGTCTTTTGATGAGTGAGATGATGTTCACTCACTGTTGTCCACGTGGGTGGCAATGCTTTCACAGTTGTCAGTCAGCACTTTATAACTTTCAGTTATCATGGACGGTCTAGCGATGTGTTGTGAAAATATAACTACAGCTAACATGTGTCTAGGCACTAGTTTTGACATGTACTACTGCACAAACTCTATCTTCTACAGTTTGAATAGAACCAAGCAACCTTGTCTGGGTCTTTTGCTCTGCCCTGCAGAGATTGCATGCGTAGTCCTCTGAACGCATAACCACCTTTCTGCCAGTTTTTCCATATATCTTTCGTTTTTCTTTTTTTTCATGAAGTAATCATCCTATTCTGCATAGACAAAGAATAGGTGAGAGGGGGTGTAATATGTTCACCATTAACTCTCTATCACATCCTTCTCTCATCATATTTTTCATGCACATTTCCCCTTTTTCTCTCTTTCTCCATCCTGCCTTCTGTAGAGGATGTCTTATATCATGAAGGTAAGGTTAGAACCCACTCTGTTTCTATCTTTGTGTGTGTGGGTAAGGATGTGGGGTGGGATGGTGGGGGGTGCGGTTGCCTGTGTGTGTCTGTGTGTGTGCGCAAGCCCCAGTGTTGAGCTGGCATGCCATTGCTCTGTTTGCTTCACTCCTCCCTCATTGTCATCTGTTGGTTTCCTGTTTTCGGTGGCCCTGCGTATCTGCTAAGTTTTTATTGTCCCCCCCCCCCCCCCCCCCCATTCCCTATAAGAAGTCAAGGTGCCACTCACCATGTATGGTATCTGTTGTCTGTTAAAAAACCTTTCCCATGCAATAATTCTAATATCTAATTTCTGCTAGGGTTGCTATTTTTGGAAATCTAGACACAGAATGCAAAGTGCAGTCAAGTCTGCTGTCGTTCAGCCCTGAATGTACAGTGAGGAAAATAAGTATTTGAACACCCTGCTATTTTGCAAGTTCTCCCACTTAGAAATCATGGAGGGGTCTGAAATTGTCATCGTAGGTGCATGTCCACTGTGAGAGACATAATCTAAAAAAAAAAAATCCAGAAATCACAATGTATGACTTTTTAACTATTTATTTGTATGATACAGCTGCAAATAAGTATTTGAACACCTGAGAAAATCAATGTTAATATTTGGTACAGTAGCCTTTGTTGAGGTCAAACGTTTCATGTAGTTTTTCACCAGGTTTGCACACTGCAGGAGGGATTTTGGCCCACTCCTCCACACAGATCTTCTCTAGATCACTCAGGTTCCTGGGCTGTCGCTGAGAAACACGGAGTTTAAGCTCCCTCCAAAGATTCTCTATTGGGTTTAGGTCTGGAGACTGGCTAGGCCACGCCAGAACCTTGATATGCTTCTTACAGAGCCACTCCTTGGTTATCCTGGCTGTGTGCTTCGGGTCATTGTCATGTTGGAAGACCCAGCCTCGACCCATCTTTAATGCTCTAACTGAGGGAAGGAGGTTGTTCCCCAAAATCTTGCAATACATCGCCCAGGTCATCCTCTCCTTAATACAGTGCAGTCGCCCTGTCCCATGTGCAGAAAAACACCCCCAAAGCATGATGCTACCACCCCCATGCTTCACAGTAGGGATGGTGTTCTTGGGATGGTACTCATCATTCTTCTTCCTCCAAACACAGTTAGTGGAATTATGACCAAAAGTTCTATTTTGGTCTCATCTGACCACATGACTTTCTCCCATGACTCCTCTGGATCATCCAAATGGTCAATGGCAAACTGAAGACGAGCCTTGATATGTGCAGGTTTAAGCAGGGGAACCTTCCGTGCCATGCGTGATTTCAAACCATGACGTCTTAGTGTATTACCAACAGTAACCTTGGAAACGGTGGTCCCAGCTCTTTTCAGGTCATTGACCAGCTCCTCCCGTGTAGTTCTGGGCTGATTTCTCACCTTTCTTAGGATCATTGAGACACCACGAGGTGAGATCTTGCATGGAGCCCCAGTCCGAGGGAGATTAACAGTCATGTTTAGCTTCTTCCATTTTCTAATGATTGCTCCAACAGTGGACCGTTTTTCACCAAGCTGCTTGGCAATTTCCCCGTAGCCCTTTCCAGCCTTGTGGAGGTGTACAATTTTGTCTCTAGTGTCTTTGGACAGCTCTTTGGTCGTGGCCATGTTAGTAGTTGGATTCTTACTGATTGTATGGGGTGGACAGGTGTCTTTATGCAGCTAACGACCTCAAACAGGTGCATCTAATTTAGGATAATAAATGGAGTGGAGGTGGACATTTTGAAGGCAGACTAACAGGTCTTTGAGAGTCAGAATTCTAGCTGATAGACAGGTGTTCAAATACTTATTTGCAGCTGTATCATACAAATAAATAGTAAGAAAATCATACACTGTGATTTCTGGATTTTTGTTTTTTAGATTATGTCTCTCACAGTGGACATGCACCTACGATGACAATTTCAGACCCCTCCATGATTTCTAAGTGGGAGAACTTGCAAAATAGCAGGGTGTTCAAATACTTATTTTCCTCACTGTATTTGCATGTGTCACCTTTGAATAATCAGCAGCCCAAATATGCTGTCATAGATTAGTCATAAGTTGATTCCATGTCTCTGGAAAACTTGGTGGAACCTATGTTTTATAGTGTGTCTGTAATTTTCTTGTTAACTTCTTCTGACAAGTGGCCATAAAAATCAATTGTGCAGCTTTAAAGAGGTGTAAATATCACAGATCATATACTCACCAGCCACTTTATTAGGTAGACTTCTTCAATTGCTTGTTAACACAAATAGTTAATCAGCCAATCAAATGGCAGCAACTCAATGCATTTAGGCATGTAGATGTGGTCAAGACAAGTTGTTGAAGTTCAAACCGAACATCAGAATGGGCAAGAAAGGGGATTTAAGTGACTTTGAACGTGGCATGGTTGTTGGTGCCATGCGGGCTGTTCTGACTATTTCAAAAACTGCTGATCTACTGGGAATTTCTCGCACAACCATCTCTACCGCCCAAACTGAGACCAAGTCAAGACCAAGACCAGTTCTCTACGTTACATGACAATGAAATGTGGAACGAGATCATTGGTACTTTACAAATTGAACACAGATCTACATTCCTATTAAAACACCCACATACAAACACTAAGAGCTGAAATCAACTCTTTATTCAGCACTCCGTTTCCATGTTTACCATCCACTTAACACTAGGGCTGGGCAATATGGCCAAAAATGTTATCATGATAAAAAATGTCATATCATTCAATATCTATAATTAACTTGATAAATGTCAAATCATTATTTATTTCAAATTTAAACACAGATGGTAATTGTGGTTTTAAAGTTTTTTTTATGGTCAAAACAAACACTTGATGCCAAATAGTGGATCACTTCACAAATCTGAGGTAGAACATTCAAACTATTATGATAAAATGTGTTTAAAAAAATGCAAGAGTTAAATAAAATGTGTTTTCAGTCCCTTTTCCTCAACAAAATAAATATCTTAATAGAAAAATTAAGTGCTAATTCATTTGTGATTAAATCAAACGTTTACTAAACAGTTGGAGTGCGTGTGAAGGGGGCGGGAAGGGATGGCGGCCGCTAACGATAACAACACAGTTTTAGTTAGGGTTATTGGGGCCTTTGAAGCAATAAGTTTTACATCGAATCAAAGTTAGGATGTTAACAAATAAATCAGACAATGCAAAAGCAATTTATTGATATTCCAAAAGTTATGGTCTTGACTGGTCTTGAAATAAAATCCAGAGTCCTCTATGTTCGAGACCAAGACAAGACAAATGAGAACATCAAAAAGTGGTCTTGAGATCGGTCTCAAGACCACTTTTTGACTGGTCTCGAGTAGTACAACACTACAACCAAGGTATGCAGAATACCATCTGTGAACACACAACACGTCGAACCTTGACGCAGATGGGCTACAACAAGGGAACACCACACCAGGTCCCACTGCTGTCAGCTAAGAACAGGAAACTGAGGATACAATCACACAGGCTCACCAAAATTGGACAATAGAAGATTGGAAAACATTACCTGGTCTGATGAGTCTCGATTTCAGCTGCAACATTCAGATGGTAGGGTCAGAATTTGACGTAAACAACATGAAAGCATGGATCCATCCTGCTTTGTATAAACGGTTCAGGCTGGTGGAGTAATGGTGGGGGATATTTTCTTGGCACACTTTGGGCCCATAAATACCAATTAAGCATCATTTAAACGCAACAGCCTACCTGAGTGTTGCTGACCATGTCCATCTCTTTATGACACAATGTACCCATCTTCTGGTGGCTATAATGAACCATGTCACAAAGCTCAAATCATCTCAAACTGTTTTCTTGAAAATGACAATGAGTTCACTGTACTCCACAGTCACCAGATCTCAATGCAATAGAGCACCTTTAGGATGTGGTGGAACAGGAGATATGTATCATGGATGTGCAGCCGATAAATGTGTAGCAACTGCGTGATGCTATCTTGTCAATAAGGACCAAAGAATGTTTTCAACACCTTGATGAAAGTATGCCACGAAGAATTAAGGCAGTTCTGAAGGCAAAAGGGGGTCCAACCCAGTATTAGCGAGGTGGTCCTAATAAAGTGGCCAATGAGTGTATGTGCACTGTATATAATGTGCTATTGATGTACTCTAAGCAATAAAAAAAACAAAAAAACAATGAAGTGCAGCCCCAGAACACCAAACCAATGCGGAAAGAAACTCTGTACACCTAAGGAAAAATATGTTGTGCAAGGCGCCTGCATTAACATGAATCACCAAGCCCCTTCAAAGGTTCTAAGAGACATGATGTATTCAGTTATTTCTCTTGATATTTATGAGGGACTTTTAGGATTCTGTGAATGAGTTTCAGAACTGATTTGCTAACTCTTTATTCTATTCTAATGTGTATTTGACTAAACTTCTCCTTTTCCATCCAAGGCCATGGGGCAAATTACTTCATGTAAAGTATTATCACATTTATAAGCCCCAGGTTAGCACCACCTATCTGCATTGTTATATAAAAAGTTTAAACATGACTAAACTGTTATTTTTAGTAAGTTAATTATGCATCACACCTCAGCTTTTAATGTGCTGAGGAGAGGAAACAGTCATTTCGCCTGTTTTCAGATCCTAAACTCGACCCAGCTGCAAAAAAGAAAATCTGTCACTCATGAAACCACATCATTGTGGTTTAATAGACTGTTAAAATATGTGATGACATCTTAGCATGGCTTTGTAAACACTGTATCCCACAGGTTAAGATTGGATATTTGAAGCATTTTTGTTCTTCCCTGACAGTGATGATATATGTACCTTGAAAAAAAATTTGAAGTAATTGTTATTAGATATGATTAGATTTTTGGTTTTCTTAGTTTTTTTTTTTTTGTATAGCCCTGTTAGGCAGGATTCATATCAGCACAGATGGATTACCTGGCTGATTTGGTCACAGTCATCATCGCATGCTTGCTGCCTTGTTTGTTGATGGAACTTCATTCTTGGATGTTGTTTGTTCAAGGGATGCGCGTCCTTGTAAGCTTGCATTATGTTTGATTTTGAGCCTTGGCTTTACAGGTGTGTGTGGGGGGGTGTAGGTGTGTGTGTAGAGATGTATTGAATTTAATATTGAACTCCTCCAGGACTCCAGCAAGAGCCCGCGGCCCATAAAGAAGTTCCTGCCAGGCAATAGGAAGAAAGAGCGGAAGCCCTCTGATGACGAGGTTCAAACGAGGAAAAGTATGGCTTTTATCTTATTATAATAGGGCATGTATGCTAGGCATGAACGATTCCTTAATATGGGTTTATATTACTTTATAAATACCATTCAATACCATTTCCTTTGTATATTTGTTTTAAAGCTGTTGTTGGTTAAGATAATAGAAAATAGGGTAATGAAGATTTGATATTGAAGGTAAATATATGAAATATGGGGTTTGAGCAGTAAAATTCAGATGTACAGTTATAAGATATTGTGGGAATTATCTTGATCATTGTAACAAAAGTAAGCGTGTCCTCTATTGAGGAAAATAATGGTCTAGATCTGAGGCCTCTGCAGACCATGAATAAATGTAGAAGTGTGGACCTTGCAAGACCCCCTCAAATTTAATTGTATAATCATTGCATCAATGCATTGTGTGGAACTCATTATCTGTATATATTTGTTCTTGATGATTGTGTTCAGTGCCTTCCCGATGTCATCTAAGTGAAAAGTGTTTACTTGACGTCCTTAATGGTTTTGACAGGCACAGCTGCTCTGGAGGAGGATGCTCAGATATTGAGGGTGATTGAGGCGTACTGCACAGGAGCCAGCCTGCACCAGACCACCGCAGGTGTTCGTTTGTGTAAGGGCCATGGACTTATTGTTTCTTTAATAGCTTCTTAGATTGTACATCTTCAAAAGCTGATATAGCCATGAATCAAGCTTTCCCATTAATTTATGTGTGCCTGTGTACGCATATTTGCAGCGGTACGGAAGGAGTGCGTCCCTCAGGTGCTTCTGCCAGAGGAGGAGAAGATCATTGTGGAGGAGATGAAGAGCAATGGGCAGACAGTTATTGAGGAAAAGTATGCCTATTATTACTTTGGAAAATAGGCTTTCATTTACTCGTTGCACCAACAGGGACAGCCCAGGCTTTATCCATTATTTGGATTTGGATTCTGCTCTTCTCTGTAATTAGATTCAGAAATGTGATATTGATCCTATTTAGACATGAATCTTTATCCAGAATGACCTTGAGTTTGGTCGGCAGTATAAGCTTGATGTTGATTTACCTGCTTATTTAATGAGTGGCTGTTTGAAAAGGAAGAAATAAATGTTGATATTGTCTAGCAAAACTATATTTTCTTTCAGGAGCCTGGTGGATGCTGTGTATGCTTTAAAGGATGAGGTTCATGAATTAAAAAAGGTAAGTGTGAGTACATAGTATGTGTGGAGACATGTGTCAGAAGTCTAGCCCTGTATCCTACTTATTTGCATGGCATGTTAAGGTGCTCATTGAGTTGTACTGACATTAGCTCCCCTCCAAACTTTGAGTTTTTGGATAGAACCAGATGTGAGCGGCGTATAGATTAATTTGTTCGTTTTGTTCATCGTTGTTGTTTCAGTGATATTGTTGTGTTTTTTCCAAAGATGGGGCCTTTCCAATGATGTATTTTGTGCTGAATATATAAAGCTCCACATATATTTAAAGAAACTTTTCCTAACTTTGCTGTAATTTCCTCAAAGCCCATAAATATGTCTTCTTCTATATAAATCATAAACCTTTTCATTCCCTTTCTTTGATCATTTATAAAAACCTACATCAGACGTGCCCGGTTTGAAGGGCACCATGTTATCTATATTCATGTATTTCTTTACTTCATACAATACCTTTTTATCATGTTTACATAATATAAAAAAATTACATTCCAACAACACACACTTAACACTAACAGTAAATTCATTATAATGGTTCAAAGAGAAAACTTAAAACGTATTCAAAATAAAAACTATAAATAAAAGCACATATTGAAATATACATAAAAATGGCACCAATAAAACACACATTACATCATCTACTCCTCTGCAATTTCTTTTGCATATCTACCAACATAGATACTGTCATATCCTATCAGCCAATAATACTGGCTTTCTGACGTATTTGTTAGTCTCATTTGTATGTCATTTGAGTTTTAGCAACCTGTTAAATAGTGTTATTTCCCATATGTTTTACAGGAGAACAAGTGGATGAAGCAGTTTATGGAGGAGGAGCAGAAGTCTCGCAAAGAGCTGGAGAGAATGGTTCGAAAACTGGCCAAGCAGAAGAATGATTGTGCTTGGGATGATATCAGCCACTGAATACATCCATACAATCATCCTCATACTAGTGTGTCTGCGTGCACGTGTATGGGTACATTTATGTAAGCATGTTTGTGGAGGGTGAGGGGTGTGTGTGTATTTGGGTATCTGTCTATGCTGCGTCTCTATATTTCACACATAGCATACACAGTGACGATGATGCTTGGAGTTTCTTCGTGCTGGATTTGACATTTTGATGAAATCTAATCTGTCTTCCTGATCCAGCCTCACATGGTGATACTACAAATATGCCTCCTCGTGAAATGGCTTTGCTGAACTAAGACTGATCAAGTGGGATATTTCAAACATACTGCCTCTTGGCGACTGGCACTGTGAACAGTCCCCTGCAAATGGAAACATTCTGGACACAAAACAAGTTATTTTCTTTTGCTTCTGTTCAAAATGGAAAAGGAGTTGTTCTCCTGCATGCACATCTGGGGACAGATATTTTTCACTTCACATCATGACTTTTTTTTTTGCCGTTGTCATATTTTTTTTGTCACAAGGAACCCCAGTGGGCCACTGAGCTTTCATGAGTATGTCTGATTGGCAATTTTACAAACATTCTAGACACATTGCAAATTTCCAGGCCATTTTGTAGGCGTTTAAGCAATTCAAGCAGGTTAGCTCTTCATTTCACATTTGGTGTTTTCAAAACTGCATGAATGTACAGTGTTTCTACAGTATGAATTATGCATCAGAAATGTGATAATATATATATATATATATATATATATATATATATATATATATTAGTCCAAAGCTATCAGGGATGCAGCTGCATAATAGTATAGAAAAGGCTTAATTATGTATCATTTATTATAAAGAGTATGCAAATAATGACAAAGATGTCACCCCTACTCTTCTTACTAAAATGTATTCAAGTATCATTTTAACATATTAATTACATAGCCTTGCTTTATTTTGGATTTTCTTTTTAATATTTTTTATTTATTGTTCACTCAAGCATTTAATTGTGGTGTTAGCCTTACAGATAGTTTTGCTGCCTTTAAATTTGTCTAGGAATTTTATAAACTAAACTGATGTGTAAAGGCAGAGAAAAAAATCTTGTTTTGGCCAAGGGAAAATAGTCATTTTTTAATCGGAAAAGAGGAAAATTACTTTAATAATGAGTCTGGCTTGAGGATTCAAAGGTTTTTGTTTGCAGCCTCTGTGGCCTCATAGCAGGTTCCTGCAGAGCTGATGGAAACAGACTGAGGAAATAAACAGATTTATTTGTGGGTGTTTTAAGTGCCTCCCGAAGTGGTCGATAAACTTAAAGAGAGTTTAAGACCAGGCTGGGACTAAATGCATGATTTATATTGAAAATGTCACATGTGGTTTGTTGTAATATTTCAATAAGAATGGCTCAAGCTTAATGGGTATATATCGGGTCTGAAAAGCATACAGGACCCACTGCGGTACATTTCCTCATGAGGTTGAGTGTGTGCACTGATAACACTGTTATCTACCCTAGCTGCACTGCAGAGCAGCAGTGGATGCTAATGAAATGCAATAAGTGACTGCTTTACTGACTGACCTCTGGGTTAGACCCAGGACGGTAGGCCAGATTTGGAGAAATTGCAATAATAATGAATGAATTTACCCAATTTATTAACCAAAAGGGTCAGACCATGTGGTTCAGCCACCACACAGTTAGTCTATTCATTTTCCTTTATTTAATCAAATCTCTTGGTGATTGTTTAAAGATCACTGCCCAGGTCCCACTTTTCATCTCAAATGATCCAAAATGTAATAATATTGTAATACCTTACAATCCCCGTTGGGAAGTGATGATTTTACGGGCACCTCTCTACAGGGAGGTCAGAGCACAGTGCAAGGGACAAGGCAGCACTTGTACATCTGCAGCGGAGTCGGCATCTTGTTCAAGAAATGCTTGCTCAGGTGTTAGAGCTAACCTTTAACTCGCCATTCCTATTGGGACGCTCAGTTAGCAGCCGGATTTTCTTCAGCATTACAGAGACTGTGCTTCCTGTACAGATGTGTGATTCTGTCTCATATGTCGGCTGTTGAGATTAACATTATTGCAGTTCCTGTACTCTAAATTGTACCACATACTGTAGTTTTGAATTCCCAATATCCTCAGTATGCACTTACTGTTAGGAGGGGGTTGAACCCTGGTTTAATCGTGTTTATCCGAAATTATGTCTCCAGACCACTGAGTGTACTGTTTTTGAAAGGTTCTATGCAATTGTTGTTGTTGCAAGTATTGTAATGCTTTTTTGTTTTCTAGACACTCTGTACTTTGTGTTTGGTATGGTCATTCTTTTATTAAAAATGTAATATAATAAGCAGAGTTAAGCTATTGACATCACTTTCACCAAGTGAGAAATGGAAAACCACATGGCCTAAAACCATATGTCCCCTCTTCCATACTGGAAAATCCACCAAGACAGGCTTTTCCATGCAGCATTCAGCATTTTGTGCAGTTCAGGAATTTGTAGGTTGTTCTCAGACTCTGTAGCGAGAAACCCTTTACAGGATGGAAGGAGTGACTAGAATAGATGACATCCTGTGAAAGTGTGCTGCCTCTGCATCTATACACACCTCTTTAGAGATTCACACTTTCCATGCAGTTCAACTCCGCCACAACAGTGACCTGTGAAATGCACTGCTAGGTTTTGTAATGGCTCGGGTGCTAACTTAAAACTTGCACTGCACTGCATTTTGCTGCTGGTGGGTAGAACTTTTTCATATTACTTCTAATTCCTTATATCAGTCACCAGGTTAAAGTTATTTGTAACTCAAACCTTTAGGTTTTGGCGCATCCAGTGATTACTTAAAAAAAACAGGTCAAGGTTTAAACTACATTTGCATTTTAATAGGACAATTACTATAAGTTTTCATTCCAGTTCCACTACAAAACCTGGAAACTTACATTGGTCTAAATTAAATTTTATTCAGTATAAACATCAAATGGCAGACTGAGAGCTGTGTAACCTATCATAGTGAATAGTCTACAATCATTTGTGTCAAAGTTTTATTGTCGTTGTGAGGTAGTGCCTATATTTTCAACAAAGTTTCAAGAGTTTAACATACGATTCATATACCACGTTGGAAATGA
This sequence comes from Micropterus salmoides, assembly GCF_014851395.1. Lineage (NCBI taxonomy): Eukaryota > Metazoa > Chordata > Actinopteri > Centrarchiformes > Centrarchidae > Micropterus > Micropterus salmoides. The sequence continues at coordinate 22,905,093 of NW_024044237.1, forward strand.
ATAGGAAACAATAGCTGCCTGGAAAGGACATTAAAATTCAAGTGGAAATTCTGCAGCATGCTTTGAAAAAATTTCAGCAGGAAAATAAAATGTACATGATTTGTGATTAAGGAGTTAATTAAGGTGTGGTCCTTAAATAATCCGATGTTGACACTGAATTTGCTTCACACAAAGACGATAATCTTTTACCACTGAAAACATCAGTCAGTTTTTATTTTTAGTTTCTTCGCTATCAAAATTATTTTCATTACAGACCATCTTTAGTGGTAACCTGCATCTTCAGTGGTCCAGTTTCTTGTGGCTTAGCATTATGAGAAAATGCATTTTAGCTATGTGGTTTCTTGTGATCTAGAAATTGAAAACCATAGTGGTGTAGACTGCGCTAGATTGCAAAATGCAGTAGGTTTTGCGCTTTACAACAAATAGGAAAAAGTTTGATTTCTGAGTAGCCCATGGAGGATCGTTTTGGGTTTGCCAGAAGAGAACTTTGCTGTGTTAATACTGGTGATGAATCTGGGTACTTTTAACTTGTTAAAGTTCACCTGGTCACCAGAGTAATTCTGACTCAAAACATCTGGAGTCAGAATTACTAATTACGATTTTTTTTAGGACTAAAATGCACATCTTTCCTTTACACCATTTTAAAATATTCTGCATTTTCATGCAGAAATTATCCAAACTGGGACATGCACACAGTAGAGCTGTGTAACCCAACTCTGAACACATTTTTGTTTCAGTCTGGATTTTTTAGTCTAATGTGTTTATCTTCTTTATTTCTAACTAACTCCTGAAATGGGGCTAATGCAAGAAAAACATAAAGAGAAGAAATATTTTAGATTAAATATCAAAGTTTCATTTCACAGCCATACAACTCCATTTACATCAATAAATACAGAACAACCATTCACAATACTGCCAAAGCAATAACAAAATGATATGTGATTTAATAAATTATAGTTTAGGAATGTGGTCTTCTGAAATCCACAAAAAAAAAATCAAAAGAAAGCATTAGTTTCCAGTCCATTTATAAGTGTTCTCAGTAGCTTCCATCCACCTAATGAGTTCCCACTCTTCAGCTTAGGTCCATGTATGTGCTGATATAGGACTCCTACAGTTTATACATCCCAAAGGTTGTTGCACCATCCTTGTAGTCCACCAGTGAGAGGTCGTGTACCCAGACACTGAGCTGGTGTCCTTTCTCCAGTGTAATCACATCTACCTGCGTGACTGTGCACAGGCGTGGGACTGGCGGAGACCCACGGTGGTCGTCCAGATTGCAGTAGCCCTGCATCACGTCCTTCTCCTCTCCTGTCTCTGTCTTCCTCAGCTTGATAATGCTGGTCAGTGGGACCTTAGAGTCACCCTTGGAGAAGGTCACCCTGGAGTAGACATAGTAGTCACCAGTCTCCAGGATCGTCAACCAACTGTTGCGGTAGTAGTTGATGTTCCTAAGTATCGAGTGGTCGATGGCCCACTGGAGATAACCCTCTGGAGAGGGAGAATTTTAAGCATCATTACTGAGTATACTATTTACTTCTAAATCAAGTTTACTTATTGCAATGAAAAAAAATCCAAAATATAATTTCAGTAGTTTCTTACCGGCAGATTTCTTTGATTTGCTTGATTTGTCAACTAGCATGCGTGCCGCCGCTCTATGGGATGTTTCTTGCTTGGCTGATGAGAGAAAAGCAGCTGCCGGAGAAGAGAACAAACTACTGGTCAAATATGTTGTTGAGTATGGATTTTTGTATCTTAATGTATAGAATTATTTTCAGGAATAAATAAATGAAATTAATGTACCTTTTCCATCATCTGAGGGAACGTCTCCCTGTAGGGATGAAAAAAGTCAAATCAGGAACAGAAAAATACTGAATGTAGATTGTCTTACGACACTTAAGAAAGATAGATATAGATATTATTTCAAATCATCTTTCCATTTGTTTACTCAAAATGCTCATCCTACAATGAGACATTATGCTGTGAAATTCACGCCTCACCTATTTGTGAGCATTTCCTGTGCGAGGTGTCAAATGCCTTGACTGTGTGTGTGTGTGTGTGTGTGTGTGTGTATATATATATATATATTTACACAGAGCAAACTGTGTGAACCATCAGAAGATTTACATACATACATTTACATACTCTAATGTAAGCAAACCCATATACAGTGGCACATGCTTTATGTTTTAGAATGAAACTTAATTAAAATTGAAAGAGCTTTAATAGTAATTTCTTAATAAAATTAAGTTTAATTTGAAGTTTAATAGTAGTAGTAGATTTTTTTAAAATAACAATATGGCTTCTTTTTCATAGTAAAATGTTTTAACTTGTAATGGCTTGGAAGATTACTGTATAATTTCTGTAATAATACATGCAGCAGTGCCACCAACTATTAATACATCTGAACTCTACTTAGTGAAAATTCTCATCTATAAGAGTAAATGTTTACCAGTTTGCCATAGTGGTACAGATAGATGAATCCTCCAACCGACAGAAATAAATGCAGCAACACTACACCAACCAAAAACCGGATGAGCGACTTGCTGTGGCCTTGTGATGGAAGTGGAGCCGGGATGAGGACCGGGTGGGACCTGCTGAGGCGCGGAGGCACTGGTGGTGCAGCTAGGCTGGTCTGATAAGTGTTGATCATGGTGGAGAGGAGTGGTGAAACCTAGAGAGGCCTGCCGTCCGTGACATGCCATGCACTTCTGAAGTACTGCTCTCTCAAGCAACTGAGTTTTTCTCTTTCTACTTCCTGGAAGCTCTGAACTCTTCCACATGCAGATCAGTGTGAGATGTGACCTTTATTGAAGGCATGCATATGAGTGCTGTCTTTGCATTTCTTTCTTCCGTTCTGTCAAATGATGTCCCTAAATCCCACACAATGCCATGTGGCCTTGGATTACTCAGTATTTCTCGTCTTATTATTTTTTTGTATTTCTATGTCAATTAGGCAATACTAATTTTAGCCAATGAAAAATAATTTCCCATGACGTTTAGTAGATAATGTAGCACACCATATAGTACACTAATAGTATTTGAATTAGACCACATTATACAGAGCATACCCAAAGGCCTATATTGAGTGTTCACTGGTATTTTCACACAGTTTTAATGCTGTGGGTATTCTCGGAGACACTCACCCAATCAAACCAAATGACCACAGCAGCTGCAAATAGATATGATTATAAAATAACTACACATTTCCTTTGATCAACTTCAATGTAATCGCTAGGCAACCTCTAAAAATACAGTAAGTTGGCTATATGACTATAGGGGAGCACTATGCAGTCCAAAAACAGCCAAGCTGCCGTTTAAGTTTTCACAATATTGGTTTGAATATGGCAGTTATTCATTTCATAGGGAAATCAGAACAAGTGGCCTATACAATTACCAAATTCCAGATTAACATAGCTGAAAGCTTGCTGAATTTACAGATGCATGACGAGGTCTTAAATCTTTGAAAATGACCACAGTTTATGTTGTTTGCTTGGATGTGGTGGCGCATTCGCCGGGAGTGAGACCCACTAATGTTTTTCATTGTACCCACACAGCCTGGATGAGCTAATGTGAAAGGTTTTTTATGTGGCATATCCACTTAGTAGGTCACAGAGTGCTGCATAATGGCATAAGGTCACATAGCAGATACAACCTTGCTGTTGTAATAAATATAATGAAGTTGTTGTTAGTCAGTTCTGCGAAGGCCAATATAGCACCAACACAGTACTTGCATGAGGTACCTAGTGGGTAGAAAACCACCCAAGACAATGGATGTTTGACCCGGTGTTAGTTAGTATTTATGTTTGTTGCATGGTTGTTAACTGTTAAAATCTGCTCTAAGTATTTTTAAACGTACATGTCACTTGATTTCAAATTAATTTGGGTAAATAACTCAACAGTAATTAGTTTACCCAACACTGCATTAGTGCTATAGTGACCCAGATTGGGTGAACTTTTAAACCTATGATTTTTAGCGTGGTTTTATAGTGCATTGTTTTGTCCATTGTTTCTCCAAAGTATGTGTTACATATTCTATACTATGTATGCTGTTTATAGTTATGGTAATGCAACCACTAGGAGAAGACTGCAGATGTTCGTATAAATGGCATGTTTCATGTAGACATTTTGAGCTGGCTCGTAGCTTCCCCTAGTGGATCAAATATTCTCAACTCTAAATATACAATATATATACAGAGTATACATATGTACATAAATAACCACACTGAATATACTAAATTTCTATACCAAATCGTAGAATCCACTTTATTGAAAGTCTTTTGCCTGTGGTGGCAAACAAATATGTGATCATTTTATATGTGATCATTTTATTAATAACATATAAAGTAATGTTTTTTGTTTTATCAGTATCTATATGTATATATGTAAATTGATGCTCTTTCTCTTATTTAAATAGCATATAACCCAGTATTATATTGTACTAATAACTACTTAATTCAATACTCCTGTTTGCTGTGGTTGCTGTTTATTGTGGAAAATGTATAAAATCAAAAAACAGGATGGTACTTCTCTCTCTCAGAGAACTAAGGACAACTTTAACTTGGTCAAACACAGAAATGCATACATGGTACTGTTGTACATCATACACATAATGTCTACATTCAAATATAAAAGAGTTGACAGTGACATCCATCTTCATATGTAAAATCAATAGCAGGGTGTTGAGGGATAGATGGAAAATGTGGGTCTTTTAGTTGCACTTTGGGTTCTGGACAATAAATTGTTCACAGTCTGCCAGATGAAAAAGATGAAAAGCTTTTATGGAGTGTAGTGGACAATGAGAGTGTGGCGGTCATTGTGCCGGCTGCTGAGGATCTGAGGTTGTGAAGTTTGTGAAGCTTGTCTGTGGACACCAGAGACCTGTGTCCTGTGCTGCTCTCCTTGAACAGACTGGGGTTCCCCGCTGCACTTCATGAAGGCCACAAAGCATCCATAAAACTGTGTAAAAGCATAAAAGACTATCATTTCAAGTAAGCATGAATCTGGTGATTTTCAGGTTAAAAGAAGCCAAGACATCAAGTTAAAAATGAATTCATTTGATTGACAGAATGTCAGTGCTACCCTACAGCCCTGCCGTCTAGTGTGCTGCATGTAGCACCTGGGAAGTAAAAGTGAAGAGACACTGAAAGTGTCGGTGAAATAACTGAGACTGAGCTGTATCTTCAGTGTCGCAGGGTGCCATTGAGTTCTCCTCTAAAACAGTCAGTATTTACCGCCTAACTTTATTTTTAGATAGAGCTGAGCAGTTGTATATAGTTCAACCAACAGACCTTGCTTAATATACTTTAAATGCAAAGGAGACAGTGATTCTGGGTCATCGTTCATCACCTCCCTGCCCTCAGCTCTCACCTGGTTGTTAAAAAACCCGTAGATGATGGGGTTGACGACAGTGCTGAACTTTGCCAGGATGGAGGGCACCACACTCGCCAAAGGAGTGACCAGTCCTGACCTACCAAAGGTAGCCATCAACGCCATGATGCCATAGGGCATCCAGCACAGCATGTAGCAGGACACCATGGACAACACCATCACCAAAACGTGTTGCTCTCTGCGCTGAGCTGCCTGCAAATTGATTTTACCCACCTGGAGACATGGAAGAGGAGGAGGAGGAGGACAATAATTTTACCGAAATACCATAGTTAAAGAAAAGGCATGGATCATGTTAGTGTCATTTGCAACACAGACTCTCACCTAAGGAAGGTGTAGCTGGGTATAGGAAAGGTAGATTGGGTAGGTTTGTATCCCTGCACATGCATTTCTGTGTTTTTATTTTGATTTCCTGTCCCATGTTATGTTGCATCCTTACCTCAGTTTGTTCTGTGAGTGAGTACTTGTAAGTAATTGTAACATATCTTTTTTTTTATGTGTGTCATCCAGTGGTAGTATCAAAAAGACAGTGTGATACACAGCAATGCATGCTGATACTATCATCCATTGCTCCTAGAGGGTTTGTATAAATTACCCTGGTTATGCTAACAGTGTTATTATTTCACAGTTTGGACACTCTTCTCCCCAGAGCCACGAACGGTTCCTCATGACAGGTAAACTGAACTGAATGTATAAAATCAGCACCAGTACCACTTTAAAATCAATGACCAACATTGCTCCATCTCTGTCAAGTTTGTGCTTTTTTATCAATTGTAAAACAATGGTAAAAAATTGTTATTGTTAATAATTATTATCCATGTATCAAGGTTACACACTGGTGTAAATTTATTAAAAAAACAATTAGCTACAAGACTGGGAAGACTTGTGGTATAATTTGTGAATTAATGCTGGAATTAGTAAATATGTAGACATGTAAGACACACGTAAGTAATGGTACAAGTACAATAACCATAGAAACATTCATTAAAAAATACTGCATGGCTACTAAAGATGCTGCGGCATGTTTTATTACATCTTCCCTGCTGGTTTCTCCTGATGGCCTGTAGCTGTGAGCTAAAATTAGCTCAGATAACCATATATCACGAGCCAAGAAGTTATCTTGCCTGTGACGCTCATCTTGCTGCTTCATGAATAAATGACAACAAAACCCCTGCCCTTTCTCTCACACTCAATTACATTTCACCTTGTATGGTATTTGGTCGTAAACTTTGTTGCTTTGTCTCCTCGGCCCCCTATAATGTAACAACTGTTCTCAAATGTTCAATCAGTGGTGATTTCTGCATTTCTGAACTTTTGTTCTGTTTTGAATATACCCCAAAAAAAGTATCACATTTTGATTTTGATAGCAACATATGACAGATACATTCATGGAGTGCTGCATAATTGTGTTCCAAAATTAATTAAAATACATATATATATATATATATGAAGTTTTGTTTTGAAATAAAATTATATGTTTTTATTAGGAAATATGTTCATTGTCAATTCAGCAAGACACAATTATGGAACAGTAAATCTCAAAGTATGTGTGGGTTCGTATAAGAAGCTTCCATGAATGGAATCTAAATGTGATGCTGTCATGCAGAGAAAAAAGAAGATCTAAGCTTGAGCAACTGATACTGTTGATATAAATGTCATCTCTTGGTCTGACGTGTCAATGTAAGCCACCCTCGGGAAGTCAGCAGAAGCTCCACAGACTGATTGATCCAGGCGAGGCCCTCAGTTGGAAAGCAAAGGGTGCACAGCAGAACCCAGATTCAACAGTGCAGTAAGGAAGTCTGCAAAGCCCCTCTCTACTCTGACTCCCTCATTTGCACAGAGTAAAAGGAAGGGGAAAAAAACAGGTATCCAATAGTAACGGGTTGCTTCCACAATCTAAAAATACATTTGATGTGATCCATTGATAGGAGTAATAGATACAAAGAGCATGAAGGTACCTAACAGAAATTGGGAGCCCTTAATTATCAATTATTTGTGTGAGTGGCAAGTTTATGTAAGCCCCAAGGTGGGGATGAGCCACTGGAAACTGCATGGGTCATTGCCCTTGAATGCACCTATTCACTCCCCTGAAGATTTTGCCCATCATTCCTTCTCCTGCTGGATTGGTTGTAAGATTGTAAACAGGTAGCTGTGGCTTCTACGATTATCTGTCTTGATACTCGTTAAAATCTTCTTGAAAACACATGACCAAGTGTTATTGGGAGTCTGACAGCCATCACTCAACCTCTGAGACACAATATCGATAGCCACAACAGAGCCCTCTTTAGCAGAGCTATAAAGGCTTCATGGCTGAGCAGATGGATGCGGCGAAAGGCAGCACATTATCCGTAGAAAATGACAGCTATTTGCAAGCAATCTATGCCATATGTGCTTTATGCTAAACCTTTGTGTTTACTGTCAGGGAATTGTTCCTGGAGATGATGTAAGTGGAGATACAATGTGTCCAGCCATTCCAGAAAAAGGTAGACAAGTGAACCACTGTTGACTAAAAAAGGAAAATGCCTCTGTCAAGCAGAACGTTAAGCATCTTGGAGCCCTTCAAGGTGGATTTACTGGGAAATCTCACTCAAAGCATGAGAGACATAATTAAAAACACATTTCCTAATTGTATGCAAAGATACGGTGTTTGCATAATGGTACAGGTATCTAAATGTAGATCTAGGTCGTCTTAATAACCACTTTTTATAATATCAGCAAAAGAAGTGGTTAATTGTTTTAAAAAATCTTAAAATTGATGATTTTTCTTTTTTTGTCAGTGAATATGTAAATCATGTAAACATTTTTCACTACTTGATGTGTAAACAGCATACTATATCTGGTGTTTGTTAGTAAAAACAGCATGCCCTTGTTAACAATGTAACAGATTAGTATGAACTCACCCTCCTGATTGCAACCAGGATTCGGCCATAAGAGTAGACCATGAGTAGAAGGGGCAGCAGCAGGCAGAAGATGAAAAGACACAACACATATGAGACGCTCGTGGGTGAACGGAGGTGCCACTGGACGGAACACGTGGTACCGGGTCCTTCGGGCCCGTAGCTGCTCCAACCCAGAAAGGGAGGCAAGGTCCAGAGGAGAGAGTACAGCCAGGAGCCTACGACACAGAGCCATGCTTTCCTGAAGTCTGAGATGTCATCCGTTGAGGAATGCAGCACGGTGGTGTAGCGCTCATAGGAGAGAACAGAGAGGGACACCAGGGACACAATCCCTGAAAGAGCAAGAGAGGAGAAGACAGACAACATACTCATCACAAGTTATCAGAATGCAATGTGTGAAACCAATTCTTACTGAATGATTACTGGAAAGGAAGCAGCTTCATAAAAAACTCCAAAGTAGATGCTAATTGTCAAAAATGATGTGTTATATTTTCAACAGAATATGTAATGTCCTTCCTAATATAAACATTCAGTGTGCTTTTTGTTTACTATAGGGGTAACCATTTACTTTATTCTACGTCAGTATCATGATACTAGATCCTTGTGACAATCTGCTGCTATGTATGTGAGCATGATACAATATGCATTATGTAAGTCTGCTGTCACAATGTGTTGATCAGCATTAGACATGTAGACATTGCAGACCTTATTGAAGACCAACTCTGTGACTGACTGCATTTCACTTGAATGTGAAAGCGCTTTTTTCTGTTATTGAGACAGAACGGCCATGAGACCTTCAAAGAAAGATCCTGCCTCACTTATGTTGAGTTGTTGCCATTTGTTTTTATTTTTTAGCCATATCAATACATGTCCGATGGCAATGTTGGTCTGTCAGTCAGTTCACCACTTTCATGTAGACTTAAATACCTGCACAACTATTATAATATTACAATATTTGATGGATTGCCATGACATTTTGTGCAGGCACTCATGGTTCCCACATACTAAATCCTAGTGACTTTGGTGATCCCTGACTTTCCCATTATGCCCCACCATCAGGTTTAACTTCTCAACAACTGCATGACTGTTTGCCATGACATTTGGATCCTGCATTCAAGTTCCCCTCAGGATGAACCTTTCGATACCTTTATGGTAGCAGTACTTCAGTCAATACTTTTTGTAACCAGATTGCAGCAAAAAGGACTATTTGTAGGGGAGACCGGGCATGGTTGTAACACTTTTTGCTTCAGCAACTATAAATCGCTGAATTTTTTAGCTAGAGTTCTCAAACTTTTATACAAAGTACCCACATTTGTTCACTACAAATGGCACCAATTCAGTCCTCTACAAGAATATCACAGACCTCTTGATTTGATGCCAAATGCATTGTGTTCAATTGTTACAACCTACCCCAATACCGGGGTAGGTTGTAACAATAAGACAAAAGAAGCAGAAAGAAATGCCACACTGCATGATATGCTTCAAAAACAGGTAGTGAAATAAAAGAACAATGTTTCTCTCTCACTGCAACAGACTTAGTCCGATGACTCAAGCACATGTATGTGTATGTAAATTTATCTGTAACTTTAACTTAACACTATACATAATAAATACTACTACAATGTACTTTATTAAAATCTAATATAAGTCAAACAATTTTATCTGCAATAGTATAGATACTAAACAACATATAGTCTGGTCAAAAAATTTACTTTCTGACCTCAAAATCTGTTTAATAATTGTGCCTATTTCCAGCCTTGATAACCACCATGCCTGATCGGGGAGGAAGTAGGAAAATACTGAAATGATCACATAACTCCTATCTTATCTTTAATTGGTGGAATTGGTGTTATTACAACTGTTACAACCATATCCGGTCTCCCTGTGGTTTTGCTTGCAGCAACACACTAAAAGAAAGAGAAGAGCATGCATTTTTTTCCCCTTATGTGCCTGCACCTTGAACTGTATTTCTAAAAGGCCTGCACGCCTGATTTTAACAGCCGCTCACCTTCAGCTGCGGTCTCAGGCACGTTCCTCACCGTTACAAGTTTATCACCACAAGCTTGGCTTTCGTTGGTTTCATATTCTGGTATCATTTAACACTTCTCTGTACATTTTATATTTGCTATTCACATCACATCAATTAAAGCTTTTGTTGCGCAGCAGAGATCCGCTGATTTTAATCTCAGAGCCTCCGGCTGCAGCTGCGGCTGCTTCAGGTATGGTTGGTCTGATCGGCTGGACGTGCAGCCTCTCTTTTCCTCTGTTTGTGAGTCTTTAGTGTAGTTAAGGGACTTGTTTAAACAGACTCCTTACTCGATTTATAATTGTTACTGTCGTTTTTTAGGAGGTTTGCGACTCACCAAAAAAGGAAAACGCACTTATGGAGATCTTTCACTTCAGTTTATTGATCGAAAGTTAACAAAATAATTTTCCGTTGTTTACTTTCAACCCATGGATCAAAAAATAACCTTAAATTCGTTTCCCACAACTTATTTGGTATCTAAACGATTTCACTCCTCTCTCATTCGAATATAAAAAAAGCTGTATAGTCTTTCCCAATATATTACTACCCGTGAGGATGACCTAATTAGGATGAAATGGATCTGATACCATTTCCCAATACTTTTATGTAACAGTTATTTGAAACAGGAAAAAAATAAAATAGATATCCTTGTTTGTCCATAACAACAATAAAAATAATAATAGGCTACAATCAACTACTATGGCTTCAACAGGTGGCATTTTATGCAAGGTATCTTCTTGAATGCCACCTGTTGATACTGTATTGGTATCGGTATCACTTTAAAGGTACTGGTTTTGGTACTGGTATCATAAAATTTTCAACGATACCCAACCCTATGATTCCCTTAGGCCTACTTTTCATATAGCGCCAACATCCGATCAAAATTGAATCCCAAAATTGAATTCCAATCAGCCTTGACTCCTAACTCTCTAAATTTATCATCCACCTTCCTACATTCAACACAACTGGGTGGAAACGAGAGTAAACAGAAAAAAAAGTTCTATATTTGACCTCACTGCACATATGTTACTCACCAAAGAGGGAATTGGCGAACCCGTACCACTTGCAGCCATAATCCCCAATGAGCCACCTCCCGTGCACACTGGCGGCGAAACTGAAGGGTGTCCCGAAAACGCACACGAGGGTGTCGCTCAGACTGATGTTCAACAGGATGAGATTGATGGGCGTCCAGAGGGAGCGAAACTTTGCGAAGATAAGAAGAGCGAAGAAGTTGCCGAGGAATCCCGCTACTAAAATGAAGCCGAGGCATACTGCCACCACCGTGTGGCCGGTCCGGCTCAACTCGCCGGGTCTCTGGGGAGCCGGGGAGTCCCACAGGGTGGCATCGGTGCTGACGCTGGAGCTGCGGAGAGAGCTGTCTGTGGTGCTGAAATTGCAACCGCGTATGTGGACGACCATAGCACTGACAAGAGAGCAGGGGGCTGTGGAGGAGCTGGACACAAAAACAGGGAGAAGCACAGTCCTGCACAGCCCCAGTACTGCTTTGAGTCCTGTCAACTTTATACCTGTACCCCTGTAATGTATGTAAATACCCCACCCCTTCTCCCCTGCCCCACACAAGCACTCATTGTTTTTCTTTCTTTTCTCTTTTACTTTCTTACCATCTCTCTGCTTATTATAATTTGTCCCTTTGATCACAATGGCCAGTGTGAAAACAGTAAATCCTCCAAATGTATTGCTTTCCAGCTGCAAATGCAATGCCTTTCAAGGCGCTGTGCTGGGTTTATTTTGAGACATGAATCAAATTCTCTACTCACACCGAGTTCCATTGGATTTTAGGATTTTTCAGTGCAGATTAAGCGATTGTCCAAAATGAAGTTCTAATTTCACAGTCACACTTGGATGTTCCGCTCCAGAAATACAAACTTTGGTTGCATGCTTTTGCTAAGCTGTGCGTTTCACATTCACAGTTGCCCCTGTCTATAGCTGCATACAGCTGGTTCAACTGAGCACAAAGCAAGTCACCAACAAAGAAAGTTTCACACCTCTTCAGCATTTTCTTTTATGTACAGCCTCCCATGCAATAAATTAACTTCCCTCATAGCTTTAAAGGACAATTCTAGAGTGTTTATGTTTAATGCTATTTGAATTAAATTAAGCATTTTCAAAATCCTTACAGGGAGCCATTAGCTCCCTTTAATTTCTGCATTGTGTGCATTTATAGAGACTTGTAACTCACTTGAGTAAAAACATAAAACACTAAATGTAGTAATTGTGGTCCTATAGAAAAGCAAAATCCAGTCACCTTTTTGGGCATTTCCCTATCTGTTGTTCTGGCTTTATTATTTTTTCACCAAAAGACACAGATGAAAGGACACAAACTCATAACTGATAACACATTAAATAAAATCTTTATTATTTTAATTTGACACAGGCACACTGCACATCTGATCTCCTGGTCTATCAGTGTGTGTTTATATAAAATGCTGAGGAGAGAAGCACTGTTGCAACTGAGAAGACAAGATGTTCTCTCTGTAACCATTACAGTGGCTACATGCCTGGAGGGACTGACGTCATGAGGCTCTGCCATGGCAGGGAAGATCTCTGTAAATCTCACTTGCTTCAGTCACTGGTGTCACTTGGCCTGTTGAAAGCTTGATAGTAATCAATGCAGACCCAATCCCCTCATCCTATCCATATGAGCCACAGATCAGCCTGATTATGCCTGCACACAAGGGAGAAAGTGAAGTGGTATAATAGTTTCAAGCCATGGCTGCTTAATTCTTCTTTTTAAAATGTTTTTTAAAAAGATTCTTTAATTGTCAATGAGAAACCACTTTTACTCCATAGTTGCTGCAGCTTCTTTTGCACCTGATTCTGGCTTTTTTTACACCACTGATTCCATGTGTGAACTCTTTTGTCACAGATTTGGGTTGGTTGGGCGTGTTTTGGACTTGTTTTCTGTGTTCATTCCCTGCCCTTGTGGTTGCTGTTCTCTGTAGTATGTTTTACTTTTGTGATTTGTTTGTTAATCATGTTTCCTTGTAATTTTGAGTTTTACTAGTGTTCTGGTCTTGTTTTGCTGTCTGTGTTCTTTGCTTTGATAGGTTTTGTTAGCAATGCACTAAAGTCCTCTGTGTTATGTTTTATTTTGTGATTTCATGCCTTGTGTATTATGTGAACTTTACTTTCTGTTTTCATTTGTGGTTTTGTCAGCCTCATGTGTCACTGTCACACTTCCTGTGTTGGCTGTCTCTGGCTGCTTTTGCACCAACTTATCCTTGGGTTACAATGAAATAGGCCATTTGGACGTGTGAAGAGGTACAATAGTGAACATACTGGTGAACAGAGAGTGTTCATGATGAAGAGTGTGTGTCCTCAAAAACAGCTTGTGTATAGTATAGACTCATTTGAAGCTCACCTAGTCCTGACACTTTCTGCTAATAAAATTTCCATTCAAGAATTCACTGGGTGACACTAATGTAGCTCTAAGGGGCTTCTATGTAGATTTCCAACAGCAGCAGATCTCTATTGGACCACAAAATAACATACAAAGTACATTTGTTCCTGGATGGTGACTTTGAGGGGATAATATTGGCTACTGTATAAATAAAATTATATCCAACATGATCAACATTGAACTAATCCGTAGGGCATGATTAAAGCACTTACAGGAATAAATCCAGACAAACAATATAATGTAACCATGACATTGCAGCCATTTCCCCCAAAGAATGTTTTATTTCATAAATGCCATTTTTTGTCATCAAGTCTCTGTCTGTCAATCAAGACAAACCTAGCAGAGACAGTATATGATTGGCTGTCTGTTCATTCAGACCAAAGCATTTAGTAACTGTTCAGTAAATTTATTTATGCATGTGATTATTCATTTCATGAGGTCTCATTTATTTATTCAATATTGAGAACCACGGGCTTCCACAATTTCAATAACTAAAGTTAAAGATAAATCATTATGTAGAGGTGGAAGTATCCAAATGATTTACTTAAGTAAAAGTAGCAATACCAAACTATAAAAACAAGTACAAATAAACAGTCCTGCATTCAAAATCTTACTTCAGTAAAAGTACAGAAGTATTAGCAACAAAATGTACTTAAAGTATCAAAAATGAAATTAGATTTTTATACAGAATTTCCCTTGTCAGCATTATATTATTACATTTTTGGATCAGTATTGATACATTAACATGTAAGCAGTAGGGTCATTTAATGTTGTACTTAAGCAATGTGAAGCTTTTTTAATTACTTAATATTATTAGTAGTAGTTTAATCTATAATACTGCACCATATTAAATTGATCATAAATGTTAATCTGAAACGTAACTAGTAGGCCTAAATATAGCTCTCAGATACATGTATTGGAGTAAAATGTACAATATTTCCCTCTGAAATATAGTAGAGCGGAAATATAAAGTTGCATAATATGAAAATACACAAGGAAAGTGCAAGTATGTCAAAATTTTACTTAAGTTCAATACTTGAGTAAAGTACTTTCCACCAGTGATCACATGTCTTTATGTATTTGTATATCAAACATCTTGTACAGTACATCATCATGCTCATGCTCATGATGCCCATTACTTTACAAAGCCGGTATGGTTTTTGATATTTTTTTACTTTAGAGATATTTCACATTATGAATATATAAACTAGCTATTTGTGTTCAACTTTGAGTGATGGTTGTGTCTGCTCACATTCATTTTTTGTACAAACTTCGAAGATGGCTGTAAGTTTAAAATTACAGAAAACAAGTCATTAACATAACATCACAGTCCTTCATTTTTTTGTTCACTTGGATATATAAAATATTCTCATAGCTAGTAAAAATGCATCTAGGTGAACTGTAGACAGCTATTAACATGTATTTATACACTCAAGAGGCTCACAATGTTCACATTTAATACTGGTCTATTTACTGGCATAGGCCCACTAAGAGAAGTGGCTGAAAAGGGCACAAGAAAATGCCCTTCATCCACCTCAACCACAAAGGGAGCAACAACATATATAATGCTCTAAGATCTACAAGAGGAGTGACAAGAGTTGAAGAACAGGTTTGTCAGAGTGTTCCCTTCGAGAAAGATTGTTCCAGTTGGTACATGCTGTGGTTGCTGAAGTCATTTCACTGAGAAATGGAGTGAGCGGGGAGGGGAAAGGAAGAGCTGCTGTTTCTTCTGTGTGTTGTCAGATCACACTCAGAGGCCTGTTTGACGGGAAAACATCTAACATCTACTGGATTATACAGAAAGCAAGGTGGCTTTTCAAAGCCACAGGAATGCGGTGTAGTTGAAGCTGTGTTTGCTGGTGAAGTCGCTCGCTCTTTTCAATACCAGTACAAGTCCTTCTTGTCCAGACGCCGTCCTGACAGAGAGGAGGCAAAAGATTAATGATTTCTAAGCAGCACTAATGGATGTACATCTTTCTCTTTTAACCCAACCAGTCAAGGCAGTTGGCCAACCACCCAGACATTGGTTCTGCTCAGGATTTCTGCCTGTTAAAAGGTAGCACTGTTGTCACGTGCTTGTTGATGGCGGGACTTGTTGGGTCTCTGTAAATAATATTACATAGAGTATGGTCTAGACCTGCTCTACATGAAAAGTGCAATTAGATAGTCACTAAAGTTTATTTATGACACCTTTCACAGACAAAGAGGGATCACAAAGTGCTTCACAGTAAAGAAGTGGTACTTTATGAATAGCACATAATTATGTTATTTTGAGTTAAGTTTTTAGATCACATGGACTTGTTGTTAATGCTTTCCAGTTACAACTCAGTTGGTACTTGTTGGGTATCTGATGCCACCATGGTCTCATTCCCAGGTCATCAAGTGCCCCTTGGCATCTCATACAGACCCACAAGGTACTCTTTAATGTCTGTATGAGACACAGCGGGCTGCCAGAAAGCCTTTAGGAAGTCAGGAGACATAATACATAATAAGTGCCAGAAAGTCCATATAGTGAGGTGGTCATAGTGGATGGTTGGGCCAGACAAACACAGAGCTTTACCCAGAAGATTGAGCTTTGTGTCCCGTGTGAAACCAAAAGTCAAGAGTTACGTACTTATTTGAACACAAACCATGATCTTTTCCTAAACCTAACCAAGTAGCTTTGCTGCCTATGCCTAACCAAACTGGACAGTTTGACGATAACCACATGTTTAACAAAAAACACATACTGTACATATATAATGGGGACGTAATGTTGTTATAGGTTTAGCAACTGATTAAGCATTCTAGCAGTTTTCCAGGAATTTACTTTCACCCTTTAAGTTGGGGGATTATTTTATAAGTCAACACATAGCGGATATAAAAGGGTACTCCATCAAATGAGTGTTGCTTTTCCACTAAGTATGGGAATACTTACATAAAACAATGGTCAAAATTGATGCAGCAGATGTCGAGATATTTTTACTTTTAAGTCCCTAGTATGTGACCGAAAACCTACTAACCTACATTTCCCATAATGCAACTCAATACATGTTTTTGTTTGACCCTGCATGCCTGGTAAATGCCTATGGCTTTGAGACTCCACACCCTCCTGTTTCTTACTCAGGCTTTTTATAAACAATTTGAACTCTCAAGTTCAAATTGAAATAACCACAATGACATCACCAGGAGTTATTTTGGAAAAGCTACTACATGGCCACAACAGACACAAAGTGTTTTAGCAAGTCGTGTAGTCCTTCCCATGGCTAATAACTTAACTCCCCTTAAACCAGGAAAATAATATTGAAGAGGTAGTCAGTATGCAGATACACAAATGTCTAGAAGCTCATCTTTAGATACTGATTTTAATTTTATTGTTTGGAAGACATTTTTTTATATTGCAGTTGAAGGCCTACCAGATTCATAACCTACAGCAGGGTCCACGGACTCTCTAAATCCTTGTGGCATCGTCCAGCTGGGAAGCAGTTCTGGCTTGGAGGTGGAGGCCATACTGGGTACCATCTCACCACGGTCATTATGCAATAGGTTGAGCAGGGATGTGGCATACTGCTGTCCAGTAAGACTCAACCCTTCTGGGGACAGGGAGTAAGTGATGGGTTGCAATCCCGGGCCCTCTCCTGCCCTGGAAGTGAATGAGTGCCATGAGCCGGGAGCGTCGTCTGGAGGACTGAAGGGCAGGAGACGTCCTGCTACAGGAGGGACCTGTGACTCTGAGAAAGAGTCAACAGCACTCCCCTTGCAGGGACTAGTTTCCTCTGCAGAGGACAAAGAAAGAAGCCATGTAACGAGGATGAAAGCGATTTATTGTACCGTCAGGTAGATCATACACTGTGGATTTTGTGTGCTTACCCAGTTTAACAGTTTTACGGGTTTTCTTTGTCTTCACTGCTGGGGCCTTGGTCTTGCAGACTGTGCTGAGTGCACGGTTGAAGTGAGCATCCACCATGCTGTTGGTGTCCCCATGGAAGTAAGTCAGGATGACACACCGAGAATGCTCCTCCACCTTCACAGCCATCGGACTGTCTGTTCTGTCCTCCATGGGTCAGCTGTGACTGACAACAGAGAAGAAACATGGTCATCAGAAAATGCTCCATATAGACATCATGTAATTAATCATGATTTACAATCTTGTATTTCACCTCAAGATTCATGCAACACCAGATTTGATATTTTTGCTGTTTTTAAACACAATATAACAGTTTAATCCGTAATCCGTATCACTCCACATTTTATTCACTTGCATACAGTGATGAAAAGGTTTTTATTTCTCTAAAACCCCTCAAAACATATTTCTCTTGCATGCCATTGATCATTATAACCCTTATTATTATTGCTGTTTTTAATTTCACTTTTCACATACTTTACATTATTTTACCTGAAGGATTTTGTTAGCAACCCTGTTCGTTTTAACTCATTACCGTTGCAAAGGCAAATTAAAACTAAATCTTCTTCAGTAGAGTAGATTCCTATTTATCAGAAGATATTTAAACTTATCTTGCCCCAGATGACTCACGTCATGGAATGCTGGCATGTTTTTGAAGCTACTTATTAGTAGTTTCCCATAAAATATACACACATTTTTTCCGCAAACCGAAACAGTAAGAGTGTAAAGCACACATTTCATTTTGGTCAGTTTTATGGCTCAGAAACTGTGTCTAGTATCAACATGTTTTGTGGGTTTACACTGCAAGATGTTTAAATCCGAGGCCAACAATGTGTCCTATTTTCCAAAACGTAATGTCAGACACTGAAGATGAAAACTGTATGAAGAAATAAAGTTAAAATTATCAGATTAATCTCTCTAAAGTAAAAATGAACGCTTACCCTGTTGTAAATAAAGAACCAAACCATTGTGTCAGTTATATTTGAAGTAATTTGCTTCTCTTACCTGACCTGTTGATTGACCAGAAATTAGGGAGGACGTCCTTGCATTGACTGCTTGATCAAAGCTGATGTGTTCGCCTACATGAGCAGTATCCAAAAATATTGGAAAAAATGTCACTTGGCTTGAGTTTAAACATCAGAGTTGTTAGTTTTGAGGAAGCAGCTTCAGGTTTCTTTTCTTTCTTCCTCCTCTCTAGAGACAAAACATGCTCACTGAGCTTCCAAAGTTACTTGATGTCTTAGACTGTAAGGGTGTGTGCTGCTTCATGAATGTAGACAGCTATGAACACAATGTCATCCAGCCAGTTCCTCCAGAATCTCAACGGCACTTTATTAAAACATTCCTCAGTCACACTGTCAAGCCTTACAGCAGCAGTTTTAAGGTGATTGTCCAGCCAGTGAGGCTACAATTCATAATGGATTTTTAAAAATGAAACATTGTGTTTATTTCAAAATAATGTTAAACCTTATTAACATGTTCAATGGACCTCAGTATCTGAAGAACCCAAGGCCTTTACGGGTTCTGTGGGTGACTTGTAGTATTTGTTCCTATTGCAATACTTTAATGTTAGACTGTATTTATTTCTATTGGTGCATCATCTGGCTTTCATGCTTAATGTGATAATTACAGACAGGCAAGTCCCAAGTCAAGTCCCAAGTCCTAAACTTTGAGTTTCGAGTCCTTAACAAGTCATAATGTGCTCTTCACCAAATTAAACAAAGGTAATAAAATGTTACATTTGCACAAATAACGAATACTTTCTAAAATGTCTAATTATTTGTTAAAACAAGTTTGTTAAAACAAGTGCAACTGAACTTAATCATAAAAGACATTGTATTGATACTTTCATAGCATGTATCACTATAGAGGGGTGGGGGGGTTGCCTTTATTGGATAGAGACAGTAAGAGGGAGAAAGGAAAAAGGGAAGAGAGGGAGAAATAAATGCAACGAAGGCTGAAGGCTAGAATCTAACTAGCATATAACACACACACAGCAGAATGAATTTTGCATGTTTCTTTCCTGTCTTGTTGTATTTAGTGGTTTCATGAAATGCAGGGGAAATTATTGATTTGTGGAGCACTTTTTAAATAATAGACTTTTTAATCTTAAGGCTTGAGGAAGATATCAAATAAAAAAAAGTCAAAGGGCTCAAGTGAAGCCTCGAGTCATTGGTGTTATAGTCCAAAAGTTGCAAGTCATCAGATTTATGACTCAAGTCCAAGTCATGAGAATCGAGTCCACTCCTCTGCTATGTATTATGGGTTCTCAGTCAGTGCAATGTGATCAAAGTCTTACTTTAGTTTACAGTCATCGACAGCTTTTGATGGGTTGAAATCTTCACACAGAAGCAATCTTCACTTTAACACTTACACTTTAGGATCTGAGCAAACCTAAGATTACATATGGAAATATAAAATCACCTTCTATTTTTTGCCAAAAGTGTTTGTGATTGAACAATGGACCTTGACAGGGAAAGCCATACAGAATAGTGCATACTAAGGCCCGCTCATGCCCCCTGGTGGTGGTTTGGTGCTGATCCTGTAGAGGAGTCCGAGATCTTCCTGAGGGTGGAGGTGTTGTCAGAAGCGACAGACTCAGAGTTAACAAGATTGTTCTTTTTTTGGTGACCACCCACTGTCACGGAGCGGCTCCAATCTGGACACAGCGGAAAAGAAAGAGAAATCAATGGATTGTCCACCCTGATATCCTTCCCCTTAACTATCTTACATCCACACATCCAAAAGCATTTCTTTGCTTTACAATAGCTACCTGAGTAATTGCTGAGTCTGAAACGTCCGCAGCACAAGTGGATTCTCCACTGTTTCCTCACATTTTCCTTCATTAAGCAGTGAAACAGAAAAACAAAGAACCCTAGGACAAAAGAGCAGAGATAGTAGACACACTCCTGTCACCTAAAATGTTGTAATACAACAATATGGTATAGACATAGCAGTTTTTGTCTTTGTTACATGCTAAATGTTTCTTTGTGAGGTAATGAAATCATTTTAAAACCAAGATAAACTGTTAAAATGAATGGTGGTAAATGTCCAAATAAGACAATTGTGAACAATTTGGAAGAAAAATGCAATATTAGCACACATGCTGGGTCTGGACATGTTGCTAAAATCACATAAACACTAACAGAATTACATATATATTGAAAATGACTCACTGTTCTGTAACTAAGTGAACACCAGCTCCAGCTCATATTTACCCTGCAAAGTGTTGAAGATGGAGAACAGGTACATGAGGACCACTTTGCCCGGCCCAAATGAAAAAAAGCCCATTCCCCACGTCAGGCCTAACAGGACAGTGAGACTGGCCACTGCCCTCAAGTCATGCAGAGAGCTGCGGTTGTTTGTTGATGACTTATTGGCCTTCATCTGTCTTATCTGGATCAGAACCATGATGAACACAGAGATGTTGCACAACATGACCAGTAGAACAAACGCCACCACCGTCATGTAGAAAAAGACATCATTCTGCAGCCAGCAGCTGGAGGGAGGGAGACGGTTGGTCATTGTGTAATTTACATTTATTTCCTCAATTTCTGCAATAAATTCATAATTTTATCAATTTGATCACGGCCTCACACTGTATGACCTAATCTCACAATTCTTATCACACAAAATAGAGAGAGAAGATTCGTTGTGGTTTCAACTACAGCTTGTACGTACAATTGGTCAGTGGACTGAAGCCCCCCTGAAGCCTCTTCAGTCGCCGCGCTACCGTAGGCATCTTTATCTATGACCAGCACCATACTGACTATGACCAGAGGAATACCTGTGAGAACACAAAAAATACTACTTTATTCTGCTCACTCACAAAGTGTGACAAGAAAAAAAAATACAGCTTCCCAAAAATATTCTTATTCTTATAAATAGTCTTGAAGTGAACTTTCTAAGCTTTAAGTAAAATTAAAAGAATGATTGTGTTTACTTTAAATAGCTGATTTCCCCATACTCCAAAGGTCCATGCGCATCCCATGGATCATGGCTAACTTTGCTGTAATGCTTTATTTTATGGATCATTAATTCTCCAGTAAGTCTCCTAGAAAGTACTAATTATAGATAAACTAGAGACATTTGTTCTATATGTACTACTTAATGACATTCAAATCAATTGCTAGCTTAATGTAAGAGTCTTGCGGTCGGAGCACAGTAGGTCAACTTAACATGCATAAATGTCAAATTTGTCTATAGGCAAGGATACAGTTCAACATACATGGTTAATAAAGTCTGTATTGATAGATGAGCTATGACTAAATATATGTATATATATACATCTATACATTTCAAGGAAATTCCTATTTTCCCTGTAAGTAGTACATTGTTCTCTCCAGGATGAAATTAGCTCGTCCCCCCGCTGCACGACCACAACCAATCCAAATCCATTCCTGAACCCAATCAGTCAATCAAAGCATACACTTTATTACAGTGAGGACCGCCAAAAGTTCTGTCTTACCCCATCCCACAGCACTGAACTTGAGGATGTAGGAAGGAATGTAGATGTTGAAGACCTTGACCAGAGCGAGGTACATATGCACAGCCTCCAGGCCCATCCATGTGAAAGAAGCCAGCAGGAAGTAGTGCAGCATTGCAGCAGTGGTAATGCACAGACCGTAGTTGGAGAAGGATGAGAGCCAGGAGTCTAGAAGAAATAGCATGCTCAACCCCAGCAAGGCAGCTGACAGGTTGATGAGTATCTTAGATGGATAGTCTCTACGCAGCTTCCTAAAATGCACGAGAGTGACAGGAACAGAAAGATAAATGAAAAGTCTGAAATGTTGTTAGCGGCCTCTGGATTTCCTGGTGATGTGCAAAAAGGCAGAATTTGCTTTTCTTAGACATAATCACCATTATGCACAGTATTTGACTGATAATTAAGAAATCCTAAAATGCAAACAAAACAGCAATTCTTACTCACTGTCTACTTAGTAGTATAGCCTTTTTTGTGTTGAGTGTCATATTTATTTAGAGGTTTCAACCGTATGATAATGTGGGTTCAACAAAAGTGGAGCATTTAACAATGTATTGCCTGTTTTGCCATTAGGAACCAGCAAAATATGTTATTCTAAAATCTTGCCACACTACTTGGTTATTGTGGGGGTGGCTGGGAGTCAAAAAAAGACTGGCATGTGTTCAGGGGAAAGTGAACAAGCTCATGAATTGGACCAGAAGTTGGCCAACTATTAAAGGTTTGACTTTTCTTTAAAATCCATTGTAGGTCAGTGTCCCACTTTGTCAGACCACTTTTGCTAAACCCATCCTGAAAAACTGGTAAGCAGACCTTGAGTTTGGATTGTTTTGGCTAACTGGGATTGGTGACGGCGCAATGGATAAGACTATGAGACATGTCACACCACAGTGTTCAATCCCCCACTGTGACCCATCCACCAATGTGTCCCTGAGCAAGACACTTAACTCCTAGTTGCTCCAGAGGCGTTCAACCTCATATATATATATTGTATGTATAGCAATTTTAAGTCGCTTTGGATAAAAGTGTCAGCTAAAGAATAAATGTAACTACAATTTCAAAGGTCATTTTAAATTTAATAACACAACCTTCTATGAAACAACACTGCAGCTAATGTGCAATCTCTGCTTATGCAATTTCTTCCTCCAGCCGCCTCTAGCGCCTAGGACCAAATATGCTGCAATAACCAGCTAGATTCTAGTTGGTTATTGCAGCAAATATGGTCTTTACAATATAAACCTGGTAAATTCTGTTAAATATGTTAGTGCTATTCCAAGTGACTCACTCAAAAGCAAGGTATGTGAGCAGAGTGATGCCCAGAAAGATGGAGGATATACCACAACCAAGATATGAGATCACTGTCAGGATCTGACTGTCAGCTTCACTGATTGGGGCTCGGGATACATCCTGAAACAGAATATATAACATAAATAAATATATTATTTACTTATATTTAAAGCCAGTAAGCGTAGCATTTAACATTTCCAAATGGTAGTGTGGCTTCAGCATCAGTGTTGCATAAATATGCAAGCAGTCAGCAGCTGGCCATATTGCACACAGTATGTTGGTGCTTGTGTTTGTTCCCTGGTATAATTTATAAAAAGCAGAGCAATGACTCACCAGGAGCACGGCAAAATGTGTGAGGTGATCACAGAGACAGCTGGTCTGATAAGAAGAAATACTCTGGGTTTCACAACCGCTGCTGTTCCAACCACCCTGCCCACCTGACACACACACAAACACACACAACATTTGATTAAAGCTGCTTATCAACAGACACACAACTTCCTGCGTTTAGTGACATTTATTTATGTCACGGGTTCCTAAAAAGTACTATGAGGCTCAGTTATCATCTAAAACAAAATGTAAAATACTATAATTAATGACCAACTCACTGTTTTTCTGGAAATCCCAGAACATGCACTGCACCTTGTCTTCTGGCTGTAAAAGAAAACAAACAGCGAAGTGATGATGTGTTTTGAGTCAAATACAAAACCCCTATTCTTACTGATTGACGTAAAAGTATCATTTCTCACCTGTTTGGGTGTTTGATGGCCGAGAGTCACCGCCACTCGATCCTTTAGGTTGCTCACATGGCTGTGATTGATGTTGGCAGAAACTATATAGGAATTCAAGGTCCAGCTGCTCTGTGTTACACTGGTTATGTGTGGATCCTGTTGAAAATAAAATGTTTGTCACATTAACATGCAGGACTGAAAATCACAATAAGTAAGTAGATAGTAGCAAAGTTTACTTAAGGTCATTGATCAATAAAAATTTGCCATAGACTGAGAGACAGCAGATTTGCCATATTTAAGTTATTTATCTCTTAGTACTGGAAAATATAATTATTTCAGTATTACATTTATTTTGTTGTTGTTTCTTAAAGGAAAGGACATAGAGAAATAGGCCTATACACATATTTGTTTTCTGGCCAGGAGTCAGATGGCGTGATTGATACCACTCACATGTCTGTTTGATAAACAGCTGGTTAGCTCAACCCAGCACAAAGACTGGAAACAGGGGGAGACAGGCAACCTGGTTTGGTCCAAAATCCTCTAAAGCTCACAAATTAACACTGTATGTCTTGTTTGTTTGATCTTTACAAAAACAAGCATAAAAACAACAATTCTTCACTGGTTTCCTGACAACCTCAAGGTGATGACAAGACTCCAGGAAGTCCCTGCTCCCTACCACGAAATAGTCCAGTGCATAAGCCTCTGTGAAACCACATACTGTTCCTTTGACAGTTTTTTACAGATTAAACAAACCAGATATTACATGTTAGATTGCGAGGTGCCTATACGAGGTTTTTGTTATCTTTGGACTGAGCCAAGCTAGCTATTGCCCCATTTCTTGTCTTAATGCTAAGCTAAGCACGTGACTGTATCTTTCATTTAACAAACAAAACAAAAAAGAAAAGAACAAGATGACAAATAGTAACAAGGGAGGATTTAAATGAAAGTACCTGAAAAAGGTCTTGTGTTCCATAGAAATTAAACTGGACACGAGTTGTATTTCTTTCTCCAGGAGGGAAAAAGTTGTGGAGTGTAGAGGGCAAAGAGATAGTGGCATTTGTGTCAGAGAGTGGTTGACTCACAAAGCTCTGGTTGAGAAAAATCTGAGAGAAAAAAAAATCATTGAACACTGAATCACAGTGCTACAGGGTGAAACTGTCACAATGTCCGCCTCTCTGTCCTTCTCTTCAGCTACATCTCCACTTTTCAAGGCCCCTTCAGCACTATTCTTTACCTGTCCACCCAATGCCCTTAGACTTTTCCCGTTATTCCAGATCCCACCACTTCCATCTCATCTCATCATCTCTTTGGCCACCCTA
This sequence comes from Micropterus salmoides, assembly GCF_014851395.1. Taxonomy (NCBI): domain Eukaryota; kingdom Metazoa; phylum Chordata; class Actinopteri; order Centrarchiformes; family Centrarchidae; genus Micropterus; species Micropterus salmoides. The sequence continues at coordinate 22,930,522 of NW_024044237.1, forward strand.
CATATACTGGTCCACTTCCTTTATTTCTTTGTCAGGTCATCCTAGTTGCTATGTTGCTCTCTTGCCTTGTGTTTTTGCTTTTGAGCTTCTGTCACCTGATCCTGGACCTGAACCTGCCTGCCTGTTTCCTGCCTTTAAGTTATTTTTACTGAAGTCATCCTGCTGCCTGCTAGTCTACATTTTGGTCCAATCCTTAGCTTTGTTGGTACCCAACTCCATGGAGTAATACTCATCACCTGTTAAGCTAAAAACTGTGTCTCAGGCTACCAGTTCTTGTTATTTACTTTCTCATTAAAGCTTAATGTGCCATGACTGCTTGAGGCCACAATGTCTTGTTTATTAACACAGTTTCCTGCTTTTCCTGGGAGCTTAAGGACATTAACACAAAATAAATTGTTCTTTAGCAGTCGGATGGAATCAGTTGTGGAGTTAAGAAATAAACTGAAACAGGGCATTTCTTTTGCTTGTGGATATCTCACTTTTGCAGTTCACAAAAACAATTCCTAAGTACACTTTTGCATATTATAGCATTTAAAGTGTCTCACCTCTGGGTTCAGGTTTGAAGAAATGGAGGTCACACTAAAGGTGAGGCCACTGAATTCATCTGGATCTACGTTGATCATGGACAGAGCCAGCAAGGGTGCTGTTAGACTGGCAGACTCACCTTGGAAGTCCATTTTGTCCCCAATTCTGTCTGTCAGATTAAGGACACTTTTTCCAAAGACAAAAGACAGCAAGATTAACGAGAAAGTTATATTTCTCTGAGATTAACCAGACACCCACTTCCCTCTCTACTTACACGTTAGCCACTGGAGTCACATCAGTTTTGGAAAGCAGGATATTGGCAACAATGTTGACAATGTTGGCACCAACAGCAGGTTTGAGGGGGCTGACATCAACCACTTCACTGAGCTTCTTCACCACTGTATCCAGCTCGGAGACAGAGAGCTCCGCACTGTTACCTAACTGAACATCTACAAGGTCCTGAATCATGTCCACAACCTCAGCAGCATTATCTAGAAATCAATAATAATAAAAAATTCATTAATGCCTTTTGTTGTGTTTTGCCATGTTTTTGCGTTGTGGTTTAATTTAGATGGAAGGATAAAGAATAAACAAGACAAGAAAGGTTTATTTCAAGAGATTTGGCAAAGGCTTTTTCTGAATTTGCAATTATTTCTTCTTTAAAAACAAACAAAAAATGATATAAGCATTGGAAATTAATCAGACTCAGACTTAATCAGACTATGTGTGTGACTGATCTGCATACCAGTAGTGACGGTGATGTTGTCAAGATCTGATATGGTCACAAGCGGAGTGCAATCTGTCATGTCGGGATCAGCCCAGCTGGTTGTGTCAGTTGCAATGTCTAACTTACTGAAGAAAAAACAGAAATGACGAGGCAGAAGACAATAAATATTCTTTCTGGTCTGTTTCTGATTGGTTGGGTTCTAGCCATACTTGACAATAGACATTGTATATCTTGCTTGGTCCTCAGCTAATACGGTCATTGTCAGTATCAGTCACAGGGTGGTAAAAAAATAAAACCTGCCCACCTGCCACCTGTCTACTGCTGATGATAACTGGCTTTAGTCTTAATAAGCACCAATGCAGTGTTTCATTAAGAGACCATAAAACTGATTACCCATATTACTCTGTCATTGCCCCATCAGTGATATTTATATAAAAATTGGCTGAGGTGATGTAAGAAAGATTGAAGCCCTTCATTGCATTAATAATTCACTTATAGGAAATTGATTTTTGCCTGAGCTGCAGCTGGCAGGGATCTATCAGCATTACATTTGTGTGGCCAGAGAGTGCGTGCAGAGTGGGAGGACTGGTTGGAACAGGACATTGTAATTGAGAGAATTTTCTTGTCCTGCTGATCTGTCTCTATGGAAACAGGTTGTTGCGACAAAGATAAACATGTACCAGTAAATAGAGCAATATACAAGAAAATCCCCACTTTCTTTATTTTATTCACCTCGATGAATGTTGGCTCAGATGACTCATTTACAAGTAAATCCCCACTTCCTCCCCATATTTTTTAAACGAGGCGAATGTTGGGTCAGATGACTCAGGACCCAGAATATTATAATTTGTCTCAATTGTAAACCAATGCATTCTTTATTATGAAAGACTCTATGCAATATTCAGCTGTCAGTCAGTATAACTTCAAATCATTTTGTTCAGCATGATGATATTATTTAAGAATTACTCAGTGTTTTGACATATTATTGCCATGTGTTTATGTCATAATCTTGAAATCAGACAATTGAATCATCATCTCGTGTTTCTGGTCAAATAAAAAACCCTCTGGGTTAAAAGAAGTTAATGTCTTACCAAAGCCTGTATGCTCTCTCTGATATTGGCTTTTTGCATCCCATGTCTTGGTTGACCTGTGGAAACGCTTCAGGCCAAATATATTGTCCATAGATTGTGAAGGTAGTTTCTTCTAAACAGTTTTCTGGCACTGAAAAAAATATGTACATGTTGCAGGGTCTTATTCCACAACACATCTTTCTCTTTTTATTTGTATCAGGAAGTCCAGCGTACCTATGTGCTTGATCGCCACATCCATTGTTTTAATAGTAATGGAGTTATTTTCATACTTTGATGTCAAGGCAGCTTCAATAAAAGAAGCAATTTCTGCCACACTGTTCATACTGTATTCCTGAACATGGAAGGTACAGTAATATCTGCTGATGAAACACACAATTAGTGGTAACAGCAACATTGGTTTGAACCACAGTGCTTCAATACATTAAATTCTGAATTAAATACAAGTCAAGTTAAGTTGAGTTCCAGTACAAAACAGTGCAGGCAGTGCATGTAGCTGTCAGCATCATTATTTGTTTTATCTATCACCTACTGTTTTTGTTGGCCATTGAAAATCTAAAAGAAAGGAAATCAGAGATATGTTGCATTGTAAATATCAATTGCTGTAGTGGCATGAGACATTATTCCTAGGATTAAACTTCAATTACCACAAATAAAAATATGTAATAATAATAAAAATGTCTATTTGTCTTCTCTTTTCATCTAACTTGTCCAGTTATTAACATACAGTGCATACTCACCATCTGTCCATTGTACGGCTCCATGTTTCTGTGAAATATTACAAATGAATAAGGCAACCAGAGTTTTCATAAGACAATTCTTTTTAAATGCTAGGTATGCAATAATAAATAAATTCAAGGCCCACCTGCCAAAGTTCTCCTTTATGATGAAATTCAGAACAACCATGGTGTCATTCACCTCCAGCTGTTCTTTCACCTTTTCCCAGAAGAGGATAACTCAGAGCACACATATTTTTTTTAGGAAAGACATCTTTCAAGTGCAGTTGTGTGAGTCTCTTACCCATTTCTCTATAATTTCATTCGGTTTTGTAGGGCTGCCAGTCACACTCAAGGTAATATTAACTCTGAAGAATGTATCTGGTCTAACTGCAGGAATGAAAAGACAGACAACACAGCAGCTTTTCGTCACATCTATATTTTGTCACTTTTCTGAATAAAGTTCTGCAGAATTTTATAGAAACGGCTATGTAGGTGTATTCTCTTCACCACCAACTGTAGTAGGACAGACACACTCTTAAATGAACAGAAATGCAAATGAGTCATTAATGTGCCTGTGGTAAGTGATCTTGTTCAGTGGTGTGTTGATCACTTTCTGTGAATGAACGTTTCTAAAACCAAAGATGTGGTAGTTGACTTCAGAAAGAAATTAATTCCGCCTTTTCAGACTTTTGTTAAAGAACAGTGGAGAATTTGGAGAGGTGTAATTACCTTTGTGCAATGACGAGAAATTGATCTTGAAATTGAAATTGATGTGAACACTGAGGCAATATGCAATAAAGATTAAACTAAATATTGTTATTATTATTATTACTTATTTACATATCCATTATAGAACCCGATCTGACAGAAAGGACCTATAGTAAAATCATTCCAAATCCATCATAGCAAATCCAGACTGGTTAGAGTTTTCATTTATCTCTAAATTGTATACAATACACTGCCTATTGGTTTACCACAAAGCTTAGAACTTTATCATCTCCGTGTTCTTATTGTTGCTGTTGCTTTGCTTTTAACACGTGGACCATTACCAGCACTTTTAATATCTTCAGTTTTCTTATTGACTTTTTATTGTCTATTGCTAGTGTTACAGTGGGGGAAAAAAGTATTTGACCCCTTGCTGATTTTGCAGGTTTGCCCACTTACAAAGAATGCAACAATCTACAATTTTAATCATATGTACATTCTAACAGTGAAAGACAGAATCCCAAAGAAAATTCCAGAAAATCACATCATATGAATTTATAAAAATTGATAACCATCTGATGAGGAAAAACAAGTATATGACCCCCTACCAAACAGCAAGTATTCTGGCTCCTACAAGACAGTTAGTCTTTCTTTAAGACACAGCTGCAATCCCAACCAATTATCTACATCAAATACACCTGCCTCACCTCGTTACCTGTATAAAAGACACCTGTCAACACCCAAACAACCAGCATCCAACATCACCACCATGGGTAAGACCAAAGAGCTGTCTACGGACATCAGGGACAAGATTGTTGATCTGCACAAGGCTGGGATGGGCTACAAGAGAATCGGAAAGCAACTTGGAGAGAAAAGATCAACTGTCGGTGCAGTTATCAGGAAATGGAAGAAGCACCACACCACCGCCAACCTCCCTCAGTCTGGGCCTCCACACAAGATCTCGCCTCGTGGGGTGTCCCTGATCATGCGAACGGTGAGGAATCATCCCAAAACCACAAGGGGGGAACTGATGAATCAACTGAAGGCAGATGGGACCACAGTTACAAAAGAAACGGTTGGTAACACACTACGCCGTCATGGATTGAAATCCTGCAGCGCACGCAAGGTCCCCCTGCTCAAGAAGAAACATGTACAGGCCCGCACGAAGTTCGCCATTCACCACCTGGACGACTCAGAAGAGGCCTGGAAGAAGGTGATGTGGTCAGATGAGACCAAAATAGAACTTTTTGGCCTCAACTCATCTCGTCGTGTTTGGAGGGCAAAGAACACCGAGTACAACCCAAAGAACACCATCCCCACCGTCAAGCATGGTGGTGGCAACATCATGCTTTGGGGGTGCTTTTCAGCCAAGGGGACGGGACAACTCCATCGTATTGAGGGGAGGATGGACGGGGCCATGTATCGTGGAATTCGACGAGTCATCTGTGCTGTGCTGGCCAATAATGGCTTTTCTACAAAATATAAACATGCTGTTTGTCCAGGGGGTCAAATACTTGTTTTTCCTCATCAGATGGTTATCAATTTTAATAAATTCATATGATGTGATTTTCTGGAATTTTCTTTGGGATTCTGTCTTTCACTGTTAGACTGTACATATGATTAAAATTATAGATTGTTGCATTCTTTGTAAGTGGGCAAACCTGCAAAATCAGCAAGGGGTCAAATACTTATTTCCCCCACTGTAGATATTTCTCTTATAGGACGATTAGTACCTGAACTGATTATAAAGGAGAAACAAAAAAAAGAAGATGGGAAAACACGGTGATTCATCTGAGTTCTTTAGTGAACTGACCAGCTGTCTTGTTGACATCTAAAGGCTCTCCTGTCGTTGACACATTAGTGGGTTGAGCTGGCTGACTTTGAGTTGGATGTGTTTCTGTGAATTAAATGACATAATTTACAAGAAGATATAACAGCACAAAATGATTGTCTTACAGAATGAGCTGCACCTGATTAAAAACAATTAAATTACCGCTATCATTTTGAACCAGTTTGTCGAAGGCTACGTGACTCCATATTGCTGCAAAGCACCAGAACCGTTGTTTAATTTTTTCTTGCATGCTCACCTGATGTAGTTCCACCTGTGCTGAAAGTTGGTGGTGGTTCTGTCACTGCAGGGAATAACTCTGAAACAAACAAAATAAATTATGAATTACAAAAGCAGAATGGAGGAATATTCAAAGAAGTAATTAATCATAAACAGCATGATGTGTGAATGGAATGAAATTATGGAAATGTAAATTTTCTTAGAATGAATAGTCACACATTTCTAGTCATCTATTCAGTATTTTTAGCAACACAGAAGTGTGCTCTCTGGCTCTAGTGAATCTTTTTTCCCCTATTTTCATTAGTGTATCAATCCAGCATCATTTCAATTAATTTAGCCACTTCTGAACTTCAGTGAAAGTGTATGGTGAATTGAATGACTTTAATAGATATGTTAATGTTCATGCCTCAAGTGAACATTTCCAGAGCCTGCTTTGTGTCTATAAAATACAAGAACAGAACAAATATCATACAATTACGTAAATAGACTTCAGATAAAAAAGGTCAACTTAATGTGAACATACATCCTACAATGATTATGGTAATAAAAATCAGTGTGTGGGTAATCTTTAACTCCAGGTATCCACTAAAACGCAATAGTGAGTGAATTTTACATGTGAGAGGACTGAAGTGTACTGTATAGACCATACGTACCCACAGGTAGTATGCTGATGTTATTAACTGTCAAGTTGATGAAGTCGTTGGAAAAGGTCAAACTCAGCAACTCAGCGATGTTCGCCTGAACCACTTCTACATTAGCAGCAGGATTCACGTTCACATAGACTTCACAGCTGAAACTTTGGATTAATCAAAATGACACGGGTTAAATCTACATGTGAATTGCTTTGTACCTAGGTTTGGAGAATATCAGGCTTGTCCCATGAACCTTGTGCAATGCAGTTATAATTTATACTGTACTTATTATGATCTTTTTCATGTCATTATGTTTTTTGTAGGTTTTGAATTCATCTTACCACTTTTCACGACTGGAGTTTGATAATGCTCTTGACCCCTGAAAAAGCATAATTTTTTCATCTCTTTATTAAAAGGTCGTAAGACTTTCAACTAATTGTTTTTAATATAATTCACAGCCACCTTGCCACTGCACATACGTCATTAATTTCCTCGGAAAATAACTGTCTCAATCTAAAAAGAAAAAAATCTTTCATCTGTTCTCTAATCAGCTGGTCTTTGAGGATATTGCTGGTCTTTTCTGTGGAAAAGCAAACTGAGGACTAATAGTGGTGTACCTGAGGTTGTTGCACATGTAGAGTGGCAGGATCATTAAGCATGTGGCAGGTACGGCTGTATAGGAACACAGATAAGAGGAATGTTGTCCGGCTTGCTACCATGATTACAGTTCACATTGACTGCCAACACACACGTGCGCACACACACACACACACACACACACACACACACACACACACAGCTTGATGAGAAACAAGCTGACAGTGGTGGAAAGTAACTAAGTACATTTACTCAAGTACTTATTTGAGCTTCTTGTACTTTACTTGAGTATTCCCATTTACTCCTAAACAATTTCAAAGAAAATATTGTAGCCTACTTTTTACTCCACTACATTTACTTGACAGCTTTGGTTACTAGTAACTTCAAAGATTGAGATATTTTCAAAAATATTGTACATTTATAAAATATAATGTACTATTATAGATTATTAGGTAATCATCCTTTATTAAATAGTTAAATTTAGTTGTACATCAGTAATAATAATCCAGTAATCTAAAATACTAATGGGGCCATCTTTTTGCATTGAGTACTTTAACTTCAGATACTTTAAGTATGTTTTGCTATTAATACTTAAGTATGTTTATTAGTACATTCACTTACTGTGTGTTTTCTGAAGAAGGACTTTAAAGAAAGTATTTTAAATCTTTTACTTAAGTAAAGTATCTGAATACTTCCTCTACCACTGCCAGCTGAGAGGAGTGAAGTTGCATTACCTTGGGGATGACACAAAGATGTCATGGACAGATATGTTGCGAGGAAAAATGCTCTCCAACTGATAAGAGATGACAACAAAGGTAAACAAAGGTTATTTGATAGGCAAATCTGAGTGTTGTTCAGTGGTTGCCAAATCTATTAACATATTCATATATTTTTCATACCCAGCTTCTTGTAACTTCCTCCAGTGACAGCGAATTTTCGCGCTTCATAGATTGAACTATGAATGTCCACATTTTGATTTTGTAGAGTGACCATGCTAGAAAATGAAGCCAAGAAAACAAGTGCTTTAAAATTTGCAATATTTATGAACCAGTTACTGTTGGACCCAGGGATAAATGGTTTACCTTTTCTTTGACCAAAAACTGTACATCAGAAACTATTATCTACTAGATTGCCTTGTTATGTGAATAGATGAGGAAACCTTGAGAGGGATTCATTTTTTAAAAATCTGGACAGCTTAACAGCAAAATCTGTTATCTGTAAACTCATTCAACTCTCACCCACAGAAAATTGCCATGTTATGAGAATAAGTGAGGAAATCTTGGGAGTAATACTTTTTTAAATCTAGAAAGCTCAAACTGGGTGAAAATGAAAGGCAATAAATAGAAAAAGATCATATTTAATTTACCACAATGTAGGTTGTTGTCATACTTAGGAGGGCAGTCAAACTTCCACTGTCGCAGGTCCCAGCTCACTACGTCTCCATCTGCACAGCTCTGCCCCCTCAGCTCCTCGGCGCTCCATTCTCTGGCCCATACCCTGAACAGACCAATCTCACCAAGCAGATTGTTCCCCATCTCTGGCTGCACTTTACCATTTGAGTCTACATAATGAGACACCCCCAGAGTGAGAGTGCCATTTTGGGCTAGTTGCCGGGGTTGGTTGTAATTTACAGAGGCCTCATGCAGATGGGTTCCATTAATGTAGATACGAAGCCTCCGAGTTCGGCCAGACCAAGTGAGACAGATAGAGTACCATTCCTGCAATTTCAGTTCCCTTTCTAAGCGCTGTTCTTTTTCAAACAGCCATACTACTAGCTGTGCACCTGTGCCCTGAAGACCCAGTTCAATTTGTCGTCCCCCTGGTGCTTTGTAGACAAAACCTGTCCATTCTGTTGCAAATTGGAGGCGTAATAGCACGCATACACTCAGCTCCTCTAAGGCTGGTACCACGGCATCTGGTCGTAGCTGCCAGAGACATGGACGACCAATGAACTGTAGCTTCTTACCCCACAGGCTGGTACTGGCAGAGACAGCTGAAACAACACATGAACATGTAGATGAAGATACAGTTTATCAACCATAAATATGTTGAAAACTGTATGTACAGTACAGCATCAAAACAGTCAGTCATTCTCAGTTTCTTTCCCTTCAGTTCAGATCTCAAATGCGTCCCAAAAGGCAATAAAACACATTTCAGATAGGCCTATTGCATTTGTTGCTATTACTCTATATGATATTTTGTACAGAAGCTTTAAAATAATTGAATTAGTCTGAAATCTTACCCGGACCCAGAAGACACACTGACAGCTGTATACAAAGACAGATGGTCAGAGAAGAGAGGCTTCTGACGGACTTCATGACAGCAAAACACAGCTTCCGACGGCAGTCAAGCGGTCATCTGCTGTAAGGTGACAAAAAGATAAACATTTGTATTCACCTTGAAGAAATAATATCATCAATATGAACTTATTTTATGTGACTAAATGAGACTTACCACGGTCATCTCCTTGAAATGGTGAAATCAGAAGATTAAGCTAATTTGTGAGGAGTCAATACCAGTACACGAGGAACTGGCTGAGCCACGAGTCTTCTGGCAAGTGTCACTTGATTTCTGTACAAGAAGACCTCCACGCCCTATACCTTTAGTTCCCCCGAGTTACTCATTAATCACTGGCAATAAACATAACTAACAAGCATGATAACGTTAAAACCAGGACTTCACGAAACCTTCCCAAAAGTGGATCACATCACCACATATAGCCTAAATCCTCTTTGGTCTGTATGAATGCACCTGGTTTTAGTGTGAACGTAAAGGTGCAATTATCTTAACAAGGCTTAACGTTTAAAGAAAGACTGCAGGTGGGTGATAAATACTTCACACAAACCCTGTGAAGATGTTAATGACATAGATGCACTACTGTGACATTATCTATATATCTTGTCACAAGACAAAATAAAGCTTTATATTTAGGGTTTTTATATGAGATTTTATTTTTAAATTCCTTCTACACAGATATGGATGCTTCTGAAAATTGTCACATGATTTTAATTGACATTAATGGCACGCTAAAAGCAGAAGACGGCATGATTTGGCATAAAAACATAAAACTTCTGCTGAAATTGCCTCTACAAATGCTAGACATGACAACAATATTTGCAGGTTATACATGTTCATGGATGTGACGGACACAATTACACCATGTCAGGTGTGTAGCCTATGTGCGTATATGTGTGTGTGTTCTATATGTCAGGTTGCTGCCATCATAAATTTTCTGCAAACAGTCAATGTAATATTATGGTACTACTCTTGTGCTTTACAAGTATCCTCAAGTGATAACTGCTCAAACAAATCTAATTGGCTTTTGTGTGTGATGTATGATGGCCATGTCCGTTTTATTCTCAGCTGTATTGACCTGAAAGTAAGGCAAGTCCATAGTACAGCCTTACTTTAACTACTTGTTTAACAATTCAAACAACCAACATATATTAATAACTCCTCCTTTTCCATACTCAAAATATCTTGTCAGGGTTGTGAAAAGTCAGTTTTATGGCTCTATACTACCACAAAGTGGTCAAACACTATATTGCAACTTAAAGATGTTATTCCAGCCTGCAAACACTCTCACACTCACAAAGTCTCTTTGCTTGAAACACGTTCCTTAACAATAGTCTCATTCATGCATTTTCAATCCCTTGCCTCCCCCTCTGCTCCCTGTCTGAGAAGCCAGAGCCAAAACAAGCGGGTTCCCCAGAGGGAATGTGAGAAGGCCAGGTGTGACGTGAGGTGCCCAGGTGGGGGAGACCTGAAAGTCTAGTTGGGAACCTCCCCTGCGTCACAAATGATGCATGGATGAGGGGGATTCCCAAAGATCTTTCCCACCACTTTACCTACGCTGAATGAAGAGCAGCTTGTAGGGAGGCAAACCACCCTGCCATCAATGGATGCTGCGAATGAGTGATTAGTGATTACAGATACAGATAAAGTGTCATCAGATGTTTAAATTGGCCATACATATGTTTTTAGAATTGTAGATTTAGTGTAGCCCTGCACCGTAGAGAAGGACCATGGACACTTTGCCAGTGGAGGCTTATTTCCGCGCTGCTCTGCTCATGGTAGGTATGCCCTTTAATCCGTTACCTTTTACAGATTTAAAAACAAAACTTTTAGGAAACATTTTTAGGCATTATACTTGAGTACAATATTGACATACTTGTACTTTACTTGTATTCACAGTTTATGCTACATGATTGGTCAGTGATTAAAAAGAAAATTCTTATTTTAGTCCATAAAGTCTTATTTTTCTTCAACAATAAAACCAACTCTGACTAAGAATATCCCAACTTGGTTTCAATGCATATGAACTTGTATCAATTATTTTCTATAATATCATAATTGTAGTTCAGCAACCTGCCTTATATTTTAACAAAATAATAACATCCTTACTGTAATCACACCTTTAATGGTTTTATATATATAATAAAATGCCATAAAACCATTTTTTCAGCATAACAAGTACTTTCAGTTTAATACTTTGAACTCATTTTGCTGATTTTTTATTTTTTTTGTATTTTACTAAAATAATATTTTGAATGTGGTGTGTGGTATTACTAATTTTACTTTAATAAAGGCTCTGAATATTTCTTCCACCATTGATTATTTTAAATGTGTATTTCCTCAGGTTTGCTGTGTACTGGTGCAATCTGAGCCCAGCTGTGATCAAACAGAGTTCTTACACCCTAACGGCACTTGTGTTGCATGCTCTGTATGTGGGCCAGGAGAAGAGCTCTCTGAGGTAACACGCACAACACATTACAGTGTCAGCACCATTTTTCCCTCTTTAACTTTCTTTCCTTTGCCAGTATTGCTACTTGGCTCCAAGTCTATTTTGTTTATAATTCTCAGGACTGTGGTTTTGGAGATGGTGGTGAAGGTGTCTGTATTCTGTGTGAAGAAGGGAAGTTCAGTGCAGATACAAGTGTAGCTCCCTGCATACGATGCACCCAGTGCAAGCTGCTGAACCGTCTGGAGAAGACAGCATGCTCACCCATCAGTGATGCCCAGTGTGGGCAGTGCCTCCCACGGTGAGTTACACCTACAAAACCAGGCTACAATTACCTGATAAGTGCTAGCATTTTGGATTTTTTTTTTTTGTTTTTTTGTTGAGTGTAAGAATGTGATTGTGTGTACAGGTATTATGAACTCAGGAGCATGACTGGGGAAGTGGAGCTGGCCTGTGTGCCTTGTTACAACCATGACACAGCACATAAAGAGTGTTTGTTTTTGACAGCTCAAAGCTCCAAAGGAGGTAAGATTTAAGGATGTTAATAAGCTTCTATAAATAGTTTTATTGAACGGTGATTTTCCAGAGATGTTTTCAAGGAAAAGATATAGGCCTAACTCTTATTCTCTGACAGAGAGTGCCTTTACTGTAGCCGGGGGAAATATCAAAGAAGCCGAAGAGAGTAAACCTGTGGATTTTCACAAACAACTTTTTCATTTTAACTCCTGTATTCAATTTGACTTGGCTGACTTTCTTTTTAATCAAGGAGTAGAAGAAGAAACATTTTCAATAGTCCTGATTGGTTCTGCAACAGCCTCCTTGGTTTTCCTCATTGCCCTACTGCTTTGGGCTTTCCTTCTGACTGCTGAGAGATTCAGTGAGTTAGACACATAATGATAAACATTTCTGCTTTTTCTCCTTATCTTTCTTTTGTTAGCTTGGCTAAATTTATACGTTGTTTTATTGTCCAGAGCGGGTTCCTGAGTACTGTCCTGGCCCTGAAGGACTACTGTCTGCAGAAGACCTTCAGTACCCCCCTTTGTCCAACCCCACAGAGAGACCAGCCAAACAATCAGAGGCCCCTTCACAGACACTTTCAGCTCAAGAACCCCTCAGGTGATTTGCAAATACAACCTACTATTTGATTACTCCTCTATCAGTTCCCGTATCTAATTGCTTCCTCTCTACCCAGAGGCCTAAACCCACTGAGCCATGAGAATGAGGTGCATCCTACTTCTATTGTGATTAATGTCACCACCAACATTAAGTCCTCCAGTCAGAAAGAGGAGACCATCACACAGGATGAACAGCAAAGCAGCTGTTATTCCATGGAGGAGGTAAAGTGGTTTAATGTATCATGTTAGAGGCTTGACCGACAAGGTCAGAGTTGGGGTTACAGTTACAAACTGCTTTCAGTATAATTGTTCCCTAAATTAAATTTACTGTTGTTGATAAAAACTCACTAGAGAATTTTAGTTTGACAGTACTTTATTAATAATGTTGGTTTCAGTTAATGTGTCAGTTTGTCAGCACACAAACCAACAAGAACTCACCCAAATCTGAAAATAAAATAAAAATCCCAATAACCCATTGTGATATCTAGCCATGTTTTGGTTTTATTTGTTGAGGTTTTGATTTTCACTACTGATACTCATACCATCACCTCAGGTACAAGTGAGGTGAATGGAATTTCATTTGTGGTGAACAAAGCATGGAAAAATTATATCCCAAAAGCTTAAAAGCAATGATCCTTCCCAGAAGCAATGTCTCAGATTATCCACAGACCTCACTGTGAATAGTTTTCATGATGGCCATTGCCTCTGTTTTTTCTTCCATTTGTTCAAAAGGGAAACTATTTTAATGCTAACGGCTTGGGTTTAGTGTTACAATGTGTAACCAGACCAGGACTCCTGAACATCTAAGTCACAATTCTGGTTGGCGTGATATACTAAAGAGTAGGACATGAAAATCAAACACAGTATAGTGACAAGCTGATTAAAATATTGATAAAAACACTGAATGTGCCAATCAGGACATTAACTGTGAGTTAACTATTGTTTTTCAGATGCGTATTTTGAGATTCACTGATTCTTTTCTGAATCTAAAATTTGTCAAAAATAATGGCAAATGCCCTTCACAAGTAACAACAGCCCATGGATACAGCAGGTTTTTGATTTGCTGACAAACCATAAAATTATGTTAATGGGAGAAAACCAAGCATTTGGTCTCTTCACATTTTGAAAGCTTTAACAAGAAAATACTATTTTACCTGATAAATTATGTCATTTCTTGTCACTGATATAAGTTTAATAAATTAAGTCCACTTTGATACTAATACCCATTTTATATCAATTTGCTCCTGTAAGAATGATGTTCTGAATCAATCAGTAAAAACCTGTTTCTTACCCTTCTTTTCTATGACAATATCAGATGGAGCAAAAACTTCAGACGATATGGGAGATGGCTCAAGGTATGTGTGTTTTCCTTTAGCCAAAGTAAGTAAGAAGTCCATTATTTTCAAAGATACAGGTCCATACTATATCTTTTTGGCCTGTGGCCTCCTAGCAGATCTATGGATGAGTTTAGTTGTTGGCACTCATTTCTAAAGTTGATGTACCTTTACTGTTCTGACTCTGTCCAGGTCAGAGTATTGAGATACTCGACTATGACTCCGTCCAGGACTTGTCCCTGCTGCTTGACTCTGCTGACAACAGGAACATTTTGAGGAGACTGGGGCGGTCTTTGGGTGTCCCACCTCAGGTCATCGCTCATCTTCAAGGCTTCCAGGACCTCTTTCAGTACCTGCGTACCTCCACCTACACACTGCTTCCCCAGCTGGCCCAGGCTGCTGCGCTCTTGCCTAATCCTGAAGTTGTTGTTAGGATACACAGGGCTGTTATGAACAAGTGACCAAATTGTTGCCAGGTGGATCACTCGACACAAAGACATTCTCACTATAATGAATTAATTTTGAGTGAAATAAAGTACTACATGTGACTAAAGAACTGACATTTTTCATGTTTTTTTTTTTTTTACTTTATTGTCCATTGTTGTACTTTTTGTTATATGGATATTTTTAGCAAGTTCCATCTGAATAAATACATGATTACAATAGATGCCACATAACTGATTCAGTTGAATAATGTGAAGAAGTGATTATTTGTGCTCTGTGTGTTAAATAACACAATATCCAGGTCATTGCAACTGAACCCTACATGCAGTATTATTTCCTGTTTACCATGTAAAATAGATGAGAGGCCCTCTAGCTAAAGCATGTGAGAGAGACCAGGACAGAGGATGCAGTGTTCCTGGAAAGAGAAAGAACATAGAGCCCTGAGAAAATATGTTATTCTCTCACTGGGAGAAGTTTGCCAACTGACAAGTTTCCTTGATCCCTAGCTCTGCCGATTCTTCAGCAAAGTCAATCTGGTAAGGTTTAAATTTTTCACTTTTAACAATCACTATTTTCAAAAGCCATCTCAAACCGAATGATGAACAAATGTTCAGTAAAGTTTACTGTCTTGTTTAAGACCTTTCTTCCTTCAACAACGTTCTGATTCTCAGAAGCCAAATGAAAAATATTTTATACAATAAAAATAATATGTTTGTTAATCTACCTCACCGTTGTTTCATGAAAGTGCCATGTCTGTGTTATTAATTAGCTCCTCAACTTAATTGCTGGTGTTGTCCGAATCTTTTATGGATAAACTTTCGATTTATTAGCACGCAACAATTGCCAGATAAACACAGGAGGGCGCTCTCGCATGTTTTAGCAAACAGTCAACCCGTTAGATCGTCTAATATAAAGATGAACCACTAGGCCTACTAGTCACATTTAAAGGCACACCTTCCAGTTTGCACAACTTTTCGGCTATGATTAAAATCCTCAAACAAACAGAAGTAGTCTGCAAAATGCCATCGTCTCTCCTATGCAATTCAGTTTTCTTGGAAGTGGAATTCGTTCAGATGTCGAACTCCATATGTTTTTTTACTGTAGCCACTTGAGCTCATAAAAACGTACTTGTATTGTTGCATTTGTTCTAAACAAACTAAAACTCGTTTCGTCTGTTGACCTAATTTCAAAGTTGAAATTGATGTAACATAAAAAAAACATTTTTATTCTGTAATTGAATTATGTGGAATTGCGTGCGTGCTTAATGTAAGATAACTGAAGCTGACCTCAAAGCTTTCAAACACAGCAGCAGCTTTTTGATTGATCTGTTCCTCCGCGCTTTGTGCAACGGTTACCGGAAACGGGTCCGAGTGAGACCTCTTCAACTCAGCCCCTCTCTTTGATGTCCACGTCCCCGTGGTGTCCGTGTCCTGCCGGCTGCGATGTGTTACGCGCCTCAGCTTTAGAAAAAAAAAAAACAGAGAAGGAAAACTTCATAGAAATGGCGGAGGGTACTACGACTCTCAAAGGCTTGCGAGCCCAAATGGGTAAGAACTATGTTGGCAGTCGTGGTTATTTTTGTCCCAGTTGTGTCTTACAATGTAGTAATGACTTTGTAATGTTTGCTTGCAACTACCGCCTCTAAGTCTAACCGGGTTGTTTGAACGCGGCCAGCTTCTCTGGCTAGTAACGTTAGCTCGCTCTCCGGTTATCTGCTGACAATGGATGCGGAAAGAAATCTGCAACTTCTTCCCGCATTAAACGTTTTTAAGTTTGATTAAATTTACCCAGCCATATTGATACATTTTGAGTACAGCTAAACCAGTTTGTTTAACTTAGCCTACTAAAAGACAAGTACTTGCAGTTAACGTTAGCGAAAGTTGTAACGTTAACGTTATATTTTGTAGCCTGAGAGCCGGGTTGACATATCACGACTTGTCTGGCGCCTAGCTCACCTAGCTTTGCTTTAGCTCTGCTATACCGCATTTAATCACGTTGTCCAACAAAGTGCTGTTGAGTGAATTTAGTAGACTAGCTAGACAAACACGGCATGCTTGGTAAACCAAGCTAACTGCTTTTGTAACTGACACTCTCCACTAGCTTAGGTAACGTTGCTCATCACTTGGGGATTATTGTCAAAAGTGATCATCGGCTATCCCTATCAGGAAGAGTTCAGAAGGCGTATTGCTGCACTGTTCATGCCTTTTGCGATCTGAGTTGATGCCCGCAGTAGAAACCAACAGACAACTTGTTTTTTCTAGCCACATATCAGCCGGTTCACAGAACATCAGCAGTTTTCTAGCTTTCTGTTCAAAACTCCTCGTATCTTAAACAGAGTAATAGTTTCTCTCCCATATTCATTGGTCGACAGTTATGCTTATTTGTTGACATATGGCATACCCCCCACCACTTTCCAGGGAGGATAACTAACAATGTCTGACCTGAATTTGAGCTATAGCTGGAGTGTCCGACTCTGAGCTCTGAAGGCTACATGGTTGCTCTTCTCGAAAGATCTTAATGAAGTGATAAAAGAGTTTTGGTTGGATGAACAGCTATGTGCCAGAAACACTTCTGTTAAGCAAAAGGCACATTGCTTTTTTGTAAATAGTATTATGTAGTCCAACTGCAGCAGCAAAGTCTCGTAACAATGCTTCTCATCCATGCCTCAGCTAGCCCCTTTCAGGCTTGGACGTGGATGTTTACTGTGTCTGCATCTGTGGGCATGAATGCACAGTTTGTTATGAATTGAGCTGCAGTTGGGCAGACAGTTTCTTTTAGTGTTTCAGACTAAGAGGGAGTTTTCTGCATACCCACCGTGGGTGTAGGCATGTTTTACTCCTGGCAACAACTGGGCTAGAACTGATCGTCATCCTGTTTCCCTGAACATTTCCATTCAGTATTTTCAATCTGGAATTTACAGCCACTTAATTCTGTGACTTTCTGAAAATATTTGCAAAGTTTAGAACGATGTGAGATGTTTGATTGGCTTTGTGAAGATGTCAGTTTGCTCGGCCTTCAGTCAGAGCAGAAGACTGACAATAACAAAATAATGTTAGGAATCTAGCTCAAGTGCATGATCATTTCCACAAGAATGTGAGCAAGGAGAAAATGTACCCTGCTATTATACAGGGAGATCACGCTACTGCAAGTCACACTGCAAGGTTATCCTGATCCTGGCTCAGCAATTGCTGCTGCAGAATTAAAAGCATGAGAAGTATTTCTGAGCTGGTCAGATTTAACCAGAGGAGGAAATGGACCAGCCTCAATTTCAGTGTGTAAATTCTGGAATCTGTCCTCTTCGAGTCAAATACCCCATCCCTGTCTTACTTTTTACGCAGCCGATATGATGTATTACAGTATAAGTGTGTCACCCACATTCACACTGAAGATTTGAATAGCAAAACATGTCAATTTGTGTAGGCTATAACTAAGGTCAAGCTATCATTAGAATAGTTTTGTCCATAAGGCATCAGTTGATATGTTTATGTATCTTAAATATATTTATGTAAATAAGTTTCTTTTTGGATTTTTCTTACTTAAAAGCATCCCTGCTTGCCATGTCTAGATATTTGAGAGGATTTTGGGGATATTTAATTCCCATTTAGGCCCAGATTTTTCAATTCTTAAGAGTTGTTTTCTTGTAATCATGATTGTGAACAACCAGACAACACTGGGAAGCACATTGTCTGTGAGGCACAAGTTTGGTTTAATGTGGTATTTGACAGCAAAAAATATCATATGCGTGAATTAGGGGTGTAACAGACGAAACAACACAGTATTCATCACAAATTGTTGGAACAGGGTGTTTGGTTCGGTATTTTTTAGGATATGTGTGCAGTGTCTGCCATTTTCATAAACAGTGTTGAGATTTTTTTTTCTTAATAGAGATTAAGCAATTGAGTGCTAACATCGTTCCATAACAGCCACACTGACCAGCCTTCAGATGTGTCTGGAGACATTTTTGTTTATCTGCCTTGTGAGTGCAGGAATCGGCTAATGCCGATTATCTCAAAATGCTAGATATTGGCCCAATAAATCGGCCGACCAATTATTCTGTTTATCTTTTGAATTGATTATGGATTTGGATACAGTCAGGTCCTTTCAATGACCACCTCCACAAGATAACATGGGTCACCTGGAAGAGGAGACTCCCTAGGAAGCTGGGATGTGTCATCATTATCCTGCCAGTACTGCAAATAGCCATGGCTTACCTTTGCATGAATAGGTCTCGAGTAATCCCATAGAAGATCTGGTGTGTTTGTGCGTGCGTTTGTGTGCGCACGTGTGTGAGCATGCATCAGCAGTGTTATCTGAGGACCTGAAATCTTGAGCCAGCAATTGGAAGCTCTGCCAAAGATGGCCAAGAATTTTAATGTTTTTATTGCAGCTATAAGTACTATACAAGGTGAGTTAAAGGAAGTATTTACTGGTTCATGTTGTTTTGGTCTGTGAATTAACCTGTTATAGTATTTGGTTGGAGTTAAATATCCCTACGTACTTTTAAAGGCTCAGTGGCGAAGGGTTGTCCACTCTTGCTTTAAGCAGTGCACAGCAGACGCTTCCTGTGCAACAAGCTACTTAATTGTACCATGCAGCAGGACACAGTAAAAGCTCAAACTGGAAGGAGAGACAGACAAGAGCCTTAACCCGCTCCTCTTTCCCCACTATACCAATACTGGCTAAAGATGTATCCAGAGATCTAGCTTGTTATTTAGAGAACTAGCATTTTATCAGCATTAGGGTTAGGCTTTCGACTAGAAGTGTTGATGTAATGTATGCTGGCCTGTTTCCTGTTTCCTGCCGGTCATCACCAACCCCCCTGGTGGTCTTTACTGCTGCCATAATAACTCAGCAGCCGGAAGGTGGGACTACATCTAATCAATATGTATATGTTTTGCACTAAGAATGTTATTCCACGCTACCTAAAACTGCTGGATGTGGCTGTAATGAGTATCACAATAGCTGTACCAATATATATTCAATATGTCACCTATACCGGATTAATCACAAGCAAAATACATCCCTTTAAACTTCATAATCACCTTTATTGATGACCACATGATGACTGAGTGGAAGTTGTCTGGACCTTCCACTGCAGACTGGATCTTTAGCTCAAATGTTGCTCAATACAGCAACCTACACTTACCTGAACAAGTGGTTATCTAGCTCACGCAATACTATTGATCAGTCTGGAGTATAATTACTGGTGGTGGTGTTCCTCAAACATATTAAAGCGCTTACCTGAGTCTGTTGGTGCAGCAGCGATGATGTATAATGTGTGCAAATCTCTATAGCGATGGCGTGATGAGAGACAGCTCCTCTGATTGGCTCTCTTCATTTCTATGTGCGCACCTGGCTCTCTTGAGGTCTGTTGGGGAAAACAGGATCCCCCCCAACCCACTCCCAATCTCATTTAAGCACTTTAATCAACATATGAATGTGTGTGTCAGTGGAGTGAAGTTCTGATTCTGAATGGTCTTTGTCTTGTTTGTGACAGGAAGACTTATTAAACTGTGTATTACAGCCGATGATTTTGTGCATAAGCGATCTTGCGCCTAAAGAAATTCTGCGTGCTTTTAGCTTAACAGCTGTTACCTGCTCAGCCCCTTTGCTTTCCTGTCTGCTTTTACTTCCCTCTAAAGACCAGATAATGCAGTTTGCTTATGTCATTTAGCTTGTCTAAAGCCTGTTGTGTCATAGAAGTAGGGCATACTATTGAAACTTAATTTTTGGGCTCTGAACTAAATAGTTCACAGTAATTTGTACAAGTTAATACTGTTGATCAGCCCCTTCATAGATTCATACATCCTGGATCTACTGATATCAGCATAATGTTATTCACAAGGTGTCCCTTGTGTTGATAAATACACTGTATATTATTCAGCCCAAATGTGAAGCAATTGTTCCTTGTAAGCTGCCACTTAGACTGATGAGTAAACCTTCAAAGCTTTACCGCTCTGTTCTCTTTATTTAGCTATGAATCCTCTCATTTCAGAGTCCATGTCTTCCTTGATACAGGCCTAAGCATGACAGAGAAGCTCTGCATCCATCCCAAGCTGCTGTTTGTGTCTTAGCAACAGTTACCCTTTTATTTGAAGGCTGAGACATGATTCTGGGCTGGATTCAGAGGCAGGACATTTCAGGTTACATGATCTGCACAACCACCAAGATTCAATAGCTTAGCATCTTTTTACATGTTTTCTCCAAGAGATATACATGCAGACATTGGGTGTGATTCCTACATGCCCTAGAATCAGATTGTTTTTTCTGAATGTAGATCAGCTCCTTCAGTCCACCATGGTGCCTTGCCTGTTTTTCCTGTCTATTCTCATGAGTAAAAGAGAATGTCTGTGTTGACGAATCCATATGCTAACCTAGACTGTCTGTTAAACATACAGTTACAGTGATAAACTGCACGCAGCAAAGCATGTTAAATAAATACAGAATAAACTGTGTATAACTCTGAGGTTATGCATGTTTCTTTGCTTGCTTTGAGGTCAGTGTATTCATCGTGGTGTTGTATGATTCTCATCACATGATGGCACATTGGGGATTGATAAGAGTAATTATTAAGAGTAGTTAGTTACTCTAGTGTGTTGAAAAATATGTTAAAAGTGCAGTCATATCACATTTTTTCTTCACTTACCCGCCGTTTGGCCTACTAACCAGTGGCAGGGGTTAAAGACTGGAGTCAGAGCAAAAGCGAAGTGACCGTACACTTCACTGAGGGATTTAGCTGCAGACTTTGACCCTCATAAGCTTCTTTGACAGGAGAGCATTGATGCTGCTGCAGAATACAGATAGCAAGTTCATGACTACTTACCCTCAGCTCACTTTGCTCTGTCCAGCTCATGCCACTTCTAATATCTGGTTTGTAACAGCTACCTCAGGAGGATTGGTTTGTCGTAATCTTCTTAAATTGTCTATTCAGAAACCCTGTTATTATTGTTTCTTGTCTTTGGTTCAGGGATGCAAACAAATCATATGTGATTGTCAGCCGGGTGAACAAACATTGTCCCTTTCTGTAAGAAGGGCCCTTTGTCCTCTCTGCTTTCCAGAGAGTAGGTAGGTAGGTAGTGGAGTGTGTATTCAGTTTACCTACAGATATGACGTGCATGCGATGCTGTACTCTGAGAAATGATGATTGGGGCCTGTGGCGGGCACAGAAAGAATGTTTTCCAAGTCAGCACAGTAAAAGGTGTTGTAATGATGTCCAATAAGTGCCTTTATGCAACCATTCAAATTCACTGTGGTTGCTTCTGGTAAAAGCAAATGGCTATATCTTACATTGGTGGCAAATGTGTCTGCACTATCTATATCTGATTTTATATAAAGAAAAGCCTTCCAGTGATTCACTGGTTTGTATTAACTGCATCTTAATGACTTTTCTGATTAGGGGAGGAAGATACGACAATATTACATGGAGACAATGCAAACCTGTATACCGTCAGAGTTGTAACATGACATATTGATATTGTAAAATAAAAGCCACTCTTAATATGTATACTCACCTCTATTTCTGATACTACCTATGGCAAAGAACAGCAGATCTTAAAAGAGTGTGCGTGTTTTATGGTGGAAAGACAGGAATGTAGTACAAAACTCCAGGAGTACAGGCAACTTTGTTACACAGGTGCTTCTGAAGTACCAATAACTGAACAGTCTTTAAAAAATTAACCTCTTCTTGCTTGCACAATGGCACATGTTGAGCCAATGACAGTTTAGTTTAGTGCAATGATACAGCCTTCTTTAGGTGTAGAAAGACACTGTTTAGTCTTGCTCCCAAGCAGGACCATGAAATTGTCAGCACAGTTATCCCCTGCTTGGAAGGGCGCATATGATCACGACTCAACACACCATGTCATGAGCCAATGAAGATGGGGCATTTCGTATCTTATCTCCCTTGTGAAGGATTAGTGAGAAGCAGCACTATTGTGTTTTAAGTACATTTGTCAACGTTGGTTTGACTTGTCTGTGACACGAAATAAAACAAATCGATGGGGTTGTCAAGCAAATCTAATCTTTATATTTATTTTTCCACATGAAGGTATGTTATCCATGACCTAATCATGTTTGATGTTCTTCATCCAATTGATTCAGTAGATAAAGGAAGAAACTGGTGTTTTTGCCTGTTACAGTGCCATCACTATATTTGCATACATTACGGATAGTCATTTCCCAAAGCTAGTTACATTTGATTGATAATTGTGGGCTTCCTTCCAAGTAGTCATTGCTTTCATTGACTTTTTGCTTTAACCTTTTTTATTATTTATAATTTGAACTGTGATTATTACATTTTTTGTAGTTTTTTTTTTATATCCAGGATATATTTAATAAACGATTAAAGACTTTTGGAAGGAGGGACAGTAAAAAATTGTCTTTGGGCCATTAAGTTTCAAACCCACTGGCCCGGTGGGGCCAGTTGCAAAAGACTTTAACGTTGAGCCTTGAAAACATCTCAAGTTGGATAAACCAGTGCAAATGACGTGCATGTGGAAATTTGTCCTATATTAATTTTATTTTAAAAATTAATGGCAGTACTTGTGTTTGCAATGTTATGCACCACAGGCTATTTTAGCTGTATACCAGGAAACTCACATGGGTTTTATTCCATACATGTTTCACACAGCAGCCCCCCTACCCCGACCCCACCCCCCGAGCTTTTCACAGAAAGCAGTGTATGGCTAGCTGCAGGGTTTGACCATGAGCGGAGGGGTTATGTCAGATGGCTGAATAGCTGGATTGTTCTGTGGCTTCAAATCCATTGGATCTTTCTAGAAGTAGCAAATCCTATGGAGAACAAACAAAGCACAAAGAAAAACAGCTGATTTAAACTTGATTGGTTTTGGAGTACCCAAAGCATTTCTGTTTCCTTAATATTATTTGATATACCTGCTCTGTCAGACATGACTTGGTGTGACTCTAGTTCTCTGTGTATTTGTGTTTTCATATATACAGCTGCAGCTGCACAGGCACAAGCCGAGGAGCGGCGCAGCCTGGCAGGGAACAGTCCAGGACCTACAACCAGCACATCAGCTAAACCTCAGGGGTGTAGGCCAGGTAAATCACCACACCGTGACACAGAAACAGATTGGTTCTCACAGATACTCCCTGTCACTGCTCTATTGTCTTTCATAATCTGAACCATTAGATGCAACACAATCTACTTCCACCACATAGTGTGGCTTACTGCAGGTGAACCTTAGTCATCTTATTGTAATAGTTGACAAAGCTCATTAATGGCAGTCACATGCACACATCTGCCTGATTCACAAAGCCTTTATGCTGCAGTGTAATCCCCCTTTTGTTCTCTGAATATTGCATCGCTGCTGTGTATGTGTTTTTACCACATATATACATGTATGTGGTTGCAGTCATTGACGGTGCCGCGCTTAGAATAGACGACCGACTGCGGGTGGCAAAAGAGAGGCGAGAGGAGGCAGACAGACAACAGGGTAAGAGGGTGATCATAGTTTCTGTGTGGAATTATTTTAGCCAAAGCCAGCTTAAACCTCCCTGTGAAATTTACCATTACATGCATAGCAAAAACTGAATATATATTTCTTGTTAAAACAGAAAATCATTACATTTTAGAACCAAGAATTTTCCCAATTGCAGCAATTTCACTTAAGTAATTGATCATAAATATGATGAACATATATAGAGAAGTAATATAGAGAATAATAATAATATAAAGAAATTTTAAAACGTCCTTAATATTCTTTATTGGCTCTCTTATTAAAGGGGTTATTACTTGAAGTTCCCACGCATAAGAAGACACCATACTAACAAGTGACTTTTTCTCCCGCACACACTCACTGTCCGTGTACGCACGTAATGTATATGCGGTCAGCTTTGCGAGAGTCTCAGATCATGGAGCGGGAGCGCAAGGCCAAGCTGCAAGTAGAACGTCAGATGGAGGAGCGTCAGAAAAAGGTTGAGGAACAACGACGAAAGGAGGAGCAGAAACGATTGGCTGTGGAAGAGAAGAGGAAGCAGAAACAGGAAGAGGAAAAGGTACATGCCACATGGGGAGGAGTCTCGCCAGCCTCAGAGCAGTGCTTGTTGTTGCTCAGTTGATTTAACCTGTGACTAAAATAATTACATTTGCATAGAAACACAGTCTTATGTACCAGTTTTCCCTTTAATAGACATAAAAAAGAAGGTGTGGGTGAATAAGGTCATTGTTGAGGGAATAACAGCACAATTATCCATACACTGTATGTCACGTTTATGACCTCCTCAGGTTTTGTTCTCTGGTTCAGGCATGAATGTTGCTCTGCTGTAAATGACTTGCATTTTTCTCTTCCTCTGCCCCTGTTATGCTACAGGAGCACTACGAGGCAGTGATGCGGCGGACATTAGAGCGTAGTAATCGAGTGGATCAGAGGCAGAAAAGATGGTCCTGGGGAGGCCTGTCAGAATCAGATGGACGAACAGGTAGAGGCCCTTTCTTCGCCTTTAAAGTTCAACCTGTCCTTTTCTATTCAATTTGACTTTTGTCATTCACTTGCCATGGTGCATTAAAGAGCCAGTTAGGATACAACAAAAGCTGCTCGCCTCTTCAAAGCAAGATGTCAAAGGGGTCAGGTTCACAATGTGATCATGTTTCACTACAGTTGAGATTGTTTCTTTGCCAGCAACTGATGATAATGCCAGATGAGATGAGTTGAAGTGCTAGTGATAAATTCTGTCTGTTGACTCTTAGCTGTTGTCTGGTAAAAGTGCTCTCTGACTGGTATACACATGATACTCCTTGGAAGACATTTTCGATGACAACTATAATAACTCAGCCTTGTTAGCAGCTATTTGGGTATCAGTCAAGCATTAATGCATATCATATAATTTTTTAAAAGCTCCTCAACTTGATAACTCCTTATCTGAACCCCCAAGCAATGAAGAGGCCCCGTTTTCAGCCTGTGAAATTGGAGCACTTTCAACAATTTCATTTAGTGAAAGCATTTGTGCAAGCCCTGTTTTGTCATGCAGAAAAGCAAACTCATAAAATCCAATTTATTTACTGAGATCTGAAAAATTAACTGTGGTCTATCACACTACTATCTACTCACAACGCTACATGCATGGGATGTAACGTGACTCCTCTGTACAATCACTCCCACTGTTTGACATTCGGTTAATAAACCACAATTTTCTTCAGAAATCTGCTGAACATTTTGTTGTTGTACAAAATACATAGGTTGTTTAAATTACATCATTGTCGGGGTACGAACTGATGACTGTTGATTTGGTGGCAAAATTGTAAAACTTGTATGAAGGATGTGCCTCAGCAACTTGTTTTTTATTGCGCCTCCCTGAGAGCTGTTTTTTCCCACAGGAGACTCTGATGCCGGCTCCTCATCTCCAGTAACTATAGTTATTTCCTCTCCCTCGCCAGAAAAGCCACCAAGGAGTAGACAAGGTTTTGTTTGTTGATAATTTGCTCACCAATATAGTAACACAGCATGGACTCGGACTGGCACTGGCACTCTAGATAGCTTGGTTACCTACTATCCCTGCCAACTCCCTCACCTCTCCCCACCCAACCTGCAGTCTAACTGGCAGTTTTTCACTAACAGTTTGTTGTATGGGTTCTGTGTTCTGAATGTGCCTTGTGCTGGGTGAATAGCTGGTAAAGTGTAGCTGTAGGTTTTCCACTGTCACTTCAAGGTCACATGGGACACTTTGCATGGAAGCCCAATTGAATTACACACAAAAACAGGACTAATATCACTTTTGGATTCTCTGGCACGCCTCATGTAATGTTGTTGATGCTCTCCTCTTTTGGAGTGGTCGAACAAAAGCATACATTGTTTTAATCATTGTGCCTGGCTCTAAAACCACAACAACTTTGTTATGGTTTCTTAAACATGTATTTGTCATGTTAAACATGGTGATTCACCAGCAAATTCATACTGTATATCATGTGTTTTGCTAAATGTGCATCATTAAATGTGCACTGCATTAGTAGCACATTAGATCAGTGGATTTATGTGGTGTGTGTGTGTGTATATATATATATATATATATATATATATATATATATATATATATATATAAAAATAAATAAATAAAATAATTTCCTGTATTTCTATTTTAGATATATTAATGAAGCAACATATCACCCAGGGCATATTAGGGGTATTAGGATCTTGCAGAGCCTTGTACTCTCTTGTGTGCACCCAAATGCCCTTCCCCATTGGCCAACCTCTAGTATAATCCCCGCCTCCCTTGTGTGTCTTTCCTCCTCCCTCTCAGTGGACAAGCGCTCCACATCCACCATGAACCTGAAACAGCCGTCTGAGGCTGGCATCAGCAAACGCCTATCCTCTTCCTCTGCCACCCTCATCAAATCTCCTGACAAAAGTAAGTCTCCTCTCCCTCCCCTCTCCTCCTCATTTGCTCCTCCTTCCCCACCCCCCTCCAAACCACCCTGCTTTCCTGCGCTGTGTTTTAACCAAAGTAGAATGTTGAAGACGGTCTATTACCGCCGAGGTAAATGTTTTCCAGTGATGATCAGTGTACTGAGATCTACAAGGTGGCAAGGTGGTGTAGATTATCCGGAACAAACCCACTTTCTCCTCCAACTCTTAAGCCTAGAGAGTGAACTCTGACCCCTGTGCTCTCCTTATCCAGGGTTTTACACTCGAGCTCACTGGAGCACAGACAGACTGGTAAAAACTGCTTTAGCTCTCTGTCTCTGATTACAGCTAATGATAAATTAGCATGGCCTCCTGATTCTGCTGCATCCATCAACTATGCACCTTTATGAATCAGATTTTCAGAATCAGAAGGGGTCCCAAGCACCAAATTGTGATTTGTTAATAAATGTACTCGTAGTGGTATAGAAACCTGTCACAATATTCCTCAGCAAATTTTGATTCAGAAGAAGTATATTTGATTGCTGCAGAAAAAAATAATCAACGCAATCAGTTGATTCACATCTCTCCACAGCTTCTATGGGTTGCCAGTGCCATTTCTCCTCCTCCTTCTTTCTGATATTGCTGATTTGTCTATAACTCTCAAATTGTTTAATATTTATTCTTTTCCTTTTCCAGGCCTGTCAGTATATTCTAAAAAGTCTTAAGAGACGTTGTACCATTCACAAGAGAGTGCTGTGTATATTCACCAATGGGTGTTTCATCATTGTCTCTCAGGTGTTAGGCCGAGGAGTTCGTCTTGTAACCGGTTGCCTAGCAATGGCAATGCTGCTCAGGCCAGTAAGGAAGATGGCAAAAAGCTTCAGGTGGAAAAGACAGGTGCAAAAGATCCCCTTTCCATCCCACACTATGCTTCCATGAAAAAGGTGGCGTGCAGTACTGCCACAGGTTATAGAGACAATATTCAATAAGTTCCATTGTAAATTGAGCTCTTGTCACAGCTATGACAGCCACATAGCAAGCTGACTTTGTACACATTAATGGTTTAAATTATTAATGTTGTAGTCTGAATTAGTGGGGCATTAGGTAGATGAGGCAGTTACAACTCACTTCTGTGTTTTTAAGCATTGTCTATTAAACTTGGACATCAGCTGCTGTCTGCCTTAGCCTGGTGACTCACATAAGGCCAAAAGAAGTGCACATGACTTGTAAACTGTCTTTGGGGAGTCCTTGTTCACTCCTCCCCAGTGCCTGCTTGGCTATAACTCCACTTTCATGTCCGTAGGCTGTTCCATGAAGAAGAGAAGTTCCTCCCTCACACGAGTAAGTGTGGGCAGAGCACAGACCCCTGCCAAGCCTGATAAGGGGACAACGGATGATCAAGGTGGCTAGCATGAACAATCGGCATTCTTTTTTTTCATGCCACTACCTGCACTGCTGAGGCCTTCCTTTTTAAATAAAAAGCATGCAATTTTAACGGCTTGCACATTCTGAATTTGTTTGGTTTTTAAAAAACGCTTTCGGCTACTAAGAGCTTTTGGAGATAACATTCTCATTAGGCTCATTTCAGTCATCAGCTATATGGGTATTTTAAGTGGCCTACGCTTCTTTCTATGTATTCCTTCTTTCTCTCCATCTTCTCTTTCAGTTAAGCGTTGCTCACTGACTGCTGAATTACCCATAGGCAGCACTTTTGTTTGTCTGTGATTAACTGGGAACACTGTGCTCGTTCATGTATGCCTTAACCTTTCTGCTGTCTTAACCTACCAGATCCTGTACTGTGCCACATTTGTCAGTGACCACTGATCTTGTTTTAACTCTTTATTTTTTTTATTTTTATTTTTTGGAAGTGTCAACCCAGGAATGGTTTTGCTTTGTGTCATGTCTGCACTAACACAGTGTATTGTTTTGTTGTCACAAAGTGTTTATTGTTTTCTCCCTCCCAGATGACGTCATAGCTGGATTTAAATCGCTGGGCTCGTGCTTCGGTGTGGTGTGTGTCAGTGCCATCCCACCGTAGCACCCCCAGAGCACAGAAATGACCACACTGCTCTGTGTATTGTCATTAACCACCAGTGCTTTTGTTTGTCCTATAGCCACGTCAGCATCTTCGTGCAGATGAGTTGTAAAAATGCTCAT
This sequence comes from Micropterus salmoides, assembly GCF_014851395.1. NCBI lineage: Eukaryota > Metazoa > Chordata > Actinopteri > Centrarchiformes > Centrarchidae > Micropterus > Micropterus salmoides. The sequence goes on from NW_024044237.1 coordinate 22,959,733, forward strand.
GTTTGTTCTGTATGTTTAGCCTGTGCAATAATACAACACATCTACCATCATTCACACTGACTTAGTACTTATCACCTGCAAAGTTATTTAACCCCTATGCTTCCACACACCATCCTTTTTACAACTATAATCTTATCTCAGACTAATAACCCAGATTCTTAATACCAGGGTGCTGAGCAGTGAGCTATGCCGCCGTGCCCCAGGGGCTAGCGCTTAACAGCTAACAAAAAGGTCTGTCTGCAACACATGTCTTCTCAGTAAGGTGCTCTGAAGGGAAGTGTGATGCTGCACTCTGCTTTTGAAGAGGTAGCATTTAGGGACATGTGGTAAAATCAACCCGTCAACACCCTAACTCTTCTTCTGTTATAATTTCTACTTTTTAGCTTAGGTAGGAACGGCCTAAATGGGGAATTGTTCATTCTTCCATTTCATTGAAGCAGGAGTTCTTTGTTTCTGCTGTGAAATCATGGTCCACCATAGTGCTTTCATAAAATGCTGACTTGTTCAGTTCTGCCCATTGTAGTCAGCCTCCTTATTTTAATCAAATTCAGCTTCTTCATCTTAACTATAGAAAAGCTTGCACAGCAGAAGCTAAAGAACCCTTGCCTGGTCACAGTCACTTGCTCTATCATTTTTAGTCTTTGGTTTCTTTCACCTCTCATCTTCCTACCCAACAGTATTCCTCTGCTGTCTTTGAATTTCACTAATGGTTTGTTTTTTTCCATCAGCACACCTCCCTCTGCCTCAAGGAACCATTGATTTGACCCCATTGTCTACTTTAACTACTGTTTTAACTGATCTTCAGTTACCAGACAATCAGTCTTTGGTCTGTCCCAACACTCCTTCATGGCATCCTTTCCTTACTGACTTTTAATGACTATCCTCATTTTATTGTGTCACTGAAAGTTAACAGGATAAAGACAGTTAATAAGGAGCCCATGTAAGATTGTTGGGACTTAACCTTTGGTTGTTTAAGTTGATTCTCTTCTGTTGGTTAAATCAGATGGTGACCTTTCTAAACTTAATTGACCCCCCTCTACCTTCTTTGTTATGACTTCATTCCCCACTCTCATCCACTCTTTCCTTCTTGGCCTTTTTGCTCTCCTCTCTTTCGGGTGATTTTTCGGCCGTGTAGCTCGCAGGCCACCGGCCAGCACAGAGGACGGAGGGGTCCTTAGTCGTCTGCTCACCCCAACCCAGGCCTCACTAGCTAGGAGCAAGAGCGCCGCCGTCCTGTCAGCCCAAGGAACAAATGCTCCAGGTAACCTCCGCTTAGGAGACCCTGACAGGAGAGGAATGATGGCTAGACACAGAACCCCTGTCCTCCCTACTTACCCTCATTTTATCAGTAGAAAGTAAGCCCAGTTGCTCCCAGTATCACTTCACTAGATCTGAGCTCATCCCAGTGCCCTGCTGCAGACCCTCATGCTTTTTGGACAGTCCTTTCAAAGTGTCCATTGGCCTCTTAGTGGTGATGGAATTACAGATGTCACTGCACAGTTCCCTGTGTTTAAAAGCTATTGTTAACGATCAGCTGTTTATGTTATGTATGTACAGTAAGTTATTTGCAGCAAAGTACTCTCATGTGAGAGAGCATAGTCACTCGGTAAATATTGACACTCACATGCACTCTCAGATCTGACACAATTGGCTGTTGTTGTGCTGAGCTGAGCAGGGCTGGCATGGCTGGCATGGCTGGGAGTATTTCTCTGCATCTGAGAAACCTCAGAGTCCATGCTGGGAGATTTGCTTTAAGAGGCTTAGCCCCTACCTGTTAGTTCTTGTTACGTCAAGTTCAGACTGTTGGGCTATTGCATGTGTTCTGGTAGTGTGACCAGATTGCTGGGGACTCCACTACACAGGGGCAGAAATAGTAAATACTGGTAATTCTGGCAATATGGTCTTGAAGTCACACTAATCAAAATGAATAGGTCCTCATTCTGGCACTACATTTTATAATAAAATATACTCTGCAGCCATCTACGTGAGGGTTTAGGTTTCACTGGATTACATATAAGGTAACTTAATTGAACTGTTATGTGTTATGCTATGATGGCAGTGACCTACAGTAAATAAGGCAGTCATTAAGAATATACCTAGTCCTAGACTCAGCATAGACAACCTGTAATGAATCTCCTGAACACTGATGAATATTGCATTTTTCTTGTTGACTGTATTTTTTTAAAGATAGAAAGAGCCATACATTAAAGCACTGACTCACTCCAAAGCTGCAACTGCATTCCCCATGTTGGTTTTAGGTTGTGGTGTTTATTGACCGGCCATTAAAAACCCATTAGCGGCTATAGATCTTCTGCTAAGTATAGCCCCAGTAGAAACACGACACATCAGCATTAGCAGTAGCAGCAGTGGTAGCTCATTGCAGAGTTAATTTCATAGTCTGGTCAGTGTGCATTCAGGATGAATTACAAAATGCTTTTGTAACCAGGCTGTGGCAGGGAGAGTTCTCCAGGTCTCTGGATTATCATGGCTAATCCCTCAATCTGACATAGCAAGCTCATAGGCAGTGGACAACAGTATTTACTCTGTATAACTAACTCCAGGCTTCACTGCGTGCTAAGGACAGGGCTTTTCACCCATTGCCATTACAGGTTTGTACCATCAACATTTTAGATAAGTTGGTCCTCTTCACATACAACTGAGATTTGTTTGTGCGTCGAATTCTTATCGAATATGTTGCATTTAATGTCTGATATGGAGTCTGGAGAGTTACAGTATGATGGCAGAAAGGACTCAAAGACACATTACCCTAATTTTTTAGTTACTCTAAGTGAACACAACAAACGACACTATGAGAATTTATTGTTCGTTTAGTGTACTAATAAATCTGTGTGATATGTGCGTGGATTGTCAGTGTTGGTGGTTTTGTGTAGTGTGTGCTATGCTGTGGTGTTTGGTGTTCATGTTTGTTCATGTTGAGTCCAGAGGCACCTGGTTTTTGTGAGGTTGTTGCCATCTGTTCTTCATGTCTCCAGTAATCTCCACACCAGTCAAAGCTTCAGAAATCAAGCTGTAGTCTGCCTAAAGTGCTATATCTAACAAACCGCTTTTTTTGTGCTCTTGTCCCCTTACAAAAACACACTCCTGCATTTCATTCAACCATCATCTTGCCCTCCTGTCGTCTGTCTCTTTCTCTACCATTTTGCCTCTCTCCACTCTCTTCATTCTTCTCTCCTTCCAATCTTTGCTGCTTTGCTGCCCTGCTGCCCAACCCGGCCGCTTATCACGCCTCCCATTGGTTGTGCTCCTCTGGCCCTGCGATGACTGTGTCCTTTACCAGAGTATCACCTGTGTCCTCGCTCAGCCTCTGCCAGTCCCCTGCACCCACCGCGTGGACCTGTGCGCAGTCGCAGCATTGACCGACAGAAGAGCGGCATGACCACCTCTGTGTCGGCCGATGGAGCCCTCGACCCTTCGATGGTGAGAATACCTTGTTACGTTCAAGCTACTAACACCCAAATATGGGAAATGGCAAGGATGTAGAATGATAAAACCCAACAATATATTAAATATTCATTAACACTTACTCTATAAAAGCAACTTTTAAGAAGGGATTTGAAAGACGCCAGTGATGTAGCTTGTCTAATGTTGGTAGACAGAGTGTTCTACTGTCTGGGTCCTCCACATGATAGGAAGGGAAAGTTATTGATAACGTTCTCATTTAGTGGTCACTCACACTACTTTTGCATTATTTATCTGAGTTGGATGCCCAAATGTCAGTGTTGTATGGAAAACCCTGTTGTAACATGACATCTTTTAGACTTTAGCTGTCAACAGTAGAGGTGTGACAAGACGATGTTGGGTTCACAAGATCGAGACAAGATTTTAAAACTATTTTTAAAAAATCTCCAATGCTGAATTATATGAAAATTTTGAGCATTAAACTCTTAATGTCTTGCATTCTAGTGATTTTTTTATTTTTTTTTCCTGCACCAATTTATGGTGGAAATGTTTTTATGTACGTAAAGGGAAACACAAAATTCAAGTGGCAGGTGACAATTCAAAATATAATGCAGTAAACTTCTCAGGCATTATGTATTGCTTTCAGATATGTTTTCTCCTGTAGATTATTTTCTCATGTAATATCATCCCTGCTGAGTCAGCACACCTGCAGGGACAATTTAGTCTTCCCTCCTCTTTTGTATCTTTTTTTTGTGGGAGTAATCTCTTGAAATTTGCATGTGGCAATATTTTTACCTCAATGATAAATTAATTGATTTGAACCTGCACTTAATAGCTCCTTCGTTTCAGCAGGTTTTCTGCTCATGTCCAAAACGTTCTGCACATTCAAAATCTCTCCCACATGTCTGTGTTCTCTGACAAAAAGTCTACCTGCCCTATATTCTGCTGTACATTATGTTGTTGCTCCGCTAGTAGTATCCCCTTCAGATACTTCAGACAGACACAACTTGGGACTGCATGTTAGGATGAGACAAGGAGGTGCAAACCGAAACTAGCCAACAACACTTCTGATCAGCCAGAAATCTCACCACAAATCCACACAAATGTTAACTTTAGATGAAGTGCAGTTCACAGCCCCAAACAGAGTGAGTTTGCGCTTCAGTTTTTAGATGTTTATATTGCAAAACTCTACCAGTTAGTTACCACTCTGTTACAACCGTCTGGACTCACAGCGCCAGAGCTGGTTCACTTGATTACCATCAGGGCGTACACCGGTGTCACATCAGCTGGGTACAGCTGATTCTCTCTGCCTGTTGACCATATCAGTTTTACATTTGTTTTTCACTGCTTGAGAAAATTGATGTGTGGCGTGACAGCATGTGAAAAATGTAAATTGCGTGAGTCTCGCGAGAAAGCTTTGGTTTAAACGTTTTGATCTCTCAAGATCTCATCAAACCCATACTCAACAGTGATCTCTCAATTTGATAATTTTACTAATTAATTTATTATAAAACTGTTCAGAAGGATAATGCTGAATTATTTTACAACCCTGTGTCAGTCACTCAGTTGCATTTACTGATTAAATATCCTGGATGCAGCGTTGTGGATGGTATCTCTAATCTTATATATGTTCAAGTTATAGAGTGGATAAATTTAAGTAAGTACATGTACACATGCGCTGTGGTTTTTGAAACTGTTGGAAAAAATCTGTATACAGTTTAGAGAATATTACACAGTACAAAGTGATTGCTGGAAAATAATATACTTATGCCTTTTATTTACCAACAATAGTATGCTTTTATTTCCAGGGGAAAGTCATTGAATTGGACTTGGAAAATTTGAACTGTCGATAAAAACATTTTAGTAGTTAACACATGATTTGATTGTTGGTAGCACAGGAAGAGAGGGATACTTTTTCCAGAAGCTGCTTGGAAACCAGAATGAAGCTGAAGGCACACAGGTGGCTTAAATAAAGTATATCATATCTTATCTTATCTTATCTTAAGTAGTGACAAAAAATATATGCTTTCCTACATTGAAACATGATTGCTCAGAGAAATAAGTGGCTGTCACCGAAGACTGATTTTGCATATCCGGCTGCATTTGTCTGTCAAAGTACTTCTGCAGGATGCTAACCATAGGGAAATGCTATTGCTCCTGCTGTTCTTTGACCTTTGCTGGTCACTCATAATATGAACGTGTTCATACATTGCTAAAATTGTATCCTTCTTACCGCTTCTGATGTCTGACATTTTCTTACTTGATGACCTGTAGGGCCTCTCTCTCATAACCTGCCTGTCCTCCTCCTCTGTGGCTATGAGAGGCCTCATTGTCATAGCATGAGACAAAAAGATCCACAGCAGTCAAATTAATGGCACATTGTGCCATGCAAAGCAGGCCCCACCCCAGACGGGGGAGCCTAATATCAAAAACCTTTTGACTTTACTTACCATTTCACTGTCTTCTCTCCTCCGCGTGCACTGATTAGTGTGGAGATCATTGAAATTCAGCCTCTCACTTAAGTGTTGCCAATAAATTGTGTCTTTCAAGTCAGCTGAGTTAGGCCGTCTGCTTAGAGTGAGGACATTTCTTTTAACAAATTACCAAAAGGCATATTAGAAACAATATTAATGATGCAAAACTATTTGTTTTCTGTAAGCTTCCTTGTATCCATTCTTTGCTTATGAAATGATATTATGTGGGGTTTAGGGTTGTTATTAGAAGGCTGTTACTGTTGTTTGTCTTTGAGATCACTTCTGGACCTGCATGCAAAGAAAGTGTGTCTGTATACAGCTCTATACTGCTCCATTGTTATATTGACATAAATAGGAAATTAATCCTTTTGTCCTTGTTATTTACTGTTCTGCTTTTCCTTGTCATTCATAAAAGCAATTTCTTACATTAAGGCGTACAGTTCATTGTATCTAAGTTTTGCTTCCTTGGCATTCGGCACTGAAAGCTTGGGTTGGGTCTGTACTGTATATTTGTGTCCGTTGGAGTGTCACATAGTTGACCTTGCTGTGCCCTCTTTCATCAGGTTTACAGTGCAAAAAGTAGCACATGGGCATTAAAAATACATGAATTAAAACCTGATCCACAGCCTCCTTAAACCAACTTTGCGTCACTGTTTGAAATGCCATTGAAACAAAAAGAGGCAAAGGCAGACTTAATAGTTAAATGGTTAATTTTAGTTAGTTACTCTATTTGGTCCAAATGTAAATGAGACCCCGGACCCTTTTGGGGGTCCTAAGATCAACGTTAGGGGTCACAAGAGTATTAATGGGATATTAGAAAAACGTTTTTGCCCTTTTCTTCTATACTTTCACCTCTTTGAGAACTCTAACTGATCCTTTTTTTGATGTCATGTTACTTAGTAAGATGATTTACAACTGTCTGTTGTTTATAACACAATATTTAAATGAATAGTGTCAAGTAACAGAGTTTGTATGGATTACATATGAGTTCTTCACATGATCCCCTTTCAGTGTTAGTCATGAATTACCTTCCCTTCTGTTACATCTCTGTGGAACTACAGAAGGACAAGCAGTTAACATCACCTGGAGGGCAACGTCCCGCATCCCCATCCACTACACTGGGGCGCAACCGTTCACCATCTCCAGCCCCCAGTTCCACCCCAAAGAGGACCCCCTCCCCAGCAGCAGCCAAGTAAGACTACAAGCGTAGTCTCCAAAACAGCTTTAGTGATATTTGACTTAAAGTTTTAAAGAGGGTTTGAATGCAGCCTGTCATTTAGATTTCATTATGAAACACAAATGGACACAACTCCCACTTTCTTCTTACAGGCAAAGTTCCAAGACACGCCCACCCTCACCTGGTGCAATGAAACAACGTCCCCCATCCCCCCAGCCTAAACCTCCACCTATCCAGAAACCAGCTCTCACTCCAACAGGGCCCCCCACCTTGCGAAAGAGGGACTCCAAGTCCAAGGATCTGTGTCCTGTCCAGGCGGTGTCTCCACAGTCCTCTGATTCCAGCAAGACCAAAGAGAAAGATGGTGAGCAATTCTCAGTGAGAAGAAAACAGTCTACAACATAAATTTTTTTATTGTACTTCATAAAAATATATGAGGTCTTTCATATTAGTACAAAACAAGTAATACACGTCTATATAAAGGCAGAATTGATAACCTTGGTCAGCTGACAGATTTTAATTAGTCAGTACTAATATTTGCAAAGACTGATCGTTATTCTGGCAACCAGGATGTTTGCACTGGTGCAGCCAGACAGGCTGGGAAGTGTCCCAGCCAGACAAGTAGAAATCTTTTTCATTATGACTAAATAAATATACTGATGTTCTTAGCCATGCAGGTCCAAGCCTACGCATACTCCCAAAAAAGATTAAAGTAATTATTTAGTTCTCTCTGGTATTTTACTGAAGTACATCTTTTTCCAGATAATTATCTATGAATAATGCAGTGTCCCCTTAATCTGTTACAAGTGGAGATTGTTCCTTAACAGATGCTTCTTGCTGGTCATCATTCATTGTCCAGACACTTGTTACATTTACACTTAACCTTATACATACTGATCTCAAGGGAATGTAAAAGAAGGAAATAAAAAGGCAAGATTGTAAATCAAACTGTTAAAGCTGTGAAAATATATAAGAATATTGTTCTAATTTTATTATTATCTCCTTTTTTTTTTTAGTAATTTTAGCTAAATTATCCACTTGCGTGGGAATCAGAATAATGGAGCTCTCCTTGTTTGCTTTTGAACTCTCGCTATGTCTCACAGCAGCACCTTGACTTTTAGCAGAAGAAAAACTTGTGTGATCGTGGCTTTAATTATGATCTGTTTAAATAGACAGATCATATACAGAGGTGTGTGTGTGTGTGTGTGTGTGTGTGTGTGCGCGCTTGTGTGCTGCAAACTGAGGTGGCAAGCCCAGTTTCCAATAAATCTCAGTGCCGCAGGAGACCTATTAAGTTCCAGCTGGAGTTGCATCCTGTTTCAGATCTGGGGGTATTTCTGCTGCCACCTTCTGCAGAGGATCATTCGCTGCAAGATAAACTGGCTTAGTAATGGTTTAATGCTACATGCAACAGAGCAAGGACTGTTATCCACTGTGCATCAGAAAGATGTGAAAACAATTGTTGCAGGTGACACAGTTAAGGTATGCCCATGTATGTTTAGGAGTGTATGAAAAGGCAAAATACTGTATCGCTGTATTTGTAATTTGATATCATCAGATCAATTTTAAACATGATATAGCATATTTTTCTGGGAAATCGATTTAAGCTTTATAAGTATAAAATAACCAGAGAGGAATGTCTGTTTTTTTTATTATCATACAAATCAAATATCTGACTTTAATTTAAAATCTGATAGAAATCACAATATTTTCACACAGCAGTTCTGCTCAGCAATTGGCCTAATACACACCGATATATTAATGGTTAATGCTAAGATAGAAATGGAATGCCAAAACTACTGACACATTTATTTTTATCTAATGGTATGTATTCATGTTTATGTATATCATATTGCTCAACCCCATGTACTGTATGTGTATTCCCACAGAGAAAAATTGTTCTTTCATAGATGATCATGTGAAAGTTACTCCGTATCAGGCTGCTTTCTTCTCTATTCTGTTTCTGTCTTTCTCTGTCTCGGCTGGCCGCCTCCAACAATCTAGCTTTCTTTCTTGTCTCAGTCATCACTCATCCTCCAGTCACCAGCGTCCAGATGCTGTGGCTTCATGTCAGCACTACATTGAGAAATGGGTGACAGGGTGACCTAAAGGGCTAAACGTATGTTCTATATTTGTCTTTCCACCTACCAAACTCTAAAGCCTCGACGGGCACCAACTCTGCAGCAGAGGCAGCCAAGATCCTGGCGGAGAACCGCAGACTGATGCGAGAGCAGAAAGAGAAAGAGGAGCAGCTCAGGATACAGAGGGAGGAGGAGGAAAAGTAAGGTTTCTGGGATTGTTGGGCAAATATCTTGTTCCTGTCTCCCAAAAAGATTTTATTTTTTTTATTTTGTGAATGATTGTGATGCAACACATATGATATCTGCATGTGCCCATTAACAACAGTGTTGTCAAGGAAATTGTAGTTTTTATGATGTGAAACGAAAGCATGTAATGTAAGTAAGTTTGCATTGGTTTAAAAGTTTGCATACCATATACATGCATAAGAAAAATGGGTAATGTCACTAGTTTCAACCAATAAAACACTGCAGGTGTTTATTACATGGGCATTAAAAATACAATTAGCATTTTGTTTTAACCAGTAACACCTCTAGACTAAAAGTATCCATACTGCACTATTACCCCTACCTGCCACTTTATTTGTCAGCATGCTTTAAGCCATTTGCGGCCCTTTCTTTACCATCCCAGGGTGAGGAAGGAAGAAGAGAATCGTTTAGCGGAGGAGGCTCGACTGAAACGAGTGGAGGAGGAGAAGAAGCTTGCAGAGGAGAGGAAAATCAAAGAAGAGGAAGATGCGCGTCTGGCAGAGGAGGATCGGGTGAGACTGGCCGAAGAGGAGGCACTGAAACAGGCCGAGCTCCAGAAGGAACGCGAGGAGGCTGAGGCCAAGGCCCTGGAGGAGGCAGAGAGAGTCCGTCAAGAGAGAGACCGCATCATGCAGCAGAACCAGCAAGAACGAATGGAGAGGAAGAAGGTATGGATAGATTGATGGAGAAAATCTTCGTGTTTTGCTTTATTGCTTTATATTGATCACCATCGTTTGCTGCCCTACTGCCTGTCTCTGCAGATCAAATGTTTTTCTTAATTTGTGTTTAGATCCTAATAAAACTAATCAGTTACAAAAATCTGCTGTTTTTCCATTTCAGAGGATTGAAGAGATAATGAAGAGAACAAGAAAAGGGGAGCAAAATGACTTGAAGGTGAGCGCACAGTCATTCAGCGCGTATGGCTCAACCACCTGCACTGAGTGAGTGTTAACATGATGTTTGTGTCTCCTGAATAGAGAGAGGCAGAAGATGATGATAAGGAGGAGAATGAAGATGATGGGGACCAGATAAACTCTGAAACCATGAGTAAGCATTCTCATCCTCTAGCTTTCACATTGCTGGCAGTTTTAGGATGTCCAAGTGCATGAGGAGTCGCACATTACTGCGTTTTAAATTGGTCTGTCACTGAAAGTGATGTTTTCCCCTCTTTGTGTTTGTTTGCATATACTTTACATAAATTGCTTGCTTGCGTGATTTTGCATAATTCTCAATGTGACTTACGACTTGTCTCATCCAATTTTGCTTCCTCTGGTGATTTCATAGGCCAGACAGATGAGCTCCCCATAGAAGCTGACGCAGATGAGTGTGGTCTGTCTTCTGGTGAGCCGGTGGAACAGCGAGAGGCACCCCTGGGCAGTGTGAATGGAAAACTGGAGACAGACAACAAGGAGAATAACAATGGCATAAGCACAGATGAGACTCAGGCAGTAAGGTATGACTTTAGATGATGAAACCCACACGGAAACTGGCCTTTTTTTTTAATCAATTACCACAAAGATGACTTTTTTTGTGAATGATAGTGATACCTGCATGTACGATAATACAATTCTGTCATCATGCACTCACTTCTCCATCTCTTTCCAACCCCCCCCCACCTCCCCCTCTCCAGTCCAGCACCTAAGGGCCGCCACGTCGAGGGATCGGAGTTCCTGAATGAGCAGGACTCCACCAAGGTGGGATTGGTGTCAGGTCTTAACGGTAAATCCAACCAGTGGAGCTTTGAGGAACTCATTGACCTGAACGTCCACTCCAAGACTCGGCCCCTCATCGACGCAGAGGACTGTAACCAGGTCTTGATTAACTGTGACGGGAGCTCAGATGGGACCAGGGTCGCCTTCGAGGACAAGGGAACCCCCGTCAATGCCCTGCATTCCTCTAATCAACCCATAGAAGCCCTGTCAGGTGAGGAGTCAGTCACACTTAATCATCTATTGGGAATTTACACTCTTTGACATAGTCTTCTTTAAAGATAGACTGTAACTCTTTTCTCCTGTGTCTCTGTAGAGATTTGATGCTGCAGCCGCCGCTGAGAAGCCTCTTACTGTTACTTATTGTGTGCACTCGTAAAGGTCTTGTCCAGCAGAGCTCCTTTAAAAAAAAAAAAATCCTCTACCTGTTCCAAACAGCTTTCTGATCTTTCTCCTCCTCCTCTTCCAGAGGGAGGAGCACAAGGTGAAGCGGAAAGACCACCCCAAGTGCTACATTTGCACCCTAAATGATGAGGAAACAAATATTACAATATATGTAAACAAAAAAAGCGTTAGGCTTCAGGGAAGTTCCATATGTTCCTTCAACGTGCTTGCTTCAGGTCTCTTTCCTCTTCCTCTTGTGTTTAGTTCTTCTCCAGATTTTTTCTGTGTTGTGTCCAATGTTGATGATGTTTTTTAAGAGTTCTCTTTGTCAGGGGTGTATTGATGTAATTTATTAATTTTGGCTTCTGTGTTGTTGTAAGTATTATATGTTTAGTCTTTTTTTTTTCTTTTTCTTTTTGTTTCTCTTGTATGAGAAAATTCCAGGACACATGCACATTAGGCTGTTTGAACTGAATATAAGATTAATATTGTGAGTTAATGGAAGGAACTTTAATACATTCTGTTCTGTCTGGGCTTTGGTGGGGATAGCGTCCCAGGTTTTTGCATGCGATTCATCTAAATTTACTTGACCGGCTGCTTTTTGTAGCATCCAGCAATATGGCCTTACCACTCCCCCCCCCCAACTTCTAATTCTTAACTGTGAATATACTAAATTGCTTGTTCTGAAGCTCACACACGCACACTTGAGCAATCATCCGTCATGTGCTTACACTTGAGGAGTTTATTCTGTATTCACACCACTTCACCTCACAGAGCTGTGTCCTTTCAGACCCATTTATTTTTGTACACAACAAGCACCTGTCTGAGCGTCTGTCACTGTTTATTCTTTGACCACCAGAGGGCTTCAGGAGCACCAACTCCAATTGTAACATTTGAAGCAGATCTACATTGCTGGTCATGACAACACTCTAGTGTATTCACATGTTAAGTGGGTTTGTTATTTTTTTACATATGTATATAGAATTTATGTTTACTAACAACATCATTGTAATTTACACCAGAAGAAGAGTTGCATCGAGTTTTAGTCTCATCTTGAGCTACAGTTTCAATAAGCGTAACTGTAACATACTACTAACAGGTGAAGTCCATTAGTTTAATTCATAGCTGCTTCTGAGCTTCTAAAGACGTTATGTGTTTGTTACTGAACTGAACATGAATGTACAGCTGTTCCGTCACGATGACCAGAGTTGCCCCAAATCAGGCTTTCAATTATCTGGTTTTAACTTAAGCTGTACCAACACATCCACTAACACTTTTCCATCTGTCCTTCTGTCGGTGTGGCTCTTTCATTAATTACATTTATTTCTCATTAACCTTTTGAAAATTCCCAACACATTAGCTGCTACATCAGACAAAAATACATTTCAACTATTTTGTATAAACTAAAATTTGGCGTTTTTTGTTTATATATGAAAATACATTTCTACATATATTTAAGTGTTATTGTATTGTGTATAAATCAGTATTAGGCAAATGAAGCCATGTTTAGGATGGGGTGGTGTCAGGATGTGGATAATCTGCATATGTGACTGTGCTATAACCTAGGTTTCTGTTTGACTCGTGCCCTATGACCAGGTAGTCAGGTCACATTTGGGCAGCCTTGAAACCCAAAATTTACATAAAACCCTCTGCAAAGCATGGGGCCAAGTGGGGACCCACTATTTGTTTCTCAAAATATGGTGTGTGCATTTGTGTGTATGTTCGAGACACATATCCCCAAGCACTTATTCTAAATATGGGCTCAAGTTGACATTTTGATGGCAAGCAGAGTTGTTACAGCCTTAAACAACATGTCTGACCCATGATAATGGCTGTGCCTCTTTATGATGCTTTAATGTCGTTAAAATATGTTTTAGATTATGTCAAAAGATGTGTGGATGTTTTTGGTTAGTTACGGTTGGTTTATCAGCTCAGGTCGCAAATATTCTACTTTGTAATATGAGGCAGGGCACGTCCTCCAAACAGAAAATGACGTGGGTCAGACATGTTGTTTTCTGTCTCTTCTGGATTTATAAAATGTTTTAAACTCTTGAATTTCCCTATGCTTGAATAGTCCAAGCACGAGGTTTGGGGACCTTGATTTTTGCCTTGCTGTCTGCTGGATTTCGCACCCTCTTGCTAACTCAAATGTCTTTGTACATAAAGACTGGGGGCTTTTAGATCTTAGCTTTGATTAATGAGCTCAAAGAATGTAACAGACTCCATAAACCGTCCTTCATTATTTACCATGTCTCGCAGAGCTGCCTCCTTTTAGCTTTCATACATTATTCATCTTAAAAACATGACTCAGAAATTACTCGCTATGTTTAAACTCACTGGTTTACTGAGGAGAGGCTTTATTGTACAGATTCGAAAGAGAGTTGTGTGATATTCTGGAAGACAGTCATTTGTTTGTTCCTTCACAGATATTTAGAAGTCTCATTCATAACCCAAAACCTGCTTATACCCAAACTCCCCACAAACCTTTCCTACTCCTTTCCCCACTCATGAGTAGCACCTGTTGTGGGGCTGTTGTAGCTGCTGCTCGAACAGATACTGTATCTATTCCCGGTCCTGCTGCATCTTTGAGGGCTTGAGTACAGAGCTGACTGCTCTTAGTCCTTAACGTTGTCTATAACAATAGGATAGAATGGTGCCTTAGATTTGAGATTTAGTATTTTTATTGAATAACAGTTAACTATGAAAGCTTGTCCTTACCTCGGCCTCGACAATCAGTCCATACAACCAGGGCAACTTTGTGAATATGAATATTTCTCTGGAAGATTTACAAACCTAACAGCGCCCTGTCCACAGATAAAATTTGTACTGTAAATATATCTAAAGTGTACTGAGATGATACAAACTGTTAAAACAATAAAGTCTTGCAAAAATAGTCCTTTGCCATGTTTTTAATTGCTTGCTGAAATGAGACTTCACATCACTTCCTCCTTTATTCTTGTTTTACATTTAACTTCACTCAGAAAGCCTTGAATACATGTTTATATTTCAGCATCAATCTCATAGACTTGATGTGTATTTGAAATTCACTCAACATATATTTTTAAATTCTCATAATCCATTCAAATATTCAGAGGCGTAAACGATTATTAATCAAAGCTGGTATGTATGAGCCGCAGAATGCATGGGAAAAGCATATTCACTCTGAAAGATTCCAGTAAGGCACTGAAAAGGGTTTGTCTTATAAAGCTGCTCTGGATTAGATTAGACTAATAGTGCATATATATCACAATCCCAGAATTCTGCCGCCATGTTAGTATCCAATCCTGACACTGGAACAAGCTACAATGTATATGTAGATAAATGATTCAAGCTAGTGCATATTTAGTTGAAATAGCCTCTACTCTGTCAACCTCGTGAAGCGACGTTTAACCCAAATTGACTGTTTAGACATTTTTATGTTACTTCAGAAACAGAATAACATTTCTGTTCTGTTATCAATTCACACTCAGAAAACTCCCAAACGTATAATTTTATGAGAAGTTGTGTTTTGCAGATTAACAGCCAACTTTGGTGTAATTCCACTGTAAACAGTGAGCCTCTGCACAGCTGATTGTGCAGCTCACACCTTCTTGGCACAGTCGGGGCAGTAGATGTGATCTCCACTGATGACAAAGCGCTTGTTGGCCAGCGAGAGGGAGCACTTCTTGCAGTTGAAGCAGTACTCATGCCAGGAGTATCCCTCGTAGTTCACCACATTGGTGCCGTGGCCAAACCCTGCGGAGACAGAGACGGAAGGACGTCTGCCAGTCAGCAACGCTAGACAGGTAATGATGCTTCCAGATAACAGAAGAAAACGCAGCGTTCCTAACATTCAGCATAGATTGGTCTTAAATTCTGAAAATATTTAGATCTCAGATCATAAATTAACGCTTCTTGTTAACGCTCCCTTACTGGAATATTTAAACAAGGAAGTTTGAATTCCAGTGTGTTGACACAGGTATGGTATGTTAAATTGGTTTCAAATATACTTTTACCTCAGTTCAGTTTTTGTCCATCAGATTATAAAATGAGTGAGGAAAAAAATCAGAAACACTTTATTCTACAGGTCTGTAACATCCTAATACTTTTCTAAGAACTTTCTTGAAAATGAGTAATTTGGTTGTAATTATGTGGAAAATAGGTTTCCTTTCAAGAAACATTCTCAGTTTAAACCCAATTAAGAATCCGTTTATTAGTCATGTATTAGAAACGGCATGCTGATATATGTTAGATTGAATTTTAACACCCACAAGAAGAAAGGAAAACAACAAAATTGAAAAACTCTGTTTTCCATTAATGCCACCATGCATTCTGAGTGCATTCAAGACAATAACAGTGTGTGTTTGCCACAGAAAGCCTACCAACAAGAACATGTGTTTATGCTGCCCTGACCTGTGATTGGGTTCTTGCATCCATGGCACTTCTTGGCCACATCACTCTTGAAGCAGTCCACGCAATAAACATTGTTCTCATGGGAAGTGAAGCGAGTCCCCGCCAGAGTTTTGCGGCAGGTGTGGCACACGAAACACTCAGAGTGCCAGGGCTGATCCTGGTAGCTGATCCCTCCAGAGGTGATGGGCTTAGACAGAGGAACACTTTGATCATGATCTCAAACACGGCAGGGCTGGAATACCTCTTATTCTGAATGAACGTGGGTAAGTGAGCTGCTTGTACCACAGTTTGATTTTGAATAGACAGTACAATACACTGTAGGTAAGTAAGTAAGTAAAATTTATTTATATAGGTGATATATTAGCCCTTCCAGACTACCAACCTGATGAATATTTTTACAACCACTAAAACATGCACATTGATACAATCGGTGCTTGTACCTGCTTGCAGTGGAAGCACTTCTTGGCAAACTTCTTGTCATGGCATGGGGCACAGTAGATATCATCGCCCTTGGTCAGGAAACTCTGTGTGCGGATTGGCTGCTTGCATTCAAAGCAGGTGAAGCATTCCTCGTGCCATACCTTGTTCTTGTACTCCACATTCTGGGATCCTAAAACACAAACGTAAAGTAGAACCAACCATCTGTGCTGAAGGTTGATGGAATTCAGCCTCTCAACATTTCCCCTTTTGTTTTCTAATAAGTCATGTTTTTTTAAACCATATATATTTTGTATCAGCTTGTTCCACCTCTTCATTTAAGCTCTGTCATGTGTCATGTGTATACTAAGTGACATATTACAATCTAAGTCTCCACCTTTCCATCAAATAGAAATATTCAACATGTTTTGTGCATAATTTGTGTTTTATTTTCTGGTAAACATTTTAATTTCTTTACATTTGGTAACTTTGGGATCTAGAATACTCCACTGCAGGCACACTATTAGTTTATAATGACTCATCAGCAGACTATGGCTTGTTGAGGGATCAATGGATACTAAGTGGCACAAATGAGGAAGCCAGCTAATCCAGGACCTCCAGGGTAACTGGTGTTAATAATCTCTATTTAAATTGCACTTGATTTACTTACACAATGCTTTATATATAGCAAAACAGAAGTCACATACAGCAAAAAAGTATTACAAAAAAGTAGATGGAATCAGAGGAAAGAAAAGATTATACAGATTTAGTAAACCTAAACTTCTCAGGGGCAGTAGTTGAATGTTAAGAAGCCTTGATGTCAGTACAATCTGCCTTTTAATTCTTTAAAGCCCCTTAAAAAGTGTTTCAAATGCTACTTATTTCTCTATAACATGAAATATTTGTGACTGTAAAAGCAACAATTAAAGTTAAACTTTAGAGAAAAACACCTTTATGTTTTAGTCATTAAGAAAATCCTGGTTCAAAACTCAGCTTATCTGCTTCATCAGGACTGTTCTGATAAGCAAAAAAGCTTCAATTATCACCAGATTTTGATTCAAATGTTGTTAAACCCGATGTGTGTATCACACACAGCCAACTGACCTTCAAACCAATAAGAGAAGCACAGATAAAAACACAATTACAGTCTCATGTGAAACAGCCAAATCTGCTCTAGCCTTGGCAGAAAAGTGTGTGCTCATGTAGAAACCTGGTTCCCAAGGCCTTTAAAAAAACTTTAAAGTATAATAGCAAACCCACCTGGCATGACCACCTTGTAGCAGCCCTGGCAACGATTGCCATCCTCCCTGGAGCCACACTTGCCACACATAATCTTGCCATCATCCCGGGCGCTGAACGGCTCGCTAGCCAGCGGCTTGTAGCACTTGGCACAGCGGAAACAGTCCTCATGCCAGTAGCGGTTCTTATGGTGCAGCTCCTGAACAGAGAGAGGAGGCGCAGGGGTGAGCAGAGGTGCCCTCACTAAGTCTTCATGCAGACTTCATTAAAGTGAAGTTTGTTTACTTATCATGTGGACTGAGGCTCAGGGCCAGAATGCAGAACAAGCCCATGTGGCAGGCATTAAAGCGGAGATGAGGTGAACTGGGGTGTGGTGAGCCATGAAGGTGTTATGGGAAATGCAATATAAAATATTTAAGCCTCATTAGTAGTAATGACACATCTTCTTCACACATTTTAACTGCCTGTGACTGAGTGGTGTGAGAGTATTTTGGGAGCAGAGACCACTGCTGGATGACAGACAAGTTATTTAACAGCTTGAGACTGAAAGCTCTCTGAATAGATAAGAGATGACTGAAGAAAAGACACTCACACATTGACACATCTTCACTTTCTATCTTTCACTTACTCTCTCGTTTTTTGTGTTTATGTTAAGGTAGAAAAATTCACAGAAGACAATTTGACATGTTACAGTAGGAAAAGCGAGGTTTGTTGAGTTCCAGGTGTTTTATTAATCTAAAACCTGAAAAAGATATCTGTGTCCCACAAACACATCATTAGATGTCATGTAATGGGACATCACTGTATTTACTCTAATGTTGTTCTTAGAATCTGTAGGAATTCACAGAAACAAAAAATAAACATGGAGTTACTTATATCATGACTTCTAGCGAAGTTAATTGTTGTGTGGTTAGTTGCTGTCCAATAAAAACCATGCATCTCCAAATTTAGTTACTTTAAAACTGAAGTGTTAAGTGTTCCTTTAAGGGTTAAAATAAATAAACAATTTAAAAATCCATTGTCTGAAAAATGCATAATCAAAAAGCTTAAAACTGGGTTGTCATGCATTCAATTAATTTAAAGTACAAAAGTTCAAAATGTGCTTAAAGTACCAAAAGTAGAAGTACTCATTATGCAGAAAGATCCATTTTAAAATAATTTCTTTCATATTATTGGTATTATCACATTGATAGATTATTGTACATATCACTTAAATGTTATGCGGGCGGCATGTTGGTCCAGTGGTTAGCAAAGCAAGAAGGTTGTGGGTTCAAACCCCGGATTCCCCGGCCTTTCTGTGTGGAGTTTGCATGTTCTCCCCGTGTCTGCGTGGGTTCTCTACTCCCACCAGCCAAAGACATGCGGACTAGGTTGATTGGTGACCCTAAATTGTCCTTAGGTGTGTGCGTGAGCGTGAGTGGTTGTTCGTCTATGTGTGGCCCTGCGATGGACTGGCGACCTGTCCAGGGTGTACCCCGCCTTGCGCCCGATGTCAGCTGGGATTGGCTCCAGCCCCCCTCCCCGAGACCCTGTACGCAGGATAAGCGGTTGACGATGGATGGACTTAAATGTTATAGCTGGTAAAGGTAGGACTATTTTTTATTACTTTATACACTGCTGGGTTACTTAATCTATAGTATTAAATTATATTCTATTTGTAGATAATATTTTGTATTAATTTTCTGAATCTATCTCTAAAGTAACTACAGTTGTAACAACATTTATCAAAGATATGTAGTGGAGTTAAAAGTGCAATATTTCCCTCTAGAATGTATTAGAATGTTTGTTGTTTATTTTTACGCTTTTGTACTCTTTCATTTTTTATTTCGCTCAGACAAACTGTGTTTTCACCTTTGAGTCGGCACCAATGGGGCGTCTGCACTCTGCACAGGTGTTGGCGCAGAGCTTATCGAAGCACTTGGTGCAGACGTGCTTTTCGTCCTTCTTCACATACTTCTTCCCATGCAGGTTGTCCCGGCAGTAGTAGCAGTCGAAGCGATCAGTCATGGTGGAGGTGAGATAACTCCTGGGACCTGTGGGAACACGTGCGACTGTCAGAGTCCTTCCTGCCTACGTGACTAGAGGTTTCCTGTAGACACCAGGTGGGGTCAGTGTTGTCTTTTCCAACATGCCCATGATTCTCTGAACAATGCAAGTCAGAGCTAGAAGGTCTCATTCAACAACAATGAATACATTTTATATTACCCCATATAGCTGATTACAAGTGCTTTACAGCTCAGAGAAAAAAGGATATGTGAACAAAAGCACAAAAAAAAACTAGTAACAAAATAAGAAAGAAAATCTGATGTTCAATATAAAAATAAGCATTTAATGACTGAAGTTTGGTGAACAACACAGTGATGACCAAGGCAGTTAGTGTAAATCTGACCTCTGTACCTTAAAATGTAAAATATATCTATGCAGAAACTGGGCAAAGTATATTTTACGTGTGTTCCCTTTAACATTAGTAAAACACATTGAGATGCAGCTCTAATAGCAGCATACCAAACTGATGAGAGAAGTGTGAGTGAGGTTAAAAAGCAGCCCACAGATGTCTACTTGTTTGCATGCTTTCTGGCCTGCAGACTTTTTATCAAGCCCTCCCTGGAAAGCTTATGTCATATTTTTAGACCATCTGGCTCATTCCGTTCACCCCCTGCCTCAAAGACCTGCCCCCTGAGTCCGGCCCACACGTTCTCTTTTTGTCTGCATTTTGGCCAGGTCAGTTTATTAGCTGTTTATGTAAACTCTTGTAAACTGAGTTGCCTTGCTTCCACATTCATCAACATTCCTGTGTTTGCATCACAGGCGGTGTCCACTGGGAGCAGACTGAGTAGTTTCCTGGTACAGCTGTTGCATGTAGGGCGGAGTGTTTGGACATATTGTACTTTATCTACATCACTTTAAAGCTTTTGTCTCCATCGCAGGGTGTCAGGGAGAGCAGCCGAACAGTGTGTGAACTTTAGCGATTTATTGAGTGTGACAGATATCATTTTAATTCAGGAAGTACAGCAGGAGCGATGGAGGAAACAATGGGTGGAATGGCATTTTATCCAAGTAACCATAGGAACAAGGACAATATTTACAAAAGGGGACTGCAGTCATTAAAGTGGGATGTGGTAAACAGCCGCTTGAAAGAGATGAGCCTCCCGGAGCGTGGTATGTGCCCCTGGTGTGTGAGGACGGGTAGATGGGAGAGGGTTTGAACTATCTGCAGCTGTGCTCCAGGGATAAAGACCGAACTGAGGGCTGAGCCCTGACACGCCCCACTCCGCCTAAAGTCACTGCTTTCTAGCAGGTTATGGAACTAAAACAGGAAAAACCCACCCAGTCCAACACAGTCAATCCTGTCAAATCACACACACAATGCTCGGGTCTCATTACTGAGCCCAGAGATCTATTTTAGACATGCACCCTCTATTTAAAATAGCCTACAATGACCTGCCAGAGGGGTCAAATTCAAAGAGATGCTGAGTGATGACTACTGGGACTATATTGTGGCTCCAGATGAGACCTGTCCAGTACTTTAATCCTTTGTTACAAACAGTGTGACAGCTGCCCCCTTTCAAACAGGCGTGGTATGTACCGATGTTCAGCCATGGAGGGAGTGGAATATACCACTGCGGTCCCTGTGGGGAGCTAGAAAGGTCAACGTGAGACCAGTTTGAGCGGTGAGTCAGAGAGTCAAAGTGACTCAGACAGCATATCAGCCAAATTAAAGCTATCATTGTCAAAACTTTCTTGGATAATGACAGCGTATTCTCTTGAAAGTAACCCTCCAACAAAATCAGGCACTTTTTGCTATCATGGTGCTTTGGAGAAAAATAATTACACACTCGTGTTAACAAAATTAACAAGTTCGTTATAATGACCTTCATCTGAAAAATAACATAATTTGGTTTAGTTTGAATCTAAATGAAAAAGTCTAAATCTGTATCAGCGCGTCAATATAGCACAGTAAAACGGAATTAACCTAGAAGGGGAAGATTCAAGCATTGTAGCTGTTCATTTTGCTGGGAAAGTTTGTTTGAACATGTTCCATGACAATAAAAGCTCCAAAAAGCTCAGTGGACCTATGAGCTTAGATTATATTGTTACGTATTGTTGCTGTCCATTAAGAAACAATCGTCACAATTTTGTGATTTAAGATAAAGTGAAGCATTAACTGTTGCTTCACAGGCAGAGGATATCATCCTACTTATGGCAGAAAATTGTGTCTTCTTGCTTTTATGCATGTTCTTTTACTATTATTATTTTTATTACTATTATTATTACTAATTTTGTTATGGCTTATAGATATATATATTGTGTTTTTTATCCTTAACCTTCCTTCTTCTATACTTCTTATGTCAGTCCATCCACATTTACTAGGTCTAGGTTTAGGTCAGAGCTGTGAGATTGTTTAGTGTTTTCCCCCTCTTGTTGTTCCTCTCCTCTCCTGCAATGTTCATTCAAGGCTGAGAGAAGATCTCTGTTCCCCAAAACATAGAAACCTAGACTGCATAAATGATTATACATCCCTTTGCCAGGGGCCAGACGCCCGAAGCTGCCCTAGGCGGCAGGTCTCTGGACCAGCTGTATATGTGTTTTAGTGCTTCTCCGTTTATTCTCTTTTGTTAATAAAGTCTTCAAAGACAACGGTTGGTTGTTACTCAATTATTTGCTTTATTCCTCACCAGCAAGATACAATTTCCACGACATTCTCAAGCTAAATAAATGCATTATCATAAAGACGAAAAGAGGGCTGTTTCCTAAAATCATAAAAAGTAATTTTGGAGCATTATATTAAAAATAATTTTAACAAATTCACTTTAAATCCAGGACAATTCCTCCTGAGCTTTGAATGGAGGCATGCCAGTAGCAGTCAGGTTTACATCTTGCACCGGATTACTAGTAACACATTCAGTAATAGTATCCAGCGTTTTAAGTTTTTTACCTGAGTGTTTGTAGAAAGCCATGTTCTGTTCCAGTCAGGAGGAAACAAAGCAGGAGAAAATCGACAATGTAGGGACAGGAGGAGTAGCATCCACAGAGGGTCAAACCCAGAGACCACATGCCTCATTAAGTTTTGAAGGGCTGTATATACCCCACTGTGACACACACACACCCCTGACCCCACTTCCAAATCCAACCTTCGGCCCTCCAGTCCTTTTTAGGGTATGCATTAGAGATTAGGGAGGATGAGAGAGAGTATGATGCACAGGGGATAGATTAGGTGATAGAGACTGGATTCCACTGCTGTTACATCAGAAGATAAAAAAAAAAGAAGAAAAAAGTCACATAACAGATACTCCCACTGCCCCGACATAAAATGTTTTGTTAGAGAGTTCAGAACATGTACGGATGTCATGCTGGATCATCATAATTCAAAGGGATGAGTCACAGGAGGCGCAAATTGATATTACTGACTGAGCTGAGGAGAAACAAAGTGTGGTGGAGTGTTATATAAGTATCTCTTCTTATATTTTCACATCTGTCTATGTGTGCATACATACCGTCACATCACATTTTCCAGGAGATGATGTGGTATGCTCAAAACTAAACTGTAAAGTGAGCCACACTAGAATATTTTAGGATGGGAGAAAAAAAAATACTGTCAGTGATGAGTTTCTATCTCTGTGATTCTTATTCCAAGAGAGAGCATTTCCTTTAAAGCCTCAGGAAACACCCAGTGCATTCCTGCTAAAATCCTCTCACCAAAAATGTATGCTGTAACCCGTTCAAAAATGCTTTGATTCATCATTACTCTAACTAATCACAGCTGATGTTAATGTTATAATTAAGAAGTTTTAAGATGTAACTTTATATTTTGCTACTAAAAAATTATGTGAACCAGATTCTTCGTATTTTTTTATATGTGATTAGTGATTAAAACTGCAGTAACATTCCCATGAATCATTTGGCTTCTGATCTACCATGTCTCTGGTTACGTTAGGTAACTAAAACTACTTGGTTAAGGTTAGAGAAAGATCAAGGTCATATAAATGAGGCTTTGCATACCTAACCATCTACATTAACCTGCTCCTTAAACCTGCAATATCTTTGGCCACTGGCATCTGAAACAAGTTGTGACCATAATACTGACAAAACCTTTTAGGTTAATATGGTGAACTTGTCAGCAAACAGTTGCTTCTTCACTACTTATCTTCTCTATATCTTCACATATATATACTGTATAATATTTTAAGGCTGCCTTTTTTACACCTGGCTGGGGGACTACCAATGAAAATTTTCACTTTTTAGCTAACTCGGGTACATTTACATTGTTTTAATGTTGATTAATGTACACTGTCCCTTTTCAAATAAATAAATAAATAAAATAAATTTGAATATTGTAACTCCTCTGTACCTATTGTAAGAAGATCCTGCACTAAACATCTTATTCATTTAGCTTATCCAAAGCATCTTACAATTGCTATATATGTCGTAGGTATGTCACACACCTGGAGCAACTAGGGGCTGAGTGTATGGCTCAGGGACACATTAGTAGATGTGTCACAGTGAGGAATTGAACCCCTGTCTCTCACACCAAAGGCATGCATCTTATCCATTGCCCCATCACCACCCCACCTATACCTAACTGCATAAAATACTATATTTCTGCACTTAGATAGCTACTACTGCTAACTGCATTTTATTAGCTTTGTATCTGAACTCAGCATAATGACAATACAGTTGAATCTAATCTAATCTAATCTAATTTACAGCAGTTACAGAGCAACGTAAGCATTCATTTGTCCTGACTCTTTATCTCTCACTAAATGCTCCACAAACTGTGTCTGTCTGCTGTCCGGTGATGAGCATATAGTGGCAGAGATTTTTTTTTGCTGAAAGCAGTTTCCGCCTGCATCCAAAAACAATGCTGTGAGAGCGGTGGGAGTGAACCATAATAGCAACACAACAAGCTGTGGGCTGGAAAATCAAAACATTGAAATGAAGGAAGCTAAATGTTTCTGCAGAGGTGCAGGGAACTGCAGAGTGGGTTATGATAATTTTCTGTGAGTTCATCAGATGAGTGATGCCGTTCACATTACAGGTAGTAATTTAAGCCACTGTTATTATGAAAAATTAAACAGATTTAAGCTGCTATTACTATTACTGCCAAATAACAATCATGATTAAAATCATTATGAGCTTCATCATCTATTCTGCAGTGGAGCAAATGTGGTTCCACCGACTTTACTCTGATTGGTTTGGGCCTTTAGAGTCAGCAGAGCTTAAATACAGAAATATTGGCTCATAACAGGAATCAGAGGAGACTGAAAGCCTCGAGAGTCTGGCTAATACAGGAAATAAATTAGTTAGACTCATGGAACCATAATACTTTCCTTTCAAAAACGGAAGACTCGTCTCTTAACTATGTTAAACAATCGTCTTCATATATCAGACACAAAACAAATCAATGCAGTTAGCCAGCTTGTGTGTAAGTGTATTTTGTGTGTGTTTGTGTGCTTGGTTGTATAAAGGGCAGCTGGTTGTAATTACAGATTTGATTTGGTCCATTACCACAGAGTACAGCATTATGTCTGTCCTTTTATAATCTGTCAGCTAATAACTCCAAACCCACAAAAACTAATTAATGAGCAAGAAGGCGCCACGACAACCTGACCAGTACACGATCTGCTCTGTTATTAACATCAGGAGATCTGTTCTTCCTCCTCTGTTTCTTCACACTCGTGTTAACATTTAGATTGTTATTGTTTCAAATGTTTTCATTTAATGTGGATTTTGACAGTCAGAGGTTGGGCAAAACAGACTGAACAGGTGATACAGATCATTTTTAATCTAACAGTTGACAAACGGAATAATAATGATGATGATGATGGTGGTGTTGAAGAGAAAAAAATTCTATACATCTTCCTAATATATCAGAGATGCATCATTACTGGGTTGCAGCATTCAACAAATAAATAAACATTGCATAATGCAGAATAAAGTGCTTACTGCTGTTTAGAAACTCTATCATAATTCCATTGGTAACAATTCTATGTCATTTGAGTTATCAAAGTGCTACTGAAACCGATGGAAGCACAATTAGCATTAGCTTAATCTAAACAATGAAGGTTGTTGTTACATGTTATTGTATGTACAGGATGAAATCATAGTGTGCGCACTATTTACAGCCAAATGGTTGACAACAAATACTTTTCAGCATATTACAAACATGCTATTACAAGCTACTTTTAGGCTTTTTATCTTCTTGGTTTATGCCATAAACTGTATTTATATTATTTAAGAGTCTATAGCAAGCATGTCATTTGTATATAACATAGAAATAGAGTTTGCCATTATTTCCCCTGTGTTAGCCAAATATTAGGTGAAATGTGAGGTGATCCACATTACTGTACAAAATTGGCAGTGTAAATATAATGAATATTGGGCAGTTTGTCATTGTAGTTTATTTGTTTTCACAACTATCAACAACAGCAAAATCCATCATCTCCATCATCAAAACTAGAATTACCCCCCCCTACTGTTGTTTGCCTCTGCCAACCAGTTGCAGTTTACATCCATGTCTGTCCAGACTCATGTAATATATGTAGTGAATACTTGGAAGGAAGTAAATAAAAACATTTATTGGCTTAATGGAAGTTACCACTAAATTCATATATGATTCCAGTGAATATACATTGTTGAACTGATTAATGAAGGATTATCATAGATGTATTGGCTAAACAGGAACATGTGTACTTGATTACTAAAGATGGGGTCTTATAGAGTAGAGCAACACAAAATGTGGTGCTTTTGTTTTCTACTTGGATTTTTAGATGCAAAGCTTCTCTATGAGCTGTAGCTGAAACTCACTCACAGGATCATCATTCGCACTTCGTTTTTTGCAGTCACATGATTCAGATGGTTGAGATGGAGGAAAGCCTGTACTATGGTAGGTCGGATTTGAGGTCACAAACATCTTCTAGGATCTTCAACCAAGTCCAGTTGCCCTTGATTTTAACCCACCTTGGATTGGTATGACCTGGATGACTGAGAATCTTCACAGTGTCACACATTTAACCTTGACTCAAAAGTGTCAACCAGCTGTGAAATATAGTCATAATGTTCTATTCCTGTTATGGCAAAAAAAAAGTGTTTTTCCAGGACATTATGATGTCACAGTAAAGTAGACCTTTTGGTTAAAAAATGTCATTACATATTTTGTCATATAACATGTTTGTCAAGGTCACTTAGAGGTCACAGTGACCTTGACCTTTGAGTGTCACCAATCCATTGTCTGACCAAATGTGAAATATGGTAATCAATTCTTGAGTTATGACCAAAAATGTGTTTTGTGAGGTCACAGTAAGCTCACCGACCTATGGTGCGCTGCATTTTTTCAGTTTGTCCTTCTGTCTGATGTTTATGCCAAATTTGAAGAAATTCCCTCAAGGCATTCCTGAGATATTTGGACAGACAGACCCTTCAGTCATGGCTGTCGGCAGTGCAGACAAAACATTTCCTGCATTAACATTTGGTAGACACACATGACTAACTATTGTAAATACAATTTGTTTAAATACAAGCGGTTAAATTTGCATTTTAAGCTGCAGGGCATATATGTTTTCCTATTTTCCTTACATCTGGTTTCCCACTGTCTACTGCAAATTAAGAGTCTCATCTGGTAATGGTGTTAACTCTACCCAGTGACTGCTGGAATGCAGTGCCATTCTCCCCACCTGCCATGTCCAAAGCCCCCGCTTTTATTAGAGCAGAAAAAACTCCTGATATGTTGGAACAATAAACAAAACTACAAATATGTTTTTTTTTCTAAATAAGAGAATCCTGGTTAAATACATAGGCGGTGATGTGACTAATTTTACATTAATATATTTTGATGGAAAAAAAGGGCATAAAGGCATTAAAATTGTTTTTGCCACTAACGGAAACAGACACATGCTCTCTCACAAACAGCGTGTGCTTTTGAAACTTCTGTTGTGACATGTAAGCATATCATGATTTTTTTGGTAGGTGTTGTATCTTGGCTACAAGCCCATCACCTCTCAAATCTCTAAATGATAGATTTGAGGTTTGTCAGCAGGAAATCTGGCCTGTACTTCCTGAACAAATGAGAGGAAATCGCTCAGTGTGATTAGAACAGGCACCCACACTCACTTCACTGTTACCAACAGCAACAAAAAGCCTTGTCTCTATGTCTGAAAGCTCATCTCTCAACATGACCTCTCGCCCTGGACATCCATGTGTCTCCAAATCTGGTTAGTGGGCAGACAGACCAGTGACAGACTGAGCCACACTATCTCTGTCAGGGGAGCAGTGACTCACCATGCACACCCACACAAAAAAAACACACAGTGTCAAGACAAACAGGACATAAACATAAACTCTCATTTGTCCACACACAGAACTGTATTACAACACAGACATAAGGTCATTGAGTGACTGAAGAAATTTGGGTGGGGCTGTAAGACCCAGACATATTGAGGTCAAATATGCGTAGACAAAAGGCCACGAGGGGAGCTCTATCAACACAGTAACACTCTGTCCAAAGGATATGTCTTGGAGTGTTGCTAACAAACACACGCACTTTCAGATAAAGCCTTCGCTGTAGGCCAGCAAGCACTTCAGCTCTTATTGGTCTCACATGACTCAAGCCTCTAAAAACAGAAAAAGTCAGTCCTTCTTGCTGACGTGTGGAACAATATTTTTCAGCAAACAAGTAACCTAACGGTATGCTTGACTATGGATTTTATATTTTAGTAAGGATACACATAAAACATCAATTATGCATGAACAGTGCATGTCAATTTTTGTGATGTGAGGTTTTTCCTAAGACTTGCGTCACTCAAACCCTTAGAGTCAAAGTGAAGTTGCATTTTCAACACAGAAGGCACCATAAAAAATTTTTTATCTCTGCCTTTCACCAAGAGGAAATAGAGGATGCCAGTTTTTAAGAACACATACAAATCTGTGGTGGTACAAGATACAATTACTCAAGTTCTGTAATTAACTTAACTGTTCTTTTACTTTACCTGAGAATTGTAATTGTATGCTACTTTATACTTCTACTCCACTAAAAATGTTTTACCTTTTACTTTGACAGCAATAGTTACTAGTTACTTTACAGAATAATGTTAAACACAAAACAAATGATCAGCCTCTAAGATATGATGGTTTGTTGTGGACTTAAGCCTAACAGTAGGCTATATAAAGTAGTTCAAATCAGCTCCATCTCAAGCAACTACATCATTAAAATGCTGTAATAAATAACACTGGCCATTTTGTGTAATGAGTACTTTTGCTTTAACTATATTTTGAAGGCAGGCTTTAACTTGTAACAGAGTGAATTTTCAATGTGTTATTGATATATTTACATAAGTAAAGGATCTGAGTAAGTCTTCTACCGCTGCATGAAATCATGAACCCACAGGCTTCTTCTCTTAAAAATCTTACATAAGGCATCCAACCTTCTCAGTCTCTTTCATTCTCTCTTATCGTGGCTCTTGCTCTCTCCTCATTTCTTTTCCACTTCCCCCCTCTCTTGTACACAAATTAATCCTGTGCAATTTCAGCTGAGGCTTTTCTCTGGCTGAAGAGGGGAGAACAGGGAGTGGACAGCAGTACAGGATAAGTAGCACTACATCCACAAGAGAGAGCATTGCCTCCTCTCAGCTCGCTCAGCCCACAAAGACAAACAAGCAGCATTGCCTATTTAGGAGTAGTGCGCTGGGCTGGTGAGAGCATTGTTCCATGTGTTTCATCAACTCTGTCATCTACACTCAGGCACACACCCTCTCTTTCAGCCTCTGTCTCTCTGCTCCATCTGCAAGAATAATTGATGAAACTCTCTTCTCAACAAAAGCATGCCTCTGCCTTAATAAACTTACGGGCACCAATGCTCCCAGTTGCCTTAGTGTGGCAAATGTCCTGCCTTTGGCCCACTGGAGAGAAGACCCCACAGGAACTGACATTCAACAGCTTCAATGAAAATGATTGATATAAATTATACACTATACATACCAGGCTTTATGAATGAATCATCTGTAACTGTGCTTTTAGATTTGGACACTGCTTTTCAGCTGATTTTACATCAAAAATTTAAAATAAAGAATTCTAAGACACATATTGTAGTCTTTAAAGTGATTTATAAATTGCTGCAAAAAAAACACTTAAAAATCAAGTCCTAGAGAAAGAGCAGTCTTTTCAAGTCGAAAGCGGGTTAATTTAATACTCAGTAAAGTACAAAATTTTTATGAGTTTTGAAGGATGGTGAAGTCATATTGGAGCCACAAGGAGGTCGAGTGTTCCAGAAAAGGGGCTGTAATCTCCAAGTCTCTTTAATGACATCAAGCATTTGGTTTGGCAGCTGCCCAAACCAGAAGGGAGGAGAAGGAAAGCTGATGTATGTTTTAACAGTTTCGAGGCACACACGGTACCTTTGGGCTCTGCTGTTCAATATACAGAGGCCAGCAGCACAATAATATCACTACACACCTTTTGATCTACAAGATATAGATCTAATGTAATCCAAGAAAATAGTCCTGCAGCGATTATTCCCTGCATTACATTACACATTCGGACATTACAGCATGTATGAGGGAGGGGTTGTCAAATTATTAGGTACAGTTAACTTTATAGCACAGAGCAACACAACAGTTTCACTAATGATGTCCTCAAGAAGGACGACAGAGCTGAATCTACACCTCTATGACACTATGTCAACAAAATGAAATATTATCAGCTCCATTAATAGGTCTTTTTATTGCAGGACTATTGCATCAGGTTACACTACATACTGTTATTGGTTATCAGTGGTGAAAGAACTTGTGTGAAGTAGCAATACCACACTATTTATATACTTGAGCACAAGTCTTATTTATAAGCATTATTTTAATGTTAGAGCTGAGTTAACTTTAAGTGCTTTATATATTTTTGTGAGGTTTTGGTTGTAACAGTGCATCATATTTTCCAAATATTGTATAATATTGTATTATTGTATAATAATTTAAAGAGTAAACAAGTACAATATTTCCCTCTGAAATGTATAGAGGAGTAGAAGTATAAAGTAGCATAAAATGCTCATTCTTAATTAAGTACCTTAGTCCTTGAATACTTTTCCATTAAAGTTATTATATAGTATATAGCATTATAGTTTTATTATCAACAACGTCGTTTTTCACGTTGAAAGGAAAATCCATAGAATAAGACTCACTCGGTGTCAGAGAACAAATAGGCTTCATTTTGTTAACTGATCCAAAATATAAAAACATGAACATATAGGATGGACGTATAGAGATATAGGCAGATAGATAGCCCACAATACATGCCATTGCAGTGCCAAACAAAGCGCATCACCTGTTACGCACATTTCAGTAGCCTATTTTTCAGTAAGTACCTTCAGTGTAAGAGAGGATGTAACTGACTCTAATTATGCCGGAAACCTCCAACAGATAAGATAATAGCAGCAATCACGCATTTGGCACAACTGTACTTAAATTGGCCAAATAAACAGCCTTGTGGTAAACGTCTTCAGTTGTGCTGCCTGTTTGTTATCACCTGAAGTGAACTGAGCAGCTGCCTAATAATCGGAGTTAAACACAGCTACGGTGTTGGACTCACCTCTACAAAGCGAACAGATGAGCGTCTACACCAGCAGTGCGTCCGGTGGGCTTTGCTTAGAGGTAAAAATCTGCGGAGGCAGCGCAGCTTTAAAAGACGAGCCGAGAAAAAAAAAACACATCTGCGGACATGAGCCAAACCTCTGTAAGCTCTTGTAAACAATGACCTCAACCAGGAATTTACAAGCTCTCTTAGTAAAGTTCTCATTGGCGCTGCACTCCAAGCAAACGGGATCATGCAGAAAAGAAAGTCAAAACTTTTTCTGCATCAAGACCACTGAGACTTAACAATTACATTTTTTGTGTGTGTTAGAGGCAGGCCTGCATTGTGCAGGGGTCTGCACTTATGATATGAATTATCATAACAACATTTGAAAATGTCTATTGTTTACAAAAGATGAGTGACTTGTCAAGTTGACACACTTTTGTCCTACTTCTCTGTTGGCCCCACTCGTCTCCTTCTTTGGTAATGAATAGAGGAATTACATCAAGATGACTCATTCTCAACCCGAAGTAAATACACGCAGCCTGTAAACGTAACCCTCAAGGTTAATCCATCACATTTACAAATGGATGATGAAATGCCCAAAAGGTGTTCCTGTTATATAACACAGATGCCAGCTTTTAGATCAACCGCGTCACTGAGACTAAACAGCCGTTTGCATCACAGTTTGAATCTCCATCCACGGAGATAAACATCTGACTAAGTTTAAGAAAGAGGTGAGTGAGGATTCATTTGTTAGTAGGCTACAGTGAGGGTGAATATTTGAAGGTCATGTCCGGTGTGTTTGTTACTCAAAATATGGCTTCCTATAAACTATAGCTCCAGTTTCCTGCAAAACCATGTTGTAATAAATGTCTTCTTCTTAACCATCTGTATCTGCACATGTACCACCTTATAAATGAGCTCTCAATAGTGACCCCTTACTGTACAGGACTGTATAATTAATTAGCAAACATCATTAAAGTCTGTTATTCCATTGGATCTGTGTTCTGTGGTCTGTGCAGGTCCTGTTGTCATGAACATCTGGCTGGAGATGCTTCACCCTGCATATCTGCAAGCTTAATGGCAGGATGTAATTTTACAAAAGGGGCATTTAGGGGGGGCAAACAAGAATCCAGTATTTGGGTAATTCAAATGACACAGAATGTGTTGTTGTAATAGAATATGCGACAGACCTCTTGTCTTCCAGTTTGTGCTGTCCCCTTTTTAGTGGGAGTGAAGCAGGGCATCATTGATTATCCCCTGCTGTTACCTAGCTATAGAAGCCGGTGGATTCGGTCACTCTG
Source organism: Micropterus salmoides (assembly GCF_014851395.1). Lineage (NCBI taxonomy): Eukaryota > Metazoa > Chordata > Actinopteri > Centrarchiformes > Centrarchidae > Micropterus > Micropterus salmoides. Next base: position 22,992,130 of record NW_024044237.1, read on the forward strand.
CCTGCCTCTCTCTGGGCATATGGTTTGTTGTTTGGGTTAGGCTTGCGTTTATTTTCTTTTTGTTCACTACATTTCACTGTACACACATGCAGAGACTCAACACACTACTAATGATACTGATTTACATACTTTATATCTCCATTTTTGGATTTATACTTTTGTTAAATAAATCTTTAGTTAAAAGTCATGTGTTGTCCTCTCCTTTTTGTCCTCCATTTGAGCCGGGCTGTGAAAAGTGTAATTGTTTTTATAAAAAGTACAATAATTCACTGGAGTGAGATACTTTTTGCTTAATTTAATTAATACCACTATACAGATTGACTTTTGAAAAGCAGCAAATCAGCACCTGGTGGAATAATTGTTGAGTAATTTCAACTTGGGGTGAGTGGAAATGAACAGGTTAAAAGACAAATTCAGTTGAGAGACAGATATCGGCTAGATAAGCTAGAATAAGTGGCCCTTTAAAACTACTATTTCCTCCCTGGACTGTAACTCCACCATGGACATTCTTGAGCAGACTGGAGAGAGTTGTGCCCATATTAGGAACATGTTACCTGATATCTGGCACAAATCATGCCTGGGAAAATAAAATGCCATTGGTCTGGGATGTGCAGGGCACAGCCTTCATATTCACACCACTCTGCCCCTTGATCTTGGTGTGAATGAGTTAAATTTGTCCTAACAACAGTTTTTATTGGGGGGCTGAAAAGATTAGTTTGTGTTTTCTGGTTCGTTTAATCATTGACAGCAAAAAAGTGACAGAAAAAAGTGACAGAAAAAAGGTGGATCAGCTCATGATGATATGTGAGCTTGGTGAGTGTTTGATCAACTTGGAAGATGAGCAATGTGCGTATTTCACATGGTGCTTTTTAAAAAATGTATCTTTTCAATAAATACAGCATGAGAAGGAGCCATTTAGCCTTCGCATCACACACTAGAGAAGGTTTGAAGCATCCAGGGTCAAAACAGAAACCTCTCTTCCAGAGTTATCCTACAACAAGAAGGAATAATCCAGTATTATTAATCACAAGTTTAGACTATTAGATTGGAAGATAAGTGTGCCCAACTGTAGAATTTTATCTCCATGGATTCCCAACTTTTGAAGCTGAAACAGTGTCTACCTATTGTGACCAGTGAATGGTTTCTACTCAACTTTCAGAGGCATGAAGAAATTAAACAATCTAGAGTTCCATAAGAAAGAAAGCAAAGAGAGAATTCTGAAAAATAAACCATATTTTAGAGTAGAAATAACGTATGTTTTTTTTAACTCATTTCCTGCTCATCTCATCTTGAATGCTTACTTTTTAAACCCTTTGGTAGGGTCTGTAGCCCCATGTTGGGAACCACTGCATCCCAAACATTTGAGGTTAGCCCTGCTTTAGACCAGCCCCCTGTCTGAAGTTGACTTTATCCCACTGGAATATGTGACAATGTTTAATAGGTTTTAGGGCCAGGCTACTTGCCATATTTCAAGGTTATAAAGATTATAAACCTGTTCTTAGCATAATGTGAAAATCCCTTCTCAGATTTATGCAACTCAAATGAAATCACTTCAGGCACTAATCTTCTTTCATATTTCTTGTGGGTGGGATGATCGCTGGAGCTCGACAGGTACATTCTTATACAACGCAGACATCAAATAAAACAGGGATGCAGGTAAATGAGGAGGCAATTACAGCGAGGGCTTTAATCAAAAGCACAGGCTTCTGTTTATTGACCGTTGCACGCACATGAACAGGTGAGAGTATATTTACACAGATGTAAACAGTCAATACCTGCAACATGGAGGAAAGGAGAGAGAGAACACATTGTCTCCCTTTCTCTCTTTTTGCTCGCACACACACACACACACACACAAGTACACACATTCATATGCACTTGCAGGCGCACAATCACACACAGAGAAAATTTGCAGTATAAAGATCGAGTGGACTGTCTGAAAACACAAAGCACAGCAGGCCTCTTTGGTCAGCTACTTCAGACAAGATTTCCAATGATCAAAGCCCATTACAAGTCACCATTCAGAGAACAGAGAGGGAACACATACCAGCAGAGCAGTAGGCAAACACCAAAACCTATATCAGCATTTGCAGTTTTCACATTATTTAATGTGTCAGTTGAAGAACAGTGGCGCATAATCCTGCATGTATATATATATATATTTTTTATTTTTTCGCCATCAGTGGAAGATAATTCATGCTCTGTAGACATCATGGCAACAGCATTCAGACAGCACTTTGATGCGAACATACATACAAAGTACCTGAATGGTAAAATGATAAGATGGTACAACAGTATGAAAGGGCTTTTATCCCTCTCAGCTGTGATGTGGAATTAATTCTTTACAAAGTAACATCAATGAACCAACTTAACTTCTACTGAACATGAATTCGAGGTTCATTAAACTGACATGAATTTGCCCAGTTTTCCACAACCCTCCAAAACATACGGTAAATAATAGAAAAGCAGCTGTTAGACAAAACAAATATCATAGCAAAATAATAAAACATTCTCAGTGGACAGAGTGCAAATCATTTTTTTACTTCATTGTTTCCCCTCTACAAAATATAATTCAATGACAACACAAATAAAATGTATAAAATGGTGGAAAGAACAAATCATTTCCTGGCCGATGTGTGGTGTCAAGAGGCATGTCTGATTAATAAAAAAACACTTTCAAGAAGTTCCTGCACAGCAGAAGATAATTGTTGACTCTTCCTTCCACCTCTGTATCATCCCCAACACACACACACACACACACACACACAGGCCTAACTATCCTCATATTTCTCTCTTATCATCGATTTCTGTCACTCTCTTCTTTAACCCTGTTACCAGCCTCTTGCATCCATTTTGCATACATGCACTTTTCTGGCTCACAGAGAGGATGAACCGCACAACCATTAAACTACGTCGCCATGTTATGAGTGTTTCCTGGCTTCTGTCCATATCAACACAGTGTTGCCACAGTGACACCCTGTCAACGCTTCCTGTTAAACCCGCATTAACAGCTGCTGTACTCCGCACTCGAAGGAGATCACTAAAACTTCAGTTCCAGGCTACAAGTTAAATGTAACACATTCATTCACTAGTACCCTTTTAATATTACGTATTTTTAAGACTTTATGCGTCTTAATGCTGTCAAACTCCTGTTTAACCACAAACCATTAATCAAGAACGATACAGCAGAGAGAAACATCCAGCATGGAAACAACTACTGTTGTTCTATTTCAGCAATCCTCAAAATGATAACCTGCCACAGTACCACAAAAATATCTGCTCATTTCAGGGATGAATTGATTAGAATAGTCCTCTGGGGCCCTTCCCGTCTTATTCACTGACTTAATGGCATCACTGAATAAAATCTAGGGCTACAACAATTAGTCGATTAATTGTTCAGTAAATCTAATATTTTAAAGCAAAAATGCATCAAAACCAGACATTAAAATATGTCAACTTGAGCTCTGGGAAATTGTGATGGCCATTTTTCACACAAAATTGTTTAATCGATTAAATAAAATAAATAAAATTTAAATCACTGATAGCAGCTCTAATAAAGTCAGACAATGTATTTTGGATTTGCCAAAATTATACTCACAAAATCATTTGTGTGCCTACCAATAACGGTACTTTGTTCCATTAGTGTCAAATTTATCCACCTGTGTGTGTCATTGGGTCATTTAATAACAAAATTTGATCCAAAGTCTCGACATTAATGCACAATCGTAATAGAAAATGTACGCACAAAGCTATATGTGTATGACAAATATGGTTCAGCTTAAAGTACTTAAGCTCTGTTGCAAAAATAATACAAAATACTTTAAGGTTGTCTGCATTCAGTTTTCACAAAATGTCAAAATGCAGGACAGAATGGCACAAAGCTTTCTCCATTAAAACTCATTTGGATCTCGTTTTCAGAACAGCCCTTTGTTCTGCTGTGAGCAACATCAGCTTCGAAAATAAGGTGTAAAGTCCCTCTCTATGTCACAGTCAAAGGTCATTGAGAGAGATCCACAACTTTCACTGCCAGGTTACACTGCATCAGCTCATATTGTTACACACTATTTACAAGCAATTAGCACAAACTGACAGCCCAAACACCCACGGAGTATATTGCTACCTTATGGACAGAGGTGTAAGTTTAGTTTTTAGTATTATTTTCTTTTTACAAAGGAAAACTACAACTGCTATGACTGCCCATCCTGAACTGGCTCTGCTTTCCGGAGCTGTTGGGTTGCCAGGCTTTCAACTACAATTCCCAGGCACTTGATTGTGACAAAATGTACAGTAAAGTTGTCCACTGGGTCAGCACGCCTCTGATGCACAGAGACAAGGCAGCAACATTCAAGGTCAGACCCAAAACACAAAGTCCCCGACCTCCCATACAAAGAAAACAACAAGCATCCTCAGCATGCATATCAAAGTTATAATACTCTGTGATATACTGTACATCGACAAATTAGCTAGTGCTCGATACTTGCATTTACACACTAACACATGCTGCTAGACCTCTGTGCAATGCTACAGTAAGGTAACTGACACACAACCGAACTAAGATTCAACTGAATACCAAAAAATCCTGCAAATAAATACGACTATTTTACAATTATGGCAGATGCCAAAAAGGTGTGGAAACAAGCAGAACGAGAATGAGGTAGAGACAGTGATTTGCCACTAGAGGAAGTGAGAAAATGTAACAGTTAGGATATGTGCGGGAAAAAAAAGAAAAAGTGAGAGCAGTGCATCAAGGTACGAGAACAAAAAGTGGAAGAGTGAAAGAAGGAGTGGGTATTGGTCGATGGCTCGGGTCAGTGATAGTCGGACGGTTGTCTGGGTCTGCGTTGAGGGACTATCCTCACATCCGCAAGCGGTTGTGGGGGTCTGTAAATGGCGGCTCTGAGTCATCCATGGGCAGCACCAGACGTGTGCCCCTCATCACGAGCTCATGATCGCCATAAGCCAACTCTCTGTCCAAGTCATCAAAGGAGGCAGCACCAGCAAAGCCTGGGCCGCCGCTGGTGTGGGCGCCTGTGGCATCTGTACTGACGGTAATGTCGCCATAGGTCAGGCTGATATCGCCGTCGTTCAGGATGAGGTCAGAGTCGTCATCTTTGAGCTGGCACTCATTCTGGTGAGAGGGGAGAGGATATCAAACACTCACACAAGCCAGAATCAAGCACAAGAAGTGATTTAAATACTCTATACCCATTGAATAAAGCAAATTCTTTTCCAATAAAGGTTGTAAGTCTGGTTAATGAGTATTAATGTTTCCTCATCTGCCCAGTAAAAGTGTCAAACTGAACCTCTGTGCTTTACGATTCATCAAAATGACCTTTTTCACCCATTAATACAGGATAAAAACTTAACAAATACAGCTCAGTCAAAAATAGCTCCTGTATGAATCAGTGTCTGACCTCATAGGCCTGAGGACTGGTGAGGAAGCGGGCGAGGGGGCCGCAGCAGGGAGGCAGCGTGGCCGTGAGAGGGGGGCCGCTGTGAGTCAGGATGGGCTTCAGGTAGCTGGAGGGGGGGGGGTTGAGTCAAGGACATAATAACGTAGAGAAGAAGAACTAAGAAAGACTGATTAGACACAACAAATAGAAACAAAAAAGGAGTCTTGTAAAGATATGATTAATCAATGCTAAGTGTATTTTGAAAAAACTATCTTGTTCAATTCAACATTAAAGTAATTAATTTAGGTAAAACTTATTGACCTTCAAACTACACAGCTAATGAAATAGATCATTTGTCTTCCAAGTCTATACACGGTGCTCCCTCTGCTGTCTGACGCTGTGAACAACAGTCACTCAACTAGAACATGTTTGATACCAGTAGTTAGAAACAGAATCAGAAAGAGCTTTATTGCCAAGTAGTATTTTACAAGTACAAGGAATTTGCTATGGTGATACACAGAGAAATAAACATACAGTATATAAAATATATAAAAATGGCATAAACAGACATCTGTTATAAAAATATATGTCATCCTACCTACAGAGGTGCAGTTTTTGCACAGGATTAGCAGTTTGCAACAATCACCCAGGTTTGAATTCTATTCTTGTTTTTTTAAATGGTATTTTGTGACTGTGTGATGATTTCTGCTGTTTAGGTTATATTTTGTTGTGTACTTTTATTTAGCTTTAAAATTTCTGTGTCAGTGGTGCAGCATTCTTTAGAGGCCAACCATAGCTCTCATAATAGTTGTGAAAAATGACAACAACCTATTAAAAAAATTATCTTTGAGACAAACAGGTTGTTTTTTTCTTCTTGACCTTTATGTAATTAATAAAAACTAATAGTCTGTTGCCAAAGGATACTTGTGGTCGAAGTTGTACCAAATTCTGAAAAGCCAGGCACTTTCTTGTTTGGTGCTTCTTCTCTCTGAGCCTTCAACGACACTCATCTGTACAAACACAGAAAATGTGGTTTAGGCGTTTTCCTACAGTCATTATAAAACACTCACGTCACGGTAATGTGTATTTCATAAGGGCCCCACTTACTGAGTTATCTTGATCAGAGTCCACCCCCACACTGTTTAAGGAAAAACACATGTAAATCAGTTGCAATTATAAACTGTCAGAGCAAAACAGTGCTGTGAAGCGTGTTTCTCCCGTTTAGCAAGTTCCTGAACGGCAAGGTTTCATGAAAAGGTGGATGTATATAAACGGCCTCTAGCATTCAACAGGGCCAAAGGTTAAATTGAATGATTCTTGCAGTTTTTACCTGACAGGAGAACCAGATGAGTTAAATATGGGGGCCATAAAGTCTTAACAATCAGAAAAAAGCATCAGAAAAAGTAAATTCCTCTGACATTATCTGCAATACTCTGAGTTGTCAAACCCTTCTGGTGTTAAAACAAATGCTAACTGCAAATCCAGTTTGACACAGGCATGAATTTGAAAGGAGAAGGAGGGGCATACCGGATATGCTGGCAGGAGAGCATCTGAGTGGTGCCACCTCCACAAATCCAAACGGTAAAGAAGACCACGAGCAGAGTGGTGGAAAACATCATCTGGCGAGCGTATGTCGCCGTGTCCCTGATGGACAGGGCGAAGGTCATCGCGCCTCGCAGTCCTGAAGAGCACGGCACAGAGAATGTTATACAGAAACAAGGATGCAAGTTCCTATATAAAAAACATCAGGTGATCTCTGTTTATCATTTAGTTTACTCACAGCGGGTTGCAAGAAACTAGATAATGTTCTAGTGCATCCACAGCCTTTATTCTTTACTCTTAAACATTTACAATACACACACAATAACTGTCTTCTTCTCCATCTGTATACCACTAACCTGCAAACATCATCATGTGCTGGAAGTTGGATCTGATCTTGTTGCGTCGTCCCAGATTCAGAAGGAACGAGAGAGGGTAGATGTTAGCAGCTCTTCCAAGGAACACTGCCAGCTGGGTTGGAACGAGGTTAAGGAAAGGACAACAAACCAGAGAGCTAGTGAAGTCTCCTCACTCGTTCTTTTTCTGGGACTAGCGGCAGCACGATATTCCTACGCTGATAATAAAGTGAGCGAAAATAGCCACTGTTGTGATCAGCCAGAAGGGTTATCAGGCTTTGTGTGTGCACCAGGTGGGTGCATTTGCAAAAGATACAAAAGCTCCAACGATGAACATGGGATTGAAGACATGGCTCTGGAAGGTGAACAGGGTCAAACCCATGTAGGAGAAAATGAAGTTCTCTGCCAGGAAATTTAACAGTTCAAACAGCTGCAACACAAGCAACAAAAAAACAGCAACATTAGTTGATGTTCAGTTTAACAGAAAAAGAGAAGAAAAACACATTTAAAAAGAAACACAGTTAAACAAATTTAACAGCTAAATACATTTGGCTTGCTTGTCTTCAACTGCAATCCCACAAAAAAAAAATTTTAATTTCAGTGCACGTGTAAAAATTGTTTGATTATATTTGAAAGTAATAATGCCCATGCCTCTTTCATTCAAACCTTCCCCCCCCCCATCGATTACACATCATTTCCCCCCTTCATTTCAAATATTTTAGGTCCAGTTACAATGTGTGCAGAGTGAAGAAAAACAAATTACGGATCAATTGCATCAGATGTTGACAGGTGAAGGTGGCTGAATGCACTGCTGAGCCACAATATCAAACAATAAATAACACACTGTGCTTTGCTAACAAAACCATTCCTATTGTATCATTTTATAGATATGAAATGAGTGAAAATGGCACATAACTAACAAAGTTGTGTGTCACCTTTATTGACATTTTCACTTTTAAAACATTACTTGCTTTAGCTGTTTGACAAGGCCACTGACTCTTTTTTTTCTACTATCAACATTTGAAGCACATTGGGAAAGAACAGAATGCGCAGTGGTGTGGTTGCAGTCCAGGTCTGACCTGCTTGGTCCTGTCCTGGGACTCAGGAGACAGGTTGTTGTAGGTATAGTGGGCCTGAGTGATTCCACAGAATAGCACTGCGACCACGCCTGCAACATACCAGAAACACAAGAGTTAGAACATCCATAAACACTGATTATTAACAATAATATGAAGTTACATTTTGTGATCCTCACAGGAAACATACTGTGCTTGCTTTAAGAGCTTTACTGTCTTACTCAAGGAAACTTCTGCAATGTGGATGGTGGTTGTGTGTGTGTGTGTGTGTGTGTGTGTGTGTGTGTGTGTGTGTGTGTGTGTGTTACCTGTAGAACCACAGGCCTCAGCCAGCAGGAATGTGCTCCATGACATGAGGAAGAACAGAGCCGTCTCCAACAGCTGGAAATCCCTCAGCTTAGTGAACTTAGTCACGTACGAACGACAACAAGTCAAGGAGTTTAACGCTCAGACACTGCACAATGAATTCATATTAAACTTATAGCTCATAGCATCATAGAAAAGCTATTTGCTTGAAATAGGTGAATCTAAAGAAATCTGTTTCAGGTGGATTCTTCAAACAAGAAAACTATATTGTAAACAAGTTCCATTATCTACTAATTTTTAGTTGAGTTTAGTTATACCACTCAGTTCAATCTGGTCAAGGTACTTTTTGTACTGTAGTAATTTTACAAAACCTAATTCATTAAACAGTAACAATTGGATATTACTAACAACGGATTATATCATTTAGACTTAATTTAACATTTAAGTATGCTTATGCTTTGTAGACATGCTCCAGTGGAAGGATTTTTACATTTTATTTAGTCTTGTTAAACTGTAAACACTGTACAAACTGTAATAATGTTAAAAATAGCCATATATTAATAAAAAAATATAATTAAGTGACAGAAAAGATATGAGTGCGGTGACAACTCCGGTGGCCACTCCCAGAGCAAAGGAGCCGCTGAAAACTCCAAGGAAAACCCCAAAAGAGTTCAGCATTGCCATGACCTCAAAGGTGTGACTGTTGTTTCCTTCTGGCTGGTATGCAACTATAGACCTGATTCAACAGAAAATACAATTATTTAATGGCAACTATATACGCCTCGTGTCCAGGGAGTTTAAATCATAGAATCATATATAAACTTTACAACTTTTTAAGCTAAGGTTAAAGCGTGTATTCAGAAAATGTATTACCTATACTGTGAACAGTCTTATTGGCTAATATTTTATTAGTAACTGCCCATACCACCACTAAACTAGGTCTTTTTGTACAGGGCACGTTTTTGAAAACACTCAGGTTTGCTAAAGAATAGGCTTGCCCAGCAAAAACTCGCACTAATATAAACTGGGAGACTTAAGATAAAGCAAAAATAGAGGTCAGAGAGTCTCAGACTCTTTAGATTTAGTCTACTGAGGTGATTTGCTGTGTTAAAGTTACATTTATGTAATGTATCCTTTAGACTGCATATATGCAGGTATGTTTCTTCTGAGGTTAAGATTTCTTGCGAGGGACACATGTTAACATAAATCCTGTACAAAGTTGGAACAAATGTAGCCACTTTCCGACAAAAAGTACCGGGGACTTTTAAGTCCGCAGATCTCTTTTCAAGGAACTAAAAGGTTCCTTCAGCCTACTAAAGACCTGCAAAAATTAGGAAAATTAACCAGCTCATGTAGGCTGTAGGCCTATACGCAGTACAAAGAGATGCACAGGCATCATTACTTGTAACCACTACCGATGAGCAAAATTTAGATTTGACTGGAATATAATTAAAACTGTAGGCTATGCTTGATCATTAAAACAGCTTTTTGTGTGGGAGTAGGGACACGCTAAAGTTTGTTACACATTTAATAACAAACTGAATAAAGCCATCAAGTTCTTAAAATAACACAGAGAAAGCAACGCAAAAATAAAATTGCGACAGTTTGGAAGATTATTACAACATTTCCAGATAACAAGAGCTGCAGATCAGCTGCAGCACTACATTTAATGCAGACGTATGATCTCAGTCTGGCATCGGCGAGACAGCTATCTGACTGTTGATTGTGATTTATTGGTTTGCAAACAACAGTGGAAAAGACAGGAGCAGTAGTAGAAAATCACCAAACATTCCAGTTAAAGCCAGTAGCTTCTAAGTGCCCATTTAGAATTTCACTGCAAGGCAAGCCCCACCCCCAAAGTACTGGTACTTTCAGAAAGTACTACCCCATCCGAGCAGGGACTTTTTGGGTGGTAAAATAAAGACCCTGAAAGACACTGAAAAACAGTGAGTTCCTCCAAAGGTTCCTAGTTCCGGGGTATAGTTCCTTTGGTCGAAACGCGGCTCATGATAATAAAAAATCCTAAATGTTATGGTCTATTACAGAAGAGGATTAAGGCCATATGTGAAGTTCTGACTTTAAACTCAGAACTCAAACACATTTTTACTTTATTGCTGTAATCATACCTTGTTTTCACCAAAGAGTGGGCATCATTACATGCTGTTAAATACACATTTTTTCAAGGTGGAAGAAAGAGAAAATTACAATCTGCCCGTAGAGCAAGAAAACCAGACTCCAGAGGTTCTTCCTCGAATAAAGACATTCTTCACTTAAGTCTGCTTTGAAAGAAAAATTTAAACATGATGACATTGTTGTCTGTGCTTTCAGCCAAAGTAGTAGCAGTAACACAACAAACTATATCTGCGCTGTAGTTGCAGCACAGATATAGTTTGTTGTTACTGTACAGTTCATTTTTTACATGTCACTTTTGTGTCATCTCGTGGTACCTTGTCCAAATAAAATCATATTTGAAAGAACCAGACAACACTTTTCATCAAACTGATCTCAAACAAAAGTGATACATTCAGCCTCTCCATCCACAGCCCCCACACTCACAAAACAAATCACCAGGCATTTTGTCTATAGGCATTCCAGGCATCCTGTCCTCTACTTGGCTTTTGTATATATAGTATTTTCAAAGATCATAGAAATATGTTCTTTGCTGACTCACAACATCAACAACTGTTTACCAAAAAGTTAAAAAATGAATGAATAAATAATTAAATCTTCCACATCTCTAGTTGAATAAGCCAGAGTGGAAAAACAAAAGGCCGGCGATTTGCTGTGTTTCTCCCAAACCACCGCAAAGGCACACAAAGCCATTCTCTACTTAGTGCACCCGTTCAATGGGCCGGTCAGAGTCTCTCCGCAGGGCTGGGCCCCTCCACTGTGCTTGCTATTATTACTTATAATTCTGTAGAAATAATAAAAATCACATGCAGAGGAAAAGAAATACTGAAGGTTAGCTTAGGGACCACTTCATGTTTAATAAAAAGCTGTTATTAGGTAATTTAAAATGTCACTGGCCGATCAATACCAAATCACTTTTGCCATTTCTCTCAATAAACCAGTTACTTAGCAGTTGTGTGCACATTCAAGATTGTATGGGACAAATGCAGACTTGTGGTTTGAGTGTGATGTCAAGAAGACAGGACGACTTACGAGGAAAGCACCAAGGCCACTGCATCGTTGAGCACACTCTCTCCAAACAGCAAGGCATACAGATCCACGTCTACCTGCAGCTCATTGAAGATAGCCAGCACTGTCACTGTGAACAGAAACACGTGTTACAACTGACCAACTTAATGATATGTTGACGTTGATGACATGATACACGTGTTAAGAGCTGTGTTTCAATACTATACTCTGTAATAGGGCTGAAACGATTCATCGATTAAATCGATTAATTCGATTACTAAAATGCATCAACGCAAATTCTTTGCATCGAGGCAACAGCACGACGGCACCTGATCAGAAAGCATCCGGTGTTATGCCAGTGGACCGCGGACAAGGTAACAGTAACTGCAACTTCAGCATTTAACTGAAATCATGATTGACTGTTGAGTTGAAGGCTAGCCAAAGTAAGCCGCAATCCTCAGCTGCAAATGTATACACGGGGGTTTGTTGTTCTCCTGGTTGGGCCGTGAGTTTGGGTTGTAACGTCACAGTCATGAGTTAACTGGGTGTTGGGGAGCTGCACCTTAGTATCAGGTGATGTTTGTGTTGGTAAAGCAGTTTGCTGTATAACACACTATGAATTTCTGCCGCCAATCAAAAGTACTTCTTAAACGATGCATCGATGAAATAATCTTTAAAAGCTTCAAGTACTAAAATCATCGTTAGCTGCAGCCCTATTCTGTAACATATGTAAAGGTATATGTTCATGATTAACATACTTTTTCTTGACTTTTTACTATACTTATACTTAAGCAACAGCTCACGACAGGCCGTAGTATACACTTATTATATCACAGGTATGGGGCGTTGTTTGGCCCAACGCGAACGGTTACCAAGTGTGGCAAAAAGAAAGTAGGCTAACAGACGCACTACAATTTCAATTTGTTTATTTCATCAACAGACATTTCTTTATTAATACAAAAAGTAGTTCCAGCTGGCTGCCGGTGGGCTATGACGGTTGCTAAGCAACAACCGATTTTTTTAAATCCGATATTCCAATATATCGGTCAATGTTCTTTTTTCTTCTTCTTTTGAGAAACACAAAACATAAACAAAAAGTATTCCTAACATTTGTTAAGTGTAGTTATGAGACCTCACCAAGATGACACGTGACATAATGCAGATTAAAAATAAACTAATTGTATTGTTATAAATATTACTTTGAACATAAGTACAGCTGACTGACATTATGTCAGCTGACTGCTGTGTATTTTGGTTGCCAACAGGGGCATTGCAGAGTGCAACAACAACACTGATAACATGACGGAAGGATACGTCTTCCTTCGATCCTTTTATCTTTTAATTGTCATTTATTGGCTGTTATAAAAACTGATTCCAATTTATCTGCAATAAGCTAATATCGGCCGATAATATTGGCATGCAGATTTATTGATCGTATCGTATGCAAATTTGAGAAATCCTTAGTTTTACAATGAATTGTTTCTGTGTCCTGTTTGTGAGAATGTTTACTACAAGCTTTGCGCAATTCAAGAGATAAACATGAATCCAGTTTATAATTAGTGTAAAAACTTTGAAGACTAAGAATAAGCATACATACCAGGGTCTGTGGCAGAGACAATGGCACCAAAGAAGAGGCAATCTGTGAAGAAGAAGTCTCCACCCAGCTGTCCCACCTGCTTCATTAGCACCACGCAGCCGTACATCAGCAGCCTGGGGGAGGAACCGTGGGTGGTTTTGGATATCATCATAAACAACACTGACTTTGTTGGCACTTTGGGCACTTAAACACCACAATAATTGACATATATGAATACTGCTCTGGCATACAATGTCTTTTGTGCATATTGTGGCTACAACATAGAGTCACACATGTGTAAATCTGAACAAATGAATATCCTTACCCAATAACAAAACAAGAAACAACTGTTCCCAGAAAGGCGTAAGCCAGGATCGATCCCATGTTAAGGAAAAAGTGTCTCTGAAAGACAAAACAATTAAACATTTCAACAGTCAGATGCATAGTGACTATTATCACCATTTGTCTCTAAAATGAGAATGAAGAAGTGGATTATAGCATTTCAGATAAAAAAAAATAGTGCCTGAAATACTACCGTACCCTTTTCAAGCTGTAACCAGCATGGAAGATGATAGGTGGTAGGAGAATATTGAAGAACACTTCAGGGTCAAAGGTCACCTGAGATGCACACAAAAAACAGTGTGATATTACAGTTCTGAATCAATAGAATTAGAAATGACACACACAAAAAGACAAAGTTGTTTTAATGGCTATTTCTAGGATGTTGCATTACAACTTAAATTAAATTTAAATTAATGAATTAATCATCAATGACACATCTGGGACAGCATGAAGTAGCTTCCAGGACAATCAACAAAATGTTGTTATAATAGTAAAATAACGAGATGGGAAAAGGGGACAGTTCTAGATTAGTGCTATATAAAAAGATGTATGTATGTGATTCTGTTGTTGGGAGTAGAGCATAATAGAATACATCTAATCTGAAAAATATCAGTGCTATTTAGTAGACAAGTTTCCAGATGTCAGAAATCAGCACATGACCACAGTGCAAAAGTTATGGCTCCAAAATGTAAAGAGAATTTGTCAACTATCTTTCATCACATTTTCAATTAAATTCAGATTAATAATTTTTTCATGTTAGAGGTGAAAAATGTAGAATATAATTTTCCAGAGGTAACGTCTTACAATATTTTGTCCAATTAACAGTCCAAAAACTAAATCCACCTGTGTTGCATTACGGCTGCGCAGCGGTTGCTGGAGCTAATCGCGGCCATTTGTCATTTTATTCAATTCTTGTGAGTTTACCAGATGCAGCTCCAGCGCTTCCCAGAAGCGCCCCAGACACGGCTCTCCACTCCGCAGAGAATAGGTAGCTAGTCTATTTTTGACGTAAGCCGCGTCAAGCAGCACAGAGCAGATCGACCCGGGCAGGAAGTCAGAGAGCAGCATAGAGAATCCGGTCAATTATCAAAAAAATTAAATATTGTGTGCAGACTCCCAATCATAAAACAACAATAAACACGGTTAAAACAGACAAAAAAGAAACCATTTAACTACGTAGGCTACTTAATCATAGTAGAAGCACAAAAAACAAGCATGGATTATCAAAACAAAACCTAAACATGTCAGCAAAATCAGGCAGGCAAAACGCACTGATAGATGAAAACCGCGGCACAGCCGGGGTCAGTGAACTTTTGGAGTAAGTGATTCTGCAGGATTGGATTGTTGATATTTGAACTAAACTGCCAAACAAATACCCCCCTCCCTTAAGTGCTCCCTCAGAAGCTCCACCCCCCTAAATTTCTCCAGCATTGAAATGCCTTCACCCATCCCTGGTCATATAACTTTCTTTTCCTTTTTGCCTGTTTCTCAGCCTGTCTCCTTCTTCACAGTGCCTGGAGTAACAGTAATGTATTGAACTCTCTCTTACACAGCCCCACTGCCCTCATCACTCCTGTGCAAGGGCACAAGTTGTTGCTGATTGGCTGGAGCAATGTTGTGTGGCAAGATCCACCCCACTTTCAGGGTGGGCCAGGGTTGTGTGTGAAAAACAGTTTTTTTTTTCAGAGCACACACAAAACAGAGAGCTAGAAAATAATATTCAATGAATTTAACAATAAGTGTTCTGGATTAAAATCACTTACTATCCATTTAATTTTCTGTCGATTGACTAATCAATTGATGGATTGATTCAGTGGATTGATTCAGCTCTTTATTATATTGCAGGATTAACAGTAGAAAAAAAATAAACCTGTGTGGATAACTATATAGAAACTTCACAACAGTGCATTGGCTTTGTGAAGCACTTTGTAACATAGCTTTTGAAAAGTGCTCTATATATATATAAAGATTTTATTTATGTTATTGTAACACATCCATAAAATGTGATCAGTGGTACAACTTCTTGTGGTCAGACATCACTTTTCTGCCTGAGTGTAACATGATGGCCTGTACCTTTCGCAGCATCTCATTATCTTGCACGTCGCCCACTGCGTTGGCATTGATCTCTCCTTTCAGAGTGTACTCATAGAATTTGCCACTGACGTTGATCAGCAGAGTGGCAGGGCTGGCATTAACGTGGCAGCTCATCGTAACATTGCTGATGTCCCGAGGAACATGGATGCCGTAGCGCAAGACCACGCCAACAAGTAAGCCTGGGAAAAGAGGTGAAAAAGAGGTGCGACACATAGGATACAGAGGGCAGACAAATTAGATACACTCAGATGATGATTCTCAAAAACTAAAAAAAACTAAAATAAAAAACATGCATGCATTAAAGGCACAGCTCTGCCACACAGGTGTTTTAAATTATTTTGGCCGGATCAGCAAATTAGATCTGTAGTCAGGAGAAATTTGAATGGAGCTATGAGGAGAACTGTATGATGTTACCAAACACTAGATACAATCAAAATGATGACACAACAGTCAACCAGCATGAACAGTACCTGCTGGAACTGACACATTATGGTGTGTGTGTGCTGAGGTTTTAGCAATTATTGAAACAAGTCACTGTAGATACAAAATGTAACATGATTCTACTACACCAAGACCAACCTCTCATCCACTCTGAATAGCTCTGGAGATTTTGACATCTCATACTAGTTTTAAATAAAAATGAAAGTAAAGATCACTGCCAGCCCAGTGAGTGGTGTCTATCCCATCAGGTGAAGGAAGGGTTTATTTTGGTGTCTGGGTGAAAGAGGAAACTGTCAGTTATCACTTTGTGTAGCCTGCTCGAAATGACACCTACTTCAACCACATTCATCGTTGGCCTTAGAGAAGTGAGAATGTCGATAAGTAAATTTTTTCTTGGCTTTTTCATGCTATGTGTTCTCTCCGGGTGGGGGACAAAAAATACTTATCTGCTTGTATGTTATTTTCAAGACAGAGCAGGGTGCACACAGGGTGTCTATACTGCCGTAACTACGCTTGTTACCTTACAGCATCTAACTACCTGAACGGCCTATATGTCCTAATGCGCTGCAGCTTAGACAATTATTGCCAGGGGTGTAAGCCTGGTATTGACGAGCAATCATCTAAAATCTAATCATGAGCAGAAAATGAAAGTAATAACACAGATGACGTCTCAGTCACGCTGGAGCATCTCACCATAAATCATTGCCAGTCCGGTTTCGTGCAGAAACCTGAACCGCCGGTGTTTGAACAACCAGATGGTCAGGATGGTGAGGGTGAGGAGCATGATGAAGATGAGTAGGTCTGCGCTGTCCTGCCTGTGGCTCTCCTCAGCCTTTTTCTCTGTGTCGATGTTCTCCATGGCACTGTCTTCCTGAGGTGATGATGCTCGGCAAACACAGATGCATACGGACAGACTCACTAGGACGAGCAGCCACAGCGTCCTCGTTGCCCTCCAGGCATTGTTGACAGTCACTTTAAACACCATTTCAGCTGGTCGGCCTTCAAATGCTGCAGTGTGGTCGTAGATAAAAGCAAACTTTCCGCAAATTTTATTCACGAACTGGAGGGGGAGGAGGAGGTGAGAGTAGAACGACGACGGCAACGGACGAATCAATTCCGGCCCGGAAGTGAAAACTACCCCCCCGAAAGTGTACATTGTATATTTCAATGTAAAAGCACCATAGGAGAACCTTTCAAGCTTAAACCAACCCTAAATGACAGATCGTATCGTTACGTATTGTGTGTAATAGACACAACTTCTGAATTTAAACATATATGGATCTGGTCGTTTTTCATGGAGTATTTCCATAGTTGATGATACTAGCTCTAACCAAGGATTTTATTATGAAATCTCCCCTATTCTCATATTAAACAGGAAGTGAGACGAAATTGTATTTTTTTATTTAATCTATTATTTCTGTTATAATCATGGTAGAACAGGATCTTATAGTAATCTTTACTCTTAAGCAACATTACATTTTAAAGATTAATAGAATTAAAGATTCCGATTTCTCAGGGTGTTTTGTAATGACGGTTTTGTTCAACTAACACCAACGTTACATGTAATGCATCTATGCAAAATCAGCCAACTACAATGTTGATATTTGTTTTCCCTAAATATTTGATATTTGAGTATCACTTTTCCTCCCGAAACTCGACAGCAAGTCCCGCGATACCAAATAAAATACGTCAGTTAATGTGACGTTCCCGCATATAGGAAATTGTGGTTTTATAACGGATAAATTCCGTATAAATTGAGTAACTCTAAACCTTTATTTATAGTCTTTGAAACTGGGCAGTACATTAATAACATATCTGATTCAAAAAAATAAGAGAGCTGTGAAAACACTTCATTTGCGCTATTTGTTAAATGATCTTCTATGAAACTCCCATTGGCTCTGTTCATGTCTTGAATATTCTTGTCCTTGTTCAAAATTCTAGTAAAAAAACGTAAACACACACACACACACACACACACACACACACACACACACACACACACACAAATAAAATTAATTTCACAATTTCCGATGACCACCTGAATGCAGCACGAGTCTGCGTTACACCATTCGTCTTGGTCAAAGCTATGTTTGCTTGGTGTTGCTAAGCGGTGTCGATTTTTAATGAAAAGCGTATCTACCTTTACCTGTATTTTCATAATTTAACCACATTTATGCAGCTGCGCCGTCCACATTGCTAAAACGAAGATGACATCTAAACTGAAAGGTATGTTATAAGCCTTTTTACCCTAATAACTACCAGGCTAACATGGCTAACGTTAGACGCTCTCTTTTGTAAAAACGCTGCCTTTGCTACTGAATTTGTGTTGAAATACATTATTAGTGATAAAAATAACGCAACAAAATCACGACTATTTGGTTGCTGCGACATGTGAACAACAGTGGTGACAAGTCAAAGTCTGGAGCAATTTTATCAGGGTTGTCTGTAATGTTAGCATTATTATACTTATGTTCGCTGAGGTTATAAATCTGCTTCATTAGCTTAACGTTACACAAACTGTGTTATTATACCATTATTATTCACCTGAAATTTAATCTGTTAATGATAATGTTAATTTATATATGATGTAATTCGGCAAAACACAGAGGCCATTCATACTACGGTGTATCAAACTAGATGCTGGTAAACTTCAGTTAGTCGTATTGAAGTAATAAAAAAAATGAATACTTTTGAGAGAAGTTATGATACTATTGGTTGTTTTGTATATAGTGATGATGGCTGAAAAGAGATGTTTTATTTTGGCTACTTTATTTTTTACCACCAGGAATAAAAAGCCAAAACTTAAATATTACTGTACATCATTTTATATTCTCCATCAGACTTAATGTATATCAAGAAGATGTTATCTATATATGTCTGAGCAAGAATAATAAATATGCAGTGCCAAGGCAGAATAGAAACATTAGGATACAGGTAGCAAAAAATGTTCAAATTTGAAAGAAGCTTATATATGAAATCAATTATGAGACAATAAATAAAAACAGGATGAGCATTAAAGTTGTTAAAGAGGATTGTGAGTTTTATTATTTACTCCAAAATGTTAATCCACAAATTAGTTACATTTCTTAACAGCAAGTGCATGGTGCGCTTTGGTTTGAGTGTGTTTCCTTTAGGTGGTAAGTTGTGTTCGATAAAGTTCTCAATCTAAGAAGCCTGGTCTGAGGGAAGGGCTGTACAAGCTCAGAAATATGAAATTATGAATAGCTGCCCGTGTCAAATATCATTGTGTTTCTAGTGTATTGTATTATAGTTTCATAAATCCATGCAAAGCAACAAGGAAGCTATTTTACCACTTTGTTCATGGTGATGTGTTTCGACTCTAGTTGGGAAGGTCGGCTCCAAGAATAAGGAGGATGCTCCTTATGAATTGGAGAGCCAGTTTATCCTGCGGCTTCCTTTGGTGAGACTGCTGCGCCTGCTGAAACTTATTATTTCTACGAAATTCACCGTGACCTTTTGCTTGAAATGCTGTGAATTCATCGTCCTATTTGCTCATCTTTTACAGGAGTATGCCTCAACAGTAAGAAGGATTGCCCAGTCTAGCAGTATGAACATGAAAGACCGACTCACCATCGAGTTGCACCGTAAGTTTGTGTATCTGTAGTCTTGGTAACTTGTATTTATGTTTGCTTGTGTGATGTCATTGTTCAAACACAACTTCAATTTGTCTTCTGTCAGGGTATCCATTTGAAATCCAGTGCAGAATTTTTTAAAACTTTAAAATGCACTGATATCTTTAAATGAGCACTACTGACATATTTCAATCCACAAACATTGGAAATTAACATTCTTTTAACTGCACATATTTGGCATTTTTATGGCATTTATTTTTATGGTAGGCTTATTTAGTTTTGTTGGGACACATTACTAACTAGGGCTGAGTCATTAATCAAAATATTATTAAAATCGCAATATGGCCAAGTCCTGGCTTACAAATCATTTTCTCCAGACGTAAGGAAACATGTATGTTACAGACAATTTCAAGAACTATCTGCAGTGTTTCCCATACGTTCATTTATTTGTGGCAGCCCACCACAATATCAACGCTGATCGATTTCTTTTTTCTTTTTTGTCTTTTTTTTTTACTAGGCCTATTTAAAATTGTAAGGAGCCTAACTAATAAGGAGAGATATGTTTTTTTCTGTGAAAAACGTCCTCAAATGTCCAGTTTTGTCCGCAACCCACAGATAGTCAGGTCTACTGACATAGATGAGTAAAGAAACCAGAATCAGTAATCAGTAATAAGTTGGCGATTAATTTAATAGTTGACAACTAATCAATTAATCAATTAATTGTTGCAGCTCTAGTGGTTACCCTTGTCTCACACACAGCATTTCATCATTATCAATTATGTCATCCCTCTTCTTTGTAGCTGATGGTCGTCATGGTATAGTGAGAGTAGACCGTGTTCCTTTGGCCTGCAAACTGGTGGATCTGCCCTGTATGATTGAGTCTCTGAAAACGGTGGACAAGAAGACATTTTACAAGACTGCTGATGTCTGCCAGGTAAACCACTGCATTGGCATTACATTTAGGTGTCATCTTCATTAGATACATTGCTTATTGTTCAGGTTAAGGAAGACGATTGTGAATAAAAAGTACTTTCTGCCAGGTGGAGCAGCAATGTAGCATTCATTTTAGGACGTAATATTTAGTGGATACATATTTGAATTCTATGTACATTAACATTTAAAACTAATATTTTATCTCTCCTGTTTATTCTAAAACTGTAGTACAACAGCACTAAGCAGCAGAATGCTTCAGAGTCATTTACCACTCATTTTTGCATCCATGGGTTAGATGCTGGTATGTACACTAGATGGAGACCTTTACCCTCCTTTAGAGGAGCCAACTGGCACCGACCCTAAGAGCAAGAAGAAAGACAAAGACAAGGACAAGAAATTTGTTTGGAACCACGGCAGTAAGTAGACAAATATCTGCACACAGCAGCTTTTTGAGCTGTTTGTACTAAAAACTTTGCACACCAGCGATTCAGGAAACACAATTTGCCCTCCACTGCTGATTGAGCGATTTTGACTTCACTAATCCTGTTGTTTTGGTCTCTAGTCAGCTGTCCTCTGAAGAACACACGCAAGAGAAGATTTCGGAAGACCGCAAAAAAGAAGGTTTTGACATTTTCATTTCCCCCTCAGCGCTCCCCTCCCCTTTCCCGCCCGTCCATTTCTTTATCACCCCGTCTGATGATCCATCTCCTTCCTAGGCTCTCGTCCAGCAGGATATTTACATTTCATAAAACAGGAACTGTGGTGAAAGTGAAAACTAAGATTTACATATAAATAAAGCCTTTCCATCGTAGTTTGTCCCAAAGGCAAGCAAAAAAGCAATTTCACTATTGCTTTGATCAAAGTGAGCGCTACACTTCTACTTTGTCTTCACCATAAATCTTCCTGAAGATGCAGAGCCGAGTGATATTGATTTGGCCCCTTCTGTTTTTAATCGCTAATGTGCTTCCTGGCGTGAGGCCATCTGCTACCTGTGCGTGTGTGTGAGAGGAAGAGACCCAGAGAGATTCTGCTACATGTAACCCAATCTCTTTCTCTCCCTCTTGCAGTACATTGAATCTCCTGATGTGGAAAAGGAGGTAAAGAGATTGCTGA
Source organism: Micropterus salmoides (assembly GCF_014851395.1). NCBI lineage: Eukaryota > Metazoa > Chordata > Actinopteri > Centrarchiformes > Centrarchidae > Micropterus > Micropterus salmoides. The sequence goes on from NW_024044237.1 coordinate 23,014,030, forward strand.
GCACAGACGCAGATGCTGTCAGTGTCCGTATCCTTTTAGATACCTACACATATTTTGCACATTTCTTTTATAGCCTAACGAGCTAACCAAACATTTACCTCATATAATGGCAAGCAACATTATATAATGTAAAAACAGAATGACATTGTTGTCAACGTGAAAACTAACCCTCTAGTTGTGACTTGTGACTTAAAGGATCATTTTGGTATTTTTAAACCCGGGTCCCATTTTCACATTTAGGGGTCGAAACGACTAGTAGGTACAAAACGTTATGGAATCGGGTGCAGTGGATGGCTTTAGCAAGCAGCCTCGAAACAGCTGCAGAGGCTACAACGTTTTCCTTTGAGGCAATTACGCCCATCATAATTATGTCCACAAAAAGTGCTTCTTTTTGCCACTTACAGGCTCAGACTGTTATACGAGGTGCAGGGTTCGACAAAAGCAAAGCCCAGGGCCAGTAAAAATGTATGTCAGGCAGTTTCAGTGCAGTGTCAGTTCCTCTGTCTACATCTGAAGTCAACTGCCTCGCTGCCTTTGTCCTACGTCGTCTCCAGTGGCAGCGTTGTAACTGGGGTGTAAAAATGAGGGGAAAAATGTTAGGTTGGACACTGACAAGGTGTCAAACAACATCATGGAAAGGATCCCTACAAATGAATCCTGATGTCACCCTTTGTTTTTAACAAGAAACAGAAGTTTTGCTGAAGGACAATTCTCCCTCTCAATTCCCATGACAGGTGAGTTGTTGCAGAAAGACGCCAGTGGAAACGTGAATCAGAGAGAGGGGTTTCTTGTGTTAGAGTAACGTTAGCAGTTCCTATATGTACACAGCAAACTCCCCTCTCCAACTCTGATTCAAGTTTCCACCGGCGTCTTCCTGCAACAACTCTCCTCATAACATTTCAGAGCCAGAATTGTCCTCTGAGCGAGACTTCTGTTTCTGATTCAAAACACTTTTTATGGAGGCAATTTTAATGAGCACAATTGCCCTAAAGGAATACTTTGCAGCCACTGTAGCTGCTTCACAGCTACCTTCTGAAGCCATCTACAGCATGGAACGTAACCTCACTCTCTAACATCCAAAATAGATTGATCTAAGGGCCAAGCTGGTGTCCTGACTACTGCCTAGCTCACCTGACTTGTCCGTCCTTTGTGAAAGAGATGCACTTTGCAAGGAGGTTATTAGTGCTCGAATGAAACTAAACTTGCCTGACAGAATAAGAGCACAGCAGGACTGCGCAGAGTGGCTGCTTGCTGTGTGTTAATTGAGATGGACTGTTCATTATCATTGCTTAGTTGGTCACAGTGAAGCTAGATTCTAATTATAGCTTCAGCGTAAGCATGAAGCAGCAGACGCACACATGAGAACCTAATGAATGTTATAAAATTAAGGCATTTCCCATTGAGTAACCCCTTTCAAGTCTACTTCAAAGAAGAGTTTGTGGAACGTGAGAGTTTTGAAAGTCCATGAGTCTTTTTAGTGAAGGACTTCTGAAAGTTGGGAGGATTCTACAGCGGTATTGTTGACTTTAACCCGTGACGTTCAGGGTGGGAAATCATAGCAGAGGATGAGTCCAAAGAAGCTGATCAGCACAGCTCTCTGGCCAATCTGGACTCCTCACCTGGCACGTCGGGACACAAGATGGGTCACGGGTCCTCTGGTAAGTGAAACGTGTTCATCATTGGTAAATTATGAGGAATAAGATGTAGTGGGCTTCTCCAGCAGGCTGGCTCCTCCGATTATCTTGACCACATGGCATATAGAAATGCAAATACATAGATGCTGATACAGATATTGATAGAACATTTTGGATAAGGATCCACTTAAATTTGTTATGAATGTCAGTGCTCTCTAGTGGACAAACACTGTAATGGAGATTCTTTTTGTAAACGATCTCAAACATACATTTGGCATTTCGGTACAGTGATTTCTGGTTCCTTATTGGCCACATATATGTTGATGCTGATTTATGGGCAATAAGCTAATATCATCCGATTTATTGGTCAAGCTCTTTGTGTGCAGCTACTTTGAAGTGGCACAGATGACTCTTGTGATTGACCTGACTGTTCTTTGATACTCTCCACCCCTCACTAGCAATTGAAATGGTCCTCTGTAGCAGACCTTCTACAATTACCTAGGGGCACAGTGCAAGTGTGCTGACACTCACAGGTGCTGAGGTCAGGGGTGTGCATGAGTGGCATGACTTATATAACTAAAAAAGTGTTACCACAGAGTTTTAAGAACAAAGTCATTTAAAAGCCGCTTATTTTCTGCCTGTTATGTGAATGTACCACCATGTGTTTAAGCACACTGTTTTTCTTTGCTATGGAAGAGAAGCTAACATCATGAGTGGGCTGTTTGGAGTCCACATTGATCCCACATGGTTTATGACATACAAGACCATATTCTTAACTTACTCACTACACAGTTGTCTCTGTGACCCAGTTCAAGTGTTCTGAATTCTCGCTGTTTCCATCTTTGTGTCCACGTTAATAACACTAATGTGTGTTCCGCATGGCCAGCCCAGCGTGACGAACTGAGAGAGATCTTCAACGACATAAGCAGCTCCAGCGAGGATGAGGAGGACGAAGGGGACCGGCATGAGGACGAGGACCTGAATATCATGGACACAGAGGATGATCTGGTCCGACAGCTCCAAGACAAACTCAACGAGTCTGACTCCGCACAGCATGAAAGTGATAGAAACACCCAGATAGGTGAGAGGAAATCAGGGTTTCTACACAGATCTGGAAAACTTTAAAAAGAAAAATCAGTTTGAAAGTATGGAAGTAACTTTATATAATTATAGGTATATGTCCCTGACATGTAGAGCCAAAGCAATTAATCAAGACATCTTTAAAGTCCTTTTTATCAAGCAAAAATTCCAAATATTTTCTGGTTTAAGCTTCTCAAATGTAAGGATTTGCTGCTCGTCTCTTTTTTGCATGTTTTTTATTGAATCTATTTGGGTTTTGACTCTTGGTTGGAGAAAACTTTTCCCAACATCATCTTTGGCTGTAGGAACACGTGATCAGCATTTCCTGTCATTTTCATAGACTAAACAATGAAACGATTCCTTGAAAGAAAAGAAATCATCGACAGATTAAGCGTTAAAAAATTGTTAGTTGGAACTGTACTGACATGTAGTGTTTGTTGTCAAACATACAGTTTACAATTCTTGCCAAATTGTTTCCAGTTATAAAAAAAAAATCCAGGTCTGACAAAGGTGGTGGGATATTGTAAATGAAATACACATAGGAAGGATATAAGACCTATAGATGTATTGTCCATAAGGTGGGAGGTGCATATTAATGTACATCTGTAAGTTAAGTTGAGCATGTGTATGCTTTTCTGGAGCGTGTGTCTGTGTATACCCAGGTGGATGGAGTTAGTGTAGCATTAGAATTACGTAATACTTCATGCTGTGCTTGCAACTTGCATTTACACCTGTGAATTTGCTGTGTGAATACTGATTCCTTCAGCCAACTTACCCAGCATAACAACAGTCTTTCAGTCATAGTACTCATGGCTGAGAACCTGGCATGCTGATTTCAAAAAAAGACCTGTAGACCAGAGACAATCTGACATTAAATCAAATCAAGCCCCCTCAATAGTGGTCAAAACAGAGGTCCAATATAACCTTAGTCAGATGTGTGGACTTCTAATCAGAGCTGAGTTTTCTAGGTCCGATATCTCACACACACTCGCTCAAATAAGTAGCCCTACTTTCACGTAATGCACGTGCTGCGCCCTCGCCCACAGAGATGCACACACTTGACAGCTCTCCTCCTAAACTAACCATCCTGACAGGTGTTGTGGTTCAGCGTTTGGCTCAGACAGCTGTCCAGCCTGACGGCTCAATGCCTCCTTATCTGCATATATGGAGCTGTCAGTCAGCAACAATGCTGGTCAGCTCCACTGTAAGAGCCTTTCCGGATGTGTCGGAGTCTGGCTGTGCGCGTTTCTGGCAGCCCGGCAAAGTTGTAATAAATAGGTCTGCAGGGAATCGTCCCTGCTTGATGTTGCATATTAGATAGGTTGGATCAGAGGATTGAAAGTCAGTTGGGGGGGAAAGCAGAGTATACGTACAATTAGTTTGGAAGATGGTTGATGGCAATGGAGCCACAGGTTGTCGTGAGGCACTATCACTTTGGATGGATTTAATGAGAACCCTCTGTGGAGCCCAGAGTAGACTGATTTAGTAGTGTCTTTTAGTGCCTTTATTCTGCCTGCTGGCTCACGTCCTTTTAAATTGATTTGTTGTTCCCATTAACTGCAATTTGTCAACCTGAAATGGAGGCATCCGTGTGGTTCAGCAAACCAAGGTGCATGTCTTGTCCTCATGGCTTTGTGAGTACAGTGTTTCTCTCAAATAATGCCACATCATCATCTCTCTTCAGGTTCTTCTGTGCACTCATCACTGCACAGAAAAGCAGAAGTGTAAATGACACAGTGACTGTTTTCGTGACTGGAGTAACATGTGAACCTCCTGCTGTTCCCTGCAGTTATGGAGTTCCAGGTGCAGATCAATGGCGTCAAGGCCAAGCTCCAGGAAACCCGTGCAAGAAAGAAACAGCAGGAGGAGCTCATCATGAAAGTGGAAAACCAGGCCCTCAAAGTAAGCAGTGAACACACACTTCATTCAGAAACTAGGTCTGCATGTACAGAAACATAAACAAGAACATGCAAATGAGCTTGGAGGCAGAAGTCTTTATGCAGTGTAAGTTCTCTCAACATTGATGTGTAAACAGCTGATTACACACAGTGATGGTGGCCATAATTTTGTGTTTTTGTATTTTTAAAGCCCTAAATATTAAATTTCTCCCACAGCCCTTTACTGTATAAGCATTGCCAGAGAGGAAAAAATGTCATGAAAATTCATTGTTCTGCCAAGCGCTCTTTAGTGGAGACTTTACAATAAGTGAAACATGAGCAGACATGGCCCTTTTTATGTTGCCATTTTGAGCTCTTATTGCCTGGCGTTTCGGGACCGTCAAAGCCCCATCTCCAGTCGTTATTATCACAGTTGCAGGGAAAAGGTCAGCTGTCTCTGACTGGCATTCCAAGTGGCCTTTCTGTCAGAGAGGAGATAGTGACACAAGCAGCCCAGGAAGACACACGTTTAAAGCCATCACAATTTAATGAATCTCAGCATGTCAACTCAGACAAATCTTGTTTGTGTCTCTCCTCTCACAGAACCGCTTCCAAGCTTTGTTGGATGAGATTATTCAGCAGGAGGAGCGGGAGATGGAGCAGGTAAGAACCTTTTCGTAAAAGCCGAGGATCAGTGCTTCCTGTGAGCCTTCTACAGCTTTTGGCACTTTGCATGAATGTCAAATACCATGTTAGCAGATTGCAACGTGCAGGCTGTCCTGCAGTTTTCATGCCTAATAGCAAAGTTCAAAGTCAATCACGGGAAATTACCATCCTTTTTTGCAGTCATGGCACAGTGGCCACCCGCTGTCTTGTGTCGTTGTTTGTATTGACAAATGAAGGCAGCAAATTAATGTGAAAAGACATGTTAATCATCATCCACTTACCCTCCAATTACACCCCGGGGCTGTCGGGCATAGATCACGCCTTCTATTTTTCTGCTCCAACAGCTGGCCTCCCTGCAGGAGCAGCTGGACTCACTGATAGAGAAGTGACCACCAGGGGGCAGCCTCAAGTCATCTTCAGCCACACATTAACACAGGAGGAGGAGAAGAGCTTTCATCCAGGGAGGAGGGAGTCGTCGTTAGCTGACTTGCTGTGTCATTCCTTTCTATTTGTCGTTTTCATACATTACACATACAGCATACTGATTTCTGTATTAAAAGTCAGTGTTTTTTTATTAAGTTGAAAAAATGAGTTACTATATGATTAAAGTATTTGCTTGGCTTTAACGGTGAATATTGTGTCTGTTTTGCTTGTCATCTTAAAACTAAATGTACTCACAGCCAACTCAGTGTCCAAGAAATGAATGAACCTTCTTCAGAGACACAGTCAATATCTAGCGTCTTTATCTTCTATAATTTGCCGTATTTCCACAGAGATATGACGCTGCAGAGGATTGTTGACCTTCCACAAACACCTGTGTTGTTAGACCAGGGAGTAGAGAGACCTCAAACCCATTATTTTGTTTTCACAGGTTTACCAGCTGAAATCCAAACACACACCTTGCTCTGCTAGCTACTAGCAGCCTTTTTGAGACATATTTAGAGTGTAACAAGAGATAATGAATTATTTACACAGGATTGAAGCATTTACTTTTTCATTCCACTGTCTAATTTAGCTGGCTGTGGCACCGCCTGGTAGCACACAGTAATTTGCATCTTTGTTACTGCTGGCGTGTGTATTTAGTGTAGTGTCCACTGATCTTACTGGCTTTAAACCGTGCCAGGACAATTTACACTCTAACAACTCCTCACAATCCAGATTATACTATGAGTTTCTCCCATATTCAAGTGCTTCTTCAAGTGAGAGCTGAAATGATTAGTCAGTTTAATCATGTTTTGAATGTCTTTCTGACAATTGATTGACCAAAATTGAGAAAATAAGCGGTAGATTAATCATTAATGAAAATCTTTGATTGTCCTTATTCAAACCTTAGTTACTGTAACTGTTAAGGGCTTCCTCCTGTCCACCCACTTGTGTGATGTAATGGCCAGACAGCCACGTCACCAACATCATCACATCACCAGATTACTGTCCTTCCAGAATGATCTTAACTTATTCCCGAGTGATCTGTGCCTCTCTTGTCTACATGATTCTGGGCCCGGCAGTCCTCCCCCGCCTCTCCCGCTCCTTCCTGCAGGGATTGCCCCACCAATCGCAGGGGTAGGCGAGAGATTAGCTCCTCAGATTAAAGTGTCCACCTCCAAACCCTGCTTAATCCTGCCATCTGTCAGAGAGCAGCTAACCAGCCAAGACTCTCTCCACAGGGCTAATTAGATAGCCAGAAGAACACAGACTTAAGAGAGGAAGTACATATTGAAAACACACTTGTCTGTGTGGTACTGCTCAAGGCAGAGTAACAATGGAGGAGATGTACCTTCTGAACCTCCCCGGAGTCAGGAAGAAGATCCTGGCTGGAGGCACAGGACCGCTGCCCCACTTTCCACCTGGGACAAAGGTAGCAAGTCACAATTAACTTGATAACCTAAATTATACTAGATCCATACTTCGTATGATAGGAAATAATTCCTTGCATAATTACCATTTATGATGTAATTATTAATTAATGTTCCACAGGCAAAGTGTCTATTTTTAGCTGTGTTGCATTGCCCACTTCAATTAGATTCTGATGAATTATTCATGAAGTGAGGACATTTATTGTGTTTCTGGCACGTACACACAGAGCAAACATTTGGTCAACCAAATTGCAACATGTTATTTTGGCTCTGTGTTTGTGTTCACCCAGTGATCCGCTGGCTGGACTTTTTTCCCTTCCTAGTCAAATCCAGCCATATGGCACCAAGCCTGGACACTGACAAACATTTTCCATGACAATGCCAGCATGAATTTCCATTTACCTGTGTGTGTGTGTGTGTGTGTGTTCCCTCCCTCCCTCCCAGGTGGGGTGATTCCCAGTTGCTCACACAGTCATCATCACACCATTTGTGCACAATCTGTCAAGCTATAAATAAAAGGTGACATGGAGCCAACGTAATTTTACAGTCAGAGTGACGTGAAGACTTAAAAAAATCTTTGTAAATCTGTCACATGCACACAGACAGATGGAACGCATAATGATAACCAGCATGTCTGTGTTACAATTGAAAAATTTTCATTTTAATTATAACTGAAATCCAAGGTCTTTGAAAACATGTGAGGCTCATTCATGGACTTCATTCATGTATTTATATAAGTATAAAGAATGGACAAATTGAACACCATTATTAGATTTTGTATGTATTATTTTAAAGTATATTTTGTTGACAAATAGTTTCATTCATTAAGCTCCACCCTCTAACTCTTCCTGTCCCATGGTCCCTCCTGCTATCCCAGCTGGTTTTCAATTTCCAGACACTGCTAGACAATTTTGAGCGAACCGTCATCGATGACAGTCGACTGGCTGGTAGGCCAGCTGAGATCTTTGTCGGAAAGATGTTCAAGATGGAAGTCTGGGAGACCCTGCTGATGTCCATGAGGATCGGAGAGGTGGCTGAGTTCTGGTGCGATGCCACTGTGAGTTGAACTACAGACTTCACTCATGCACACATACATACACGGAGATATACCTGCCCCTGAAAGAGGCCCTAATAAGTGTTCATGAGCGAGGTTGGGAAGTTTTGGCTTCTGGTAATGCACATGAATCAACCTTCTGAAGCCTCCTACGTGCTCAGTATTATTAACACAAACAGAGCACTATATTTGTGCACATTTTAGTGTTTCCCATCTGCAGGAAATCTTAATTTGCAAGTGAAATTGTGGCCATTTCTTGTGTTTTCCTTGTAGGACTGATTGGCACAAGCTAGCAGCACCAGGGGGTTAGCATGATTAAGTGCTCGTATGTCTTATTTCAAACCTGGGGTTTATGTGTTTGTTGATGGGTTCATTTTGCAGCACACAGGCTTGTACCCAATGGTGTCCAAGGGAATGAGGCTGATCGCTCAAGGGAAAGACCCCCTAGAGGGCCAGAGGCACATGTGTGGCATGGGAAACATGTTCCACTATCATTCCACTGGTTTCCCAGAGCTGGATGAGCTAATGAGAACTCCTCAGCCACTTATATTTATCATGGAGCTGTTGCAGGTAAGCACCAGTGGTAATACTGTATGTATGTCACACTGGATAGCAAAAGAAGAAGATAGTGTATAACAATCAGCTGTCGTCTCATTTTTTCAATAAACATCATTTCTCAGACTTTAGCATGTGTAAACATAGGCAACTCAGTAAGAAAATACACATATACCAATTCTGTCCTCTATTGAAACACTCCTACGCACTATTTTCGAAAATCCACTGACAGTCCCAACTCTGCCTATAACATTCAGCTTTGAAATATTACAGTATCCAGAACAAGCTTGAAACTCACCAGGGGGTTCAGCAGCAGTAGCAGTAAATTAACATTTCCCCCTTCCACATAGTTTCACAATGCTTTTCCACATACAAGTTGACAACTTTTCAGTGATGGAAGAAGTACTTGGATCCTTTACTTAAGTAAAAGCAGCAATACCGCAATGTAAAAACTTACAAGTGAAAGTCCTGCATTAAAAATGCTTGAACAAAAATGAAATAGAAATGAACAATTATAAAATTATTGAGTAAACATACATAGTTTCCTTCCACCGCTGCAATTCTTTGTACCTATTTAGCATTCACTTGTGCTTCCATCGCTTTTGACTTTTTTGCTCTGCCATGCTCCCTTCCTTCCCCTGCTGCTTCCAGGTGGGAGACCCCATGTCCTACCACAGAGAGTCGTGGATGATGGAAAAGGATGAGAAGCTGCAGATAGTGCCAGGTCTTCACATGCAGGGCAATGTGCTGGTCAAGCAGAGACAATTCAGAGAGGCTGCCAGCAAGTACAAAGAGGCCGTCCTGCTGCTGAAAACAGTCCAGTCCAGAGTGAGTGAAGGGTTAGCAAAATTAGTTAGGTGCAGGCTTGTGCATTTTCAGATCTCAGGATTTTAGTTTTTTGGGACATGTAACTCCCGCTGTTTTCCAGTGGGAAATTCCTGTTTTCCTGTTTTGCTCTGCTTCACTGTGTCCCTGATTACAGGCAGTGGGAGGGATGGCAAAGGAAAGAGGTGGGAGAGCTGTCTAGGATGAGAGGGGGATGTAAGGATGGAGGAATGCTGGTGGGATAACAAGTTGTGTACGAGATATTCTGATGAGAGAGTGTAGATCTTTGGCAGCTGTAGATATCCTATATACAAGGTTGATGTTAAGAGGTATGCAGATGGTTGGCCTTTTTTGCAAACAGCTTGTGAAGATCTGTTAGGCAGAGATGATGTGTTTGGTATTATTCAGAATCCCAATGTCATGTTTAAATCCCTGCGGAAAATATGTAAACCTACAGAATTCACATCAGTTATTAAAATATGTGTAGGAGATGCCAAGCAACATATCAGCAGTGATTCAACCATCTGTGAATGTGTGTGTCTGTGTGTGTGTGTAGGAGATGCCGGGTGATATAGACTACATTAATTTGGGTCGAATGATTGTCCCCTTGGAGTTAAACTACTGCCAGTGTATGTTGGAGCTGGAGGAGTATTATGAAGTTATAGAGCACACCACCGAACTGCTGGAGAAACACAAAGGTAAGTGCCTGGTTGAACTCAGTTGGATTGAACTAATCCTTGTGTTTGGCACTGAAACACATGTTTAATTTACCTTTTCCAGGTAGAGATTACTAAACACAATTTTTCTTTTCCACTGTCAACTATTACATTCACACAGTTGCATCATTTTGTAAAAAAATGCATATTCACTTTCTTGCCCAGAGAAGAAAACAAGAGAGAAGAGAAACTTGATACCACTCATGTCTGTCAACAGCAAGCTTGGCTCTGTCAAGAAGTAAAAATACAAATTACCATCACCTATAAGGCTAGAGCTAGGGTACGGTTAGCTCAGCTTAGCATAATGACTGGAAAAAGAGGAAAAATGGTTAACCTAGCTGGCTCTGTCCAACCCAATAACTCAACCTGATCTTTGTAGTTTTTACACTTTTGTTTTGTACGGATTAAATGTGTTGATTATTGAGCTTTAGAAGTAGAGGTGGATTTTTGTTACCTTTGGAAAGAACCAGACTAGCTGTGTCCCCCTGGCTGCTTTCAGTCTTTATGCTTAGCTGCACTAACTCCTGGCTGTAAATTAATACCACTCTCATGTCTGTACGTTAAATATGAAGCTACAGCCAGGATATGGTTAGCTTTAGAGGTGCTAGTAGGCAAATATTTTTACCTTTCGAAATAAACAAGCTCACTTCCCCAGCTTCTTATCCATATGCTAAACTAAGCTAACCATCTCCTGGCTTTAGTATCATGTTCAACAGACAGACATGAGAGTGGTAACAATTTTCTTATCTATCTCTCAGCAAGAGAGCAAATTAGAGTATTTCCCAAAATGTCAAAGTGTTCTTTGTAATCAAGTACATGAAAAGCTGCCCAGTGGTGAGTAAAATGAGGGCTTGTACAGAGTTACTTCCACCCCAGAATATGAAGAGTGACAAACATTATTTTCAAAATGTTGTAAAAAGCTGACAGGTCAAGGTCTGATGCCTGTGCCGATTTTATTGCAGTGGCTGTTTCATGTTTCTGCTGTGTATTCAGTGAGAGTGTGTAGGAGAGCTGAGGCTGACATTACCAAGGGTTGGAGCAGTCCTGGGAATTGTACTGTCAAACCCATGGCTACTCATATAATCCTAGAGGAGCTCACTTGATAGCACAGTCTCTACTTCAGAACCTTACGAATTATGCCACCGAGGCAGCCTTTATTTTCCTCGGCCCCTCAGCATAGATTTCCTGCGCGTGCGTGCGTGCGTGCGTGTGTGGCAGGAGGAGGAAGGGTATAAACAGTATTGTGGAAATGACGGGCAGGAGTTTCTGAGCTCCACTGGACCAGTTTGAGCTGTCGTCACAGAGCTGCAGCCTGCTTCACAAGGCTTATAAGAATGATCCACCCAACACCAGCTTCACTCCACCTTTCCCATATTCTCCTTTTCTCCTTTTTCAGTGTCTTTAATTTCCCTTTTCTGGTACCCTCGTTTTCATTTCCCCTCTTCACAGTTTTGTTTCCATTTCTTCTCCACTTTACTTGCATTCTTCTTCTTAGTGTTGTTCCTCCTGTTGTCTGTATCAGTTCAAGTCAGCCACTCTACCGCTATTTCATCCTTTCAACAGTTTGTTCTTTAGATAAGCACCCAATGGTGGCTCACTGCAGTGTGTCTGCTTTTGCCAGAGGCGACAACGAAATCTGTCTAAATGTTGGCTGAATAAAGATTTAGCGTAGAGGGAAATTAAAATGCAGAGGAACAGAAAAACTGAGTGATCAGTGGGCCAATCAAGCACATGAGCCTATTCTGAAACAGAGGTATAATAGTGTGTGTGAGCATGTGAGCATGTCCATGAGTTTTAAGAGAATGGTTTGACATTTTAGGAAATACGCTTATTCACCTCTTGGCAGAGAGTTAGATGAAAACACTGATACCACTCTCATGTCTGTCCTTTAAGGCTACAGCTTGCAGTGAGTTAGCTTGGCTCAGCACAAAGACTGGAAACAGGGGGAAACAGGTAGTCTGGCTCTGTCAAAAGAAAACAAACCTACCAGCACCTCTAAAGCTCACTAATTAAATATATCGACTTTGTTTAAACCAAACAAAAAACACTGTGATAAACGACAATTTCACAATTTTTCAGTTATGTGCCAGACTACTACTAGGACAGACACAGTTACTGCCCACAAAATGGCGAATTGTCTCTTTTCTCACAGATAAAACAAACGAGATACATTGTGTTAATTAGTGAGAGGTGAATTTTGTTATAGTTGGGCACAGCCAGTCTAGCTGTTTTTGTACAAAGCTAAGCTAATTGGCTGTTGACTGGATTTTCAAATTTAACAGACAGACATGAGAACGGTCAAGTGTCATCTACGCTTAAGTGAATAAGTGTATATTGCAAAATGTCAAAGGCTTTAGTGAGCAATAAAGACGCAGTATGTGTGCATTTTTAGTTTGGTTTTGCAAACAGAGAAGTACACATACTGACAGTACACACCCACACACTGTCCTAAAAGCAGACAAATCACCACCTCAGCTTCAGCAGGCAGAGCAGATTTGTTATTGAATATCTCTAGGTTAGACATTAATAACTCTGTTTTTATTCATGTTATTTGTCTTGTTATTCTGTTTCTCAGACTGCGTGAAGGGCTACTATAAGAGAGCCAAGGCCCACGCTGCTGTGTGGAATGAAAAGGAAGCCCGGAAAGACTTCAACATGGTGGCCCAACTGGACATCACTCTGGCTTCTCTGGTCAATCGAGAGCTGAAGGCCCTGTCAGAGCTCATGAAGGAGAAGTACTGGGAGGAGAAGGAGAAATACTGGAATATGCTGGAGAGAAAGAAAAACAAAAATGAAGAGGAAGAGGAGGTGGAAGAGAAAGGAAACCAAGAAGATAGTGAAAGTGTGAACGCAGAGAGTAAAGAGGGCGTGGGGGAAGAAAAAGGTGAAGAAGAATCTCCATCCAAATGTGCTGAAGTCCATCAAGAGGACCTCGGAGGAAATAAGGTTAAACCAACTGAGGGAACAGGTAACGAAGAAGAAGCGACATCTTCTGAGATCAATCCAAATGCTTCCAATAAATTCGAGGGGATCGACTGGCAACAGATGTTACGACTGGTCATGTTGCTGCAGAAAGAGGGGAACTTCCTCATTAAAGAAAAACACTTTCAGGAAGCTTCTGCAAAGTTCAAGGAGGCCATAGAATATGTGGATGTCCTTCAGAATACGGTTAGTTTAATTGATTATATAGTGGCGCTGTGTTAAAGCATTCAACAAAGGAGTAGTATTTTTGTGGAAAATTAAATGTAAAATAAAACCCTTTATGATGACAATGATTGTCGAGATGGATATCAGGATTGATGTCGGCCATATTAACAGCCTTTAGTCCATTGTGGTTGGTAAACTATAATCATCTGCCATTGTTGCCTTTTTAGTGGAGAGCAGCTGTGGCATTGTAGGTATGGTGGCGAAGTGAGGAGCAGCGAAGAGAGTGCTAAAAATAACAGCCATCCACAGAGATATCATGTTGACAGCACTTGCCTGAGCTTCTTTTCTCTTACTTAAACTCCCTCACTTCTGCCACACTCACACCTTTCGCATACAACAAACTCCCTCTTCCCGTCCACCCACCCTCTTCCATTTCATTCCTCCTCCTCCTATTTGTACAATCCTCTACCATTTACTGCATCTCTGTATTGTCTTCAGCATCCAATCTCCTTTATCATCCCTCTAAACCCATGTATTTTCTTCCCTCTTTTTGTTGTCACACATTTTCATTTTTGTTTCAACTTTTCGACATTTCCTCTGCCATCTATCACCGCCACCTCCTCATCCTCCCATCTTGTCCCCTCTGTGTACCCAGCAAGTGGATCAACAGGGAGAGGATTGGCAGTCGCTGGAAAAAGTGCGCCTTCCGCTGACCCTCAACCTCAGCCAGTGCTTGCTGGAGCTCAAACAATACCAGCAAGTGGTGGAGCTCAACAACAAGCTGCTGAAGAAGCATAAAGGTAATACATGTTAGTTTGAAGATGGAGTGTGAGGCAGGGTAGGAAACAAAAAAGACATATTTTGATATAGAAATAGGTACATGAGTATATATAAACATGCTCGGCTTTAGTCTTTTTTTTTTTTTTCTTACCCAGCTTCGTTTTTAAGCTTGAAAATATCAAGATCTGTTGCTAGTACAAATGCCTGGCCCTCAGCAAATGCCTGCCTTCCCACTGCAACAATCCTTGATCTCTGTGTTTACCAGGGAAAGAAGGAACCAAACATTTACAACCGCATTGCTGAGTCTCTCTTTCACTCCCCTGGCACACACCCATGGACATCACAGTCAAAAATGAAATCATTGTTTTCTTTGTTTCTGCTATGACTGAATTATTTATAGTTGAGGCTGACGTGAAAAGGTTGTTATGCTTTCCTTTTCCCTTCATTTACTTCTCTCCAACTTTCTCCATCTACTTTTTCTGTTTCCTGTCTCACCACTGGTTTCAGTGCAGTTACTCATCCTCCCTCTAGTAATTTTATTTTACCTTTTACTTTTAATTTTGCTGCCTCTGAGTTTTATTCTTGCTGACCTCCTGTTCCCCCCCAAACCTTTTCTCCTACACCATAGGTAACTTTAAGGCGGTGTACCAGCGGGCAAGAGCACACGCCGCATTGTGCAACGAGGATGAAGCTCGGAGGGACTTTGGTATGGTGGAGAAATTGGACCCACAATTCAAACCCTTCGTCCGCCAGGAATTAAAAAAACTGTGTGAGAGCATGCGTACGGTACACGCCCGCCAGAATAAGACTTACTGGGATACGACGCAGGAGAAGTGGGGGCCTGGTGGAAGCAAGTCAAAGAGTGCAGCAAGAAAGAAGAACGTCAAATTCTCACAGAAGGCCACTGAGGAAAAAACTAAAGCAGATAAGAAGACAGAGGGCAGTAAGATAGAAGGCAAGGAAAGCTCAGAGAAACCCGCCCCTGCTGAGACAGAGGGAGTGGATGAAGCAGAAACAGAGAAAAATCCAGATGTGAAAACAGAGCAGAGCAATAAAGAGCTAGAGAGTGGGAGAGCGAGTGGAGAGGGGTTAGATGATGAAAACATGCAGAGTGGCGTGGTTCATGAGGACAGGCAGGGTGCACCAGATAATCGAGCAACGAATAAAGATAGCGATCCCGCTCCCACCAGCACAGGCACAGATAATGTAGTGAGCAAGAGATCGGCGAGCGATAAGGGCAGAAAGAAGGTCAAATGCCAATCAAGTGCTGCACTGGGCCCAAGCAGAACAAGCCAAGGGAACAAAGCCACCAGTGATAAAACAGCAAATGGTGGTACTCAATCAGCATAGCGCAATGGGTTGGAATTGTCTTGTGCAGAGCCGAAGGGTAAGCTGAGGGCAGAGAGACAAATCCTAAAAAAGAACAGCACTGTGGATGTAGAAAGTAAAACAAGACAAGTAATAAACAGCCAAGCCTCAAGTCTCAACAGGAAATATTGATTCTGCTACATACACATCAAAATATAAACACATTAATATAAACAGTCACATTTGGCACCATTCTTTTAGTTTCATTATTAAATTCTCAAAGGGATAACTGCAGCCACATTTTTTTTTTTTAAAGCACAGGCAGACAAGGAGTTTGCCAAATACAAAGTTTTTATTTCTGTACACAAAGAGTAGAAAGCAGCCAGTAACCCACTTGTTATTACAGTAAAAAGCCTTTCTTCAGAAAACTTTTTATACAGATTAAAAACTCCAGAGAAAAGACAGCAAGAAGTGTTTGAGTGTTGGACGATAACATCAAATCAAAACCATTAAACGAAAAACATTTGCACGATTAATGAGGTATATTAATGGTGATACAAAGAAAAAGAAACCTCAGTTCACCAGTAAGGTATGAGTGTGTGTCTATGTGTTAGTGTTATCAACACTTTGTTTGAGGTTAGGTGAATCATAGTCCTGATGTGACATACAAAACGCACATGTCCTTATTACAAGCTTAGGTGCATGATAGCAAACAAGGAGGGTGTGACGCAAAGGACAGGAGAGTAATGATCGGAGCTGTTTGTATTTTGGCTGGCTACATGCGGTAAGAGAAGTCTGGGGAGTGATAGCAGTGTCCTCGGGGGTGACTCGCCTTTGTGAAGAGCCTTCTTTTTTTCTTCTTCAATCACACAGCTTCAGTCACGCCACAGGGAGCAGGGTATGTTTTAATGTGTACAGGGAGCTACCACCAGTATAGAAATTTGAATGGGTCAGACCTCAGATGATCACATAGTCAAGAGATGAGACTCTGTGGGACTCCCCTGCAGCTGGATGACCATCAAAGTCAATGCGGGTGCTGGTATGAAACAGAAGGAGAGTGAAATGTGGGGACAAACTGTGTATAGTAATTTAACCGACTAGTGTATTTATTTCAACCTTCCTCCTCTATATTGGCTTAAAATAAACTGTAAAATGCAACCCTACGGGGAATGTCTCCTCTTCTTGTCTTTTTTTTTCACACTGCCACTGTTATATCATTTTTGTGTACCCACATACAAAACTATGGCGATAACTGTGTGAGGCTGCCGGGTGATCATCAATTTGTAATGAGATGTGTGAATACTAATAAATAAATGTCTATGAATAAACATTGCTTGTCATGGCTTTTTTTCCCCCCTCCACCCACGAGCCGAGCGGCTGCTCTTTCTTCTGAGAGCTTTGCCAAAACAAGTTCTTAAGCGATGCCGGTGTGGAGATGGATTCAACAGATGATAGTGATTATCCTCAGCAGCTACACAGTGGCAGGTGAAGTGAAGAAGAGGGCAGTGGCGCTCTCTCTTGCTTCCCTTAAGGCTATTAGCATTTGTATTATGAACAGCACATCAACATGTGGACTCAATGAACTCACAAACCCGTGGTACTGCGTCCTTGGGGACAGTTCCCTAGCAACAGTATCAAAACTAACAGGCATCGGGTGCTGAGGAGGATGGTGTCAAAATGTGAGCACTATGTGCCTGGCGGGGTAGCCCGTAATGTATGCAGCACATGGGTTTCAAACTCATGTATGTGAGGTCAGTGTCGTTTTAAGGATGAAGATGAATTCCTAACTGTGTATATCTCTGTGTTTTCCGTGGGAATGAGGCGATATGATTGCCAAGAAACACTCACAGCTTACTTGTTTCAGGCAATCTCTTGTCTTGCTTCTGGAGATTTTGCTGTGGCAGGCACATCAAAGTGGCTCTCTCCCACCAGCCCTTAAGCAATGAATGGATTGTTTTTTTTCTCCACCTTTCCTCTCTTGTCTCTCAGATACACATTTCTGTTTTTCCTGTTACTCCAAATTAGCCACCGACCTGTCCAGGGACACACAAATGCATGCCTGATGCAGCCTCCTTACCTGAATGTAAAACATGATGGAGGGGGAAAAAAGTCCAGAAACTAACTCTTGTTTCCTATGGATTCATTTTGGCTTCAAGGCATTAATTGACTGTGCTATGTTTAGACTAGAACACACCCTCTGACCCTGACACGATGAGGGCAAAGTCGTTTCAACCACTCGTCTTTTTGTAAATCTAAAAGCAATTAAGTACGCATTAGCAAGAGAAAATGAGGCATGCAGAGTCAATAGCTACTGTTCTTTTAAAATCTACATGGATAGGGGGGATTATTAAGGATGAAATCAGTGTAGGACCGCGTTATGGTGGCTTGCCTTGTCCCCCCTGTAGTGTCTGGAATTGGCCTAGCAGAGAGCAAGAGCATCAGCCTGGCAGCACTATCGCCTTGAGCTTCATCCTTCTTTTTCTCTGCACACACCAAGATTTCCTCAACAAAAAACAATTTCCGTCACGATATAAATTGGCTCAAAACTGAGAGTTTATCTGAATCCCGCAAGACAAAGATAAAATCGATCTCCAATTTTTTGGGAGTGCATGTAGTCTGTACTGTAGAAAGGGACTATGGATTTAGCAGCATACGTGTTTGCACACGTACGGTGAGTGCAAGTGTTTCTGTATGAGCATAAAGGGCTCACATAGGGGAGGTGAGCAATGAGAGCGACAAGCAGTTTGAGAGGATTAGAAGAACACAGTGTGTGCATACAGAGGCGCTGTGCTAGCGGGCACTTTGGCTGTCTTAAATAAATCATGGATTTAAATGATGATGTGTCATTCTCACAAAGTAAATAAGCTTGTTGTGGGTGCTGTCAACTCCATGACAATCTGCACCACACAGCCACATGAAATGCTGATCTAGTTGACACTAGCAAGCTTTAACGGACCACCTCCCTTCAAAAATAACAACCATGATAACACATTCAAGGAGAGAAAAGAAACACAAACACTGAAGATACAGGCATCCTGACAAAACAAGGGGATATTCTTCTTGTTCCTTTTTGCACTTTTTAAAAGTTCTTTTCATGGAGGGTCCGATTTGTGCTGTGGACTGATATAAAGCTTCACACCTCCAATCAACTACACAGATACTGGTAAGCACAGTGTCTTGGTTGGGCATCTTCCTTTACTTTAGTCTCTCCCTGACCTGCTGCTAACATTAGTTTCCTTTGGCTCGTTAACATGGTGTCAGGCTGTGCCACTGAAGTTACGAAGCGCAGCCCGGCCAAACGGACATCAGCGTGAGCCTTTAGTTTGCATGAAAAAGGCTTTTAGTGCACAGAGTTCCAGTGGAGGATTAGCTCTGGGTATCATAGCTGCTGTAGTGGTCACACAGCCTGGTGTATTGTGGCCTGACCTCAGCCGTATGGAGCTCCTCCCTCTGCCATCAGGCGTCCTTTCAGGCTTTTACTCAGCTCCTCCAGGCCCACTCGGGGTTAGATGTGTGAGGTGGTGCCTGAAATTGGGAAATAGAAGAAGAGCAAAAAAGAAAAGCTTTTACAATTTTAGGAACACATGCACAAGACTGAGAAAATGTTCTTGGTTATAACTAAGAAGGCTATAATTATTATAATCCTTTCTTTGTTCAAGTTACAGGCTTTGGGCTGCCCAGCAAATTGCATTTAAATGCGATGGTCCACTTTCTTTCTCTATTCTGCTGAGTCTCTCTTTATCTTACTCGTCCTGTCTGCCATTTAATCTCCCTGTCCCCCCCTCCGGCTATCGACCCGCAGCAGTTCATATTTGCTCTCCTCTCCATCTCTCCCTCTCCCGTGGGTGATGGAAGAGCAAAGAGTCCGTCTATGAAGCGTGGGGTGCCGCAGCTGCTACGATCCGTGCAGCCATAGACAAACTCACCAGGTTCTGACGGGAAGACGTTTCTCAGCTGCTCGATGACCTCCTGGAGCTGCAGCACCGTATCCTGTTCGTGCTCCATATCATCTCCTGACACAAACACACACACACGGGTGCACACACACACATACACAGAATGTTATACCTTTATGAATGGTTAGGGGTGGGATGAGAGGGGAGGGTGCATGGTTTCACATTCAAAGTGCGTGCATGTGTCAAGGCCATATCTGAGCCTGGCTACATGGCGCTGACCTGCTGCTTCAGTGTCAGTGGTCTCTCTGCTGGCCGGCTCCCCGTGGTGACCCCCCCCAGACACAGGAGAAGACAGGGTTGACGGTTCTGATCCGTTGGCCTCCGAATCATCTTTGGGCTGTTTATAGGAAAGACTGATTTTTATTCAATCCAAATAATTGCTCATACCCATCATGTGTCAGGCCACAAAGACATTTAGCCTTCCACAAAGTAATGAATGCGATTTTAATGGCACTCAGCCAGCAGTCCTCGACTGGCATCTCTAGCTGAATTATTTGCCAATTGCCAAAAAATGCCAATTTTGCCCCACAGCTGTTAGACAAAACCATCAGGTTAGTGTGATTTGTGCTTTGATAGACAGATAAAAAGATGGTGAATTTCACTGCACACAGCAGCATTGCAGGAAACACACTGACAGCGTTGGGGGAAGGTATCAAATCAAAGATGCATAATTGGGGATATTCCCAGATACCACATGTATGCAACCCACCGTCTTTTGTGTTGCTTTTAGTAACACTGTAGCAAACCTCAAGGGGTGAGTAAGTTTAGTAGTTGTGGTGAAACTGGGGTGTCTGCAGAGATTGGAATGAACTCATTCATACACTTGCAGAGACTACAAAGGCAGATTTTACTGGGAGAAAAGGAATTGAATAGCTTTTTTTCTAACCCAGGAATGTGAGCCCTGTCCTACTCTGCCACAGGCTCTTTTCTCTTCACTCTCAATTTCCAAGTCTTCGACCTGAAGAAATATCTTGTCCCTGTTTTTCCTCTTTCTTTCTCCTGTTCTCACTCACTCCCTTTGCTTTCTCTTTATTCAGTGACCTGCATGCACAATTTGCGTCTGTGCTCCCGCTGCTAACAATTTACACTTGCTTATTATAGTAACCCAGTAACTGTGTGTGTCAGCCCTGACTCTCTCATCCATCTCTCTCATACCTTTCCTTTAGACTGCAGTAAATCCTTTTATATTACAATCTATCTATATTGTACTTTTTTGTACTCCTGCTACTGGTATTTCCATCTTGCCATGGCATATCTTAAAAGTTCATATTTTCAGAGCAGTTGTCATTTTGCATATTTTTAACATGTATCTTTGCCTTTTTGCACTCTAAGAATGTATAGGAAGCATTGTGCTACCTGACATGCAATGTGATGCATACAAATGTTACCAGTGTACTTCAATGTCTTTGCCCGTATAGTTCATATACATGTTAGAAATACAGCTTATGCAATTAACCAGAGCCCCTTAGCAGAGCAGATGCTGTTGATGGAGACAGTGGTGACTGTAGGGATCAAACATGTGACCTTCAGTGTTTAAAGTAAAGTCTTCACAGTAAAAACAATGAATAAAAGATAAAACAAGATTAAATAATTTAAACACTTACAACAAATACCGTCAACTAAGAAAAGCCAGAAGATTAAAGTGAGTTTTAAGAAGAGATCAGGCTCATGGGGAACTGGCAGATCACAGGTATAAGCAGGAGCCTGACTATGTTTTAAAAGGGCTTTAAAAATGGGCTTGACACTGACAGGTAATCAGTAAACAGCAGCAATGATTTGTTGTCATATGGTCGCTTCTCTTAGAATGTGTTCAATCCCTGCCAGCAGCGTTTCGTAGAAGTTGCAGTCTTTGAATTGTTGTATATGTTTCCTTTGCTTAGACCAGAATAAAGTGCACTCCAATAGTCAAGTCTGGAGGAGATAAATGCATGGATGACCTTTTCAAGATCTGCAAATTAAAGGAATGACCTAATCTTGGTTAAATGTCTCATCTGGAAACAGCAGCACCACTTTAGTTACTTGAGCATGAAAAGACCACTCTGTGTCAAATATTACATCTAGATTTCGGCCTCTTTCTTTGACATTATTAGATAAGGCACCCAGACTAGACAAGACTTGATTTTGAGTTATTCAATTGCAGGACATTTTTGAAAATCCTATTCTTAATTTCAGCAAGACAACACATAATAAAGGATACATTGGTGGTACCAGGCTTTATCAGGACATACAGTTGTGTATCATCCACATAGCAATAAAAATATATATTACATATACACGTGATTTGCCCCTGGGGTAGCATAGGGTAAATATTATTTATACTATTTTATTATTTATATGGTAAATAAAAGGGGATCCAGTTTGGACCCTTGGTGGTACACAACAGAGAGGAGCCAATTTTGACGTTGAAACCCTGGCTCAACTGTCTTCTGGGTGCTTCATTTAACTATTTAACTATCAGCTTCTCAGATAAAGCAGCCACTTCTACCACTGTTGGATGATGGGAAGATAGACTGTGTCTTCCTACCCAACAATAACCAAATTGCTTTTTAGTTAGAATAAACAATGTGGAAGACTTTATTTCACTGTTATTGTAACAGTAAAAGAAAGGGGGGGTCTGAAATATAGTGGATTAGAAATAGAAATTGCAAGTACCTACATTTAAACTGTACTGCAGGAAAGCACTTTACTAAATGTACAGTATTTACACTACAGCTCAGCTCTCTCTATGATACCCTACCACCATGCCTCTCACGGAGATATTTACCTGTAGCAGTAGCTCCCTGAGCCTGCGCAGCTGGGACTCCAGCTGTTTGTTGTGGTCCTCCAGGATCTGCATACGGGTCTCCAGGCGGGTCTTGTGTTGCCGGAGCACCCGTGCCTCGGCCAGGAGCTCCTCATCCTGCTGCCCTTCCGCCGTGGGTGAACCTGGACCGCCCTCTCCAGCCTCAGTCAGCATGGGAACTGACGCCGCCTCCTCGTGCTTCCACTTGAGCCTCCTGTACTCGCCCTGCAGCACCCTGAGGACCCACAGTGGAGGACAGATGATGGGAACAGTCAGGGCCACATGGTGATGCATACAAAACTCACATATAACTGAAGGTATTTATCCAGCTTCCACTTGACAGACAGAAATACGCCTACACATTAACAATCTGACAGGTTTGTGAGTAATATAATTAGAATAATTTCACCACATGCCTAAATACTAAGACATGAAAACAGTGCAGCAAAGGGCTAATGTATTGTTGATGCTTTACCATGTGGAGTGCAATCATTTTCATTTTGAAAATAAGCTGCAATAAATCAGTGTCCTCTTTCTCTCACATGTGCGACACTAAGGCCATTAACTGACACTGCTCTGTGCTGTGAAGCATTACTATATTTGGGTGCAGGAAAACCATGCTGCTTTATTTAAGTGCTGAATTAGCAATAACCTTCTGTCTAAGACACACAAAAACTGCACACATCAGTGTCACCACACCCAAATATCCAGTGCAGTGGAGCAACTCGTATATTTTGTTGACATTGGTTTTACTTGCTCATTTTCTGCGGTGGGAGTAGCAGAATCATAAGTCTTCATCATTCATTCAAAGTCATGATTACAAGCAATTCTCATAAAATTAGGAAAAGGCATGTTTTTGTAATATACAATATTATGTATATTTTTTCAAGCTGTTAAAGAGGACCTGAACCCCCCAAAGAAGATTAGGGTTACAAGGTGTTTGATTCTAGTATTGATTTATTATTCAGATGAGCCACAGCAGAGGATATAAACTAGCAACAGCAACAGCAGTCATAAATAAGGACAACGGAGCACACTGCAGTGTCATAACAGGAGGCATACTTTTTAGAATAAATGAACTGGGTCAAGGTTTCAGACACCCAAAGGGCGCAAGTGTGTTTGTGTGTGTGTGCGTCTGTGTGTGTGCGTACATGTAGCTGTATGTCCCTGTGTGTGTGGAAAAGTCACAACCGAATTGGAGACAAGAGAAATTTATTCACATGAATCATTCACATAACAGTTGCCTCTGGTAACCAATTAAGAGGATAGGAGAAACGAATTTGCTTCATTTTTGGAAAATGCCTGAGCCTCTTAGCTACTAGGACATACATTCAAATTCAGGCATTAACATCCAAGCTAATGTGTGTCAGAGATGTTTTACACCCGTGTCACACCAGTCAATGGATAATGGATTCTTCCTGTCTCTCCTGCAGCCACACCAACATCAAAACTGAAGGGTGATTTATGATTTGGAGTGTTTCCATGTTTTCACCACATTATTTTACAGGGTTTACTGTCAGGCATGCACACAGAAAATGTTTCTTGGTTTTTAGGGCTCTTCAATAGGATTTAGAGTGTGAATGTATTTATTTTCTATAGAAGGTCTGCAAATGGCAGCAGACATACCGAAAAGAGTGTACTGCCTGCAAATAAACACAGACATATCTGTTTTATTATGCTTCTCTGGAGCTTTACTGATGAAAATCACTCCCTAAACCAAACTCTTACAGTTCTGCTACATGCCTTATCCCAAACCTAAATCTCATTCAAATCTATAACTAAATCAAATTCAACCCACAGCTCTCAGTGCTTAAAAATAAAGTTTACAGATGTGATGAAGTGATGAAGTCAGTGTACTCTGTTGAAGTACAGCAATATGTGCAATCAGTGGTTCAGAAGGATTTATTGTGTGTGAAAACAGAAAAGTACAGTAACGTCTCTACTACCCAAACAATTCAAGAAAGGAACCTAGCTCGAGACTCAATGCGGCATGTCCAATGACAGGCGTTTTTTTTTTTTCTGGCTACAGACCTGTTCTCGTTCTCCAGGCGAGCCAGGGTGCATTGGAGCTGCTCCTTGTCCTGGTGCTCCAGGTGGGCCAGTAGCATGTGCTGTCCGCAGGGTGAGTCATGGTCCAGGGCTGGGCTGGAGTGACGCAGGAGGTACTGATCTTCATCCCTGAGTCCCCCACACAGGAGACAGCACACTGAGCCACCAGCACACGGCCACCAAGCAGCACAAAGCAGACCCACGGACGGCATGGGAGAGCAGACAGGCCAAAGCAAGGCAAGGCCAGGCAAGCATGACGAGGAAAGGTATTACAGGACCAGACGCAATGCAACAAAACTGGACAGGATGAGAAGGGACACTATGACAAAAGGCACTGTGCCAGGCTCACAGTCCAAATATTAAAAGCTGGCTCGCCATTTAAAACCCACTCACATTTATTAAAAGTGGAAGGTGGATCTACATCATAATATATTGCTCAAAAAATAAACACTTTATTGACAGTGGAACAGAAAACATAATCTGCACATCTATGACAGTAGACCTACGGCTTTGAAACAATAAATGCATCTCTGAATGTTTGGCAGTTATTTTAATGGAAAGACAGCTGTTAATGCTTTGGGCTATGAAATAAAACAACTTTATTGAGCCAAAGTTAAAAGCTAGTTATTGGCTTTGCCTTGTAATACCAAATTATACATTAGAGGTATTTATAAGCCTAGTACAAGCAGACTGGTTGGGTCGAGAAATGGCCAGATCCACTTCAGTTGCAGCCTCTTGTACTGTAAAGATCTGTATCCTATGTTTTTGATTTCATCCCATTCATTATTTTTATTTACCGCCTTTACTTTATCAAGAAAACTAAGTTTTTGTATTATGCCAGTTTTCCATAAGTGGGTCAAAATTATGCAAATTAATTTCCTATGGGATCTTACTCTCTTTCTTTTATCAAGGATACACAGTATTTACTGTAGACCACATCTCAACTGTCATTCACATCACCACTCACCCACATTTACACAGACAATTTTACATTTGATGTGTTACCTGTATATTTCTACCTCAGTACAATGTATATCACTAAATTGAAAGCTCTGATTTCTGGTTATAATGATATGAAAGAACATATGCTATTATGATTAAATGAACCTACTTTATAGCTATTTTACATTAGCTTTCCAACATTAATGTAGTTGTAAGGGAACTACACATTAGCTTTGTAGAGAGATAGATTTTTGTAATTTTAATAATGCTATTATGTGAATAAATAATAAACATTTACATTATTTTGGTGTGGATTTAACAAACAACCTTACTTCACCCACTTATGGAAGGCTGAAGGTTCCACTGACCTACGCATCTAAGGATTCAATTATTTTCATGCCCACTACCTGGCAATAAGCAGCAACAGTGAACTCAAAACCAGAGATGGGGACATGAGTTTGAGACTTGGACTCGAGTCCAACTTAAGTCGCACACACAGTGACTTCAGACTGGACTTGAGACTCGTCCTCAAGAGTCGTGAAACTCGTGAACAATGTTTATTTTTAGGAAACGCGTGATAAGCTTGCTGTAGTATCAGCTTCGCACGGCCACACATGAGAGAGGTCAACAAACACCGGCAGCTGCTATGTGATTCATCATAAACTCTGGCTTTAAAACTTCATAAAACAAGGCCTAAACAAAGAAGCACTGAACGCAAAATAGGTTAGCAACCTGAGGTTAGTAGGCTAAACATGCTTAGCTCAGCATTGACCATCTAACGTTAGTTTGCTTCTTGCTTTAGCTACGACCTACTAGAGGTTAACTCCGACTGTCAGTCTTTATGAAAAGATGAACAAGCGTTTGTTTACTTGCCAAACTTGTGGTGGTCGATTAATTAATAATTTATGTCCCACTGTCTGCCATCACGTTAATTATTAACGATGGCATCGTTTATTGTTGATCATGTAACGTTATAGTTTTATTTAGTTATAACGTTACACTGGTTTGAGAGTCTGGGGGATGTGTTGACTTACAGTAGTTTAAACTGTCATTAATCGCATTGCACATTACATGGTTGTGCTCTGTGAAAACAGGTTACAGGTTTATTGTTAATCATGCAATTTTACAGTTTTATTTAGTTATAACGTTACACTGGGTTTGAGAGTCTGGGGGATGTATTGACTTACGGAGTTTAAGCTGTCGTTAGTTGTAGACGCATTGTACATTAGGCTACATGGTTTGCTCTGTGAAAAACAGGTTACAGGTTTATTGTTGATCATGTAACGTTACAGTTTTACTTAGTTAACATTACACTTGGTTTGAGAGTCTGGGGGGTTGTTGACTTACAGTAATTAATAAGCTGTCATTAATTGCATTGCACATTACATGGTTGTGCTCTGTAAGTGAAACACAGTTACAGAATCCCTTATAGCTAGGCAGTTTTATAAGCAGCCTGGACTGAACGCAGCAGGTGATACAACATTCATTATAACCACAAGAGACTTGAGACTTGACTTGGACTCTAGCTCAAATACTTGAGACTTGACTTGGACTCTTGCTCAGAGACTTGAGACTTGACTTGGACTCTAGCTCTCTAGACTTTAGACTTGTGAGCATCTCTGCTCAGAACAATGCACACAGGTGGAGGGTGAAGGCTGCACACACAGGCAGCATGGTTCAGGACAGAACAGTATGATGCCAGCCAAACACCAGCTGGAGTCACAGATAGCACAGCGGCATGTACAGAGGAAAAACAGAGAGGCGCTGACAGACAGAAGGACGGGTTCGCAGAATAAGAACAACAAGGTACAAGGGCACAAGAGCAGAAAACAACACCGCTGCACACAAGGGGTACATGCGCTGGTATAGTACACACATTTTTGTGACAAAGCTCCATCCAAGCAACAACACATGCACATGGCAGCAAAGACATTGGGAGCGTGCTTGAGAGGCACATATATCAGTAGTAAAGAGTCTTTCTGAAAAGTAGCATATTTTGTCTGGGCCTAAAACTAGCTTCTTATCTGGTGTCAATCACAGTCGTCTCTCAGAGTACACACACACACACACACACACACACACACACACCTGGAGCCCTAAAAGACCAGACAACACTGGCTGCTGGGCATGCAACCTTGACTTTAAAGTACTATAAAGAAAAAAAATATCTCAGAGAAGGAGGCAACGGTCAACAGCCCACACAGATGTCAACAAAATAAGACATGGACACACACAAATACATGATCCCAAACAACCGTAACCAGTCTATCCACCTGGCACTTTCTCCCCTTATTGACTGCCTAATTCACATCAAACACCCCTGTTCCTCTCACTGCTGTAACCTCACAGCCCGCCCAGCTACTCAGCCAGCTTCTGCAAACACACACACACACACACACACACACACACACACACACACACCTCTCTCTCCACAGCTGGGGCTTTGTGTATCTACTCACAGCCATAGACTTCAATCACAGCAGGCATGTGCACAATGAAGGGGGACAGTGTGCACGCTGCTCGCTGTGGGTCATTTTCATTATGTGGCTGATTATTTACCTGATTACCCAATCTTCCCCTACCTGTTGAACATATATCTAAAAGCCTGTGCACACAGGTAAACAAAGAGACAATCAAGGTATCAAGAGGAAAGACTGTACACACAAAACACACACATAATCCCGGTGAACGGCTGTGGTTGTAATGAGGGGGGTTCGTAGTGTGGGGGTGGCAGCATACTCACAGACTTTCATCAGGAGACAGGCTATCCGTGAAGAATGAACAATTCTGGCTCTCCATTTCTGCCAACCTATATATAATATGAGCATATGAAACAAACATACACACACATATTTACGCACATGTATACAAACAGACAAAAAGAGACATACAGGAAAGTGGATGAGTCAGAGCAAATATAGGAAAAAGCAGAGGCAACACATTGATATTGTCACACACTGGGGAAATGTTTGTCCTCAAACACAAGATAAAACAAACAAACAATCAGTACAGTTAAGCTTTTAAGTAGTGTAAAAGCGACCTGTGGCCTTTTAGTATTATGGACTGCAACTGAACAGCGAGCTGTCCACAAACATCTGGCTGACAAGACTGCAAAGTGACAGATTTTCCATAAAGTACCAGCTATAAAAGTGTCCACAAAGAGGGACAATAAAATTCTGATAAAGTACATTAAGAAATGTGCTGTTCTCGAGCACCACGGTCAGCAACTGCGTTTGTGAGGAAAGGGCGATGGAGTTTCTGTGTGGCTTTTCAGGACCAAGGACAACGCTCTTGTTCTGCATTACGTCCTGCTGACTGTCAGTGGACAGCTGCAATGTGCACGCTGCTCTGTAAGCTGTTTATCACAAATATCACAAACAAAAAATTGCTGCAGTAGGGAAAAACTTTGTGATGTATGTTAAAAATACATGGTGCTTTTACTTTTTCGATTTTAATGGTGTAAATCCCAGCTGGAAAATAAATAATTAAAACAGTGTAAAAATGATTGTGTGTTTAAATTAAAAAAATTGCTAATGGTCTGAGTGGCTTAGTGTGAACCCATATCACTCCTAGTAGTTAGGCCACTGCCTTGCATGAGAGCTTTTGCTGCCAGTGGTGTGTGTGTGTGTGAGAGAGAGAGTGAAAAAGAAGCAAAATGTAAAGCGCTTTGGATAAAAGTGCTATAAATGCAGTTCATAAGGTTATGGAGAATACATTAGCTCAAATAAACAAAAGTAGTCACACACTCAAACTACTCCCATGTTATTAAATGATTTAGTATAGCCTATTACACTGTCTTACAGTGTGCAGCTCTTTATTGGAGTTGGAATCTTACTCAGTTGTTTCTGTCTCACTTATTTGGGTGTGCAGCTGCAACTTTTGGTGTTTCATGACTAATATTACCAATAATCTATTAATACACTAATCGCCAGTCTGGGAACTTGCTTTTCGTAACACAGTAAAACACTGTTTACAACAATTATTACTAGTGTTTTCTTTATGTATGTGTTTGTGTGACCACATCATCATTTACCACAAATATATTGTATAAGCATGTATCAGCAGTTGTGTTTTGCTTTTTCCTGACCGAAAAACCTTTGCCTCCTCCACCTACATATAAAGCTTACACCTGAATACAGGGTCGGCCAGCCACTCTCTGACACCCATTAAAAGGAAATATAGGAGGACATGATCTAAAGTACATGCAGGTTGAGACAGATTGCGTGAAAGTGGGTATTCATAAAGTCCATTCATCACAAACGGCTGCAGTCCACTGAATATCACGTTAATGATATATAACCGTGTTAGACAATTAAAGGGTTTGTTTCTCTTTTAAGTGAGGTAATTAACCAGCACAGAGAACCAACCAACTAATGCAAATGTGCTAGAAGCCTTGTGGCTGCCCACATACATATATGTGCCACATGAAAGCTGGTAGTGAATCTACACTGCAGCAAATACACACAACACACCCTGTGCTGCATCATCTTTCGCAGAATGTCGTCAGCTGAAGGAGTGAGGGATGGGAGGGAGGGATGGGTGATGTAGAGGCTGTCAGGGACATCCACATTACATCCCATTTCTCTCCAGTGTCCAATGAGTCCATAACATTGAGAAATTTAGGATTTATCCATGTCCTGGTGCAGGAGGCCCGGCCTGTAAACCTGGCTGCTCGTAATTCAATCTGTGATACTATTCATCAGAAAGCGTCCACAAACCTGGAGCCACAGTCAGGGACAACAGCAAATGAGAAAGGAAAGGGCAGAAAGTAATGGGAAATAGTAGTGTGTGTGTGTGTGTGTGTGTGTGTGTGTGTGTGTGTGTGTGTGTGTGTGTATAAGGGGGAGTCTTGTGCATACATGTGTGTTAAACTCTTGTATGAATGTAAATAGATGTGACAGGAAATGAGAAACGGGAGAGAGAGCGGGGGTAAGAGAGTAGAAATCCTAACAGAGTTCTAAGAGGTTTTTTATTATCTTCCTCTCATCCATCCTCTACAAGATGTCGTAGCAGCACTGATGATGAAAGGAATGAACTCTACTCCTGCATCGATATGGAGGGGGAACAGATACAGAGGGAGGGGCTGTCTCTGTGTTTGACATGCATGCGAATCTGGCTTTCTTAACCCCAAACATCTAATACTTCATCTCCCTTGAGATGACCGGAGACTACATTATTGCTATGGATTAGCAAGTATACCCCATAGTGGCTGAAGGGCACTTTGACACAAACACACACACAGACTCCTACACAAACCTGCCATCCCAATGGGAAGAATTTCAGACTGTCATGAGTTGTAGTTTTTGCCATTTGTTTCTGGTGTCCTTCTGTTTACCTGTTCTTCTTGTTTCCTTGTCCTTAGTGTTTGTCTTGTCTGGTGTTCTAGCTTGTAGTCCTGTGTTGTTTTGATATTGCTTTGGTTTGGGAGTCTACTTGTTATATGGTTCTTAGTCACTGCCTTAACTCTTGTTCCTGCGTTTTAGTTCTTTGTCCTTGTTCCCAGTCCTGTACCTTAGTTCATGTTAAGTGTTCACTCTGGTCTGTTTTGTGTTCAGTAACCTGTGTTCCGTCAGTTCCCCCGGTTGTCACTCTGCCTGCGTGTCAGTCTCTCTATTTCCCTCTGCTCACTGTCTCTCTCTGCCTGCCTCGTTAATCTCATGTCCTTCACCTGTGTTGCTCCCGCCCTGCTCGTTAGTCCCTGTGTGTGTGTATATATGGTCTCTCTGTCTTGTCTTGGTTGGGTCATTGTATGCTGTCTCCTGGAGTTGCTGTGAGGTCTCCTGTTGTCTGCCTGTTTGTCGTGTCTCCCGGTCGTGTTACGCTGCTCCCTTTGGATCTCTGTTTAGACCACCTTTGTTTTTGGACTCTGTATTCAGCCACTCACTTGTAAGTGTGCTTGCTTCTGGTTCGTTCATTAAAACCCCTTTGTACTGTACCTCTTCCTGCCTTGCGTCCTGCGTTTGGGTCCTCCAACCTGCCTCCACACCACCGATCGTGACACAGACACTAACATGCCAGTGATGACATCCGGTATTTTTTATAAGCTTTCTATTAGTGTGCAAAGTGAGCGGTGAGTAACAATTAATGCAGTGAATGAATTGAAGTGCGATTTCTCCCTTTATATCCTGTATTAACTGACAGGTAGAGAGGTGGGAGAGAGAGTGAGAAAGAAACAAAGAAAGAGGAAAGAAGAACGAGAAAGAAAGAGATGATTGAAGCCAATTCTGCATACTGCCGGAGTACAGATAAACTCAACATCCCCATAATAAGGACTGTCTACTCCTATTATGACAGTCAGATCAGTCTGCTCTCACTTCTCTTTTTTTTTATTATGTCTAAATCTGCAAATGCTGATACTCATTTATTTTAGCCAGTATTATGTATTTATGGCACGCTAGACCAAAGTGATACTTGTCAATGAGCTACACATGGAAGGGGGTTAAATAACAAACATACAGTATAATATACACAGTCATTGCATTTCGGATAAAGCACAAAAACTGCGTCTTATGTATTTGCCTTTCTTTTGGCAGACTACCATGCCAGGCACTGGTAACATGTCAGTACCATTGGGAGCAGTATTGACACATGAGGAAACCAGGTATAAAACTCTCTACCCTGTGATAAGCGGCTGCCCTAAACAGCATGTAGTTCGACTCAACACAGCAAATTAAGGCATCAAATACTTTCACTGAATTTAATCAAAATACCCATGATTTTGTCTCAGTAAATCTTTAACTTAATGTGCTTCACAGCAATGTAGTTTATTAAAGGGCTATTGCATGTTATTGTACGGGTGTTTGTGTTATTGTACACCTATAACAACTATAAAAATAATTGTACAACTGCAACATCTTCATGTTCTTGTTACTATTGTGCTGCCTTTTGCCACCATGGTAACAATTTACTATAACCCTCTCTATTAAGCACTTTTTAGCAGCATATAAACACTGGGAGGTGTGGCGATGGTGTAGAGGATAAGACACGTGTCTTTGGTGTGACAAACCCTGGTTCACTTCCCACTGTGACACATCCACCAATGTGTCCCTAAGCAAGACACTTAACCCCTAGTTACTCCAGAGGCGTGCGACCTCTGACGTATATAGCAAGTCACTTTGGATAAAAGCGATAGCTAAATGAATAAATGTAACTGGTTGTACACAGACAAGTGTGTTACAAAGCATTTGTTAACTCTTAACAAACATGTACAGCTCATTCACAAGCAGATTTAAAGCAAAAGTCTGGTGATGTTCTATATTATTCTCATTGTCAAACAATCCCATGAAAAGCAAAACCTAAGACAGCTTATAGATGCCACTGTGCCACAAAGCTCCATTGTTGTCCAAAACTATTAAAGCACATCACTAAGCCACACCGTTGCACTCAGTGACATGTCCCTTCATTACAATGAATACGGGCACTGACATTTATTTAGAGTTAATCCGACACACAATCATGCTGCCAAAAATACCAACCGGCTCACCAGATCTGTGGCTAAAAATAAGTCCCCAACAAAATCTCTGTTTACTTCTGTTTGAGCAACACTTGCTAAAAGTGACAGTGCACAGCTGTTTTGGGAAATCAAAGTATATATTCATGACCTGGCTGAGAGCCACAGACCGGCTGGAGAAGTTATTATAAGAATGCAATGCTATCAAGCATTCATTATCTGTTTCTACACCAGGTGACAGACTCTTCATGTGAGTTGTGAGATGTTAACTGTCCTTATAGCTGCTTATAACTACATTATAGTGGATTATAATGTGTTATAAACCATTTGTCAATTGATTATCTAGTGCTTATACAAGATAAATAGGAGTGTTACCATTTTGGGTCACTATTTGAAAGCACAGCCCAATAATCACAGGTTATTGTCTCAAATGAAAACCCTTATTGATTCATTCCTATGCAGATAAAAGAAGCTTCAGAAACAAAGATAGCTTCCTAACATTCAATGGGAGGCTTGCTATGGATAAAGTTGCTAAGATACTATATAAGTGAATACTTCTAAAAACTTTATCCAGCCACGAGAGTTTTCCTGGCATTTTCTCAGCAAGGCAAGGCAGACGAACCTTCTCTGTGAATGTGTCTCATTTTGACTAAATGAGACTGTTTTCATTTCTGTTCCTTTAGTTTATTTTGGTGAAAGCTGTTGGCAGCTGTTTGTTTCTGAGTGACCAACATGACTAAAGCAAACCGTACTGTAATTAGCAACAAATGCGCTAACGTAGGAGGATGTAACAGAAAAGATATAAAAGAAAAGAAGAAAGGGCTAGAAGAGAGACAGCAAGAGGCAGAAAAAGAGGGAGAAATATATATGTGGGTGAGAGACAATAGAAGAGAGGGATCAGAGATAAAAAGAAAAAGATAAACAAAAGAAAGGGGGAAAAGGGAGAGATAAGAGGGGTAAAGAGGACATTTGTGCCTGCTCTCCTGTTGGTGTTTGTTCCCTCTGTTTTGGCAGGGCATAAAGCAGTTGTGTGTAAGTGCCTTAGGGAAGTAATACACAATGGCACACTTACAAGCAAACGCACACACAGCAGCGTCCACACACAGCAGGCTCAGTGGAAATGTGTGTGTCCAACTCTGCTGTACTGCGGCAGAGCTGCCAGGAGTGTGGGAGTCCAGTGCTGTGCCTTGTTTATAACCTGTCAGACAGACACTAATCCACACCAACAGCTCCCAGGTGACCAATGGGCTCACTGCCCCAGCAATTGACAGGCCGCTAGGCGCACTGAACCCCGCTGACCTCCACACACACACACAACCACAAAATGCTCTGCTTAAGAGCACCAGCGTGTGTTTGTGTGGAGAGTAAGCGTGAAAGAAACTGCTGGGCAGTACAGTCTCTACCCTGGCTGGAGTACAGTGCACAACACAGCCAAATCAATACTTCAATCAGTGTGTGGCAAATACTTAAGGGTGAGGGAGCAGAGGAGGTAGGGGAGGAGAGGAGGTGGAAGCAAGGGTGGAATGAATAGAAAGAAGAAGGGGGGTTCATTTGGAGAGTGGAAAATGAGAGACGTTGTTCTAATGATTTGATGTATAGCACGGCACAGTGAGCCACGTACCTGCTGGCATAATGTTCAATCCTGCTGTGTGTGTCTGCATGGGGCAGCTTGGGCGAGGAGCACGGTCTGGGAATGACAGAAGCAAAGGTCAACATTCACCAAGGCATTTTTACCACTCGGCAAGTGTGAATGTGTGGTAGCAGAAAAGCCATATCCAAATTTAATTCACAAACATTGCAATAATCTAGAAGAAGAACATGGAATATGTTCTTGTTGCAAACAAGACAAATCCAATTTGTAACAGCGGAGGAAAGAAAGTTGATTTTATGGATTTCTTTTATGCTACCTTCCACTTCTACTCCACTATTTATTTAAAAGCTTTAGTTATTAGTTTGTAGATTAAAATTTTACACACAAAACATATGAGGGGTCTTTAATGCATTTCTATTGATTAAACCACTGGATCCCAACATGTTTGGCTTGTGATGCTTTAACAACAAGCAATGGCCCGTCATCACAGGTTGCATCTATGAGCTATGAGCAGTTCAGGATGTGGAGTGAAGAGAACTGGAGCATACAGTTAAAGTAAGAGCTTTTTAACAAGGCAGACCACAAGATGGCTATTCACACCCAGAATCCTGAGTATGCAGTGGCATGTCATAATGTTAATGCGAATCATGGATCACCCTCCACTCTGAAAGCCTGGGGTATTAAAAATATTTCCTCATACCCAAGAGGAGGAGACACTCTACACAAACTGATTCGCAGGGAAAGCTACTGGATCTATACATTAAAGGACCATATTGTAAGATTTAGGGAGGGTCTATTTCTAGCTATAGAAATATTGGCAGAAATAGAAAATAACATGTTAGAGTGAGCCCTTTATATCTACAGCGAGAGTGGGTAGTCTTCCATAGGGTTAGGGCATGTTACACCGCCATGTTTCTACAGTAGCCCAAGATGGTCAAAGCAACCACTGATTCTAGAGAGGGCCTCACATTTTTTTTGAGTTTAGTGGTCACTGTAGGTTCTCTTACACACTTGGAACAGGAGGTGGAGAAGGGTCAGGTTGCAGACTGTAGCTCAGGGTGAGAGCGAGGGGCACAGCGTGAGCGAAGGGCTTGGTGTAGGTCAAAGTTCATCAGACAAGAATGCGGGATTTGAAGAAGAAGAAGAAGACAATGACAAAGTAATGGTGCAGCAAAAGCAGCAGGTATGTATCCACAGCTCAGAACAGCAATTTGAACATATGATGTTATTGGACAAATAAGTACTTTTCTTTAAAAGAAAAGTTATTCATTGCAGCTGTTTAACAATTAACTAAATTATCTTAAAAAATAAGCATTTTTGTTATGTTAGTCCAAAGTTTCATGTTTCTATTAAGATCATTGCCCACATTTTTTTGTTCTGTTTAATCTTATTTTATTATATAGTGGTATTTTATTCTGTTTTATTCACTTTAAATGCAACATTTGTGGACATCCTCAATAAACAGATGAACCAATCATGTTAGTTGTATTATTGTTTTTGGTTTTCTACTTGTGCCTGCTTACTATGACATCATGCAATGGGACTGTTAACTGCTGATACCGCTTTAATATGAACTTTCACTGGTGTGGAAACATGCACATCAAGATCATGGTTTAAGTTTAAAAATGTTTCCAGACCTTTGAGACAGTGTGACATTTATGTAGTATTAATGGCAGAAATTAACAATATTTCATGTCAATAGTAGGTTACGTTTGAATTGCTTATTATACTTTTCCAGATCACTTTAACATTTAGCTTGTGGAAACAAGAACAAATTGAGCAAGAGACTTTAATTTTGTTTATGCTAATGATATTTTTTAAAAATCACATGCAAGCGGGAACCTCCGGGTCTGAGAAGTGAGGCGAATGCGGAAGTCCCTTGAACCTACTTTTCAATTGCTAGTTTTGTGTCTTCTTTAACACAGCATGATGTTTCATTTAGTAAATTATGGTCCCATTTAGAGGAAAATAGACAGTAAAGCAGGGGATGCTTCAGGGCGGATCTGTGATTGACGAGTCATTACCATGGCGACCTGTCAATTAGGCTATTGAAAAAGCGTATTAGGAGTTGGCTGTTCATTTTCTCTAGTGAGTACATTTAGTTTTAAGCCGGTTTTTCGCTAGCCAAAATTATCAGCCTGGTTAAGATGACCTTGGTAACCAAGCTAGCTAGCTCCACACAGAGCCATTGGCTCCACAGTCTCGTCCAAATATGTCCATGTCCGGTGGCGCTGGTTGCTAAAAGTTAACATGGCGGCGGCCTAACGGCCAAACTCAAGGCTTCAAAACGGCAGTCTACAAACCAACGGGTGACGTCATAATAACTACGTCCACTTCTTTTATACAATCAATGATCACAGGCTTCTGTCAACTACAATGTTCACACATGCTTGGTACAAATTAGGTGGGAATAAGTATGCGCATGCGCAGTACTGACTATACAGAAAGATGGCTCTACTGCGAGGGGGTGTGGCGTAAGCAAGAGGTGAGAGAGGGGCATGAGTGGTGCTAAAGTCCGCAGCTGAACGTTATTGGGAGGATGAGGAGAAGGGTCAGTTGGTTGCAATTTGCAACTTCACCACTAAATGTCACTAAATCCTACACACTGGTTCTTTAAATACAACTGAATGACAAACTGAAGACCATCTAAAATAATTCTAGTCACATCCACATCAAATAAAATACTGTTTTTTAGTAACTCACTAAGTTACTAACTACTCAAGTAATCTTTTTAGTAAATACGTTTGTACTCTTACTCAAGTAGTTATTTTGATGACCACTTTTACTTGTTTTTGCAAAGTAAACCTGAGCGCAGTTTTGGGCTACTCAGTCCATCTAATAAAAGACAGCTATTAGCAATTTAAACGTCTACACTGCCTCTTCCTGTGATGAAGATGCACTTCTAGCCGCAAAATTAGGTGCACCTTAATAAAAAGCTCCAGGTCTCCTCACCCCAGATCA
This sequence comes from Micropterus salmoides, assembly GCF_014851395.1. Classification (NCBI taxonomy): domain Eukaryota; kingdom Metazoa; phylum Chordata; class Actinopteri; order Centrarchiformes; family Centrarchidae; genus Micropterus; species Micropterus salmoides. Next base: position 23,051,256 of record NW_024044237.1, read on the forward strand.
TGCCTCTGTCTGTTTAAGTAACACACACGTGTGCAGACATGTTTTTTCTTCTTCCCTATCTTGTTAATAACCTTGCTACCTCTCCAATTTATCCTAAAACTCCCTTGAGGGGTCCTTGCCCCAAGGCTGGAAACCACTGTAGTAAACTGATCCACAAGGTGTATAAAAAGTTTAAATCAGATCCATTTCATCCAGCTACAACATTTAAATGCTCCTTATACACTAAGGCATCAGTAATAACAATAAAATAATATAACAAGTCGTGAGCATACCAGGTAATAAGTATAATAAAATACAATAATCCTATATATTAATATATTAATATATTAATAAGGGATTATTATGCATAATGAGCATAATGCTTTTACTTTTGGTACTTGAGTCTATTTGGCTTCTACCAGTGGGGTTTCATCTCTGCTCTGTGTCAGTGGATGAGCGGATTAACTTGTGTTATGTGTGAGGTTATAACATGTGACCCTAACTGTGACACAATTAGCCAAAACATGAACCCATAACCATGCTAAATCTTCCTGGGTACTGCCTCAGCCCTAAGCTATGCTTCTTGATCATCTCATGGATTTTAGTCTCATCGCTCCTGTTTTTCCTATTGGGTGAGAGTCACCCATGTGAATAGAGCATCTCATTCAGACTGAGATGACAGGAATAACATTATGTTAATTCTTATATAGCTGTCCCTTTAACCTGTCACAGTGAGTTAGCGCAGCCCAAAATTGTCAGAGCATGATAATAAGCCTACAACAGCAGGGTGAAAGTGAGACAAAGTGAGAGACAGATGACAGAAAAAGCTGAGACAGAGGGATGTCTTGTGTTTGCGTGTGTTTATGTGTGGGACTTACGTCTCCGAGCTCTCAGCTTCCAGCACTGATTGCACTGGCAGGTAACCTCTCTGAGGGTGCTTGGTGAAGTACTGCTTTGACCTGAACTTATTCTTCAGAGTCTTGGCAAAGTCCCTCATCTTCTCTCCCGAGGTTGTCTGGAGTGTGAATAAGGAGGTGAGGGGTTGGGGTTTGGAGGAGGGGCGGTGGTGGAAGCAGTTGGAGTGGACAGGTGGGAGATAAATGCTTAAGAATTCTTGAAAATGTTGCTTTCTTCAAAATGACCTAATCTGAAATTAATTCCATTGTCTCACCCTTGGTTTGTCTAATTTTGACTTTAGAAGACTAACTTATTCTGCCATCCTTATTTCTCATTCAGTTTCTGCTGCTTTCTCAGCTTCCTTCCCTTTTGACAATTTTCTTGAATCCTCCCTTTTCTCTCTCTCTGGCTCCCTATTTTCTGCTCTTTCTATCAGAGTAGAAATCTATGGGCGCCTGCCTGCCTCGCAGTTGTGGAAAAACTGTAGCTAGCTAATATAAGTCCAGTATTTTGTCCAGTGAAAAAAAGAATTGTACAGATGGCCTTTTGCTATATTTTACAGCTCGGAATTGATTAGAGATCAAATCTGGCACCATCTCAGTACACTCCAGCACTCCAACTATAGCTACTCCTTTGAATTAACTTGACTTCGGAGACTGTGTGTGCAATCGCTTAAGACTCTGGTTTTATTGGGCTTTAGTGCACAATATGTGCTCCAAATAGCACTTTATGTGTGCACTATGTGAGCCAGAAAGGATGTTACTGCTAAGTGGTACTCAATTTCTGCATACTATAGATCTGGAAGAGGCAGTGTATGCATGTCTAACAGTATACACTTGTCTAACAGCAGAAATCAGGAGATAGTAGTATTTTTTTGGAGTATAGCTGAGTTTTATTCATCCCTGGAGCCTTGAATTTGTATTCGGTTACAGCATTTGATAATGTTTGTCTTACTGGCGTGTAGTACTCCATGATGGGGTAGTGCAGCTTCTTTCCCTTGGTAGTACGACCAGTTAGGAAACATGTCTGGCAGATGTCCACATTGAACTGTTTCAGACTGCGATACCTGTCAAGATCAATATAGCACAGAAGCTGAATTGATGTTTGCAAGAGACCTAGGCACAGTAAAGTGGGCGTGCGTGTGTGTACTTTTATATCTATTTTTGTCAGGACCAAGAGGACATTTATGGAAAGTGAGGACATTTTGTCCGACAGACCTTCAAAGGGCTCTTTTGAGGGTTCAGACTTGGTTTAAAGGTTCAGGTTAGAATTAGGTTTATGTTAAGGTTAGAGTAAAGGGGCTGGAGAATGTTAAGGATGGTCCTGACAATTTAGAAATACAAACGTGTGTGTGTGTGTGTGTGTGTGTGTGTGTGTGTGTGTGTGTGTGTGTGAAATAAATAAGAGGATAATGGGGTAGGGTTAGGGTTGTCAAATTTATATGCTTGTCTACATGCATGCATTTTTCACAAATCCCCCTGCTCCAGACAGGGATATACTCTCTTACAGCCACCTACTAATCAAAGTTATAATCCTCAATAAATGAATATTATCGCACAGACTGGTGTGTGCAGCTGTTCCTCTTATTATTATTATACATTATAAATTAGTAGCAGGGCATCTCCAACAAGCCATTATCAAGTGAGCAGGGATTCTTATATAAAATAAAACACCAAACAGAAAACACCAGTACCCAAGTTATATTCCTAGTATTCCTACTATTTTTTAAACTTGCAAGAAACTGACCTTTATTTTACACAAGGTATAATCCATACAGTTTTAGTTATATGTGTATTTTGGTTATGTACGTATGTGCATATGATCCGTTCTTCATGTGATGTTGCAATAACCCACTGTGATCACTAAAGAGTCATCTTATGTTGTGTTACTTATACATGGGTGTAAAATACATAGTATCTGCATATATCTGTGTGTCCATTTACCTACACTGGCATCCCTACCTGAAGCCCTTAATGGGACACTGTTTGCAGACGTAGCATTTGGCCTGGTGTTTGGTCGACTCTGCCGCAGTCACACGGTGAAGGACAGGCAGCCAAACCATCGACTGGGGCTCTAGGCTCATCCACTCCAGGAAGTGAGACACCTCAATGGCAGGTTTCCCTGGGGCCTGGAAAAGGAAAGTGGGAGGGAGGAAAGAAGTGCAGGAGACAATCCAAATATAGACCAAACAGCAGGGCAGGTACATAAAGTAATGAGAGGAGAAGGTGTGCTTCCTTTCCAAAGGTGGTTTCAGGTGAGCTATTGCTGAAAAAAGGAATCAAAGAGAATACAAAAAAAAAATGAGGAAGAAGATAGAGAAAGAAGATAGTACTACACTGTGGAATATCTTCTGCTTTTATGCAACTACTTGAACAATTATAAAACTAAAACACAGCAGACATGCAGTATGTGTCTGTGTGTATACTGTATGTGTTTCACCTTGTTGAAAATTCCAGAAAGTGTGATCAAAAGGAAGTAAGTCTAATAAAAGAATGACTCGCCAAGCGCTGAAAATCCGTGATGTGCTAAATTCTCATTAAGTCTGCATCAGAGATGCATTAAGAGGTTGATTTCCCAAGGGCTTCCTACACCGCTCAAGCAAAGTAGCATACTAAATGTGTGTGTGTGTGTGTGTGTGTGTGCGTGCTCGCACGGATCACACAGACTGTGAGGTGTACAGAGGTGCAGAGTCTCCCAGGGGGGAAGGAGCTACTCTCTGGTAGTGGAGTAGCCAGCGTCGCTCCATGTGGGAGGTCAAACAGCAGCCCCTCGCATACCAAACACCTGAAACTGGCACTGACTATGCTGAGCATGGCGCTGCATCTCAAAGCAGCACGCTGAGCAGATAGGATGCTTAAAACATCATTGGAAAAGTAGAGTGATAAACATTCAGTCATCCATCAAAACTCTGTGCTTTCAGTATTATACATCCACTAAACGGCATGTGTTTTGTGAATCAAACAATCAACGTACAACACTTCTTACAAACTATACAAATATTTACTAAATGTTGACTTATTCCCTAATAAATGACCTACTAATCTCTACACATGCTATCAAACCTTGAGCAGAATCATATTCATATCATTGCTCTGCATATTCTTTGTCCCAAAGTCAGTTCTTTTGCCCGTCTGCTAGCTGAGTCTAAAAGTCAATGTCTATGTGAGGTGGCAGCAATCGCTGTACACACATCTCCATAAACTGATGTCACTCGTTTCCTAGCCAAGTGATAAACAGGCAAATGGGTCACCCCCCAATTGGCATTACATGGATATTTCATCTACAACTAACTGCCCTGACATGGATCAAATGGAGAAAGGAATTGATTTTAAGCAGCCATAGCTGATACAGCAAGCATGGACCAGAATAGAGTGTGTATAATTAGGATCTTCCTCAAAAATGAGGGAATTAAAAGGCTTTGCATAGGCCACCTTCCAAAAGAGCTGTGGCCAATTCCCTAATTATCTGGTGTCCCGAACTGAATGTCACATGGTAGGGTTCCTGCAACCTGCGTCAAACTTACAAGTTCAGATGCATTCACAACAAGCAAAGGAAGGAAAGACAAATTCATTCGTGCTTTGAATAAGTCTCCTCATTAGCTTTCGCTCTGTGCGCTACGGGACTGTGACCTTGCTTCATGATATCAATATTCCAATAAATCATATGCTATAAGCGACTTTCCCATTTAAATTTCTTGCATTTCACAGTCTGTGTATGGGAAGTAACATCATGCATTATCTATCACTGACTGTGTTTTATGAGGATTAAAAGCGATGCAATATTAATGCAATGTAATGTTAGAAAGGCAACATTCTAAGTATGTGTGGTGCAGTTGGGGCTTCTTTAGGTAGAAGAATTATAACTTCTCCATTTCCTGAGATGGTGCATTTAACTTCCTCTTCTTCTAAAGGAAAGATGAAAAGTGCTGATGTCAGTAAAACACAATGGGCTTCACATAGCTGGCAGCCTCCTGGTATGACATAATTTTTTCATACTCAGTTTTTGATAGAGAGCATCCAAAGGCAAATGTTTGATTTCACCATTCATTTTTTAAGATTCTGCCTTTAAAATTCTGTTTCTGTATTTGTAATACTGTCTTTGCACCGACAAGTTCTGTTCTGATTATTTGGAGGTCCCTTGTTATTTTTGTACACAGTAATTTATAGATTAGCGGGTGGGTTTTCAAGGTCGACTTCAAATTTTTCGTTGGGGCAATCAAGCCATTGATTCAAGCCCTGAAACTAGCACTATCAAGTCTTACAACACAGTGGTGATCATTACCTCTCTTACTTCTAACATGATTGCTGGTTTAACAGGAACATCAGGCAACTAGAATCCATAAGAACTTCACAGCTGCAATACTTGAATCCTGTGACTGAAATCAGACTATATTAATGCCACAACAGTATTGGGGTAAGGTGAACTCATAACATATTCCAGAAGAAGATTCATCTCCTCTTATTGTCCATAGTATGTGTGTAGCAAACTGTGCACTGCATTGTCTGTAAATTTGTAAATGTGTTTGGATGTGACATGCATGATAGTGCCTCAGTCCTCACCATGCGGAAGCAGCTACGGACACTGGGCTCCACATTACTGCCCCCGAAAGCAGCGACTTCACCCAACTGGCGAGGGATCTGGATGGCTTCATGGAGCAGCAGGCTGAGGTGACGCTGGTCTGTCAAACCTCCAGGACCAGACACCTGACGGAATAAGTCTGTAACCACCACAAAATACAAAAAGTATTTTATAAATTATGCAGTATCCGATCTGAACTAATAATACAGCAGTGTGCACCAGCATTAGCTGTGCACTGCATCTGTATGCATAAAAAACAGCTGCTTGCATGCATTATCATTGCATGCCTTTTTCCTACACATCTACATGTGCATTTGTATTCATTGGTATGTGTTCTCAGCTTTTCAAAATGTAAATTTGGAATTTAATTTCCAATGCCAGCATTCACAATATAGAAAGTGTGGCAGTTTGTTTGCTAAATAATGGCATAACTTTAGCATGAATATAAAAAAAACTGTATGTTGAGTTTAGAACAGCAACACATCTATTTTTCATCAATTATTTAACAATGAGCCTCCAATCCCAGGCAACAGGTTTACCAAACCTAGTTTTGTGGAATAAAATTCACTTCACTGACATATAGACAGAGACAGAGTCAGTATTAGAGCCCTGGCTGGTCTGCTTGGAGATGAAAGTCTTGTCAGGTTTTGAATGAGGCCTTTACCAAGCTCGCTGGGACTCTGCCTGTCACGAAGGAGATGAATGCTGACAGGCGTGTGAAGGTGCTGCACAATGTCAGAATAAGCATCCCATGTATCCCCCTCTCTGTGTACTTATTCAACCCTACAGGGACAACGCTTGGCTTTAACACCTGCATGTTAAAAAGCCTCCTCTATATAGTTCTCATAACCAGAGCTGAGGCTTGTTTGACATTTTAAATGTTCACATCAAGCTGTTTGATAGAGATGAGTTTTGGCCATGTTTTATGGAGACACTACCTCAGTATATAGGACCTATTACAGTACATCTGTAATGTGCAGCCTGCAACGTTGCAAACCCTGAGATAATGGATTCCTGGAGTTGGCTGCACAAGCCACAAACTGAAATCTGAACACCCATTACTAAGTTTTTTGTTAAGTTAGTAATTACTAGTTATTATGAAACTACCTCTTTGCTAAATTTGGATAGCACACAGTTTTAGCTATAAAGCCCTCAGTAAAATAAAATAATCCCCCTCTAAAGGAAATATAAAAAACCACAGCCGCGAGTCTATAGCCACACTAGCAGATGTCTGAGGTTGTGCTTAGGCTCAGCCGTTTAAGCTAAATGCTATGCTAGCATGCTAGCATGCTTACAGTTGCAATGCTAACATGCTGTTGTTTACCAGGTATAATGTTTACCATGGACACAATCTTAGTTTAGTGTGTTTGAGCATTTGCTTAGAGGCACTAAACTTGTACAGATGAGCATGATGGAAATGTTATTAGGTTTGCAGGGATTTGGTCCAAACCCAAGTATGGGACAAATGAAATCATGACAATCCATCTAACAGTTGTTGAGATATTTCACTCTGGACCAAAGTGTGGACAGACTGACCAACAAACTGACACTGGTGTGGCAAAAAAATGTGAAAAGGGATTGAGTTTGTCTAGTTTTTTAAAGAATAAGTAAGAGGAAACTAGTGGTGCAAATCCAGCGTGCACTTTGTAAGATCAGTTTTCACAAAACGATTTTAGTCTGAAGTTTAGTTTGTGTGATAATTCACCATCACAACTTAATAGTATTTAAACTAAGCAATGCCAATATAAAAAATAGTCATACTCTGCAACTGTATGCACTATTTCTTCCCCTCTAATACACTGCTCAAAAAAATAAAGGGAACACTAAAATAACAAATCCTAGATCTGAATGAATGAAATAATCTCATTAAATACTCCTTTAGTTATATAATTGAATGTGCTGACAACAAAATCACACAAAAATTATCAATGGAAATCAAATTTATCAACCGATGGAGGTCTGGAGTCACACTCAAAATCAAAGTGGAAAACCACACTACAGGCCGATCCAACTTTGATGTAATGTCCTTAAAACAAGTCAAAATGAAGCTCAGTAGTGTGTGTGGCCTCCACGTGCCTGTATGACCTCCCTACAACACCTGGACATGCTCCTGATGAGGTGGCGGATGGTCTCCTGAGGGATCTCCTCCCAGACCTGGACTAAAGCATCTGCCAACTCCTGGACAGTCTGTGGTGCAACGTGGCGTTGGTGGACATGATGTCCCAGATGTGCTCAATTGGATTCAGATCTGGGGAACAGGCGGGCCAGTCCATAGCATCAATGCCTTCCTCTTGCAGGAACTGCTGACACACTCCAGCCACATGAGGTCTAGCATTGTCTTGCATTAGGAGGAACCCAGGGCCAACCGCACCAGCATATGGTCTCACAAGGGGTCTGAGGATCTAATGGCAGTCAGGCTACCTCTGGCGAGCACATGTAGGGCTGTGCGGCCCCCCAAAGAAATGCCACCCCACACCATTACTGACCCACCGTCAAACCGGTCATGCTGGAGGATGTTGCAGGCAGCAGAACGTTCTCCACGGCGTCTCCAGACTCTGTCACATCTGTCACATGTGCTTAGTGTGAACCTGCTTTCATCTGTGAAGAGCACAGGGCGCCAGTGGCGAATTTTGGCGAAGTAGAATCTTGGTGTTCTCTGGCAAATGCCAAATGTCCTGCACGGTGTTGGGCTGTAAGCACAACCCCCACCTTAGGACGTCGGGCAGAGGTAACGGTCCTGCTGCTGGGTTGTTGCCCTCCTACGGCCACCTCCACGTCTCTTGATGTACTGGCCTGTCTCCTGGTAGCGCCTCCATGCTCTGGACACTACGCTGACAGACACAGCAAACCTTCTTGCCACAACTCGCTTGATGTGCCATCCTGGATGAGCTGCACTACCTGAGCCACTTGTGTGGGTTGTAGACTCCATCTCATGCTACCACTAGAGTGAAAGCACTGCCAGCATTCAAAAGTGACCAAAACATCAGCCAGGAAGCATAGGAACTGAGAAGTGGTCTGTGGTCACCACCTGCAGAACCACTCCTTTATTGGGGGTGTCTTGCTAAATGCCTATAATTTCCACCTGTTGTCTATTCCATTTGCACAACAGCATGTGAAATTGATTGTCAATCAGTGTTGCTTCCTAAGTGGACAGTTTGATTTCACAGGAGTGTAATTGACTTGGAGTTACATTGTGTTGTTTAAGTGTTCCCTTTATTTTTTTGAGCAGTGTATATTCAGAAACTGATTTTGGTGGATCAGTTTGTTTTTTCTGAAAATTAGAAGCAGAAGCCTGTGACAGAACAGTAAGTGGTGCTTTTGTCAAATGAGGTGTGAAAGCAGTACATGTTGATGTCTGCTAAATTGGACTTGTGCAGAGTGCAAATGTTAAATAAAAGCAAGTAACTTAAGATTTAGTATCAAAAATTTGTGTTACCATAAAGTCATGTAATTAAACTACTTTTGAATTTTGTTTTTTGAAAGTGATGACTTTTTTGAATCATATTTTTGAAGCAAAGACTAGTGATGATGGGATAAACGCCCACCATCTGTTTCTCAAGGTGGGTTGATGCAAATTCTTCAGATTTATTTGCAAATATTATTCCACTGGCAAAAACGAGATCAGTCAGAGAAATGACAAGCTGTTAAAGCCACCACATGTCTACCTGAACCCCAGAAAAAAAGAGGGCTGACTCACATCAGGGACCATTCAACTGATGGCAAATCTGTTAACTCTCAGTCTTTAAGAGCTGCCACAGATGGTGTACCAAGCATGAATAATCCTGCCATGGGTTTGGCCATGTTGTCTCAGATCTTGTATCATCTACAAGCTGCTTAACTTAGTTAGGTTAACTATCATTAGTTCAAATGCTCACCCTCCATTTTACCTATATTTACAGGATGGCTTTTAAATAAAGTTACAATAGAACATATCTCAAGCTGGAGATGCACACTAATAAAATATTACAGCATAATTTATAAACAAAAAAGAAAAAGGGAGCAATGTACATCTTTGCTCGTTTACTTGTGAAGAAAAATTTGATTGAGAGCCATAGAGAGAGTGTGCATGAATGGTGTCTTAGGCAAGCAATCCTTTTAAGGCCCCCAACGTACTTTGTAGAAGTAAAGAAAGCTTTCTCCATTATGGCGGCAGAGTCATTTCCTCCATTAGACTAAGTGGATGTCTTTATGTAACACTGGCAATCAGGGCCGTTTTGTTTTGGCTCATTGTTTGCAGTAGAAGAGATGCATTAGGCATAAGAACACGCATCGGGCTCACATTTGTACTTCTCTTGGACGTCTGCATTGCACAAGCTCACCAATCCCATCTTGAAGCTGAGAACTCGCATTTTGCCGTTCCGAGCACTAGAGGAAAGAAAGAGGAGGACAAAAAATAAAGAAGTTGTAAGATTATAATTTTTGTACTGCGAATTATCTCACATCACAGTGTATTGTGTCGTGGTAATATATTCATACACAAGTGTGGAGGAATTACGTGGGTCAAAGCAGTACAGTACAGGTCAGTGCAATAGTGTGAAATTGTATTAGAGCACATCCAGACTAACTAAAGGCACTACAGGAACTTGATTAAATGTTGTGTCCACGGGTTTATGCCCAGAAGAGCAATAATAAGCTTATATACATGGCAATGTCACTTGCAGCCAAACACATGCGTGCATACTGCAGAAAAACACACTGAATTACACACATACACACACACAAATATCCAGCATTCGTGAGGATCAGAAATACAGTCCCCAGCTGAATAAACACTCTGACCACTGGCCAATGGCAAGGCCAGTGAGATGGATGCTGTTGTGCCCTGACCTGAGCCTAAAAGGGTCATTAGCATGAAATATAAAGGGGAACTGAGGAAGCAACTTTGGAAAGACTAGATTTTGACAGGCAAACACACCGTCACTGTTCTTGTTCAGATTTTACAGTTCCGGTGCCAACACAGCCTGGAAGAATTTACTGCCGAGCTGAGCAGCATTGGCAGAAACCACAGGTTTATCGAAATTAACATTTGAATCGTTAAGTGAGAAACCAAGAACATCACATTCATCAGAGAACATCAGATCAATGAAGAATAAAATTAAAGAGTGAGTTAAATTTCCAGAGCAGGATGTTTCTTTGAATGTGTTCAAAAAACAAAGAAGGGACATTGTTTTCCAATTTGCAGATAGGTCATACCACGAGGAATTGAAACATTACTCAGGTCACACCATTAGAGTCAGGTCGAGAAAATAAGAATCACGTGGAGAAACACGAGAAAGGAGAGAATTACTGTCTTTCCCCCTGTTAGATCCAGAGGATCCGGAGAACGCATGGGGACGACTGGCTGTCAGCACCTTTTACACACACTTTCCGGTATGTGTTACATGTCATCTTCAATATGCACCCCAGTGCTGCTCCTCGGGGGACATGTCACTCCTGCACACCCTGCTAGTGTGACACGCCTCTGGAGGGGACACACGAACATGTATGCACACAATGCTGTGATATACTGTATTGCACATTCACTGGTGCACAGACAAATGAACACACACATAAAAATGGACACACAAACATTCACACACTTCATCCAGATTCTCTGCCGCTATTTATTGGAAAACAAAAAGCAATTACTGAAATTTATGCAGAGGGTAAAGTCTCTGATTGTCTCTCATTAGTAGCAAGTAGTTAAGAGCTGCAGCCTGGATTTACAGCACTCGTGGGGTTATTCCTGTATTTCTGTGTCTGTGCTCAGTGTTTTTGTATTTGGAGAGAGCACAAAATAGTCGACATAAACGGGAGCAAAGATGGGGTGAATGTTGGTGTGAAAGAGGATTTGTTTCTGCTGTGTCTCAGAGGGGCGGACTGGCCCTCTGCCTGGACATTGTTATTGGAGCTTTAGCCATGCTGTGGATCTTTATAGGTGTCTGTACAACAAGCCATTGAACCAGTTACATCAATCTGTAGACAGAATGGCCTACTGTAGGACTGTGAGGAATAGTTATAATTAGTTTTATAGTGGCATGACATTAAATATATTATGTCATTATGTGTATGTGATGTTTATTTACCTAAAGTCCATTATATTGATACTGCCACTGACTGACTTAGTGTAATGTGAAAGGGACCTTTGGCAGGGTTAAACCCACTAAGAGTTACACCAGGCTCTAGATAGCATTTCTAGACCCGATACAGGACCATCATAGAGTACTATGTATCACGGTCATGGATGGCAACTTAAGTGACACAACCATTTCTAGCATTTAAAGCTACTCTGGAGAGTTGTATATTCATTAAGTATCAGATTAAACAAAATGAGAATGCAGTAGCTAGAAATAGGAATCCACTGGAGAGAAGGCCACAGTCCAGACTCACAATGTCAGTCATCTGTAAAGTAACAAAACCACGACAAACAGAAAAAAAAACTAAATGGTTGGATTTAGTGCAAGGATACTGATGAAGGAGGCATATTAGTATAAACTGTACATAGTACTGTTGGAACCTTGTTTATATATGCTTGGCATTGATAAAAAACTGTCACTAATACAAACCTTTATGAGCCTTTTGTGACAGATGAGTAGTGTACGGATTTCAGTTCAGTCAGACGTGGGAGTCACGCCCCCAGATGTTTTTTTTCCTTTTAAAATTTGTAGTCTGTGATGTCACTTGAGACGATTTATCTCTCCGGAGCCAAAAAAGGCTTCATAAAACATTTTTCATTTTGGTTTTTTGTCCCGCACACAGGCTGCATGGTCAAGTTCATCTGCCATAAATCAGCTGCGAGCCAAAATACGGTAAACACTCAAAAAGAAAGTCAATCATCTCTGGAGGTAAAGACACAAAATAAGAACTAAAATGGTGTCAGGTGGCAAGAAACAATGCTCCAAAGGGAAACTCATGTTGCTCTGAGCCTGCTGCATGTGTAGAGACAGTAACGTGATTAGCCAATGATATCTGAAAGCTGTGTTGTTTTTTTAAAAAGATGGAAACGTCTCTCCCTGGTTTACCCACCTGTCATAGACGTTTAGTAGCCAGTTGAGACACATGTCAACACAAAGTGGAATGTTGACCAGGATGGACCTCTCCTCCTCCAGCCTCTCGTACAGTGCTGTCAGGCCGTGGATCATCTCCACAACGTCCATCACATGCTCCCCCTGCTGCAGCTCCTGCTCCCGAAACACCTCCACAAGGCTGCTCAGTGCCACTAAATCCACTGAAAACACACATACATATTAAGGAACATAATCTCTATTCAGCTGTGGATTTGTGTGTATGAACACCACATGTATGTACTGTACTGGATTTTTTCATGTGATACATGTATATTTGCATGTGTGAAATGTTGATATTTTTATATGGTTTGAAATAGAGTATACTGATTAGCAGTTTAAAGGCATAGACACATGCTGGAGCCTTAACAGCCTTATGTTCATAAATACATGACTGCACATTTGCTTTTGAAACACAAACACACACACAGGCACAGGATCATCTTCCTCACCTCAGCAAATGAGAGCACAGGCGACAGCAATGCTTATTCACCCTTTTTGCCCACTTAAGCCCGACCAGATGTTTCAAGAGCAGTGACACAAATTTGATTTTGCTCTTCTAAACTAATTTGATGGCCCATGCCTAAGAGTGGAGCTAAAAGGGTGTCCGTTGATGCCAGGTATAATTGGATAGCACAATAATGAGGTAGAACAGAGAGAGGAGATAACAAGAGTATTCTCAGGGTGGGAGGGAATCACCAAAAATGTATTTCTGATGAGCTCATATGAAGCACTGCTCAATCATTCACAAAGAGTGCGGAGAGAATGACTGAGATTCCTGCAGTTATCAAGGCAGACTGGCAATTAAATTCTGTAACAATATCAACTAGCAGGGTGAGATAAGAGAGCGGGCAAGAGAAAGAATGAAGGAGAGTCATTGAGGTTTTTCACAGTGGTCTCCGTTTTTAACTCAGGACATGGAAGAGAGAGGAGGTGGCAGGAAGGTTGCAAGAGAAGGCAAGGAAGGAAATAGAGTGAACATAAATAAGGAAAAGTGCAAAACTGGCCATTTGCAGTGGAAAATATGGGCTCATCTGGAGTCAATAGGAGTTATGATGGATGACATTAAGGAGTCAAGAGCTCAAACAGGGAGAAAGAAAGGCCAGGTTTCAGGTAGTGAAAACTGAGAGAGCAAAGGATATGAGGCACAAAGAAACAAAAAAAACATAAGCAAATAATTAGTAAGAGAAGCATCGGAAGAATCAGCAATAGTAGGAAAACTAGCCAGAAAGTGTCTGGCCCAGAAGAGGCACGTACCCGGGTCTTAACCATGCCAAAAAATTGCCTTCTTTTATGTAATTAATAGCTGCAATTACCTAGCATGCCCAAGATCCAGGCCACGATGGAAATGAGGTCATGATGATGTGATGTCATGGTGGTTGAGTGGCTCTTGAATTTATCAATACTTTAGATTTCTGCATTTTAAATAGTAATGGAGAGAACTACATTTCCAAGTAGTGTAAAGGAATGTGCTGCAGCTAATCGTTATATCTCATACACGAAGAAAGCTTGTCTTTGTGGATTACTGATGGTGCAGGATAACAGTATATCACTTAACCAGCCATCCCAGCGCTGCAGACAGAAAATACTATTGATGAAATACCGTACGTACATCTCAGAGCCTTCTGAACTCGTCGCAGCTTCATGGCTGTTCTGTATGCTGAGAACTTGATGTTGTTCAGATCCGCTAATGGAAGAAGCAACAGAAAGAGGGAGAGATAGAAAGAGATTAGAGTGAATGAAAAAATGAGGGAAAACAAACCCATCCTGCGCCACTCCACTCTGCCATCGAGGAATTACAAATCACTATCTCTCATTATGTTTATCACGCCACTGCAGAAGTCATTAGTAGTGTACTGCATTGCTAATGTTATCTGTGTATGCGTCTGTGCACATTCATGTATGTGTCTAGCTGGGCATGTGTACGCGACAGTGTGCCTATTTCCCCTGCAAGCTCGCCATGTCAGATCAGATTAACAGTAAAATACATGATGTCGTTTAATCACAATTAATTAAAGGCTAAGCAAAAAGCAATCACAGCGCTGGCAAATTGGGCCTCGTAGGTTAATGACAGTAGCGATGTAGTCCCTAAGGTGTTTGAAATACAGGGCCCTTAATGAGCTGTGTGACAGAGCCTTCAAAGCAGAGGCAAGTGCTGCTGGTGCTGCTGGTCGGGCGAATGAGCACGATTTGGAGGGTGCATTAATTGTCTCCTTACTCACCCAACGCTTGGTATAGTTCTGTCATCTTTGGATGGTCCCAGCACGTTGTCTGGGCCTGATGGCTGGGAGAAGAGGGAGAAATGAAACAAAGGTGTGGCAGATGGTAAAATAAGGGAGAGCACAGGGTAATAAGTGAGAGGGAAATAGAAAAATGGGAGGGCAGGACAGGGCGACCATAGTTTACAAGAGATTTCAGGCCTGTAAAGTACAAACATCCATCAAACATGATAAAGTAGTTAGGTTCAAGCATCAAAGTTATGTACTACTACTGGTCAGCAAGAGATGTACAGCCAGCTACTTAAAAGGCTTCATTCAGAGACACACACATCGCACATTCACACCACCTTCCTATCCCACTAAGCTCTATGGGCAAAATTCAGAAAATCTACTATGAAAACACATCCAATAAAAAAGGACAAGCGCAGCAAAATAAACGAGAATCGCCAAAGCAGGATGTCTGCCCGGACCCTTGGGTCTTTTAGGGCAGCACTCGTCGTTTTACCTGCGCTCATTGATTGATACCCAATGAAGTGCTAATCAGATAGTGCTCCCACTCTCAATGTACAGCCAATAAAGGATTGACTAGCAGACTAAAACAAGACCCATGAGATTCAGTTGCAGACTATTAAGAAAATAAATACTCATAGGCTGTAGAGGAAATGTACAAATGCTAGTACAGTTACAAGCCTGCACAGACAAAAATACCACACTCTAGGCATAAACACACACCTACACAAACACACAAACATTCACCGTTCATTGATAAACCAGAAGCACTCTAAAGGTGAAATAGTATTGACAAGGCAAATAGATAAACAGATGAGTGCTCAGGCAAACAGTGCTCAATCGGGTTCCTCGCTGAATCATTTATTATTTATCTGCTTTCTAATGGTAACTCTGTACAAATGTCGATGTGGAAATATCTTTGAAATTGTGAAGCATGCTGTGCTGTCAGGAAGAAAACATCCACAGCTTCTACCCTAAAACACAATTCACGCAGCTGTCTAAATGTGTGCTGCATTTTGCAGTTAGAGATGTTATTTAACTGGTGTCGAAGTTTTCCATTAATGAATGGAAAAATAACCAAGCCAATCAGAGGCTAGTGGTGGCCAATTATCAATACACATTGTGAAATGTGCCAAAAGTTGGACAAACATTTCTATGGAAGCCCAGTACTAAATTAAGTTTTGATCCCTCATTAGGCAATGCAGGGTCTCAGGCTGTGCCCTCATAATCTACTGGGCCGTCTGTTGGACAATGACTATTCACGCACTAAAGAATGTCTGCTCTTCAACCGTGACCTAACATGTCTTTAAACTTTCTTTGAATCCTTAAGGGCAGACACTTGGCGTATTCATAACAAATGGCAATTCAGTCATATTATCAGGCTGTAAAGATTGTGCTGCTTATTGTTTCACCAATGATTTATTGTGATGAATTGCCCCCCTGACCACGAGTAATAAATAAGGGAAGGGACAAGGCCAAGAATACTGCCAGCCAATCACACAATCAGTTTTGAATAATGGTATAAACAGCCTGTTTCTGTAGCCAAACATATGAAGATCAAACTTTAGAGGAAATATTTTTACCAATGTGCTCCACAGATATACAGTAGTCATTCCCACTTGTAAAGCATTCCCGCTTTAATCCAGCCTCCTAACCTGCCATGGAATAAGTACATACATTCCCACAATGCAGACACTGACCCTGGAGTTGCACTTACTTGATGTAGTAGGGCACTTTGTTCGGAGAGATGGCACGCTCCCATGGTATCTGCACTGAACCTGCGCAAGCACACAGAAACCAAATCAATTTCAAAATAGGCATGTCACAAATGCAAATCCATTGTGCTCAGTGTCCCTGACAACGTGTCCAGACGGGGTGTCCATTCAGACCTTCTTAAGAGAGCAACTCTGGTGTACAATAGGTGCAGTAGAGCCAAAGAGACAAGTGCATTGTGTCAGGTTTCCACAGAGTGTTGGTTTGTTTGGCACAGCCTGATAGCATACGAAGGGAAGAGGAGTCGAGGAGACGGGGTGACTGTAGCGTTTTAACCGGCCACCAAACTGAACCACAGGGGCGTTCAGCAGAGGATCAAACAGGACAGACTGCACTAGAAGAAGCAAGAGGCAGACAATGCGCACCAACACACTGATACAGAGTCAACCATACACACACTGACAAACACCATGTCATTCTCCATTATTGTATTACGATACGGAACAATGTAGGCTTATATGTTGTCGCTCTGCATATGTGGAAAAAACAAACAAGTACAAAGACTTCAACATTCAACATCCTACCACAGTTCAGTAGCTTAGTCCAAAAGGTCAGTTAATCTGGTAAAATCTTTAACAATGTATTGTATTTCATAAGAAAATCTAATTGTAATATGTGAATGAAAAGTAACTCATGATCATAGCTGTCAGACAAATGTATAGTGGAGTACAATATTTCCCTCTGATAAAAAATAAAATAATAAAAGTTTAGAAATATAGGCATGTTGGTGCATTAAAAAACACACAGATGCAAACCCAGACATTCCTGTAGGGTGCAGTGGGCAGAGATGGCAGTGGAGCAGCGCTATATAAGCCCCACTGTGGCATCTCTGAGCCAGTGTGACAGCAGTAAAACTGGATGGGGTTGGCGAGGACACTGGAAACACACAAGCACACACACGCACACACACACTCACACACACACACACACACACACACACTTCTTCAGATACACTCACACGGAGAGCCCTGCAACACACAGCTTTTCCATTTCTTCATCAGTTTAAACTAGGGAAAGTAAATCTCATTTTTCAGCCCCCCTGCTACCTCTCTGTAGCCTTTGAAGAGCAGCAGGTAAAAGAAGAGACGGAATTCACAAATATGTATCTGTGCTCAAATGAGAGCAATGTCTGTTGTGATGAGCATCACTGGGGATGCTTATCGCAACAGCATGCTGGAACTGATGAAGACAAACGAACAAAGCCTGCCAGCTCCACCTCTAACCCAAATACACACGTAAACACACACACACACACAGGCAGTGTTTAATAGCCTTATCACAACAAAACTGCAATACACCTATCCTTCTTCTCATCCCTCCACACTCGGAGGTGGCGCCTTGCCATAGCATGGCACAGATAGGTGTGCGACATGAGGTAATGACGTCAAAATAGAAAAAGAGGACTCTTACTGGAGAGGAAGTGCTGCGATCCGGGGCCAAAGTCTCTATGTGCATCCTGAAGCTGCTTCAGCCGCTCCTCTATGGAACCCTGAGGACACAGACACACATACACACACACAGAGTTAAATCAAAGGGAATCATGCTGTTCATCCCTCTCCACCACAAATCCCCAAAATAGAAACGTACGCACACAAACCACCTGCTTCTCCTCCATTAGTTAACTGCAGAATATAAATTATGTCTTTTTCCTCCGCTGCCCCTCTTGAAGGACTTTGAAAGCCTTTGAAGAGCGGCAGGTAGGAAATGAAGACAGAGATTACGAAATAATATATTTTTGTTGAAACGAGGACAACGGTTCCTGGTTGCAGTGTCAGTGTAGAAAAGAGCTGGAGGAAAAGAAGAGGAAATGAGAGAGTTGCAAAGCCTCACATGTGTTGCGTCAATAACCATGGAGACTGTGATGACAAAATTAAGTTTGCCACCGCCTTTGTAAAAGCATTTCACATCAGTTATGTTTCCCACCAAATGGGATTTAGTCCGCCTAATCCTGGTTTAACTGAAATGTATTGGATTTAGCACATGAATCATTGTCAGCTTGATGTTTGAAACGCGTCCTCTAACAATGGGAGGTAAATCCACCCACGGTGAGGTAGAGAGACAGATAAAGACAGAAAGAGAAAGGAGAAAATGTGAGGGGCCTTTAGACTTCAAAGAGAAGCAGAGGCAATGAGTCCTAATGTGTAACGTTAGAAATATTAAGTTAGCATTTCTCAGCATACAGTACACAGGGCTTTGCTCCCTTTCCAGAAAATAAAACAATATATTCTGGACCGTGATTTAAATTGGTTGGGACTAATATAGAGCATTGTCAATGTGCCGTGGAGATGTTACTGCCAACTGTGCGGTGTTGTACAATCTATTTGTTGTACAGGCAATTTGGGCTGCCATAAGGAAGACAAATTATTAAATTATCCATGATCGACAAATATTAGCAAATCAAATTTGGAAATACATTTTTGCTGGCGTCAGAGCAGCCAAAATCAACAGTGCACAGGATGTTGCTTGGATTTAGCATTTATCATTTTAATTAAGAGAGAAACGGGGCACAGAGAGGGAAGACAAAGAAAAAAGGTTTCACCATTCTGCTTGCTTTCTCAGGGAAGGATAGCAAGATGCCAGGCCAGTGAATCTTACTGCTTTGAAATTAATTCATGTGGATAAGTAGAGATAGCAGATCGACTGGGGATGCAAGCAAGGCAGCTCAAAGAAAGTTTTTCTAAAACCATTTGTAACACCTGTCTCTTCATGTGTCACTTGGGCTCTACTGATATCACAGGAACTCTGAGAACAATCCAAGATCTGGGAGATGAATATCTGCTGCTGACTATGGATACTAAAAGCCTTTTTAACAACATTGATCACCAGGGGGGATTATAGAGGCTCTCACTTCCTTCCTTCACACGGTGCATCAAAGATTTAGCAGAAATTGTCCTGTAAAATAACTTTTTCATGAAGACTCTTTTTACCTCCTTCGAAAATGGACATCAGTGGGGAGCAATATGAGTAGCTCTCTGAACATTCCTTTTCTAAAATACATGAGACTGTGGTGGCAATTTGTAGAGGATGTCTCCTTGATAAATCAGTAGTGTATCATTGGAATGTTATGATCATCTGAATGCATCATGACCCTTAAGAAAGAAAAACTTTCAAATAATTTAATTTAAACAGAAGGGTATGCTACTAATGTGTATAAAAATAAGCCTAAAGCTTGTCTTTATAGTTGCATCTGTAGGACATGGAGTACCTCACCGGTTATTTGAGCAAAGAGCACATAGATTTTGGTCTGAAACGAGTCTAAAAATGGATCAACACAGCTAGAAATAAATCTGAGAACAGGAGGAGTGTCTTTAACAAGACACAAGCTGTTTCCAAAATCCATATGGTAATTCTATACAGTATGCACAACATACAAATCATCACAGTATACTGTTTTAGCAGTTAATATAGAGACATCAATCATACTGCAAATTTGAAAAGATACTGACAATTAAACTTCATAGAGAGACATCAAAATATTTTCCTAAGATATAATACTTTTTGGAGCTGTTTCACCGCCACCCACAATTTCTTTAAAATTTTTTCAGCTGTCAGCAACTCCTCCATTTCCTTTGTGCATTGTATTGTGTGAGAATAATGTGCATCAGCAGCACACAAAATTTACCGTATTTAGTATGCATAATGTCTGGTTTGAGTATCCTTTATTTTGTTGCATTTCTCGTGGGAAAACCTTACATACAAAAAATGTGCTTAGAATCAGTTTGTAGTAAGGATTTTTGGACACACAAGAGCCTAAAAAACTGGCTTATGGCTGGCTGCTAATGTCAGCATGCTACAATGCTTACAGTGGCAATGCTAACAAGCTGACATTTAGCATGCCATGTTCACCGTCTTAGTTTAGCCTGTTAGCATGCTAACATTTGCTTATTAGCACGAAATGCACAGTACTGCTGAGGCTGATGGGAATTGTCCTTAGTTTTGAAGGTATTTAGTCATAAACCAAAGTACGGTACGAACTGAAATTGTGACCTGATTATGGCACTATGAAAAAACCTGGGGATCATCGTGGTCATTAATATACATCTTCTGGGGACCATAAATGTCTGTGCAAAGTTTCATGCCAATCCATTCAATAATTGTTGGGTTATTTCAGTCTGGACTAAAGGGGTGAACCGACCACAGGACAGACCAATCATGCTGCTGGCTTGGCTTAAAACTACCTACAGCCTTCCATTAGCTGCTACCTGCAGTGTTCCAACCTTAGCCAAGATGTCGAGACAATCGTCAGAAAGAAGCAGCATGGGGCTGTGATTACTTGCTGCAAACAGTCTAATAGGTTTCACTTGGAGGACAAAGGCTTGAGTTGGAGCAATCAACTTTATCTGCCTCACTCAGAGCAGAGAGCACGGGAAAACATTGGCTTACAAATCAAACCCACAGCTAGTCTATCCTGATTTGCATCTCCTATGTTTTGGTTCTGTTCTCCCCTTGAACTGTTTCATTCTGGGCTAATTCAAAGCCAGAGAGGCAACATGAAAGCCGCAAAGTGACAGGGAGCAAAGTGGCTACTGGAAATGAATGTCTCAGAGTTGTTGAGGGGACGTTAAAATCACCATCAAACGAGAGAGAGCCAGAAAGGAGGAGAGGCTGGAGTGGCAATTAAAACATTATGACGAGCCCACAAACAGCACAACGGTGGCTGTGAAGAGGGTGTCATGAAGGTTATCTAATGGGAACAGGATGTTCTCATATGAGTAGTAAAGAAGGATGAGTGGGGTTCCGATGAGCTTGTATGGAGCACTGCAGAGGTTGATGATGGAGAATGTAGCCTGTAGAGTTACAGTAATGCTCACTGGATAATGCATCCATACATTCAGCTAAGCATCGAGGGGGGCAAGTCCAGTTCAATGAATCAAAGGCACTTTATTTTTTAATTTTTAAAGTAAGCTTGTTCATTTAAGATTTGCTGTCTTCATGTAAGTGGATGGGTTTGAATATTGATACATTTCATTTTCATCATTCATCCATCTTTTCTGCTGCTTCTCACTTTAATTAAAAATACAATGAGACCTATACAACTCCACATTATTATAAACATTCTCATCAATAGTTATTCTCGCTCTCTCTTCTCTCTCATATAGATTTATATATGTGTGTGTGTGTGATAAGTGAGTTAATCTCACTATTTTTTAGCAAACACACTTGAAGGAGACAAGAACACTGACATGGTGTTCGAACACCGTCAATTAAAAATAGTGAGCTCTACTCATCACAGGAATAAAGTGCTTCTCAAAAACAACATCTGTTAAAAACAATTCCATATTGAGACTAGTGTTTTAAAGCTGTTGGAATCTTTCTACGGTAATGTAAACTGAAAAGTTGCTCATGCTGCTGTACAGGAAACCGCTTATTACATTGATGCAGCTGCAGGATGTGTTGGATGGTCACTGACGTCAGTTTAGCAGGTTTTTAGGACAGAAGTTTTTACCATAGTGTAGTTAAACCCCTCAGAAAACCCCTCATTCCAGCCTTTACTGGCTTTACATTAACAGACTTAAAATGTTTTGCCCACAGCATAAGCAAGAGTGCTCTGATCTGAAATTAACTGAGGTGACATAAAGTAAAGATAGGATAGGATAGGAAACAACATACACCAAAGGGTCCCGCCAGCCCCTGGTGTGGATCTTTAAGCTACTGGGGAAAGCCTGTAATGTTCAGACTGATGCTAACTGTTTCCCTTTCATATGGTGGCATGAACCACTTACTTCAGTGTTTTTAATGATCCCTGTGAGTAATTAGCATTCACCTATCAGCTCACAAACATTTCCTTTATCCACCCTCTAAAACATTGTCCTTCACAAGCTCAAAAAGATACAAAGACATAAAGCAGTTGGAAGCCTGGCATCATTAAAGCCTTAAATAAACCCTTAACTTGCATTAGGACGCAAATAACACATGGAATCACTCTCTAAGGTCTCCCTTGAATTTGACTGCTGGATAAGCTGCTGCTGATAATGTCAAACAGAAAACACAGACCCAGCAGTGAACTCTACCTGCAGCACTTTCCATCTGCTGTTGAGATGCTCCAGGGCGCGGGCATTCTCCATCGACAAATGGACATCAGAGATAGCCAGCTGGTGGGCCAGATCATTGATGTGCTTCATGCCCTCCTTCACTTGGGTCAGCTCCTCCTTAAATAACTGCGGGAGTACGAGAGAGAGAGAGAGAGCAAGAGAGAGAGCGAAGAGAGAGAAAGAGAAAGACAAGCAGAGGGGTAGAGAGAAGAGGATGGAAAAGAGATAAGTGCAATAAAAGAGAAAGAAAAAAACGGCAGAAATAGAAACTATATAATAATTTTAGAATATCAGACACAAGCAAACATCCAATTTGGACAAACTCCATTCAAATTAAATTATAACAAAAATCAATTGAAATGTGATCCACTATTGCAGTCAGCTCTGGTTTAGAAAATATTTGGCAGCGACCATATATTAACTTAACTCAAAGTGAAAAGGAGCCATAATGTTATTGGAATAGCACCGGCGTCTGTTCATTTAGTCTATTTACCAATGATTTTGCCATGTAGGGTGTAAGTAATCAGTGCAGAACCTAACTTGAAAGTAACTTATATCTAAAAGACAGCAAACAATGACACCCAATAAATAAATAAAGAAATACATATTTTTACATCATTTTTTTTAGCACTGATGTCTTTATTTGACAGTACACACAAGAGACATAAATAAAAGATCGGAAGTGAAAGGTACTGTGTGCGCCATTCAAAACTAGTATGCTGTGACTGCATGGCATGAACTTCACTGAATTCAGCCCTAGGACAGCCTGAAGTCACATGTTAATCCCTGGAATCTGCGAATATACTGACTGTGTTTAGACAACAGCAGGAACAATGTATAAGGGAGAGGCAACAAAAAACAATAAGCACAAATGTAGAAAAAATGCATCCGCCTTATCTCAAGAGTTGAGGAGCAAGTGTGAATGCTTCTTTATCAATGTATGTGTCACTCAGTGCGTACTGTATGAGTGTAGAGATGAAAAAATGAAACTATTAGTCATCAACAGAAAATGAATCTGCAACTATTTTGATAATTTATTAACAGTTTAAGTATTTTTTTCTAGCAAAAACACGTTAGGATGGTTCCATCCTCTCAAACATGAGGGTTTTATGTGATAGTAAACTAAGTTCTTTTGGTTTTACTGTTGATCAGGCAAAACAAAGCATTAAAAGATGTCACCTTGAGATTTTGGAAAGCTGTGAAAGGCATTTGTTCTACTATTTTCTGGCATTTCATAGATCAAATGATTAAATGTATTAATCAATAATGAAAATAAGTCTTAGTTGCAGCCCTGTACGTGTGTATGCAAGTGTGCATAATGTGGGTTTATGATGTATCCACATGTCGGCTTTTGTATGCGACTGTGTGTATATGTAAATGAGGGAGGAACTACAGATGAGGCCAAATGACAAGCCTGCCCTAAAGACCGAGCTGAACATGTGCTGGCTGTGACAGGAGTCCAAACAGTGACATGATTATTGTGAAGTGAACTCACTTCTAATGAATAGCGCCACACAATTACAGGCAGCAGTGACACTCGGCACTCCATAATGACTAAACCAATGACCTGCCTGTTTAATGACATCTATTCAATTGGGGATTGTAACCCCTGCCATCTCACTGCATCAGTTTGAAGTGCCACGTCCTTGTCATCGTCTGTCAGATCACAGCTAGATGCAGGCATCCAAAACAAACATTGTAAAGCCACACAACCTGATACAGATCTCTCACTTATTCATGAGTAACATATCACTGCTGTGTCTTCGTGATAAAACTTTTTTTTTTTTAAAACGGGATGTCACTGTTTTGATGTTTGTTTTTTGCGACATGTCAAAGTGTCACAATGTGTGCTTTGTCAGGGTTAGCCGCAGGCGATTATCTCAAAAGGAGACAATTAAGTTACTCCACAGGTAAAAGCAATTTATATCTGGGATTCATGATAATGTGTCTGCATGTGCAAGTGTGTGTATTAGAGAGATAAAGAGAAAGGAGAGAAGAGAGTGTGTATGTAAAGCAGTGTGGCTGTCTTTGTGTGTCTACCTTGGTAGCGTCTATGTGGTCCTGCAGAGAGTCGATGAAGAGGTCTCCGACAGGCTCCCAGGCGTCTCTCACCCCCTCTGCCTGCTCCAGGGCCACGGCCAGCTCCTCCATCGCTGCCTGGATCTGGAGTAGACGCTCTAATGTCCTCTCCATGTGTCTGGGTTGGTTTGTTGAAAATATAATTCAGTACATTTAGCAACCTGCACCATTTAAATGTGGCGCCAATGTGAGAAATTGCTAAAAAAGTCTATCAAAATCCATAGAGCATCCAGTCACATCAACTCATCATTTATTCAAATTTACAGACTGTCATTTCAGTAGGGCTAAATGATGGCAAATTAGTTTATGCCATCATTTCACAATCTAAATGCCTTTTTTTTGAAAGTACATTTATTATTATTATTATTTATTAATTCTCAGAAGAAAGCTTTGACTGTTCAGTGATCTAAAAGTTGATTAATGTGTTTTCCTAATTGTCGCTGTAATGGATTTTCTTTTTTGCATATTTTGTCACCAGGTTATGTATTAGGTAATTGTATTACATGTAATGTATTGCTGCATAAACTGGCTATGGATTAACACCCACACAGTCACAGGGAGGAAGAACACTCTCAATTTTACAGCTGTAAAGGTTACAGGCATATTGCGATGTATATGGTCTTTCTGTGAGTAATCTTTTTATTGTCAGTTTACATTTGAATTTACTTATAGCCAAATTATTTTAAATGAGAGATTGTCAACGGTGTTGACATTTACAAAAACAAAAGGAAGAAACAAATACATCCAAACAATAAATTAATAAAAGAGCCAGTCTACCACGGCTTGTCAGGCATACTACAACATTTATATTCAAGCAAGATCCAGTTCTTTACTTGTGAAAAATGTGTTCACTCCAAAATGTTAGCTTTTATGTAACAAAGAAAAGCCAACTTTTTTTGCTTTTGGGTTTCAAGAGCCCATGGAATGTAGAATTTATTTAACTCCCCAATGGCATATAATTAATAATTTAAGAAATAATCACCAGAACTGGAATTTCAAGGCTTACAGAGGACAAGACAAATGCTGCCATCCTGAACAGATTTCTGACCGACTTCTAATACTGACCTTGATTACAAAACTTGCATCATCATTACTATCAAAAAGTCCTCTCTATTCACCCTAACCTTTAATATTTAAACTTGTGCCTTAACAACTACTGGGCCTATAAATAAGAACAAAAAGACTACAGAAATCCAGTGGTGCAACAAGTATTAACATACTTTATTTAAGAAAATAATGTAAAAATACTTTTACAAGGAAAAGTCCTGCATTCAACATCCTACTTAGGTAAAAGTACATTAGTATCACCAGTAAAATGTACTTAGTTCTAACTACTTTAAATATGGTCCAGTAGTTTAGTCCAGTGGTTCTAAACCTAGGGGTCAGGCTCCTTTCAAAGGGTCACAAGACAGATCTGAAGGGTCATTAGAAGATTAATGGTGTAGGAAAGAAGAACAAAAGAAAACAACAGGTTCTGCTACACAAATGTGTTTTTTCTTTTAAACTTTTCTCTAATGTTTGCTTTTTTTAAAAACGTTGGTCACTTCTACTTCTTTGGGCCTCGATCAACTTTTTTACTTAACAAACTTAAAAGAACAATGATTTCATATTTAACACTGCATTTTTATGCTTATCATATGTTTTAATTTCATGTAAAATGGCAATCTGTAAAGTAACTTTAGCTGTCCAATAAATGTAGTGTACTATAAGTATAAAGTAGCATCTAATAAATTACAGGTACCTTAAAATTAAAGAAAGTGCCTTTCAAAATTTCTTCTTGAACTTTCTTCAAACTTTTCACCACTGCAGAAAGCACACACAATCTATACACAAGATGAAATGAGAGAGAAAAAAGCATCTGACCTATGGCGGTCTACACAGCGCGCCGTCAGCTTTTCCCACAGGTCACTGGCCACGTTTGCCTGCTTCCACACAGAGCGGCTCACATTTAAGATCCGCCGACGTGGAGACACCTCTGCATAGGGTGGAAGATGTTAGACAAGGCCACGCAGGGGTAAAAGGATAAAGGTGCAAAGGAGGACATGAAAAATCGAGCAGACAGAGAAGAAAACAAGGTGGAGAGGAGAGCAGGGGATAGAAGTCAGGCCAAGAGAAGGGTAATGATTGAAGAAGGATGGTCCACCAACTCCATGAAAGGATAAAAAAGGGAAAGGAAGGAGGCAAAACAAAATGCAGACACAAGGAGAACACAGTGAGGTAGATTGCTACATTATTCCCCAGGTGAGCAACCAGTGTTCAGAGCCAAACATTACGAAGAGGACTTGTCAGTAGAGAAATAACCAAACTTGCTGTATTATTGATCTGAGCAGATGGTGCTGTAGAGCTGTTGCGCTAGATCTAATTGGTCCTGACCCGGACACTTTCCCTTAACTCAGTGTGACATCAGAGGACGGATCACTGCTAATAACTACTAATGGAAGATTTCACCTGCATGGGTCCTACCAAATTAACTGTGGGGCTTAGCCGAGGGAGGTGGGTGGAGAGTATGATATTTTGGCTGTCGCAGCAGTTGGCACAGAGTATGAAGGGATCAGACCTTTTCCATCGGTCAGGGTCTCTTCTGGCTCCTGAAAGGGGTGCTGAGCCAGAAAGGCCTGGGCAGACTCCAGGACTGAGTAGATGAACGGCCCGCGAGACTTAACGTCCTCCATGAATGCCTGCCGGGAGACAAACAGAGAGGGGGAGAGTGTTTCTAATTGGAAGAGAACGAAAGACGTAAGCTATTTTCAAACAAGACAGCGCTTCCTAACAAAGACCAAAAGTATAGTGCTTAAACTATTAGTCAAACTACTGAAAAATTTACAACTAATTAGATTATTGAATAACTAATTCAATTTAATTAAAATTAACTGTTATTGAAGATTTGTGACTGTTATTGAAGATTTGATTTTGATGGAAATGTTTCACTATTTATGACAACATTTTCTAGACAAAACAATAAATCAGTTATATAGATTAATAATCAATAGAATAATTGATAATGAAAACAATAGTTAGTGGTAGGCCTAGCGCATTGAAGCAGCTCTTATCAACTTGTAACATCAAACCTCTCCAGCTTTATCACCAGGAAGCTTCTCTTAAACTGAAGCTAACTTTTAGTAAAACTATAAAATAGTGTGGCATGTTAATGGTTAACCTATATTCATCATCCCATCTCATAGGAACACATCTGCAAACTAACCCCAAAAAAAGCAGAAGCCTCTTCAGATTATTTATTTATTTATTTATTTATTACTATTTATTATTAAGTGAACGTTTCAGTTCTATCTCACACAGGCTCCGCCCTCTACTGGACTCTATGGGTACTACCTCCTCCAATCACACGCACGCACTTGCCCACTGAAATTTTATTGTGCACGTAGCCGACCAATAGGACGTCGCTACCGATACGTGTGCGACGTATAAATAGCAGTGTCCCTACTGCCTCAGCATCCTTTTTTCTTCAGCAAACGGCAAACTGCTCACTGAATTCACCACCTCCACGGATGGAGTTGCCACTTCTAGAAAATTATCTTTGCACCCGGGCAAGGTGACCCATGTCCTGCCTGGACGAGTCCAGGCCCACCCCCTCCGCCAGCCAACCTGCGGCTGGGGAAGGAAGCGACTGGCCAAGTGACCGTTATGGAAGGAGAGAGGCCTGCTGACGCTGCCACAATCCCCCGTCTGGTGTTCAAGACGCCATTGTTTTACATGTGCTGCTTGTGTACACTACGGTAAGGCTTTTGAGAATGTGGAAAAAGTTTTTTGAGTAAAACATGTTAATTACATTCCTCAAAGAGCTAAGTTAACTTCTCTCATCAAACAGCTAACATTAACTCCTGGGGTGAGGCTAAGGGTTCGCCCTGCGGCCTTGTGTTCACAAAGCCACTGTTCTAACATGTGCTGCTTGTGTACACTGTGGTGATGCTTGTGAATGTTAAACTCTTTATTAGAAACACATTACATTCTTAAAAGTGCTAATTCCCCACCACCAACCCCATCCCATTGAGCTAGCCGCGTTGAATGCGCAACGACGCTAAGCTAACGGCTAGCCTCGCGGCCCACGCCGCTCTCCCGGTCAGAACCGAGTGAGAGGGTGGGTCCACTTTGCTAGCCTGACCGCCGAGTCCGCACGGCCATAATGGTCCGCTTCCACGAGGTGACAGCCCAGAAACAAGCTGTTCATACCGTGGAAACTGGGCAATGCAGCACTCTACTGTAACTCTGCATTCCCAGTGCTCCCACAAGGACTCGCACAGGTGCGTTGCTAGCTCACCGGCAGTGAAAGCGTGTTACATAAACAGACACGCCGCCCTGCCGACATCTCTTTCGCCAAGTGTTCACAGCGCAGCTAGGCTAGTCCGCTATAGCTGGAGAGAGACAGCTGAAATCAGGTCTCTCTCGGTATAGCGGGACGAAAGAGATCGCTCGCTGTTTCGGTTGATTGATGAGTGGCTCGTAATGCCTTGTTGCCGCAGGCGAGGCGGTCTACCCTGCCACTGGTTCACATGGAAGCTGTGAGCTTGACGCTGACGTCAATACCGAGTGACGTGTCATCCACAGTCACAGCGGCTGTGGGGCGTTCATGGCCCGGTTGGCCTTTTCCTACTCCGACCCTGGTGCGTTCAGGGACACTATAGCCTGTTCGCCGTCGCCCTGCCCCTTGGGCTAAACTTCCATTTAAGGAAAGTTTGGCGGTGGAGAGTGCCGGAGATGCGTTGTTCATGTGTACACATTTTCATGCAGAATGGAGACACCTCTGCATGCTGACAAGCTGGGTGGACAGCATTCTGAGACGAGGCTACTCTCTTCAGTTCTGCTGTATACCACCAGTTTTCCTGGACTTAATGGAAGCCAGTCTATCCTCTCAAGAGGAAGTGGACTTCCTGGCCGCCGAGACCCAGCAACTTCTGCTGAAGCAGGCTGTCTTAGGGCATCTCTGCGCATAACATGCACAGAGGTCTTGCTCCATGTACTTTTTGGTCGCCAAAAAGACGAGAAGCTTCTGAGCCATTCCGGATCTCCACCACCTGAACCAGCATAATGGACAAAAGGGCGTTTCGACATGCTGATGATCAAGAAACCGCTGGAGCCAGTGCAGCCCGGCAACTGGTTCACCGCCGTCGACCTGAAAGACGCCTATTTCATGTGACACAGTAACAGGGAATTTCTACGCTTCTCCTCTCAGGGGGTAGCCTACAAATGCATTAGACTCCCCATCAACTACTCACTAGCCCCCCACACGCTCAGCAGATGCATCACACTGCAATTGTTGCGCGAGAAGGGCATGAGGGTTCTCTTCTACTCACGACCTCATGGTCACGGAGAGATTGAAGCCTTGAGTGATCTGAGGCGAGAACGGTCGTTCGTCATTCTGGTAGAAGTGACGCAGCCTACAGTGACAGAGCCCTGGCCTGTACCTATGGTCTGGGGGGCTCTGTCACAAGGGTGAGGCTTCATATGAACAATGCTGGTGTTGGACCAGCCTCACCAGGTTTTGCTCCTAAAAGGGGGGAGAGGCAGACTCAGGCTGGTCTATCCGCTGAGGTCGTGCAGACCATCCAAGCGGCGGGCAGTCTCCACCACGTCTTGCTGTAAAGCTAAGTAGTTGGGCTTTCAGCATTGATAGGGAGACGGATCTGCCTACCTGTTCGGCGGGATCCGTTTTCTCTTTCCTGCAAGGTCTGATGGAGAAGAGGCTGTCGCGCTGCAGCTATCTCTCCTGTCACGGGGGGTTGGTGACAGAACAGTCTTCAGCCACCTCCTCGTGATACGCTTTCTGCAGGGTGTGAGAAGACAGTGACCGGTGTCGTGTCTCTTGGTGCTTCAGTAGGACTTTCTGCTTGTGTTGGTAGCTCTAATATGTGCACCTTATGAGCCCCTGGAGCAGTCCTCATTGAAAATGCTATGTCTTGAACAGCCCTGCACCTTGCTCTCACCTCTGCTAATAAGGTGAGTGAGCAGTGTGCCTGTCGGTTCACCCCAGCTGCATGCTGGTTCTTGGTGTCCACAGTGCAGCCGGATTGAGACAACACACCTTCTTTGTTCTTAAGAACATAAGGAGCACATTCAGGTCCAGGACAATAAATCTGGATGCTTTTCTTTCTCACAATTGCAGCCTAGGATCTGAAAAGTGAGGATCTGGTGACTACTGGGTGTAGAGGGGGAACATACAATGTCAGTGCCTGACGTTCCAGTGAGAAGTCAGGGCAGTCCAGGTGTTAATGGTCAGGCCAAGCCCCTGTTGGTCCAGCGACCTTCTTAGGGGTGTCCCACCATTCTGTCACTAGGACCGGGTTGGCATGGTGGACTTTGGCTTGTCGCGGCTAGGTCGGACAATCATCGGGCTCCACCCACTGTACCCATAGAGTCCAGTAGAGGGCCGAGCCTGCGTGAGATAGAACGAAGGTTACGATATGGTAACCCTAGTTCTATAAGCACAGGCGGAGCCCTCTGCTGAACAGGCGGTCGGATGCTGAGGCAGTAGGGACACTGCTATTTATACGTCACGAACATATCGGTAGCGACGTTCTATTGGTCGGCTACGTGCAAGATAAAATTTTAGTGGACGTGTGATTGGAGGAGGTAGTACCCATAGAGTCCAGTAGAGGGCTCCGCCTGTGCTTATAGAACTAGGGTTACCACATCATAACCTTCGTTATGACACCTGTGATTCTGGAGACTTAAACAGGCTTCCAGACAAACACTAGAGTTTATGTCTGACTTCCATAATTCAAACCCTACAGTGGTGTTTTTATCAGTCCAGTTCAAGTGTTGTATCACTGTTAACCAATGACCACCTGAGTGGAAATACCTGGTACATAAAATATGGTGATATTTCCAGTCTGAATGCAAATTAAGAAACTGACCAGCACACAGTAGATTATGGGATGCTGACACGTGTCTTGTCCTCCCGATTCAACAAAAGAAGACTGTATTTCTTGGTTGCAGTCGGAGGAGCTTTGTCACTGTTGCTACAATTAGCAGTTACAGAACAATGGTAAATGCTAAAACATATAGTGTAGCAGTAGCACAATGGGAGAAGAGTCATAAAACTGACTCAGAAATAGGAATATCTATCACATTTTTGATAATGCTAGCTAGATTTTGCCACAGTAATCTACTGGTCATAGCAGTATGGCTGTAGCAGAAAAAGCCCTCAGCACTAAGGCAAGAGTGTGTTTTATTTTTCAAGAGTTTGACTTTTAACTTGTATGAGAAAAAAAATTACACACATGCATGGGTTATCTATAGGAGTCACTTAGGACACGCACACTGGCAACGATCTACTGGTAGGACCACATGAAATTACATGGCTGCCTGCTTGTGTTAAGACCCTAGGGCACAATAGGAGACCAAATCTATTGGGACGACTGGTCAACTAGCCTGCTTGCACAGAAGAGCCAATTAGCTGGAGAGCCCAGCTCCACTGGTCCACATTCAACAGCACTTCCTTATGCAAATTACACCTTTACTCTAACACTGAGCAGATACCCAGAGCCTCCTCAGGGCCTTGAAGAAAGCCAGTGTGTCAGCCTTCTTCGTTCTTCTACACTAATCTTTGTTCTGTATAAAACATACTGCAGGTGTGTGAATAAATGCCAGCGATAGCCCCTCTCTTCAAAGAAATTTATTTAGGTGAAGCCAGTGCACTCAATCCTCTTACGGTATAAAGAGATTACAATTTCAGCTGAAAATCTACATTACCAGCTGGAATTAGCGTCGTTTTTTGGTGCAGTGGTGACAGTGTTTCAGTGCCTATTTAAAGTCAAGACCAGAGCCCGGCAGGCCTGATAACACCCAGCGAGCAGAGTGAAACAGAAAGCCCCCAATGAAACCCCAGCAAACACCAGCCGGCACCAAGCAAACATGCAGAAGTGTGTAACGGTGGGGAGCTGTAGCATGAGATAAGATTCCCAGTGCAACAGTCGTGGAGAAAACCTGCCGTCTGTCTTTTCAAGTCTTCCTCTCGCACGCTCATTCTATAATCACAAACAAATTCCCTCCTCAACCTCACAATCCTCGCTTCCTTCCCTTCCTTTTCCTTCGCCCTCTTTTCATCCTCTCTGGCTCTCTATTCTCTCCATCCTCTCTTTAGCTGCTTTGCTGCCCAAAGAGAAGCTGAGCCACGGATTTCCTGAGCCAGCTGTCATGTTAAAACTTTAATTCCAGCTAAATTTCACACTCAGAGGCTTCATCTTTGGTTGAAGGAACATTAAGAGCGAAGCCTTCAGATCAGATTAAGATACATTATGCAAGGGGTAGAAAAAGTCAGAGGGAGGAAATGGCTTCATTGACTTGGTCTAAACATGTTTATGGCGTTCCTTTTACTCCTCCCTCTGGACTGTCCCTCTTCTTCTGACAACACAGAGGAGGATACATTTTAATTTCTTTTTCCTTCTCTCACACGAGGCAGAGAAGATTCTGCAGCTGCTATAAGAGCATAAAACCCACTGCCAAAATGCTCACTTATCAAAACACCCAAACACACACAAGAGCCCTCACAAACATATCTTCCAAACTCCCCTCCATCACCACCCCAAATACACAGACAGTAAACCTGCTCACAAACCAATACACATGCAGATGTGCACACACACAAAAACCCATCCCACAAAACCGACATCAGAATAAATCCACTTAAGATCAATAATTCACGTTTCTTAAAACGCTTTAATTCTCTATAGAAAACTGGGATGCAATTTCCCTCTCTGCTTTGTCGGAAAAGTTTTAGGGCGACCAGACACTCGAGCCGAGGCATCTCAGATAATAAAGGCGCGCAGTGCTGAAAATGGAACATTTGGGGGAGTGCAGGGGAAGGGACGGGAGGAGAGGAGAGGAGAGGAGAGGAGGAGAGGAATGTTCAACAGTGAATACTATGAGCGACTTAGTGGAGGCCTGTGTAGAGCTACTGTTGCTGTTTTTTTGACTGTCCTGTTAATTGGAAGGCTGATTTCACAGTGCACTACTCGAGATGGGCGTTGTAGTCGGGTTAAGTGGGAGCCACAAACCTCTCACTGTCAATACAAGTCGCCTTTTGGAGACACTGCACAAACTGACAGCACAGAAAATTGGAAAGAGGGTGGAAGGGGAAACTCTGCTATACTTACTGAACCAATTACGAGTGTGTGTGAATGTAGGCTTGCGTGTGTGTGTGTGTGTGTGTGTGTGTGTGTGTGTGTGTGCGCATGTCTACACTGGTTCCTGTTCCTGAGATACATCACCCACAACTAAGGTGATATATCGGGAAATGAAAGAACATCCCGAGCATCCCAGGTAGCGCCTCTTCCTGTCAAACATGAGCAAGAATCCAAAGAGCATCAATTTAAACGGCTCTACTACCGTCACACATACCTTCAAGTACATTTTTAATGCCTTAATTTGAATCTTTATTATTGTTTTCTTGATTTAGATATCATGGTAGTTCTGTACTGTTTTCCTCCAAAGATCATAATTAAAAACATTGTCTCTGTGATGATGTAGCCACTGCATCACATTCTGCTTGCTGTCTGGAGCTATTTTTTAACAGGCCTACTGTTCTCATCTGTGTGACTCAGTAAGACAAGTGCGTGCACAAACACATACACGCACATGCACACACACACCTGCCTGCTGGGCAATTCCTGTCTGTGCCAACTTTATGAGAGTCTCCCCCAACACAGTGCACACACGGCTATATAACATGTCAATTAAAAAGATTTCAGTGGAGAGATTTTCCTCCCTTAAAGACATCCTGGGACTTTTGTTTTTGTCCCACCAGTGGGTATCATAACACACAGGAAAGCCATTTATTTTCTTTTGATCTTCCCAATAAAACAAAAGCTACTGACATAATCCAATTATTTTGTCAGCTTGCTAAATTTGATAAGTCTAAATCTGATATTAAATGTTTGCTTTCAAACGCATATGTCTGTGTGGGCATTTAACACTGCAATTGACTGATATCTCCTTTTAGTTTCATTGGACCTGTTATGATGGAACAATTTACACCTGTTGTACCACCTTTAATCTACAAGAGGTTTAATCAGCCAGAAAGAATGGGAGTGGGAAGGTAGTTGTGCAGAGCCTTTAAACAGAAAAGGAGCATGCCAATGAGACAAAAGCACATCATTCCACTGTGTATAGCGGTTAAAAGTCCTGCACATACAAGCAGGTGATTGGAGGAGTTTCTTTTTTTAATTACTAATAAGGAAAGACTAATTGGTGATGAGTCAGGCCTCCACACAATTGATCTTCACACAATGCATACCAATTACAAGTCGGTCCTGACTAGCTGTTGCTCACGCCGACATGAGCAACACTGTCTACATTAAATTAATATATACCGTAATAAGAAATACAAATTTACATTAACAGTAACTCTTGATGTCTTGTTGGGTGACATCCTGTATCATTCCTAATTTCCCTTCAGGGGATCAGTACAGTTTAATATACTTTTATCATATTCTGGGAAGGGTGTCACTGCTTTCAACTGCAGCAACTGCTCTTGTCCAGGTGAGGTGAAATATATCATAAACAAGCTGTTAAAGTCTGTTTAAGTTATCCTGCTATAAAAAGTGCAACCAAACTAAAATCAATTGGGCACAGTCTGTGCACACCAATACAGACGTGACAAGATATCTCGGAAGACAAAAATAAATGTCACACGTGTGGGCGAGAATATAGGGATCAAAGTATGTTGCAAATGTTATTTGGTCTGTGTTCCTGAAAGGGAAAATGAATAGACAATGTTTCAGTTGAACTTCTGTCACACTGCCCTGCAGAATCAGTTGACAACCAGTTATCTAAGTCAAATTATAGGTCAGAGAGGGAGTATTGGTTCCCTGCCCTCAATATGAGGATGAAAAAATAAAGATAAACAAGCGCTGATTTGTGCCATGATCAATAAGGCCTCAGTCTTTGAGTTTGTGAGCTGTGCCCTTCTATCTACACAAGCCCTTGAAGGGATTTACAGGCCAGTTCAAATCACTGGACCATGGAGGAATTATCTGAGAGGAGGAGGAGGAGGTGGCACACTCTGCTGTCAGCAACTCTAAAGATGTTCCCTAAAGCCTTAAACTTTAAAACTAAATGTTCAAATGGCTACCAATCCTATCCGTTTACCAATGAGAACATCTCAGAACCTCCTCTGTGTTTGGTATTTGTTGTGCAATGAGGCTTTAGATACTATAAAAATGCTTTTTTCAGCACACACATCAGCGTTAACTGATCACCATCAGACACTTACAACAAAGAGACAATGTTTATCTACGAAACAGTCACCGATTTTCTTTAAAATCATGGTTGTACTATGCATATTGTGTTTCTGTCAGCTGTATGTGTTTCCCTTTGTCCTGCTACAAGTAATCACCCTGGTCAGCACTGTGAACAAGAACAAATAAATCACAGGCCAAATGCTGAACTAGAAAACACACAACCTTTGAGCTCAGGTTAATGTCTTATCATATAGAAACTGTCAACTGCCTTATTGTTCAAACTAGTAACTGCCTGGTTAAATAAAGGTTTAATAAAAAAATTAAAATAGAACTGAAATGATTAGTGGATTAAACCAATTAGTCAATTATAATTATTTTGACAATCATTTTAAGACAAATTTAAAGTGTTTGATTGGATGACTTTATGTATACACCAAGATGAGTCATTAAAACTATTTTTATGTTTTATACAAAATTAAAACAGAAAGATTTTAACATTAAAAATATTCTTTTTTAAACATATATTTAGCATATAACAAGACAAAGCTACAACAACTAACAAAGGAACACAGCATTAGAACTAGGTCAGTCTATTTTTGTATTGTACTATCCATCCCATCCATCCATCGTCAATCACTTATCCTGTGTACAGGGTCACGGGGGTATTGTACTATGTCTTTAAAAATCATCTTTTTTTAAGCATTTAATTAACCACTCATTTTCAGAAAAAAATGTATTTGCACTGTTAGAACTGGCCCTTTGCACTACCAACACCGCACCTCCATCAGTGGCACCAATGACAGCTGAATGTGGTGAAAGTTTCCACTATCTAGTATTGACTCAGCCTGGACAATAAACTCAGCTTTGATCAATATCTGCGATATCTACAAAAAGATGCCACTGAAGACTCACTGTTATCTGCAAACTCCAATGCCCTATTCTGTTTCTCAGCTTCTGCTGTTGCTCTACAGAAGCATTCCAACAATGATACCCCCCTCTACACACACACACACCTCCGTGAGCTTCTTTACCAACTGTGTCCAGCGAGAGCAAAATTCACAGACTTTCACCATCCACTACAAACACTGTATCCAAAATCATTAGCCTCCCTATCCCCAGCCTCTCATATCTCAGTGACAGAGCCATCACACGCATTGCACAGATCACAGCACATGAGCCTGGGCACACCCTCAATCCATTTTTCAAACTACTCCCATATGACACTGATATATGGTAGAAAAAGGCACTCTGTACTGTAGCAGTCTGCTTTTATGTCTGTATGTATGGACTGAACTGAACTAAGTACAGTGTTTTTATGGATTAATATGTGTAGCTTTGTCTTGAGTGAGTAGATCATTTGTACTGGATGTGTAATATTTGCACTGGAGAGGTATCGCCATGCACCCTACCTGGTGGAACTCCCTCTGATGCTGGACGGCCCCCACGTCTCCTCCTATGGGCAGCTGCTCCGACAGCTCCTCGTCCTTGGCTGTCAGCCATTCTATGATCTCCTGCAGGGAGAGCTGCAGCTTCCCGCTGTTGTCTGAGAAGGCCTCTAGCCGCACCCTGCCAACAACCACACACACGCACAAGTTAGTTCAACAAACAGTAACATCCTCCAACACAAGAAACCTAACACTGCATTAAATCAAATAAAAACATCTTAATGCAATTTTTATCCTACTCTAGGGTATTTTGCACAGGACCTTAATTGCCTCTTTAGTCTGCACTGTCCTTAATTTGGACAGCTATGTTGCAGATGTCTTCACATCAAACTGTCAAAATGCACATTTGGAACAGCCTTGTTAACCCTGAAATGAGAAGGTCAGCGCTTTGCTGTTGAGAGAGTTATGTAAGGGACAGATATGACTTTTACTTGCTTGACTTAAACCCTTTGCTCCTCGAGGGAGCGCAGGCCATTGACAAATGTCCTCCACCTAACTCGGTTGTTAGTGGTTCTTTCGAGATCTCCTACCTACAGCACTGACATAACCCAGAGGTAGGGCCAAGAGTAATTACCCTATTTTTTGGGGTAATAGTTTACGAGTAGTGCATTCACTGTGACCACCGCTCATGGATGCTACTTGTTTTTTTCAGGCTTTATTGCCAAAACATGCATTACCTCTGACATAAATACAGTCATTGGAAGATGAAGACGGGTTTTTTGGATTAAAGAGCAGCAGACCACAATCCACCCAGCCCAAACAACCGGACCAGGCATCACAGCGACTGCTCAGAGGAGAGGAAAGAGAGACAGGAGAGGAGCCATGCTGGCCCAGCTTGGACTTAATTCTGCTCTTAAAGATCCGGTATGGACAAAATGGGACTCATATTGATCAGACAATGGAATTCAGAGACTGTTGTGCCCACATTGTTACAGAGACCTGCCCCATCAACATCTCGGATCAAGCACTCGGAAGGTGGTCCTTGTTCGGAGCTGTCAGTGTAAGACTCCGGCAAGATGAGAGGTGGACTCTGTGTTTTACATCGATGATGCTTGGTGCGCAGTCAAGATGGACTCCCAAATGTCAGACTGTTCATTGTGAAGATGAAACTTTCATATTATCATCTGGGTGCTGCTGTGTACATTCGCCCCAGATGCAAATTTTAAAAATGCACTGTGGAATATTCGGGGTGTATACGTGTCTGTATACTATATGTATATAAATAACTGTATATATTGTTTAATTTTATTTTATGTTTCCATATTTTAATATAGCCCTTCACTTAATTATATGTTGCGTTTGTAGCATGAAGGAACTACAAGTTTTATTTTGTTATGCAGCCTTGTGCTGTATAATGACATATAAACAACCTTGTACCTTGTATATCAGAGTGTAGCTAACATTAGCAGCTGTCCTGATCTCAATTGGATTTGGGGAAATTTATACCTCCTACATCCCTAGCCAAATAAATTACCTGAGATATTACACGGGCATTAAGTTTGCCAATCACATCATTATGACCACATCCATTAAAACTGAAACATACTATTCGAAAATACAAAGTAAAGCACAAATCTCTGCCTTGTAAGTATGTCAACTCAGCAGCTAAACAAGGTTATATTAGAATTAAATAACAGTTTGATCTGACATTCTTCCTTATCATACGTGTGACTCTAGGAGTCACTATCTCTACACTGCAATAAAAGAACAATGTTTTCATTATGTCCATGGACCATCACCTGGTGACAATGCAAACTTTTAGCCTGGTACATGTAGCTTTAGTTAGGAAATGATCAGTTGGTTCTGTGTTGGCTGTGCTGTAAAGTATAAGGAAGTATAAGTAGAATTGGGTGAAGCCGAGCCGCCATTAACCATAAAAAAACAATTTCTTAATATATATATCTGCAACAGTATTGAATCCCCATGTTGTTTGTCACAGGTAGTCTGTATGTTGTGGCACATGCAGGACAAGGTGAGAGATACAGAGTCACAGGTTAGTGTTGCTGCAGGCTTGCTGGAGTAAATCAGGAACAAATAACAGAGAAAATGTATCTGCTTGCCACCTGTCAGCAGCATGAGAGATGTCTGGGGAAACCACTGCTCTTGTATCAGTGGCACAGCTGGTACTAAAGGGGTGGGGTGGGGTGAAAGCATCCCAGTGTTTCAATTACATACCAGAAGCCAGCACTCAAATATCATTATTACTGCACATCACAATTTGCCAGGACTGTCACATCAGACACGATGAGTGGGAGTGAGTGAAGAGTCAGAAAAAGAAACAGACTGTCTAGGTATCACTGCTCACAACCATAAATCTTTTGCAAAAGTGTAACAGGATTTATATTCAGATAAAAGCACAAGTGTAGTCAGAGGAACACTTTAAGATTTGAGTGTGAATGTAGTCAAACATGATAATCACACTGATGCAATTATGCAACAAAATAAGGTTAACATACAGTATACACAGTATGCTAAATAAGGAGTCAAAAAAAATGCACGACCATTGTCCCTCGACCTGCACCATTAGCATGCTACCATCTGCAATGTCACATTAGCGACTGAAAAATAACCATAAGGCAATTTCCTGCAAAGTGAATGTGGCACAGACGAGTTCTGACACATGAGGGATTAGGCATCACATCAGGGGTGCTGGTTGCAGGAAGGCATGTGGGAAAAGCTTTGAGACTTTAAGAGGGAAAAGACGGAAAGGTGAAATCAAGCTTGTAAGTGCACTTCTCAGAATTGATAGGCCTCTTTGTTCAACCCTGTGTCAGGAAACTTGTGTGAAGCAGACCATGCTGTCCCCTAGCCTCCTGTTGCCCCTCCAGCTCAGCCTGTTGTGGTAATTGAATCAGAGAGGAACTGTTTTCCCCTGCAGAACAGGCTCTCAGTCCATAACAGGTGTGAATTCACACATAACACACACACACACACACACACACACACACACACACACACGGAGAAAGGTTTCTGACTAAAATCAGAGTGAACCCGAGCTCTAGGATGCATCTAAGTAAGGTCATCCATCATAGGATGACCCTGACACTTGCAGAGAAGTTTCAAAATGCTTCGCACAACACAGGAGACCTGCGATTCACACACTCATACAGAAACACACACACACACAGCTCCCAGTACACTCACCCATCACTGCTGCTTCCATTACACACATAGAGGGGGAGACAACTAGAGCATTGCCTCTGTTGTAATGGAATCATCTTCACATGGCAGGTGCTGCCAAGAACAACGCTCGCCCTGCTAAACTGTAGGGAGGCCAGGCTAAAGGTTTGCCAATATGGGAGGCTGACTGAAGCTTTTCTATCTTCAGTGGAAACATCATGATATCAATTTAAATGCAATTTACGGGCCAAGTTCTGCTGCATCCGATTAGGTGATGCCAGGGATTTGTGTGCATGTGTGTGTGTGTCCAGAAATGCAGTGACCAAAAGAGGAAACAGGTAGGATGTGTGTGCTCTGTCTTTGTGAAGACTAATTTGAGTTGGGCCTAATATTCACATATACACCCCCAATGATATGATATGGCTGCTTGGTCAGTGGCCGTTGGCTTCAAACTATGACGCTATAGGTCCACCTTTAGCGTCATCTCTTGAGGAGCCCACTAAAGACACGTTACTTAAAAACCATGATCTTTTCCCAACATTTTGGTGCCCATTTCATGTTAACCACATTATTTTGTAAATCTAACCAGATGTTGTATATTTGTCATTACTATTATAACTATCTTTGCAGTTGTGTGTGTTAGAGAGTGATTCACCCTGACACCTTCAGGCTTTACTTTAAGTGCTCTTTGGTGTCAGTTTAGAATAAATCTTTGACAACAAGGCTGCCTGTGTCTGTCTAAGATGAACAAAATATGTTTCATTGTTGTGTGTGTGTGTGTGTGTGTGTGTGTGTGTGTGTGTGTGTGTGTGTGTGTGTGTGTGTGTGTGTCTGCAGGTTTGTTACACCAGTAATAATCAGTACAAATGGGCTAATAGCCAATCTCATCAGGGAACACATGATGAGATAGTCTAAACTGAGATTTGCTGTCAGAATAACAGGTATTGTCATAGTAAAGATTGTAGACCTTTTCATTTCCTGGATTAGCTTCAAGCAAAGGGTTCAGAATAAATAAGAAATAAAATATGCATCCCAACATTAGAGAGGATGACATTTGTTATGCATGTGAATACACAGAAGCATACTGCAACAGCTGAGGTAACAATCAGCATCCGTGTGTCCTTGAGAATGACACCAAACTGCTCGCAGCTCAACACTGTTGGTAGCTGTGGATAAGAATCCTAATCACAATGTTTAGGGTATAAATATACAATTGTGTTGCTGTTTAGCAGACTGTGAGTTTTGTATTCAGTGTAACTCAATGTTTTCACAGTTGGGAAACTCTGTTGCATGCAGATTACTGTTCCCCATATTTCTTGACAGTTAACATTCAAAGTAAATAACATGGTCAAACAGAAATTCAACTCCCCAATCAGTTTTGGAGAGATTACAGAGAGAAGCTTATTGCTCGGTTCGATGATTAATTAATGCATAGGAGATAGGAGCAGTGTTTCTGCTGTTTTAGGAGAGAGGAGCTAGCTAGTGTGTTGCCTCAGGGCCCAGGAAAGCTTTGAGCAAAGCCCCATTCCTATCTCCTTTCTCCCCCCACCGCCCTCTCTCTGTCTCTTTCTCTCTCAATAGCAGAGATGTTGTGAGAGCTTGCAAAAAGTGCGAAGGTGTGTGGTAGGCCACATTGACACAACTGCACTGCATTTAGTTGAAAGGGTATATATTCAAATGTGCGTATATGTTATTTTTTATTCAAAATCTCAATGGATGCCTCACTGTGAAAGCCTTAAATCAAAGCAGATTGACATGCCGACAAATTTACTGTGTCATGTTGTCAGTCTTAGCTAGTTCATTAAGATTAGGTTCAGGTTTGGGAAGACTGACAACCTAGTTAAGGAAGAAGTCATGATGGAGAGAGTTCAGCAATATGCTGAAAGAGAAAGATGTAGTAGTAATGTCTTGTGTTGCATTACATTGCTTTGTGTCACCACAGCAAGGAAGTGCTTAGAAACATAGAAACAAATTATGCAGTAAGAAGTCCATGTACCTTAAAATTGTACTACACCACCTTTTATTATAAATAGATTATAAAATCACATTGAATCAGTTAACGTAAGTTTTACTTACAAAGAAATATGTTCAGTAGTAATATTAAGCTAGTTAGTTCTTCACTCCATCACATAGAGCAAAGGGCCAGAAATTTTTCACTGGCTCTATACAACTTAATCCAGCAAACCATAAGAGTCGCTGTGATTTGTGATTTCCTGTTTTGCTGTGTGTGTTACACTACAGTACTTTTCATGCACAGAGAGGTTTACCACCCTTGCCAAGAAAAGAGACTGTTTTTGCGTTTAGACATATGAATTGCGGATGGGGAACAATGTTTGGGTGGGTGAAGCCAAATGACCACCGACCACAACCAGCTGTACGGGTTGAAAAAATTAGTGTTCCTCTTCATTACCAGTAGGGTTATAGTGAAAGACGCATGAGTTTCCTTCCTGTGGGAAAATACCGTAATTGCTTTGTAGCTGCATACAAACAATATCAGAGTTCAACTGGAAACAATTTCAGATTGCATACAGGTGCACTCACGTACAATAATACTGATAATTGAGAGTTTAAAAAATCTGGTAAATATATATCAGCATACCTAATAACACAGACAGTCTTGATACAGAGCCTTTAGATTTGTTTTTTTAAGATCAATCTTTAATATATTTACTAAGTGGAACATTTTCAGTTGAAAAATTTACTTCTCTGTGCTCTCTGGTGGACAAACTACGTAGTGGAGATGCCATTTCTAAATGATCTCAAACCTAATTTGGCATTTCTGTACTGCAATTTGTTGTTATGTGTTGTATATATTTGCAATAAGCTAATATTGTTTTAGCTCACATTCAGATTAGTGTGAAAGCACTCTTTACAAAGGCATGGAACCAACTGCCAACTCACTGTTAGCACTTCCTCTACATCTACAGCAGGTACAGACATGTTTATGTTTTCTAGCTGGCAGATCTGTTTTGAATACTGCAGGAGGAACTAAAAGACGATGCAGACAGAAATTACCTGGCAAACTGCAAATATATCCTCAAGGTAACCTTTACTGTGCAGTTTGTGATGTATGGAGACACGTGTGTGCCCAAATCACAGGCTCTTATCACAGTTGCTCACAGAACAGCACACAAAATGTATCCAGTGTAAAGGGAAGTCAACACAAGAAACTTCAGAAACCTGATGAATGTCACTTGGGGCAGCTGCCACCCCACATCTGGACTGAGTATGTTGTGCACAAAATTAATGTAGCCCACACTGTAAGGCGGTTGGCGCCGGTGATCTCAAATGGCAGCAGTAGGTAACTGAAAGATTTTAACTTCAATATCAACAAATCATGTGATGTGATAGCTGTAAACAAAAAACAGCATGCTCATGTTTACCAGCTTTCCCTGGGGTTTCCTCTCTTTCTGCTTCCTTTATTGATTTCCTGGCTAGAGTGTGTCGCGTGTGATGCATTTAGGGACTTCTCTCGTGGTGGGAGTTTTACTGATGCCTCGCCTGAAGCATCTCTTCCAACAGTCATCTTACTGAGATTTGTGGGAAACACATTTGATGAGTGACAATAGCAGACTAGCCACAGGGGCTGTTTGTCACAACTGAAAATACTGTAGTTGTATGAAGATTTACAGCAGCTGATGCCCACAAGAAATATGCTCCTTTAACAAATTCTTTACCGCTATACAAGGGAACGTTGCATGCTTGTAGCTCCAAACAAAAATACAAGGTTAGAAAATAAGGTTTATCAGAAATTATATAAATACATACAATAAAAAATATTTAAAA
This sequence comes from Micropterus salmoides, assembly GCF_014851395.1. NCBI lineage: Eukaryota > Metazoa > Chordata > Actinopteri > Centrarchiformes > Centrarchidae > Micropterus > Micropterus salmoides. Next base: position 23,095,411 of record NW_024044237.1, read on the forward strand.
ATCACATATAAACAAGGGTTTAGGTCTGGTCTCAACATCAGTAGGGACGCAACAACCCAAGAAGAATAGAATATATCTTTAATGTCCACCATTGTACAGCTTCTACAGTTCACTCTTCCAGATAATAATCATCTGTTATTATGCACCAATGGCTTGGAACAAACTTCCTTTACAAATAAGAGAAGCAACCTCTCTTGATAGTTTTAAGAAGCAGCTCAAGACCTAATTTTATGCTTTTGCTTTTAACTGATTTTAGTTATGCTTTTGCTTTTAACTGATCACACATATTGTATTTATTTCATATTGTAGCCCTGGCTGCTACCCTTTCCCAGTTTTAATTCCTGTGTTTTTGTGCTTGTGGATTATTTACATGCTGCTATATTGTATGTTTTATTTATTTATTTATGTCCTTCTTTTTTACTTGTTTAAGCGCTCGTGATGTAAAGCAAATGTTTGAGCTGCATTTTATGTATGAAAGGTGCAATACAAATAAGAGATTATTATTATTATACTTACAAAACAATTTGCAGATATAGATTCCTTCAGCATGTACAGTGAACACAGACGTGCTATTATGGGCGTGTCTAGTTAAAGTGGCTAGTGTTTTGCTGAGAAAGGTAATTTATTGCATACCTGCATCAGACACTCTAAATCGGTCTGTAAAGACATGAATGAATCTTGTCCATTTAAATTGTTTTGTGAACTGCAAATGCAGGCACACAGATGTAAAGAAGCACGGATGTGTTCACCGCCACCCACTCTGAGTGGCCGTAATGTAACATAAATGTAGGGCATTGTTAGCGCAACAACAGATAGTAGAGGAAGCATAAGAGGTGTTGTGGGAAGCAGAGATACTTGAAAATAACAAAAGATGACAAATAAGCACAAGAGACCATGGCTGAAATGGTCATAAGATGCTCCCACTCCTCTCTTAAAACCAGAGTGCAGCATGTTCATTACGTGTGTGTGTGTGTGTGTGTGTGTGTGTGTGTGTGTGTGTTAAGAGACAATAACACAGTGATAGTTTTGCTCAGGTTTATTTATGTTGTGTCTAAGTGTAGGTGTTCCATCTGAATCAGTATTCCTTGTTCTTGCATGTACCATATGAGCAAATGTGTTTGTGTCTGTATGATTTGTGTTAGTGTTCACGTAGCTATAAATCTGCATGTTTATCATCCTTTAAGTTTGGAAAAATGTGTATAATTATTCTACCAATTCAGTTTATCCAGCAAAAATAAATCTGTATTTCTCCTAACAGTAGTTCTAATGTCATCAGTCATTTTGCAGGAGATGAGCTCAGGGGCAAAGGAGGAAGTATAGAGCATCAAAGTCACAATGTCAAATTCTCACATGGAAATTGTTTCTCATTTCAAACCATCACTCAACACTGGTTTCTTTTAAGCATGACCACAATTGTTCCCTAACCTTAAGCAAGTGGTTATTGTGGTAACCATGACAACAAAGGTCCCCTTGCCTTAACTAAGTAATATTTGAACCAAAATCCTGCCAATACGGGCATCTGATCAGAAAACGCTAATATGTGCAGCCAAACAAACGTATTTTGCTGTTAATTGTGGAGGACTTGTTGGTTTTACCGACGAAACCAGCAAAACATCTTCAATCAAAACTGGATTCAGCTTCCTTTAGACATATTTTGGTAAATTTATTTTATGTAAAATTCAGTGTGTAAGTTTTAGTGGCATCTAGTGGTGAAACCTACAGCTCACTGTGCATTCACATGCTCCTCGGATGGTCCTATTTCCCAAGCTGTAAAGTCATTCTTCCGACTTTGGTGCGTTCATGTGCTCTTAAGTCGGAATGTGGAATCAACATGGACGCTACTACAAAGATGTGTTGGATTAGCATTATCAGAGCATTTTCATTTCTAAATCCAACAACAAAAAGCCTGTGAAAACTGTCAACATATGGTTCTCTTTGTAATATTTTTATATAATAAAGACTACCCCTGGCAAAGTCTTTATTGTTTGTGTCTTTGTATATATTTGTATACTGTTCTGTATACTACTTTATGTCCCATGTACACTTTATTCCTTTTTGCAATAAAGATTTAAGGAGGGAAAAAAGAGAAGCTACAGTGGCCGACATGCTCTGTCGGCGCTTGTGCTAAATAATACGTGTGGGCCTCTATACGTATTTAAAGTACTTACGAAATATGCTCTGTAGAGCAGTTTGTCCATTTGGGCTACTGTAGGAACATGGCGACTTCCATGTAAGGGGACCCGCTCATTTTAAGGTAATAAAAACATAACGGTTCATTATGTATGGTCTTTATACACCACTGAAAACATATGTATATTATATTGCATAATGATCCTCCTCCTAAATATTCCACACTGAACCTTATAGCAATAGCCCTTTAGTGTGTTCACGTTGTATGACCTGCTCATCTCAAGCTAAACAGTGACAGTGTTGTAACTTATCTGACTTACAGCACATAATAAAAGCTAACTTTGATTGTTATGGAATATGTTCACCATACAGGGTTTATTTTGCCTGGAAGGGCACCTCGACAAGTAGCTGATGCACATCTTTGTTTTAGCAGTAAACTAAGCCATTTTCATTAGATATTTACCAGCTACAGTCAGATGACCTGTTCACTTATTAAAGAGATTTTAAAGACAATAATTCCAAAGAGAAACTGGGTTTGGGGATTGAAGCAGACAATGCTGATCAGTTTATTGGCTGATAATGGCTCGTACAAATAACAAGCAGCTGTTCTGTAAGCTGTGGAGTTGTAGTGAGAGCTTAGCAGCTGTAGTGGCTCAACCAACATTTATCTCAACCACACAAAAAAAAAGTATTATTACAAGCTATTACATATTTTTGTTGTTGCAGCTGCTGGGATGATGTCAACATTTACCAACACAAACAGGCTAACTGTTGGCTGTGGATGTGGTTGGTTAATGCAACTTTATAAATTAAGCTTCATTGTTTAAAGTGATTGCGCTCCCTAAACACAGGATACAGAGGCGACGAAAGGAAGTTTTGAGCTTCTTTACAAAGTTGTTTGTTCTTACTCACTTTATACTCGCTCAAAACGTCACTAATCAATTAATTTTATTCATTCAGAATTTTTGAGATTAATTTAAAGTACACAAATTAGTGTGAACTCATTATCCCACAAAGCACTAGGCCAAATGTGCCTATACAGTCATCACAACAATTTCAGTGTGAAAATTTTTAGCATAAGAGACTTGGGTCGCAAGTGTCATTCACATACATATTTTGGCATTGATAATGTTTTTCTTATAATTTATAATAATATCATTCTTGTTCATCTTCCTGTGAATATGTGCATGTGTACTGGCATGTTTAAAGACACCTATTTTAATACTAAAAATCAAAACAGAAAGACTGGAGCCATAACATTGGTCGACAGGTTTTTAATAACTCAAATAACACCAAGCAACAACTCAATCTAAGTTGCTGTTTTACTGTATGATGCTGATAAAGGTCTGTTTACAAAAGATGCAAATTAACATACAAATTGAGTCTTTCAACTGACTTGTCCTCCTCTGACCTCCATGCAGGTCTAGGTTTGCAGGACTTCAAGTAAAGAGAGCTAATGTATAAAGCGTGTCTCCGATCCTTGAGCCCTCATTGTTCTTGTAGCTCAACAACGCAATGTTTTCACTCCTTTAGGGATTTGACTTGCTCCACATAAACCATTCAGCATGCCTGGGTACAGTGTGTGCACAAAACCTGATTATCTTCTCCTGCTAGTCAAACAGACACAGTAGCGGTCCACAAAGTCCAACATTGTCTCTAATCTGCAAGACCACCTCTGATTTGTTCTGCACCGGATGACGGAATGAAGGCAGTTCAGTGCTCACCTCACAGCTTTACTCATGTTTAATTTCAAGCTCTACATACACACAGAAAGCGGTTATTCATCGAATTATTCATTGGACTCAAAATTCCTCATTGATTTATTACCAGTACATTGTTTTCATTGCTACTGTCTATTACTGCACTCCCCAGAGAAATCTTGTCAAATTAGTTGGAAAAAGCGATCTCAGAAAGAAGCAGGCAGTTTTGCAGTTGCATTATAGATTTGAAGGTTGTATTCAGGCTGTCAAACTGACTCAAAAAGACGTGAAAAAAATGATAGAAGCTAAAATGAACCATCGCATCCCCAGGCGATCGAGACAAAAGACAACGATATGAACGATCAACACTGTTCCTGTAAAGCTGGGTAGGCCTCTATTCAGCAGAACACCAGGGCTTTATTACGTTACATTGAGTAGGAAGTTAGCTAGCGTTAGCTAACTAACATTATATTAGGAACGATCCACAGCCGACATTTTCCTGGATTTATTTTAGGTTTTGGAAAGAGAATAAATCTACTGTCCACCTCTCTGGGTAGCAACTGTAACTATTACAAGTGTCCCGGGAACAGCGTTTGACCATATCATCGACTATTTTTACATTAGAGTCAATGGAGCCCTTCAATGAAAGTGACAAAAAAAGCAACATTATGTAGTATTTTTATCCTGTCTATAGTTGTTTTATCTCCTCTTTGGTCTATTCGCCTCTGCCATTAGCTAATGTTATGTCCATGGGGGCTGCTGAGCACAGTTATGTTTCCCCCGCTCGGTCACTTGCTGCCGAGTTGAGGCTATATAACACTCACTTGCATTGGATGCTGTCTAGCCGTGTTGGCTGGCTTGCCACCCAAGAATCAAGCAACATTATGCTGCTGCTGGTAGAGAGAGGCACTTGTGTAGTGCCGGAGCCAGGCGAGCAGGCAACATAACCGTGCTCAGCAGCCTCTATGGACATAACGTTAGCTAATGGCAGAGGCGAAGAGACTGAGAAGCAGGTTGACGAACAAGTCTGCAGGGCCAAAGGCATGTGTCTTATCCACAGCACCTATTTTAAAACTGTAAATTTGTAAATATTGTAAACAAATGTGATTTTTGCAGTGATGAAGCAGAATCTTAAATGCATTTATTTTGCCATTGTATCCAGTGAGTTAATTTTTGGAGTCAAATAAAAGATTATATATTGTGTAAAAAATATTAAAATTGAGTGTACATATTTCATTACACATTTCACAAATGATAAATACAACACTGGATTAACTGTAAAGTTATTGATTCTATATGGTAAATTTCACATACATAAATGCAAAATAACAAAAATTACCCCAAATTTCACAGGATTTTTATGTGAATTATTAAGACTCAACCTATAAACAACAACAACAAAAAAGACCCAGAACACTTTAAAAGAAAAAATTTTACTTCTGTGTTTATTTAAGTCTTATTCTTGTTTCTTTGTATACTATTATGTTGACTACATGTCTGAGAAAAAAGAATGTGTTTTGTGTGAGAATGTCAAAAAAATCACTTGCTTACAACCGGAACATCAGGTAAAATCAAAAACCTGAAATGTGGGTCATTATATGGCCTCAAACCACATCTATTAGTCTTATGGAGTAACACTGTGAGACTGAGCAAATAAATACATAGCCTCCTCTTACCCTGAAATAAATCACTGAATCTCAAACTGATTCTCAGGTGGCAGCGAAAACTAAATCCATTCCTTCCAGCAACTGAATGATTGATGGCTGAATCCCCCAACAGAGTCCCACACACACCTGCCATCCTATCACCAACACCTCTAGCAGTACTAGGTTTTTGCCCCTGACCTTGAACAATAGAATTATCATTAGCATGTCATTTTTGCTCAGTAAGTCCTGCAGCCATTGTACTGTAACTTGCCAGAGGGTGACGTAGGGAAAGTGGAGCACAGAACAACCAAAGGGCATTGCACTGCACCTGGGCTGTCTGTAGAAGGCGCTAGCAAGGGAAGGAGGATGCAGAGAAGAACAGAGGTGGAGGATGGATGGATACGCACAACAAAAAAACAGGAAGAGCAAAAAGGTAGAGACTGATGGGAAAGTTGAATGAGATGGGTATCAACAGATAGCTCCTCTGGTGGATACAGATAGGAACATTGTGGTAATGACAAAAACAGACAGAGACAAAAACAGACTCAGAGGTCTCCTCTTGCCATCAGACAGACACTGAGCGTGGGCGACTGGCTCTCTGCAGTTATCTGAACCATGCGGCAAATAAATTCATAGCATGCCACCAAGACACCCACACCAACCTCGGTGGGCATTCCCTGCAGTGCAAAACAGTGGGCACCTCACTATGTGGCACGGCCCCAGTCTAAACAATGCCTGATATTGTTACCAATATGGTTGACAGTGTAATCAGTTACATTAAAAATCTATTTGAAGAACTCCTATAACTGACTAAGCATTCTGTGTTAATACTGCACTGGGGGAGATTTGTGATGATTCAGAATCAAGCTGTCGTGTGTTTGACTGCCATAGTATGCAAGGACAGGAATGGGATGCAGTACAGCTGGTCTCAGTAGAAACATGCCTTGGTAACATCGCTAAATCTAACACACACACTGAGCAGGAGATGAGTTACAATCATACACACTGATGAGTAAATCCTATTTAACAACCAATTACAGGAATAGTTGATGTGCTGAGATGAGAAGATCAATACCACTCTAATATTTGTACTGTAAATAAGAAGCTACAGCCAACAGCCAGTTAGAGTAACTTAAAAGACCGGAGGAAGTTGTCATAAGCCAGTCCAGGGGACCCAAACAAAGGAGTGAAGAAGGAATGCCAGATAATTTCCCGCTTTTCCAGTGAGTGAATTACGCAACCATAACAAATGTACTCATTCTTTTCTAAAACACAGTCTCTACTGAATAAATAGCATAAATTCACTGAAACCTCCCACACTTGCATATTGTATTTTCTTGCACCATACTTACAGATGGCTAAATGGCCTCAGCAATATGCTTGTGGTAATAAATGTCTCTTTTATATATAATCATAATCATTCAGCGGTGATTATGATAGACACGGCACGATGCAGTGTTGGTCCATTATCTCAATCCTGCATGAGACATTAAACCACAACTTGATATAGCACAAAGCACACAACAATAAGAACAGCATGTCTAAGTTTTTTTGCCAATGGCATCAAAGCACTGTTTTGTAGTCAATAACACATGCTACACAGCTGGTGAGTGTGCGTAGAGTGGCTCACAGTGTAATGATTTTGCCTATTTTCCATACAACATGCCAAAAAAAGTGATCAAACCCCTAACCTTCTGTTATCAGCGCTGAGTCTAATTAGCTGAGCAACACTGTGTCACACTGATAAATTCTCTGTGCCACTGCCATCCGTAAGCATTTAGACTGTAAATGCATTTTGTGCGCTACATACTCCTTATCTTTGGTTGTTAAATTCATATCTTTAGTTGTATTTTCAGATATGGGAGCATGCAGGTGATGTCATCGTCAAATTTTGGAAAAATGTTTGTTCTTCAGCCATGCTCCACTACTTCAGACTAAAATACCTTAACAACTACTGGATGGATTGTCTTGACATTGTATACAGTCATTCATGGTTCCCAAAGGATGAATCCTCCTGACTTTGGTGATCCCTTGACTTTTCCACCAGAATCATCAGCAGGTCGAAGTTCCAATTTTTACTTTCAATTCAATTTAAAAAAATGTTTAATTAATTCCATTACACATCTCTATACAAACTCGATTTGTGTGCAAGTGACTAATTTACAGCCAATTTATCTCGGTGAGGTGAGGTGCCTTTGAAGAGCCCAAAGGATATTAAAGCACAGCACCCACCCCAGCCACATCATGTTCGCCCTGCTGCCGTCTGGTAAGAGATACAGAAATATCTGCTATCGCACCACTAGACTACAGGGCAGCTTCTTACCCCAGGATGTGAGACTTCAATACATCCTCAGCACTGCACCATGCAAAATAGTTCATTTCTGTATATAATTTTAGAATTTTAGTATAAAGTTTGCTTTGTGAGTAGCATAAAGGGAACCACAAACTTCATCACATAAATTTACCTTGTACCCTAAGAAAGCCTCAGTAAACTCAATGAATCAGAATAAACCAGAATGTGACAGTGATGGCTGGCTGCTAGCTACAGTACATTTAGTCATTTAGCTGATGCTTTTATCTAAAGTGACTTAAAATTGCAACATATGTCAGAGGTCGCACGCCACGCAAGGAACTAGGGTCTTTAAGTGTCTTGCTCAAGGGCACATTGGTGGATGTGTCGCAATGGAAATCGGACCCTGGTCTCCCACAGGGGGAGGCAAGGCACTGCTCCTCACAAAAAAAACTATGTAACGCTGAAATTGATCAGATGTTTACTTGGGAAAATGATCTGATCTGTACCCTGATAAAGTCATGAAAGAAATTAACATTTTTATTTCTTTTGAGACAGCCAACTTGTAGGTAGAAATGTCATAAGCAGTTTACAGCTATTGTCGCCACAATTCTGACAATCTCCACCGAAGTATCCAAATGCAGCCACTTCCTTATCTCAGATACAATAAGCAATAATACATTCATCCCTCTAGACAGTAACAGTTAACACCACAATGAATGTCCTCTTAACAGATGTTGTGGGCTTTTGATCTCGTTTCACTTTTCAAGTGAAATATCTCAACATCTACTGGACGGATTGGCACAAAACTTTGTACAAACAATTATGGTTCCCAGGTGATAAATCCTAAATTCATGTTCCCCTCAGAATTAAATGTCATCACTTTGGTCATCCTCTGACTTTTCATCTACCGCCACCATAAGGTTAAATCCCTGCAAAACTAATGACATTCCCAGCCTGAGCTGCACAATGTCTTTAGCACTAATAAGCAAACACCACTAGCATGGCTATAGACACAGTCTTGTAAAGAAATGAGCACCAAAGTACAACAGAGGAAATTTAATTTAATTAGTCTAGGTACAGTATACTATAGGGTATAATGTACAACAGTTTAAAGGATAGAAGGAAGCAGCCATGACTTTTATTGGAACAGAGCCTCAACCACCTGTCAATCAATGCCAGACAGGCTATTATAAAGCCAGTCTTCTGCACTTGTCCAGCCGCTGGCATTGAATGCAGTCAGACGTTTCCTTTGGACAGCACTCACCTTCAAGGTTACAGCTTTTCAGTGAAGCTCTTTCTCATTCATTCATTCTCCCACTCTTCTTTCTCTCTCTGTCCCTCCCATTTCCCCTCATCCCATCTCTCTTGTGTGATGATTTAATACCAGCTGTCTGTTCTCTCTCTCTCTCTCTTCTTCGACTCGCCCTTTTTCCTCCCATCCCCCCTTCCTTGCTCATCCTGATGAAGTCAGAGTGCAGCTCGGGTATAAACAGCCACTGCAGGCCATCTATAGTGATCTCATTACACAGGACTGCAGGGGAAACTGTCTTAACCAATTTCACAACTATCCTTCCTTAACTTCCCCCTCCCTCTTCCTAGATACATCAGGGTCAAGTAAGCAATTAAGGGGCCAATCGTCTAAACAGGATGCCAGTTGAATTGAAGAAACAGAAATGATGCGGCAAGCCTGGACAGTTTCCAATTAAGCATCAAAGAACAACATGGACACCCTCTAATTGTTTTGCACTGGCAAACCTCTCGAGTGTTACTTGTGCAATGGCAATATTAACCCATGTTATATTAATAATTAATCAGCTGAGTGGAAGGAGTACTGAAATATGCATTACTGTGTGACAGCACATTATTAGACAATGCTTTTTTAATTTGCCAGAAAACTGACCATGAATGGCAACAAGAAGAACCGTCTGAGGAAAATGGCAAACAAAGGAGGAGACAGTATATATAGATGTTAGACATCATTATGCTCTATTCCCTGGCTGGACATAACCTTACACATATTAGCATAATGTTACCCACAGATGCAACCACAAAAGGATAACTGCCAAATAAATTAAAAGTGCAATTCTTACTTATTATTCAATTAGAATAAAATACAAATTTCCTAGTGATTAAGAGAATAAAATGATGACTTTGGTTAAGCCATCAGACTCACCTAGAAAAGGATTTTATTAATTCAATAACACATCTCCATACCAACTGGGAGTGTGTGCAAATTTACAACCACTGGGATATAATGAGGGATTTATTTCCAAATTTAGTCACTGCAACACAGAAAATTGTTTTGCCTTTTTGTTTGTGTTCTGATCGGTCCCTCTGATAAATGCTTGGAGTTGGAGCTTAAGAAAGCTTTAGCAAACCAGAATGTAGAGTTGGGCCGAGAGACGATGCCATCGTCCATCCCGGTGTTTCAATGTAGACATCGTCAAATGGAAATTTTATACACATCGCCCAACCCTACCAGAATGTGACAGTGATGGCTAGCTGCTGGCTAAAAAACAAACTGTGTAAAGCTGAACCTGATCTGACGTTTCCTTGAGAAAATAATCTGCACCCCAACAAAGTCACATTGGCGTGGGAAGTGGGGGTGTTGCTTTTCCTGTGGGCTTTTATGCCTACTTGCCTTTTATTATTTGCCTAACTGCTGGCAATTAAAACAAAAAAAAAATATATATATATATATATATTATTGTCTTGTAATTTGTCATCTGAAAACTTGACATTCATAAAAGACTGACTCAAATGGCATTACTGAATGTCCACAGAGACATTTTGGATGAAATTAATGTTCAGGACTGAGAGGGCCAAAATCTTCATAAGGTAAGATGCTTTTTTTTCGCATATATGATACTGTGCTAGTTGTTTCCTATTACGCTGTCATGCAGTATATTTGTATAATATTTAGTCTCTCTGGTTGTGAATTGGGACAGAATCTTTAAAAAAAGAGGGGTTTGCAGAATGTTGCGTTAAGTCTTTAATGACTGTAACCTGGTTTAGTGGTTGGCCTGGTTTAGCCAGCGTAAATGGTCTCTACTTGTATAACACCTTTCTAGTCTTTCTAACCACTCAAAGCGCTTTACACTACATCACACTCACCCCTCTCAAACACATTCATACACTGATGGAGAGAGGCTATGGGGGAACAGAAATACACATTCGCAGGACAACATCTGTAAACCGAGCCCATGTGTGTGTCAGTCACTGCTGTGTCTGTCACTTGAACCGGGTTGTAGAGTAAAACTTTTGAGTCATTGTAGTCCATCTGCACTCAGTCCGCGCTCTCTCTCTCTCTCTCTCTCTCTCTCTCTCTCTCTCTCTCTCATTACCTTCCTCCTCTCCTGTGCGTAATTTTAGTGGCTGCTCTGATGTTTACAATATTTTTTTTGTTGGCTATTTTTTTTTTTCTATTTCTATGTGCTCATCAAAATATTTACCATTGGCCATTAATTCAGCAGTTATAAGAATTAAAGTTATTGAACTGATGTATACTTGTTGTGCTGTTTCTGATAAATGGGTTACAGATTATTTCTTTTCATTTGCGCATTGCGTAAGCTTATATGATGGGCATCTTGGCTCTGAAAACATCAATCCCTCCAAACTGTTGGTAAACACCACTCTGAATGTCCTCTTACCGGATGTTGTGGGACTTGCGTTTGATCTCGTTCCAGCAGAGGTTCATGTCTCCTGTTTGGTGTGAGCCGCCTCCTCTCAGTCTCCTGCACTCAGTCCCCTCCTCCTGCCCCTCACCATCCACTGTGGACTGGCAAGGCACACAGTGGCATCCTGGCCACGAGGGCCGCCCCGCAGCTAAGGGACACACAGAGGGACACAAAAAAAGAGAAAGAATAGGGGACACCTAGGTGAGTATTACAGTCAACTGATGTTTGAAGGCCAGTTTTCGCGTTTGGATTGAGCCTGCTGATAATTAATATTTTTGCTGATATATGAAGCCAGTGTGGGGAGGATTAGAACATTTCTGGCTTGGCAACCCTAGACATTGTGGAAGACAACAATACACACCGCTCTCACGGACTCAATCTATCAACATTTAAGCCTATTAAGCCACATCATCCGTCAAAGCACTGGCCAATGAAATGCATGCAAACACACTTTCCTGGTAGATTATTTTGTAACATGAAATTAAATCTTTCTACTGTTTACCTCACAATCGTCAAGACAAAATATAAAAGGATTACTACAGTGACAACTTTCCAGAGTATTAAAATGCTACCTTATATTACAAACTGCTGTGCAGTGTTTTAGTGTTACTCAAGTGTAGTTACTCAAAGTCGGTGTCCCACAGGTACTTATAGCAACATGTCTCTACCAACAAATGAATAGGCTGGGAGGATCATATACAGTAGACGACACAAATGTTCATTGGGATTACTTTTTTCCCCTATTTTTACATTTGAGCAGAAACTACATTCAAGTGGCTGATTTCTGATACTTAATAGGTCAAAACTGGTTAAACAATAAATCAGCAAACCTATCCTGACAGCTCTATCTCTAGGTAATATACCTACCTAAAGCACAATGCAATGCACATTGTAACAACACTCAAAAATGTGAAGCCCCAAACGTACAAAATCTAGTCAACAAATAAGAGTCAAATTGAATAACGCTGTCCTGTGTGCACGATAGAAACCTGAATCATGAGACACCAACAGTTTTATCACATTATTCCATTCCATTAAACTCAGACAAAAAGCCTCTTTTTTTCCCCACAGACCTTTAGAGTGTGGGGGCATGTGAGGCTAGACTTGAAGAGGTGCAATCCCCTTGATGGAGCTGGGGGTGGGGCAAGCACTATCACACACAAACTGACAGTAATAGGAGGCATACAGGGAAGAAGAAGCTTTTCCAGGTTCACAGGTCATGGCAATCTTGTTTTGGTCACTGGGCTGGCATCCTGTCTTTTCTGTTAATTTCACAACATTTACCTTAGCAGCAGTAATGCTTTACACAACCTGCTTGAGCGATCTGTAGGACTCTGTTAAAGTATGTTGAAATACAGTAGTGTGCAAAATGCTGTAAAATAAGAACGCTTTAAAAATAATTGACATGTTAATAGATTATATTTATCAATTAACAAAATGCAAAGTGAGCTAACAGAAGAAAAATCAAAACCAAATAATTTTTTGGTGTGACCACCCTTTGCCTTCTTCTAGGTACACTTGCACATAGTTTTTGAAGGAACTCGGCAGGTAGGTCAGCCCAAACATCTTGGAGAAATACCCACAGTTCTTCTGTGGATTTAGGCAGCCTCTGTTGCTTCTCTCTCTTCATGTAATCCCAAACAAAATCGATGATGTTGAGATCAGTGCTTTGTGGGGGCCATACCATCACTTCTAGGACTCCTTGTCCTTCTTTATGCTGAAGATAATTCTCAATGACTTTCGCTGTTTGTCATGCTGCAGAAAGAATTTGGGGCCAATCAGATGCTTCTCTGATGGTTCTGCATGATGAATAAGTATCTGACTGTACTTCTCAGCATTGGGAAACCATTCATTCTGACCACATCTCCATGTCTGTTTGCAGAAATGCAGCCCCAAACTTGCAAAGAACACCCACCATGCTTCACTGTTGGCTGCAGACACTCATTAAAATCTTGACTCATCAGTCCAGAGCACCTGCTACCATTTTCTACACCCCAGTTCCTTGTGTTTTTGTGCATAGTTTAGACACTTGGCTTTGTTACCGAGAAGAATTGATGTTGTTTGGAAGGAAGAATAATGATTTGATTTAGATTTTTCTTCTGTTCACTCACTTTGCATTTTATTTATTGATAAATATATATTTTTAAAGCCTTCTTACTTTACAGCCTTTTTCCACACCTGCTCAAAACATTTGTGCACCCAGGGTGCACAGGTGGCTTTCATCTAGGAAGTTAGTGGCTTAAAAATAACTCTTAGAATGTTTTCCGGTTTGTTGTGAAGTTTTCCTAAGTAATTAAATTGTCTTATGTAATAAAGTTTTAGAGGACATAATGGAATGATGTTAATTTAAAAAAGTTGGATCACCTTTTAATAATCTTTCAAAACCACGCTCGACTTATCAGTATAAATGTCTATTTATGGTAAGGGTTGTATTTTTTTTATTACAACACTAAATGTTGCCACTGTAAGCTAAACTTATGTCAATATGATTTTGTATTATGTCAATAAGATTTTTTGGGGACATTTTCAATGAAAATATAGAAAATATACTAATCAGGCAACAGTTAAGTCTAGGGTGATACTGACAATATTGCTAAAGAAAATAACAATAAACAAAGCCACATTTAAGCACAATAACAGTGAAAAACCTCACTTTCATCACAGCCAAGTGCAACACAAACAGTGTATTCTAGATTGAAGTGTATAGGAAAAACACCAAAATTCTCCGGTGCCAGCTTCTTCAATGAGAGGACTTTCTGCTTTTGTCAATGTCATTGTAAGTTTAATAACTTTGAGTTTTGGACTGTTGGTCCAAAATGTTGCCTTGGAGTCTGGGAAACTGGGATGATTTTTTTTTCTCTTTTATAGACTAAATGATTAATCAAGAAAGTAATCGAAAGAAGAATCAATGAATTAGTAACAGCATTGATTCGTTTGTTATAGTAGTTTATACATTGCATTTGAGATGGTTAGCTGTTTTATTTCACCTGCAGATTGAAAGTGTACTCTTACTGTAAATCGGCATATCTACCATTTTACTTTAAAAGGGCATCATATGTTTTCTTTTCTATTGTTTGTGCCAAAAGGAATATCCATTTTTTTCTTCTGGGTGGCATCATTATAGGGTTACTAAGGGTAACTAAGTGCTTCCTTTTGAGTATGTCTCTCTTGAGCTCAGATGATTTGTCTAAAACAAATTGAGCATAAAGTGAACCAGGAAGAAAGAACTTTTGTTGCAGAGTCAACATTTGTGTGAATGACTCCCCAGTGAGAGGGAGGGAAAGACTTCTGTTCAGTATACTCATCCCCTTTCTTTATCTTTATACTCCTCTCCATCCCTGTTTGTCCTCCCCTCTCCTCCTCATCTGTAAATATTCATTCTTCTCTCTACCTTGTTCTACAGATCACCTCACTTCACATTGGCCAGATTTTTTTTCCCTCTGTTTCACATGAATCATCAACATCTCGTTTCCACTCCTGTCTCCTATTATCTCTTCCCTTTCTTCCTCAGACAGCTCCTGTTATAGTGTAGGTGAGTGTTGTATGAATCAGCAATAACCTGCACATCTCTCCCACTCTCTTCCGCTCTCACTGTCTCTTTCTCTTCGCTGGTAATCAGAGGCCACGCGTGACCTGCGCTCCCAGGTCCTCACTTGAGCCCAAATACCTCTAAAAATAAAAACGTGAACGCCTTTAATTCTGTGTACAGATCTGATTCACTTCACTGCGTTTGTGAATAAAACATGGAAGTTAATGCAAACGATGCAGAGGAGGCAGGAGGCACATGACACAGTAACGTTTAACAGCAGAATGGCAGCATGATTGTTTGTTTGCTTTGGAGAGCTGCCTCTTCTAGATGTGAAATGGAGTTGAACAATGACAGCCATCAACCACACCACTAACACCAAGAGAATACCCTGCGGGGTTAAAGATAGCTCAGAGAGGTTTGTTTCTGGAGTGCAGAGGGAAACGGGTGACAGACAGTCCTATCGGCGAACTCTTCTTCCTCTTCAACTTTTTCTCAGATAGCTAACAGCAGGGTTTCACATAAAGACACAAACTCACACACCACCGCATAAACTCGTTTAAATATTTTTTTTAAATCACATACAGAGTTATACATTGAAAGCCATCACAATTGGGAAATGTCTACAAAAATCACTGTCATGCAGATGTCTTTATCTCAGACACATCTGCATCATGCAAGCATGTATCAAGCCCACAGTGCTAGACATTATGTTGGTCTGTCTCCCACTCTAAACTTCAAAAACATGAGTCAAGCTTTAAACTTGCATTATTTATGGCCTTGATTAGATGTGGCATTGCTCAGTCAAGCATATGTACTGCATGTTTTCCAAAGATGCTGAAAAACCAGCAGAGATTTCACTGACATGCCACAAAGTGACACAGACAATATTCATCTTGCAGCTATAGCTACAGCTCTCACCTCCATGTACTCATGACTGTTTCCTATAGAAATCATAGCTTCACACTTTTGAAATTGCCCAATTATGTCAAGGCACAGGCAGAATATCTGCCTCTTGTCCTCTTGTTCTCCTTCTTTTTTTTTTGACCACTCGAGCAAAGGCAACCTGGAAAGACATTTTCCAGACAACATGTGAATTTTAAATCAAAGGAGTTGAAGATGATTAAAGACAAAGCTTTGCTGGATTTCAGAGCAAAAGAGAAAAGACAGTTCAACTGTGCAGATAAAGCCTCAGAGGATCAAAGCCACTGTGCCGCTACACCATGTCTACACGTTAATATTAATCTGAAGGAATCAAGACTGTAGCTAAGATATCCCTGAGAAGCAATACGATAGCTAGGATTTACTCTTATTACTGGAGTTCCGCAGATAAATGCAATTCTTTCACAATGTACAAGCCTACCTTAATAGTACAGACTTGCTGCGCCGTTTAGATTCAAGTCCAAGAATCACAATTTTGAAGCTGTCACTTAAGGTAACTAAGTGTTGACATTATTTACCCTGTCTCTTGACTAGCTTGGCAGAGAATGCAGAGATAAGTTGGGCATGCAGCGAGTGATTGAAGAAACAGAGAAAAACTGGGAGAGACATGGAGGTATGGAGGGGGTTTGAAGGGGAGGACAGACACAGGAATGGGGAGAAATGGGTGACCTAATAAGCAGAAACTTCTTGACTCTTGGTCAAAGACTTCTCTGTCCTTGTAAATTCCTGCTCACACCTACATGGCTCCCCACTCCCCAAGACCCATGGAAAGAAAAGGCCATCTGCCTGATGTCCTTCAACCCCCCCCCCACACACACACACACTCTCTCTCTCTAAGCAGTGCACAAAAAACCTTTGCCAATGCTTCTGGAAACAGTCTTGAGTCAGAGGAAAAATGTATTATTACATTCCTACAGCAGAGGCTTGCATTCCTTAAGTTTGTTCCCACAGTATACACAATAAATAATGAGGAGCACAAAGCCACAACACAATGACAGTACAACAAAAGAAATAACAGCAAGGCAGGAAAGGGTATTTTAACAAATTAAAACAAGATCAAGAGCGATTCCATATTCCATGTTTGTCATTGTTAATTCTAAAGGTGAGCAGAATAGCTCGAGGGTTAGAAACTGTCAGTGTGGTGGTCCACACTACAGACTGTGATGTGATGAAATTTTGTGAAGACATTAATGGTACCAAGAGGATGAATCCTACTGACTGTGGTGACCCCTGGCTTTTCCTCTAGCACTACCATGAAGTTATCAACAACTAGGCTATTGGATGGATAGCCAAGACATTAGGTACAATTTGGCTGGATGAATGGTAAATAAATTTGGTGTCGCCCAGAGTTAGCAACATCATCAGGCCGAAATTGTAATTTGATCAATGCTTACATGCCAAACTAATGACACGTCTTTTATAACAGAGACCTGAAAAGGCAGAGTAGCGTAGTTAAAACATTCTCACATAAAAAAACACTTAATTTTCAATGTTGACATATAAAAGCAGTGTGATAAGGACCTGGGAGGCATTGAAGGGAGACCTTGATTACATTCTTCATGAAACATATTTGGAATCTAGCATTTGATAGGGTATGCAGTTAGTGTTTCCAAATCAAGAGAGTGTGTAGGATGAAAATGCTTATTTGCCAAGTTCAGAATTGAATCTGACAACACTGAAGATTCGAAGATCAGTCTAGTGCAGTGGTTCCCAACCAAGCAAAATAAGTCCAGAATAATGCAGACAAACATCCAATGAATGGAAATCCAAAATAAATCCAGAACCAGGCACAGGAATCTGGCAAAATCCAACAGAACACATTAAATACAAAAAACAGGCACAGGAGAAGGCGAGTACGCTTGACCAAGGACAAAAGACGAAGTGACACTAAACAATTGGGAAATACAGACTTAAATACACAAGGTGGCAGGATGATTAAACACAGGTGAAATATGTTCAGACAATCAACAAAGCACACCGACAGGAAGCAATGTTAAGACAAGACATAAGAGGCAGAAGCCCCAAAATAAAACAGGAAATAATAGAATTCAAATCCAAAACCATGACAGATTGGTGAGACATAACAAAAACATAAGCTGCTTAAGAGAAATATACTTGTCTTTCTCTTTCTTATTACTTTAAACATTTTGTGACCCTTAAATGCATCTTGGGGGATCTCAACCCCAAGTTGGGAACCAGTGATCTAGATGATAGTTGTTGGAAACAGGAGAAAATGTTTTACAGAGAAGTTTACCAAAGTTCACAACTACAGTTGTGAAATATGTCCTTTCATTCATTTACTCATTTTTCAGTACTCTCCTTAGGTAAAAAAAAGGGGGTAAAGAAAAACAAACGTTTAAGAGAAGAAGGAGTAAGGAAACTGATTTGGGGTGAGTCAGAGGCCTGGCCAAAGGGGTAATAAAGTTTTTTTCAGGGATTAGACATTCATATTAAAAGACATCAGCTGTGACAGATGGAGTGATTGTGCTGAAATGGAACCAATTCCATACAGCAATTGTGAACACATCCTGCTGCCACCAGGCTAAAGCCAACAACGTTTTGTAATGCTTTTACTCCCACAATTACAACACTAAACAGAAGTGATAAAGCCATTATGCACTGTCCAACAGAACTGGCGAGCGCTAATACAGACGGCCAGTACTCAGCGGCTAGTCTTCACTGAATGTGCCGAACACTGATTTTACTTCAACAAATAAATGCCAAGCCAAGAATGACTCAGAGTGTCAGTGTCCAGAAGGCCTGCTGGTAGGTAGCATGTGAATACGAGTTGGTGCAAGCCTACTCATGCATTTCTGTGAGTGTGTGTGGACGCATGTTGATGTGTGTGTGTCCTGGCAGGCTCTTGGCTTTGTGCCTGATGGGGGTTAGTAGAGGTTGGACCACTGCCTCCCTGCTGCTCTCTCCCGCTGTCCCACAGCTCCTCAACAGCCACCAGTTAGAAGGCAAAGGAGAAAACACACACACACACACACACACACACACCCTCCAGCTCTCAGTCCCTCTCTACTGCCGAAGCAGGATGAACGAGCAGAGCTTCCCCTCACAGCTGCAACTGTCACACACTGCTGGAGGGACTGGAGGAGCTCCAGTGACACAGCACACAGACATTGTCACATATGCACCCTTCAACATTGTCTATTAAATAGTAGGCATGCGCAGAGACACACACTTACTCTAAGAAAAACACATCCACCTACATCAGCTATACCCTCCACACCCCCTGCTGGGCACAGGCAGCTGTCAAACTGTTACTATTCCTCCCTGAAACATTGCCGGACTCTTCCCAAGCTTGACTCCTTTTGTCTGCAGACATGTGGCACAGTGATTTGTGATTGGAAGCACCCAACAGAACAGCAGGAGCAAGGAAAGCCTTTCACATCCCCTCCTCCTGCCTGTCTTCCTCCTGTACTCCCATCACGACTGCACATTGTCATGCTTGCAGTGTTTTGCCCTCCAACCAAATATTTCATTACCCTTCGTACTTTATTATCTTTTCAATGACAAAATAATTTCCCCCTGGACCACACATGGCATCCACACACTTATTTATATTTACATGATGCCATTGCTTTTTTTTTTGGTACTGAAAAGATGACTTTATAGCGAGAGCTCAGTGATGAAATAAGAGCTCAGCTGACATTAACATCATTATTGCTAGAGAGGTGGAAGTGGGCAAGTGTTATT
Source organism: Micropterus salmoides (assembly GCF_014851395.1). Lineage (NCBI taxonomy): Eukaryota > Metazoa > Chordata > Actinopteri > Centrarchiformes > Centrarchidae > Micropterus > Micropterus salmoides. The sequence goes on from NW_024044237.1 coordinate 23,115,030, forward strand.
TGAACACTTTATAGGAGGCTCATTGTGTGGATTCTAGCATCAGGTGAGTAATGGTTATGCTTTTCATTCAACTGTGTGGTGAGGCAGTGAACTGACTGAATGAAAATATTATTAAAAATCAACATATTTGAAGCTGTATATTCTCTATCAGCTTGTTCCGCCTCTTCATTTGACGCTATATGATGTTTACACTGAGTGAAATACTGAATATATCCTCTGACTGTATATTTTTATGGCTGAGCCTTTCCATCAAATGGAAAGATTCTAGGTCTCTAGTGCATCATTTTGTGGACACAATCCAACCTGATATACTGTATTTGGTATCTGAATAAAAAGAGTTGAAGATGTGAGTTTCAAAGTTTGGCTGAACACCATGAGTTTGTACAGATGGCCCACCAGTGCATCAGTGGGGTAAAAGAGTTTTCCATCCCAATTTCAAAATGTTCTTGTAACGCTATCTTCAATGTTCCTCAACATAACCCTCCTGGATAATATGCCAATATTATAGGTTTTTCACAGTTAATTGTTTAAATTTAGTTTTTGGGGAATCATGTGATTTACGTCATTGGTATGGTATACTACTTTAAATACTGCAACACCCAGTAGCTTCAGCCACCACTGCTATGGAGGAGAAGCCAGACCTGCAGCAAATTCAGAACATTGTGCTGTTGCAACTGGGAACAAACACTGCATCATAGTTGCTGAATTCATCTAAAATTGATCCAGAATCTGAAAGTGTATTGGATTAAGCTGCTGAATTTAATATCAGGTTTCTACAAAGAGTGACCTTAACTTCAGCTAGCCTCTTGTGACACACTCAACAGAATTTTAAGCCCGGTTAGAGAAATCCTGCTTAGGAGTTGTATTTGACTTCTCTCCTTAAACCTGCATTAATTGATTTTGTGGGTCATTCTAGGGCAACAACAAGCCATGAACAAAACAATGACATGTGTTAACAAATAAATGTATGTTTACACATCCGACAGACACAGAGCAACATTAAAATGTATTTGGAGTCATCTGGCCACCTGATGGATAAAAGTCCAAAATTCACTATTATTTTATGGTCTACACCATCTCCTGATGGGAATATCTGTCTCTTTAGCTGCTTGCTTTTGAACTATGCTCACCACCTAGCTGCTAACTTTGTCTGCTGTTTGGTACTGAGCAGGCAGTGTACTCTCAACTCTATAGAGCTGAGGGGAACTGCAGAGTAGGGTGATTTTATGGAAGACTTTTATGCCCATCCAAGCATTGCAATTGCTCCTAATGCTAGTAATCTAATACATGCAAAAAAAAATGAACATCACTTTCTCTTTAAAAACCCACTTCTTAACTCTATTCCGCATTCTTGCAAAATGCTGCCACCCATTTATAGAAAACAAGTTTATTTGTTTTGTAGACATGCTGAAATAATCTTAATACACTGACAGATTTTTCCCTTGTTTGACGAAAAACATTGGCGTTTAGGCCTCAGTAGTGAGTAAAAATTACTTGATATGGAGTTATTTTTGCAGTGTGCCCTGAGTGGTCTCTGTATCAAAGAGCCCTCACAGCAAGAATAGATAATGGGCAAATGTCCACTTTACTCAGATGTACACACTCGATTTGTATTTCAATCATCTTGGCTTCTGATGTTGTCTCTTTACAAGACATATGAATTTACAGCTGCATAACCTTAAGGAAAGCTGAAAAACTCATGCAATCTCACATAAGGCTTATTTAACCATAATGTATTTCAATCTGTGTGTGCATGTGTGTGTGTGTGTGTGTGTGTGTGCTCGCGTGCGTGCGTCAGAGATGGGGACTCGAGTTAGAGACTCGGACTCGAGTGCGACTTAAGTTGCACACACAGTGACTTAAGACTCGACTTGAGACTCGTCCTCAAAAGACTTGAGACTCGACTCGGACTCGAGGTGCGGGACTCGTGAACACTGTTTATTTTTTAGGAAACTTCTGATGAGCGTGCTGTTATTCCCTCACGCCGTTACCTATAACCTGCCTACGTAACACGTAGCATCTGCTGCGCGCGGCCGCACATGAGAGAGGACAACAAACAGCGGCAGCTGCTGTGCCATTCATCATAAACTTTGGCAATAAAATTTCATACAACAAGACCCAAACAGAGCGCTGAACGCAGATAGGTTTGTAACCTGTGGTGAGTAAACATGTTTAGCTCAGCATTGGTCATTTAACATTAGCTTGCTTCTTGCTTTAGCTACGACCTACGGGAGGTTTACTCCGACTGTCGTTCGTTATGAAAAGATAAATGAGCGTTTGTTTACTTTACAAACTTGTGGTGGTCGATTAACGTAATCATTACGTCCTGCTGGCTGCCATCACCCATACAGTCTATGCAATCACCTTAATTAATTATTGCCGTTGGCTGGAAAGAGGTTACAGGTTTATTGTTGATCATGTAGCTTTACAGTTTTATTTAGTTGTAACATTACACTGGTTTGAGAGTCTGCAGGGTGTGTTGACTTACAGTAGTTTAAGCTGTTATTGATTGCATTGCACATTGTGCTCTGTAAGTTAAAAACAGGTTACAGCTTTATTGTTGACCATTTGACTTTACAGTTTTATTCAGTTAACTTTAGACTGGGTTTGAAAATCAACAGGGTTTGTTGACTTACAGTAGTTTATAAGTTGTCATTAATTGTAGACGCATTGTACATTAGGCTGCATTGTTGTGTTCTGTTAAGTTAAAAACAGGTTACAGGTTTATTGTTTGATTATGTAACGTCACAGTTTTATTTAGTCAATGTTACACTGGGTTTAAGAGTCTGGGGAGTGTGTTGACTTACAGTATTTAATAAAAAGTCAATAATTGCATTGTACATTACATTGTTGTGCTCTGTAAATGAAAAGCAGGTTACAGTTACAGAATTCCTTATAGCTATGCAGTTTTATTAGCAACCTGGATTGAACGCAGCAGGTGATACAACATTTGTAATAACCACGAGAGACTTGAGACTTGACTTGGACTCTAGCTCAAAGACTTGAGACTTGATTTAGACTCTAGCTCAAACACTTGTGAGCATCTCTGGCGTGCGTGAGTGCAAATATCCACCGTGAGATTCATGCATCATCTGTTCAATTATGTTTGTGCCTAATGAACGGAACTTAATGGAGTTAAGATTAAAGGAACAGTTTCTAGTCTTTAATCTATTTTAAGGCAGTAGATGACAGAGATATTTCTTCTGGTATCAAACAAAAACAAACTAGCTCCTTTGCTATAAAACAGTTCCTGAAAATGACAAGCAGATATGAATCAAAGTTGCAAATTAAAAACAGAGGACTACAAGGCTTGAAATTACTAGTGAAAGAATCAGAAATTTTACTAATTTTACCAATGCTCATTACTTCAGAAAAAATGTTGATTAACTTAACAGGTTGGAATACTTTCTGAGGTGAATGACTTCGACCACACCTTCGGCAAGCTTGAGAGAGGAGACTGAGAATTGAGAATGGTCTGAAAACAGCAGAGGAATGTGTTGGAGACTGAGCTGCCAGATGTAAAAAGAAACTTAATTCTCCTGTTGGTTTTAAATATGATACAACTGGTGATATTAAGTCCTCTATAACTCAGAATTAAGTGTCCTAAATGTCCTGACAATGTCATTTTCATTGTGCAATGTTGTGTTTAGGATGTATTCAATACTTTTAGTCTACAGTGGTGTAATATATACAATATGTGATAAGGCAACTGGCAAAGAATTGGAGCATTGCACTACTAAAGAGGATTTAAACCATATCAGTCCATATCTTAAAGAGATCATTTAGTCAGTCCTTTAAATCACATCAAAAGGCATTTTGGGGATTAGCCGAGACACAAAAGTATTTATCTCAAAGGAGTTCATTTTGTGGCCCTGGCTGGATTGTTTGGAGTGAAAACTAGAATTAAAAAACTCTGGGAAGCCAATAAATTACGACAATCCCTTGTGTTTGAAATACCCATTTTCTGACAAGTGCATCTGCTGTGTTTAGACTTAATTAAAGACAATTAACACAAAGAAATGCACATACCGCCTTACAATTACTGTGCAAGCAACGCTGATTAAAAGTCAACCCTGTCTTTGATTCCTAACATGCAGTGATGTGTGAAGAGGGAACGCCTGGTTCAGAAAAGAGGTAATTTAGCAAACCCCAATTGAAATCCCTGCTAATTAAGATGAGTTTCTTCCACTGCAAAGATGAAATACTCTGTTGGGAGACAAAGTATTTACATAGAGTCAGATGAAGTTTAAAACAAAAAGATGTTACTTTTTTCTTTTTGTTAAAATCCTTATCACATATAACAGTGATTCTTATTCATAAAGTTTGCTGGTTCATCAATCACACCTAATAACCCTGTACAAACATAATGCAAAAACGGCGACCTATGGAAACAAACCTTGCAAGCTTACTGTGACTAAACACCAGATGCTAACAATCAGGCCATCCATTCATTCATCCACCTTTCCCAGAAAAAGTCACAAGTGATTTGGTTTAGTCATGGCACCGCAGCCAACAACAACGTAAGAATAATGCAAAATAGAGACAGGGTTTTGTTTTAGTCTTGTGTAGCATTTGGGTGTAATAGTGCATTTATGAAGCAGCTGGGATACTTCTGAACCGAGGCAGCTAAAGTGTACTTTTTCGAATATAAGTTTTTAATTATTAAAACAACACAGAGAGCACAAAAAACACCAAATAAAAGTAACAATAAAATACATATTTTAATTTGATTTTCATAGAGTAGGTACTGCTGACCTTGCCGAAACTGACTGCACACCATTTAGCTGACTTTGGTTCCAAGTAATGCATTTGTGCTGCTCATTTCACCAATAACAGCTTTGTTTATTTGGTATAATACAAGCTGGGCTCCAGCTCAAAAATGTAATTTAACAAACAAGTACTTCCTTTTATTCATCCTGACATATTTCTAATTACATCCAGTACAGTAAGTAGTAGAGAGACCTAAGAGATCTGGTTTTAACATTGTATCAGTATCGGAGCCAAGACACTTGAGTTTTTGGTGAAAAAAACTTTTTTTTTTATACAAAATGCTTTACAATTGTTTATTGCCAAAATTTAGTATTTTATTTCCCCCCTACCCCCCTCCCTCCCTTCTCCCTCTCTCAGGCTAATGTTTAGCATTAGCCTAACTATAACTGTTAATTTATAGTCAAGCTGTCTTTAATGTTCCTAATTTTACTCTTAATACTTTACTCTTTGGTTTAGTCATGGCATCTTCTCGAGGTCACTAAGGTCCACTGATCAGCTCTGGCTGCTTACCCCTAAAACCAGGCTAAAAACCAGGGGTAACTGCGGTTTTTCAGCAATAGCACACCAAACTGTGGAATATGCTACCTCCACCGGTCAAAATGGCTCCCCACCATCGAAACTCTTAAAACCTCACTCAAAACTCACTTTCATTCCTTGGTTTTTAACTCAGCATCAGAGCTGTGTGGTCTTCTTTTGTTGCCTTTCAATTGTTTGTGAACCATTTTTTTTGGTGTTGTTTTTATGTGTTATATGTGTTTCTGTATGTGTTTTATGTTTTATTCCTTGTGCAGCACTTTGTAAACCTGGTTTTTAAAATGTGCTACATAAATAAATCAGACGGAGGCGGATGTGATATACAGGTGCACAAACACATACAAGCATACATTTACACATGTACACAGTGTGATGGAGCATAGTGCAAAGGATGCTGGAATAAATAAGTATTATGTGCAGGTGTTATGTACTTGAAGTAGATGGATTTGGCATACAGTATACAATAGGACAATATGAACAGTAAGAACAGCACTGAAATAGACAATGATGAATAAATAATAAGTGGTAACCAGTAAACAGGTGGCTGATTAGCGGCAGAGGTACTGGGTTATTGCACAGGAATTGTTCCTGACATTGTGAGTCAGAGTCAGCTGTTCATTAGAGTGACTTGTGGGAAGAAACTGTTCCTGAGTCAGTTGGTTTTGGCGTACAGTGCTTTGTAGCGCCTACCATAGGGGAGAAGCTGGAACAGGTTGTGTCAGGGGTGAGATGGTTCTGCAGTGATTTTTCAAAAGTCCTGAATGGAGGGCAGGTTGGCACTGATGATCTTTTCTGCAGTCCTGATTGTCCATTGTAGTCTGTCCTTGTCCTTTTTGGTGACAGATCCAAACCAGACAGTGATGGACGTGCAGAGGACAGACTGAATGATGGCTGTGTAGAACTGGATCAGCAGCTCCTTAGGCAGGTTGAGCTTCCTGAGCTGGCGCAGGAAGTACATCCTCTGCTGGGCCTTCTTGATGATGGTGTCAGTGTTGTGCTCCTACTTCAGGTCCTGGGATATAGTGGATCCCAGAAACCTGAAGGATTCCACGGCAGACAGAAAGCTGTTGAGTATGGTGATGGGGGGCAGAGTGGGGGGGGCTCATCTCCACAGTTTTGAGCGTGTTAAGTGTGTTCTGGTCGCACCAGAGAGCCAGCTGATCAACCTCCCGTTTGTGCACCGTCACCGGATGAGGCTGATGACTGTTGTGTCATCAGCAAACTTCAGGAGTTTGACAGATGGGTCTCTTGAGGTGCAGTCGTTGGTGTAGTGGGAGAAGAGCAATCGGGAGAGCTAGAGCTAACCAGTGCTAATAGTCCGGGTGCTGGATGTGATGTTCCACAGCCTCACCTGCTGACTCAGTCAGTGATCCACTGACAGGTGGAGATTGCCACAGTGAGATTGCCAGTGAGCTGGGTGAGTTTGGTACTGAGGATGTCTGGGAAGATGGTGTTGAACACCAAGCTGAAGTCCACGAACAGGATCCTTGTGTATGTTCCTGGAGAGTCGAGATGTTGCAGGATGTAATGCAGTCCCAAGTTGACTGCTTCATCTACTGACCTGTTAGCCCTGTAGGCAAACTGCAGGGGGTCCAGCAAGAGGCCTGTAATGTCCTTCAGGTGGGCCAACACCAGTCTTTCAAAGGACTTCATGACTACAGATATCAGGGTGACAGGCCTGTAGTCATTTAGTCCAGAGATGGAGGGTTTTTCGGGGACCGGGATGATTGTGGAGCGTTTGAAGCAGGAGGGAACTTCGCCACAGCTGGGGTGATATGGCATTGGGGGAAGGTGATTGTTTAAAGATGGTGTTTGAGTGGGGGAGATGCGTGACTGTGGGTGTCTCAAACCTACAATAGAAACCATTCACATTTTAAAATGTGCCATATAAATAAAATGGATTGGATTGGATACTCTTGTGGCCTATGTTTATGCAACCTAATTAATTACTGTGTTGTACTTCCTACTGGAACCTAATGTCGATCTTTAAATGATAATCTTTTCACAGTTTCTTCCTGACATGAGCTAATTTGACAGTTAATTTATGTTTTCACTTGGAACTGGACTAATGCATTTTTTTTAAATATAGTATAAAACTCTCATTTTTGGTATCTTATATTTTTCTGATTTGTAATCACTATTAAATTGTTATATTCACAGTTTCACAACTGCTTCCAGTGAAAAACTTTATAGGCCAACTCCTGTCTTTAACCTTTATTGGAAGTGTGTTTAGCTCGCTGCATAGCTGTGCACATATAGAGAGAGCAGAAAACTGACAGATTGACAGATTAACAGATATAAATGTGTGACATGTTACAATACATCAGAGTCGGCAAATAAGTCTGGTATTGGGCCCAATTTACTGTGTGTGTGATTAGCTCAATTGGTGGTGCACAGGGCTCCTCTTTGGAGGGTTGTGTGTTCAACCCTCACTTGCTACAAGTATTTTTTTTATTCCTTTTTCAACCAGATTGTGATGAAATCATATTACATATCGCAATCAAGTATGTGCAGGAGTGTGTACATCCTGGCGATTGGTCCACATCAACCTATGGACGCTTATTTTCATGTCCCCAGTATCTCCAGGCAGAGGAAATTCCTGCTTTTTTCATTCAGGGGAATCTGCAATCTCACATTTTTTGATGGCTTTTTCAGAGGTGTGTCAAGCAAGCCAGAGACTCTTTTGAATTTCCTACACAAATTTTCAAAGTAAAAGCTCTCAATTAAACACAACAAAGTACTGTTGCAAAAATGTTCTCACACTTTTATTTTGTAGGCACAATCACTTAAGAGGAAGTGATTATGTGAGTAACTTTTGCTATCATGACTGAGATCTGTTTCAGCACCAGCCACTATAATTATTGTTTTTTTGCCACTATCAAAGTAATCTGGCCACCTGCCAGATGTTATTGCTGGCGGGTCAGCTTTGGCCCGCAGGCAATCTATTGCCGACCACTGCAATACATCTAAATTCAAATAAGTGTGAAATTATTTAAAAAATATGCTCAAAATGCCTCTGAGAGAGGTTTTGGTGTCTAAAGGAGAATACGGTATAATTACTGAACATTCACAGCAATAGTGCATGGAGTGCCAGTATGTGCTAATGATGAACATCCGCGGTAATAAGGGCTGCAGAAAGCATAAATCAACAGGGAAAGAGCTCTAATGGATTCAACACTCTATCGAGGCTCATTTGAAAGCACAAATCTCATTATAACAGCAAGAAAAGGCTTTTGACAGGGTATGGTGTGACATTTGGCTCTCTGCTCAACTGCCCACACTCACTGGCCTGTCAACCTTGTCACTTTCTATTTTATGAGGGAGCCATAAAGATTCCAAAAGACGGGAATCTGGTTGACAGCTTGCTGTCCATTAAGAAGGTTACAATGAATTCCATAGAATATCTGCAGTCTACAGTATGAGCTGCAGCTACGGCATAAATCAGTGTTTCACTGTGAAAGCACTGAGCTGCAGTGCACTTTGCCAAACAGAGGAGGAGACTTAAAACACACAGGAGACATTCAGATTTAACAAACATTACAACAGAAATAGAAAATGCAACATTGATGCTTTGCCTGTGTCACAAAACACTGGGACATAAACCCCGTGGCTGACTAACTATGTAATTGGGACAGGCACAAATCCAGTGCGAAAGCAGCTGTTTGTGTAAACAGGGTCGTGTCTGTTTTCCTCTCACTGAACACAAAATAAATAAAATACATTAATACAAAAATACCAAAAAAATATGTTCAGAGAATCATTTACATGCACCAAAACAGGACAGACTAAATGGAAAACACTGGGATGGGACTGGGACACCGAATGCTCAACAGTGGAAGAGGCAAGAGCTTAACTTCAATGAGAAAATGAACATCAAGTCTTCAAAACCTAACCTAAATAACAAGTCAGACGTGAGTAAAATCAATTCCTAGGCACTGTATGTTGCTGATTAGCTGTAAGTAGATTGCAGGTAGGGGAAAAGAATAATAGAGAATGATTTGTTTCCATTAGATGAGGGTGGATTTCAATGCACTAATGAAGAGCTAATGATAGAGGAGTCTTTAAAATATTCAGGTAGCACTGATCTGCTATGAAACTCTGAGACCTGTATTAACATACTCACTCCATTTTACCCTTCTATATGCCCTCTATTCAAAGTCTATTCATATTTGATTAGTTTAGAGACTCAAAGGAGAGTAAATCCTGTTTTAGACACACACAACATTAGCTGTATATCATTACACGTGGGACAGGATTGCAAATCTGGTTGGAAGAGAAAAGGCTGAGTAGGCCTTGCAAACACATTCTCAAACAAACTGTTCTTTCAGCGAAGGACAGTAGGCAGAGAGCTGGACGGAGACGACTGTCCTGACATTTAAGGCTAGTGAATATATTGTCACATAAAAAGTGAACTCTGAATGAATCATTTCTCCTGAGTTTGGAACATAACGGTGTGTTCCAGCAAGCCGCGTGATAATGGCCAAGGATGATAAAGTGGTGAAGGCTGTTAAATGATAAACAACAGTCGACACTAACAATTTCAGCAGACAGGTGTCAGATGTCAGAGCAGTAGAAACTAAAAAATATTCTGTGATGGAACATTACCAAAATCCAAAAAAGTGATATGTCATGAAATTGTAGCCACTCAAGTTGCGTTTTTGTGCTTCTTTTTTTTCTTTTTTACACACTGATGGATGTTCAATCACACTAATGGAGGAAATAGATTCTATCTCAATCCTTTCTGCCCAATTACCAACTAATAATGTTCAGTCTATGCTGCTGAGTAGAAATAATATGTTGAGCAATATAATAACATGGTGATAATGTGATGGAAGAACTATTCAGATTATTCACCTACAATAAGCAAAAATAGCAATATGACAAGTAAAATTAAAAGCAGTCATTATGCAGAATGGTTACTTCCAGACTGTTATTGTAACATACTAATGCCCGTAATATGTAAGCAGCATATGTATGAGAAGAGTATGTATTATTATCTTACATAATGATCATATCTATCTATATATCTCTTTATCTATCTCTATATCTATCTCCAGATCGATAGATCAATAGATATATACACACACACACAAATAAATAAATTACAATCAGAAACAGCTTTATTGCCAAGTAGTTTTTACACTTTTACGCTTTGGTGACTAGGTGCGCAAAAATATTCATAATATATAAATAGAAAAATATGAAACTGACAAAATATACAAGTTCTTATTATTATACAGAAGAATAATAAGGAGTGTGTGCAATGTGGCATTTAAATATTTAAATGTGCATAAAAAAATCGGATATGCTGTGCAAACATTAACAATTTATACTGTGAACAGGGGAAAGGAGGGAGGAGGAAGGAGAGAACATGAGTCAGTGTCAGGGGGTCCCGGGCTTTGTTGATGAGGCCAGCTGCAGATGGCAAGAAACTGTTCAAGTAGCGTGAGGTTTTGGTCCTGATGGACCACAGCCTCTTGCCAGAGGGGAGAGTCTGAAACATTTTGTGTCCAGGGTAGGTGTGGTCGGCCACAATCTTTCCTGCTCGCCTCAGAATCCTGGAGGCATACAGGTCCTGGAGGGATGGAAGAGTGCAGCCAGTAACCTTCTCTGCAGAGCCAAAGATATGCTGCAGTCTGCCTTTGTCCCTGGTAGTGGCAGCACAATACCAAATGGTGATGGAGGAGGTGAGGGTGGACTCAATGATGGCGGTGTACCATCATTGTCTTTGGCAGGCTGAATTTCTTCAGCTGCCACAGGAAGTACATCCTCTGCTGGGCTTTTTTGGTGAGGAAGTCGATGTTGAGCTCCCACTTGACGCCCTGGCTGATGTTTGTGCACAGGAAGCGGAAGGACTCCTAAGTGTCGATTATAGAGTCATACACAATGATGAGGGTGGGTGCAGCTGGGGTCTTCCTAAAATCCTCTACCATCTTCACTGTCTTAAGAGCGTTGAGCTCCAAGTAGTTCTGGATGCACCAGTTCATTAGATGGTCAATGTCCCACCTGTAGACGGAGTCATGCTAAGCAGAGATGAGCCCAATGAGGGTAGTATCATCTGCAAACTTAAGAAGCTTGACGGCCTGGTGACTGGAGGTGCAGCTGTTGGTGTACAGGGAGAAGAAGGGAAAGAATGCAGCTATATATACAGTATATAAGTTGTAATAAATCTGAATTATCCTTATCCTAACAAGACTAAAAGTCTACAGCTATGCTAGCAGCTCTGTGAGGCTCTACTTGCAAAATGTTAACGCCATGCTAACCTGCTCACAATGACAATGCTCACACGCTGATGTTTAGCAGGTATTTTTACCCAGTTTTAAATCGCATGCCAATCCATTCAATAGTTGTTTGTGGAAATACGTAAATTGTACTTAAAATCTGATCATTTGATTTGATTATAATTAGATATGAAACATTTTAAAGATTCAGTGGTGTTGATTGATAGTCAGTTAATAAATACTGAGCTCGCTGTATCTTAGGTGGCCCAAGCAGCACTGGGGTGCCATCTTTCATCTACACCTCCCACCAGTCTACAACACACAGGTGACAGGGACACATTTGATCTGCAGCCTGACAGTGAAGAGCCAATCACTTGTCAAAATGTCTGTACACATTTGCAGCTCTTCTCTGAGCAGCACACTTTGCCCTCTTAGTGCCAACTCATCGTGAAGTCAGAACACACACAGAGTGCATCGGGGGTTGACACTGACAAGATCTCATGAAATAATTATGCTTCGATTCCCAGCCAAACCTAGACAGAGAACTCATACGGGACATGGCATCCATCCAGGTAGTTTCTTATTTATCCACTCCAGCTTATTATGTAATAACACTGCAAATAGATTCTATAAGAAGCGTTGCTCTGGAGGTTGATCAAGGCTTTCCACATGAACATGTTGTTTGAGTTCTGGTGCCAAAGTTTGTAGCCACTCATGCATGCTACAGTTCCTTGTGTAGCCTGAAGGTGTTGCTGAGGGAGGATAATTTTAAGGTTGATGACTTTGATTAGAGGCTGTTTTGAGTGCAAAAACCACAGGAGCTGCCCCATGTAAAGGTCTTTCATTTAAACACTAAGCTCCAGCTGATTACATCACTGTGTTTCTCCACTAAAACCTAAATGAGACATCCTATAATCAACAGGCAAATGTGTCCAAATGTGTTATTCATTTGTCAGATTATGCTGTTAAAACCTGTATTTTTCATACATTTACTGCTTAATTTGAGCCTTATAAATATTTGAAGCGCCACACATAGTGCGCCCGCAGATGATGGAAGAAAGACTCACTGTGTCTTTTTTGTGCTCCACTGAGGATAGAGCCCCAGTGGAAAGCAAGTCCTTAATCAAGTGTCTAACTAGACTCATAAACCATCCTGAAAGGCCTCCCTTAGGCACCTTGCTGGGTAAACAATACCATCACTCTGTCTTGATCCTGAATTAAGATATTACCACATGCATGTAATTAACATTTGTATCCAGGCCCAGAACAATATTTCATTTTGATTAAATAAGTATTGAGCGACACCTCCATGTGAAATGCTATGTCATTTAAAAAAGCTTTTTTTTTCAGTGGAGAGCAGAAACTAGATTAAATAGAAGGGGTTTTCAGCAGCAGAACGCGGGACACAGAAGGTATTTGTGGAGCACGAAAATAGCTAACCCCCCATCAAAGCAAGTCCACTCTCCTTTCTCTCCAAAAAAAAAAATCGAGGCAGTGGCCCTGCTTCAGATGTGAGCATTATCCACAGTGGCACATCCAGCTTTTATGGGCCAGTCATCAGTGAGCAGGAAGTGAAGAGAGAGCTGGTACATAGTGACATGTCTGATTTTTTTTTTAGGATTTGGCCTGTGGGAGACAGATATGATACGAAATAGTGAGAGATTGCTGTGACTGTTTGTTTGCAAACTTTAATTAATTGAGCTTCATCACTACCATGCCTTTAACAGAAGATATATTACTGCTATTATTAATGCTTTTTTTGCTACAATAAATATGAAAGAAAAGTTATTTAAATACAACGACAGGACATTGTTATCAAAAGAATACAACAAAGGATATGGTGAGTTTGTAAGCCTGAGATGATAGGATCAAGACTTTGAAGCAGCTTCGTGCCTGAAACCAGGGAATACATACCCTGTCTCAAGTTAAAAAACATGGGAGCAAGGGAGTGAGAAGGGACTGAGGGAGAAAGGATTTGAAGATCACAGTGCTGCCATGCAGTCTGGTGTTTGGTACCCCATCAACAGCCTAGAAAAAGACGCTTGCTTTTTTCCAGTAATCTGCTGCACTTCCTTTATTTTTCTCCCTCGTTACTTCCTGCTCTTACACTCAATCCCTGAGAAGCTGGGAGATGTTAAGAGAGACATTGGTGCGTCCTCATGTCTCTCGTATTGTTGTTACTCCCATTAGCCTTGGGTTGTCGCAAACAACCTGACGCCAGCATAACGCAGACAGAACGGTAGAGAGACAGTGAGTGACAGGGAAAAGTGTGGTGATGAGGGACGCAGGGAGAGTCAATGAGACAGGAGAGAGGGAAAACAACAAGGAAACAGTCGATGAGAGACTGGGATCTTAGCGCGAAAGAGCTTAGCAGTAATCAATGCGGGCAAGCCCCACTGGAGGATGCACATTCTCTGAAGAAACAAATCAACAGTTCCAGGAAAATGACTCACTTAGACAAAGAAGACACCATTGTTTTAGGATGGTGGGGGGGGGGGGGGGGGGGGGCAGTCAAAGAGAGAGCAAGACGATATCGGCAGGAAACTGTTGAAAGTTTTGGAGCTCTGCACAAAACAGAATCTATTTCTGAACTCAATACAAACCTTGTACTGGTCACAGGAAGATTTGTCAGTATCTTCAGGTGCATGTCACACCCATCACACCAGGATGTGTTTCAAGGTCACCTAACTGGCCACATTTAACTTCATGCTGTTTTTTTTTTTGTTACATTAATGAAACATATTGTCATCATTGATTTTTGCTTGACCTTATTTTCTGCATGTTTTGTTTCATTTTCCAGACCTAGTCATACGCTACCTGCCCTCTAGTTACCCTCAGTAAGTACCCTTGTCTGTGGATCACCTGACTTGACTTTGCCTTTCTCCAAAGCTGATCTTTTCACTTGTCACAGCAGAATAAGACGTCACAACAAATAATGTGAATGATGGCTCAGTTCCATTTACATGTCTGGCTTAGCCTTGTAAGTGAGACAGCCTGCACATACTTGTGCTTCTCCTACTATGACAAATCAACATGTTGGCTGTGAGAAAGGTCTATAGCACCGCACTCATCACTGAATAAGGGTGTGATGTCACAGATCAAACATAGAAATCTATAGTGCCTATATATATATATATATATATATATATATATATATATATATATATATATATATATAGTGTCTAAGTAATGGGCATTTTCACTGGACACATTTTATTATGTCACAGTAGGAAAAAGATTTATATAACAAAATTATATAATAAAATGCTGAATTTGATTTTGATTTGTGCATTCTGGTGCACTGTTGTGACTTACTGGGACACTAGAATGTTGAAATTATTAGTAATACCCGTACTTTTCCCACTAGGAAAAAAGGTTTTGGCACAATGCTAAAAGACCGACTCCTCCATTTTCAAACACAAGATGAATCTAGACAATACTTGTCGGTGAAAGTTGAAACAGCACAATTCAGAATTTATCGTTCACATAGGCTTCAGCTAAAGTAAATGAGAGTGACTGGTCCAACTGAGACCATGCCTTTAAGGGGTCAGCCTACCTCCAGTATGACCAGAACAGCTATAAACACCTTGGCCTTTTGATGTGATGAGAATACACATTGCACAAGGGAGTTTTGTTTCGAGCATGTACCACTGCCTTTTGTCTTCCAGATTACTGTTTGTTTTTTTGGGGGGGGGGTTTGTGCCAAATTGTCTATGTTGCCTAACTTGCCGTAGTGGAATGTCTGTACTCTTGTCTAAATCCATTTCTGATGTTCTGGTTTTCTGCCTTTCCCGTCAAGATGTGTTTTCCTTACGACATTTGAGTAAAGCCGTTTTTACTAAATCTGCCGTGTCCCAGGAGTCTAGTTCCAAACCTACATAAAAATTTCAGATGTTAAAGGAAAGCAAAACAGTTTCACTCTAACAGCAGCACTTGAGAGACCATCCAGTAGCAGACTGCATGCTAAATACATCTCTTTCCCCTGGTGTGTGTGTGTGTGTGTGTGTGTGTGTGTGTGTGTGTGTGTGTGTGTGTGTGTGTGTGTGTGTGTGTGTGTGTGTACGTGTGTACGTGTGTACGTGCTGGCTGGCAGACTGGTTAAGACGTTGGCCGTCACTCGGGTTTCTGGTCACGCTATTCTGCCTGGCATTATTACACCACCCATCACTCAGGCCCACTGTGTACATTATTCATTCCCCCAGAAGAGTTCATCAGAGGCTGTGACCGCAGGTGCTATGACAGTGCTCTCAATCACAGGCGTCCACGCCGTCTGCTCATCCGATCCCATGACATGGCAACCCATGGTCCAACCCAGTTCATCTGTGGAATCAGGCCCGGAGGTGGGAGTAACTGACCAGCATCCATTTACAAGTTGATCCGAACATAAAGTAATCTGGAGACTGCGGGGGCTGTGTGTTATAAATGAAAGCCTAGGGGTCCAAGATGGTCGTCACACAAATAACAACTCGCGCTACACATATCAGCTCACGCCTGTCAACTTCAGCACACTCCTGGGTAACAGATAGCCAGAGGATTTTATTAACTTGTTTGTTCAATTTCACAGAGCCACATAACTCCTGCTGCCATCACACATGCGAACACAGAACTTCTTAAAGAAGCGTAGCCTGTGAGCCAGGATGTGCATTTCCACTCTGCCGCTCAGATGTGTCCTGTCATCCTTCATGGCGACAAGTAAATTCTAGTGGCACATCTTTTTGCTGACAAAGTGAGGAGTGGCCAGCAAAGCTATTTACCTAATATTACTACAATTGATAGATGCATTTAAATGTAACATTTCACAGCTGTCCCAATGCCGGCATCTGCCGTTCAATCAGACATTAGAAGGAGTCAAGGAGAGCTGTCATTCGCCAAATGCAGTGTTATTTATGACTCTGATAATGTGGGTAAGGCCATATCAGAGCCATTTTTCCACAGTGTGATACCACTCCAGTCCTTGACTCGTTTCCTCATAAGTTGGTGGACCCAGAGCTGCTTAGAGAATACTGCAGAAAAAGCAAATGCCTCTGTAATTATTATTTTTTATGCCAAAAACACCTGCATTTTTTAAAGCACAAATAGTGCAATTTTAGTAACATAACACCAAGTTATTTTAAGCTTTTTAAGTAGATAATCTCGATGGGGAGAGCTAGCTATGCAATGGAAGCTTACTTTGGCATTTCTCTTCGTGTTCTCCGAGTTTTACTTGCAGCCTGGCTATAAGATGTTACTCTGCAGCTCAAATAATCAACTCAGCAATGGATAATCTCTATGTACATAATAAGACATTCAACTGTGGTGCAAACCAGTAATGAATGGCTAAACAGCTGGGACTGAAACTGTCAGACTGAATAAAAAATTGAGTTGTAGAGCGTCCTGGACATGATATACTGTTAAATTGCTTATAATCTTTTTCCACTCCTGCCATCGCCTGTCAGAAGGAGACAGAGCAACATTTTCCTTTTTTCACCAGATGCATCTGGTGAAAGGGGTCTAAAACGTCTTAAAGAGAATTGTTCTCCATGTCGGACTTTAAAACAACTATAAGTACGACGATGAATAGTGCGGCTGGTACTTGTCAATGTGCATAGTTACTTCAAAGTTACCTTATTTATTTGATGTGTATATGTACTTATGTTTCTTGTCGTTTTGTTCTTGTCTGTAATATTTTTATGTCTTCAGGGCTGTGCATAACAATTGTTTTCAAGTTGATTAATCTAACGACTATTACTAAATTAACGTACCAATTTATCCAAAATAAATATCAAAAACATGTCTAATCAATAAATCAATATTTTATTCAATCATCCTGATAAAGCACGTTAGAATAATGACAATACTAGCATATCTTAAAATTAATCAAATTTCCACGTCACTGATGTTGTGATAATAATAATAATAATAATAATAATATCAGACATTAATTGGGCTACTTTTAATGTTTCTGATGTGGATATAATTCATTATTGAGTAATACAGTATGATAATCAAATTTATTTCTGCATCAGTGTGGGGCAAAAAAACAACTGAAAGGAAGACTGTACTGTTATTGTTGTCTGTAATGTCAGATGCAGCTGTTTTCTCGCTCAGACGTGGCCATTAAATAAACAGAAAATATAAAAGTGCCGAACACATTACCATGACAGCAGCGGGGCACAAATTACTTTTAACATGAAGGCAATGAAGAAATACTCAGAAAATACATGTTAACGGACTACGTGTCCTCGTGCTGATAGTGTGCCATGCTTGTGTGGAGACAGAAAGTAAACATGATTTGGGGTGCTGCCGTGAGTGCACCGGGATACTTTCGTGTTCATGCTGCTTCAAGTATCTTGGAGTAGCTCGGAGTTGTGTCTGTCTAAAATACTACTAAACTTTAGACGGTTGAAGGCGCGGTGTTGTAGCTGGAGCTTGTCCAGGGGAATCCCACCAGATGCAGCGACGCTTCGACACAATGTAATGCGAGTCGACGTATTTACTTAATCGATAATGTTGACTACGTCGATAGCCCCAGCATGTCTTGCCAGCATGTCTTGCATGCCAGGTCGCCCTTGTAAGAGATCTCTGATCTCAACGGGTCTTACTTGGTTAAGTGTGGGTTAAATACATTTTAAAATAATAATAAAATACTAACAACGCATATGCTACATTACATTAAACAAAAGCAAGTCTTGTTAATTATGATTGGAGTGAAACAGGAAAAGAGATCATATTTCATTTATGTCGCCTAGTGCTTGCTCTTGGTGGGAATTGTTGGGTTTCTGTAATAATATCAGAGTATAGTCTAGACCTGCTCTTTTATGAAAATTGCTATGAGATAACGGTTGTTGTGATTTGGCGCTATATAAATAAAACTGAATTGAATTGATTGCAAGAGATTTAATAATATATTATTACACCATAAATTTTGAAAGCTTGGTGTGTGAGCTAAGATGTTACAGTGCAAACTCAGTACAAAGAGGAAAAGATAGGAAAATAACACATTTACAACAAAAAAAATTAATACATACCGTATATTTACATATTGGCTGAATCCCATTGGTTCCTGTTTGTTTGTGTGCTGAGAGTTAATTTTTATGACCTGTTTGGTCATGATAGTAAACAGAGATAGGAAAAACTTTAAACCCCATTTCCTACCCATTTTACTGATTAGGATGAGTGAGAATGTAGAATAATATCATGATGAGGACACTAACAATCCAAGGGTCTGCCAAAGTTCAGCATATTTTCAAAGTTCTCAGGATATACAGTATTAGTAATGGGCCATAACAATTTTCAAACGACCTTTGTACGACCTCCTGACCAAAAAGTTTTCTCAGGTTTATGGGTTCAGTTTGGAGACTCTAAATTGGATCCAGTCCGAATGCAAGTATGTCTGTGTTAGCCCTGTGATGAACTGGCAAGCTGCCTTCAGTGTTTCTCTGGCATCTGCTGTGGGTATTTTGGGACAGACTTCAGACCTCATGGAAATAAATAAATGGATAAAGAAAACGAGATAAATACAGACACAGAGGAGATATGCCTCGGGAATGCAAAACATTACAAATATGTCCAGTAGCCTTGTTGTTAAACTCCAGCTAAAAACAACAGACTTGTCCTCATCCCCACATACTAATGCCCTTCTCCAGCAGAGGCTACAGTGTAATGAATGCGTTGACTTCTGCAGAGCGTGCTAAATGTCTGCCTCCACCACTATAAGCAGGGATTAACTTCTAGCTAATGAAGGGCAATTCACTGCTGGTATAAGGACCAATGGATACCAATGAAAAGACCCTCTGTCCCTCACCCTCACAATTACTGTGCTCCAGGATTAGCACTAAAGGTGTGAACATGTCTGCAGAATGCTAAGTGCAAGCTGTTAACCCTATACAGCACAGTATGTCCACAAACATATACAACCATGCATACCAGCAACACAAACACATAACCTGACATATACACAAGTTCAAACTTTATGTAGCTTTTATAGGAGCACATATAAAATCCCATACACAAAAGATCAATGACTTGTTTCATAGCTCAGCTAATGGCTCATAACACATCAGAGTGGCAGCATCACATAAACACACACCACCCAGCTATTTCTCAGTCACCTGCACTTTATTTCAGGCTGCACACATGATAATGGCCTCGCCTGCATGAAATGCAGGGCACAAAGTGTGAAGCTTCCCCACCCCCTACATGGGTAAATGATGAGAGAGTATCATTAATGCTTGTCACTGGTGCAATAAAAATTGTAAATGAAAATATGGTCTTGAGAAAGTGGTTTTAAGTACCAATACAACAATGTCAAAATACTCCATTCCAATTAAAAGTCCTGCATTCAAAATTAGTAAAAATAAAAGAACAGTATTATCAGCAAAAGTTTTCGGAAAATAGCCCTTCTGAGTGGCATTATTATATTCGAACGGCAACAATGTGTAACAATTAGCATTTCACTGTTTGTAGATGGTCGAGGTGTACTTTGTTTCTTCAGGGAATGTGCTTCAAATCCTGTTCTCATTCACTTCTCCGTGTAATTTAGGCCCCATCCACACTACTCCATACTGCGTTTTGGACTTGATCAGCTAGGACCCGTTCGGGTGCACTGGGCATGCGCGTGCCAGTGTAAACATGAAGCAGCTGGTCTATTCCATAGTTACAGAGGATTTGGCACAAAGAATAACTAAATACAGAGGAAGCATCAGACCAGTTTTTTTTTTTTGAATGGATCAATAACAAGCTGGTTTACTGAATGTAACACGGGAGTGTGGCGGCGGAAAACAGTTGCTGAGTCATCATTTTTGACCCGTCTTCACTAAAACACCCTCCAGAGTTTTGAAACGCAAAACGGGGTCGGCAGTGTTTCCAAACTTCTCCGTTTTAGGTCTTCATTTTCGCCGTTGTAGTCTGGACGGGAGGTGCAAAGGTAGCAAAAGGTCTCCGTTTTAATTCGAAAACGCAGTAGTGTGGAATAGGTCCTTAGAGTCATTTATTGACCTGCATGTTTTTGCAGTGTTGGAGGAAGCGTGAGCACCCAAAGTAAATCACACAAGGAGATCATGCAAACTCTGCACAGAAATGCCCTAGCCAGCCGGTAAGTTCGAACCCAGAACTGAATTGATTGAGAATTGATTTCAAAGAATTAATCACTGTTTACAACCAACTGAATGTTCTAAAGGCTCATGCAGACCACACGACTTTCAGCATCAACCAATGGCCAACTAGTGACGGGAGTCTTGAAGTCGTTGTGGCGTTCACACTATGTGACTGACTGTAGACAGGGGTCCACACTACAAGAGCTGACAGGGGCTGTGTCACTTGACGCTGGTCTCCAAACCACGTTTTGTCAAGAAAACACATGTGAAATGTCAAACCGGAAATGACGCAAAACTACATACGTAACAGCTGTTGTTTGTTATTATAAAGGCGATCGCTGATTTACCCCTGATCACAGCCTGACAGCCACCAAGCTCACAGACCGGCAAATCAGGATAAAAATCGTGTACTGTGAACTAGGCTTAACTCATAAATCCATCTCTGACCTGCTCACTGCTTACAAACCCTGCAGAGCCCTCAGTTCAGACACTGGTATCCTACTGTACACATGATCAATAGTAAATCTGGTGAGGATTGTCTGTGAAGATTTTCAGTCATCCAGGTCATAACTATCCAAGGTGGGTTAAAATCAAGGGCAACTGAGCTTGGTTGAAGATATTTGAAGACATCTCACTTATCCCCCGTTTACAATTCTGTCCTTTTATCATTGCCCAGGAGAGTGAACAAACACTCACATTTGGCCTCATGTCACAATGACAACGACGGTCGTTCAGACTTGGCCTCAGGTGACTCAATGACCATAGTAACTGTCGTTAAAAGAGCCAGGAGCACTAATGAACCAAGAGCCATCCATAACCTTGATAACAACCCCGCAGAGATTGAATAGCTTGGGTTCCCTGCCTGTCAGTCAGAACTGAAGAAGCCTCTTGTATTGGACTAAACGTCTTAAGCCTAGTTCACACTACACTATTTTTAGCCCAATTTGCCAATGATGATGAGGGGTAAATCAGCGATCGATCTGCTATCTTTATAATAACAAACAACAGCTGTTTCGTGTGTAGGTTTGCATCATTTCACGTTTCACATTTCACGTGTGTTTGGAGAACAGCGTCGGGTGACGGAGTCGCTGTCATCTTGCGTAGTGTGTGACCCTCTGTCACCTATCAGTCACGTAGTGTGAACGCCACAACAACTTGACTCCCATCACAAGACGACACGCTGAAAGTCGTGTAGTCTGCACAAGCCTTTAGAGTCTCTCAAAACAATCCAGTTGCCCTTGATTTTAACCCACCTGGATAAATCCGGTGAAGGCCCATTCAGTAACTGTGAACCCACTGTGTGGAATAAACTCCCTGATGACATAAGCTGTATGACAACTGTGTTGTCTTTTAAAAGCAAGCTTAAAGCCCCTCCAGCCAGTTTTAACTGTCGTTTTTGGTTAACGTTCTTTCTCAAACAGAGAATGGGGGTGTGGTTAATAGTCTGACGTAATCAATTCCCATGACAACCGAAAACTGACTGGCTGGAGTGTTCACTAACGATATGCTGTGTTAACATCACTACACGGTAAAGTTTAGTACACTTTACTGTCTGGCAGGAGTAGCCATTACTTACCCATGATAGAAACTAATGTGCGAGTATCAGCTGTTATCAATCATACAGTCGATGGTCCTGTCACGCACTGCACACGATAACTCCCTACAACTAACAAACTACGTTTTATGGTGCGCTTACTTTACCGCGGGGTTGTGGGGGGGTCTATTACTCTGTTAAACTGTATGTAAAGACTTCTGATACCATTGCCTCCCCCGATGCATCAGTAACACGGCCGTCAATAAAATGCGTCTTGTAGACTGTATATAAGAAGGTGGCAGGTGAAAGTGTGACGCGTTTTCTGTCATCTGTCCTCCAACACCTGACGCACAAATCCCATAATGAAAATGAACAGCACACTAAACCAAGAGGAGGAAACTAAAAAATAAAATGAAGACCCTCTGTTAGCTAACTTTCTGCAATAACTATGCTAGCTTACTACACCTGGCTAACTACAACTTAGTTAAATTAGCTAACTAAACTAGAAAGACAAACCAACAATCAGACACAGAGAGACATACCTACTGTAAGTTCTAAGTAAATTACATGATAAATTGGTTAGCTAGCTCACAACGATGTTTATTGGTTTGATGCTCTGACTTAACCAGGCGTGATGGTGGGTTGGTTTTTTTTTTTCCGAGGCATGACAGTGCGCCTGCGCAAGCTTGGAGAATGACGTATGACTTATGGAATTACTAAAGACATATGTCACCACCCCGTTTTAATAACTAAGCAACTTTTGCAACTTTGAGCACAAAATTAAGCTATTTGTCAAAAAATATTTGTCAAACTATGTGGGTAATCAACATCGTAAATAAATGACTCAGAAAATCACAGTAAATGTCAAAATACACTGGAGGGGGGCTTTAAGTCTTACCTGTTCTCTC
Organism: Micropterus salmoides; assembly: GCF_014851395.1. NCBI lineage: Eukaryota > Metazoa > Chordata > Actinopteri > Centrarchiformes > Centrarchidae > Micropterus > Micropterus salmoides. The sequence continues at coordinate 23,138,071 of NW_024044237.1, forward strand.
AGCCCAATGGCCAGCTACCGCCTCCATCTCTCTGTCTCCCTCCCTATTAATCAGCCGAAAATAGCTAAAATAGCACTTTACGCAACAACAATTACGCTGACATGTCGGCAGTGTGGAAGCATTTTAAAGTGTCTGAGAAAGACGCAAAAATCGCCGTTTGCAGACACTTTTCTACTGAATTGTCTCCTAGCACATCCACTACATCTGTGGCTGACTTCTCAGAAAAGGCAACAAACGGTCTGACCTGCTTTCAAAGTTTCTGTCACTCGTTTGTGAGAATGCGGTTAAGCTAGCCGCACCTACATTTGTAAGTATTCAAGGCTTTATGGTAAATCCACTTAAACAGACCAGTGCGAGCTAACAGGCAGGATAGCGACTTTATCCTGTCATTTTCTATCTTTATATATCAAATTGGGTCTGACTTGATGAATTTAGCGTGAGGATATACATGTGGCAATGTCCGGTTGGCAAATTAAGGTGTCTATACAGGACGGAAATAAGATTAATTGGATTATATTCACAGAAAGTATAAAACATATTACATGTGTCCATTAAAAGTAAATGGTAATTTACTTTACCGGACTCTCTCGGGCCTCAGACCCACCTTCCATAGTCTCTCCAAATCCTGTGGGAAACACTGAGTAAAAAGCACATTTTGACTATTTAATTTATGCAATTTTTATTTCAGTGCATCCCTACAAAAAATTTACATAAACAGAAGAATTGAAGAAGATTCTATTCCCCCCCCCGCTCTCTCTTTGGGTATGTGTGGGTGAGAAAGTTTATGTTGGTGCACCCAATGCATTTAAATATGTGTTTATTTTGTACATATTTGTTGTGTGTGAAGCACATTGATCTTATATTGGATGAAATGTGCCACACAAATACATTTCACTACAGTACTTTTTTCTAGAGTGCGGTTCACACACAATAATGGTACTTATGCATAAATGATCATCACATTTCCTCATTGTGGCCCTAGGTGATATCCCTGTGACATCCACTGTCCCTATGTATAAATTATGTCCACATCCATTTAAGTGTTTCTTACAAGTCCACATTATGGCCCCATGTACTGTGCTTCCACATAAACCTCTTTCTTCACTATACAGCACATTACACATTCGTATACTGCCTTTCATTTAATACTTGTGTGCAGTTTTTTTTATTTAATAATGTGCATTATGGCTATTATGTAAAATAATAGAAACCATTTTGGAAATCAAATCATGGCTGTTACTTCAAGCATAGCTGAAATTGTAATTTAGGAGTAAATTGACAAAGCAGCATGTGATTCCCTGCTACATCCATCATACATGAGGCATGTTTATGTTTTAAAAAAAATTTTTAAAACATCGCACTTACAGAATGTTTTAAAAAAAACTGCATATCCCTTAGGCATTTAGTGAAACAATTTACTGTACCAGTGAGATATAACCAGTGAGATATAACATCAGCATTTATGGTCATCTGTCTGCTGAGGTGAAAAACGTGTACTCTGTGCTAATTGGCTTCAATATGGCATAAAACAAGCCTTTAATCTAACTCATGCTTCTCCTAATCACACTGCCCTGTAATAACAATATCAGAAATCAAATTAATGGTGAGAACAGGTCTTGCTGTGGGCAGCCAGGGTAAGTGGGGGGAAATATCCTCAAACCGACATGAACTGTAATTTGGATGGAGGACGGAGGAGAGGGGAAATGTTCTGAGGGAAGCGGAGCAAGCATCTGTCTCCAACGAAGAAAATGTCAGGTCCTGTTAATCTTATCTGAATAGCTGCCTGCTGATGTGGATTTAATTTTACAGAAAGTGCACGCCTGCTAACTTGCGTGATTGCACACCAGACGAACAGTACACACATGCAAATGCATACATATACATGCAGTGAGGGTTATGGTGGCCTTCAGGTGCAAAACACAGCAACATTGGACAAAACAATGAGAACATAGAATGTAATTTCACAACACAGGAATATTACAGAAAACACAACAGTTCACAAAATGTAGGGACAGCGTTTTTCCTTTATGATTGGACAGAAAGTTTACCAACTTTTCCAATTTGTAAAATGTTGAGATTTCTGTTTTGTTGTTGTTTTTTGAAAAGTTTTGTTACTGTTGTTTTTTCCAAAATGTTTTCTAAGTTATTGAAAGGAGCTATATGTGACTTTTACTGCTAATAAATTTCACACAAGAGCACCAGCATCTTAGACCAAAACAAATGGGCGCTACAATCCAACAGACTCCATTGAGAAAAACAGAAAAAGGTCATAGTAAAACACACATCATTCAAACTGGACAGAAACAAAATAAAACTCACCAAAACCACCTTTATTATTCTTTCCACTGTTCTAGACAACACTTAATTTATTGCGTTAGATGAGAAAAGAAAAAGCTATATTACAGTATTCTTCTCCTCAAAGCCAAGAGTTTCACAGCTTACATATTGTTTGTGCCTTGTCTGTCACTATGTCGCTGGTAATTGTTTCCAACGGGTGCCCAAAATGCTGCCACACAAACAAGCTAAAAGTGGAGGGGGCATATGCTAATTTTACCTAGACCAGAAATATCATCACGCATCATCATCTCGTGCCACAAGATCTCGTAAAACCCTACTCGGCTACATCTTTACATAGCCAAGAGTTGTTTCCTGCTATATTAATTTTCTGAATCTCATATATAGAGCCTTAATGTGTTTCAGTTTTGTTTTTGTGTTCTGCACCTCAGGGGCACCGTAAAAAACCCATATGCAGAGCACCATCCTTACACACTACTGACCACAACTCACAACTCGTACCCGTGTACACAATTCTTGTTTCCTCAAATGCGAATATTGAGATGCAGCAAACATAAACAACACACCTTACCTCCCATCTATTCCCACACCGGTGTAAAGACGAACAACAACCCATTTACCCATCTACAATTCAATAAAACACACAACTATATACACACACTTCAGCAGAACAAATAGTGAAGCTGATTCTGTCCAGAAGCTATATCTCTGTTCCTTCACCACCCCCATTCTCCGAGCATTACCCATCATTCTCAGAGGCGACAAGCAAAGTGAGTGAGGGAGAGATACATGCTAAGTGAAATGGGAAATAAAGGAGTGAAGACGAGGAGTGGGAGATGTGACAGCGAAAAGGGAGACTAGTGAAAAGAGGGAGCGGATGATAGGGGAGTGCCACATTTGTTCATCCTCCGCACCAGGAGCCAGACCTCTGGAGGACAACACACATGCATGGCAGACAGCCTCTGGCTCATCACAACACACTGGGCAACAAGGGAGGAATGAGAACAAGAAAATGAAAGTGGGAAGAAGATTCAAGATTCAAATGAAAGAAGAGGTAAGAAGATCAAACTGTGACAAGGGACTAGAGAAGTGGAATTGCAGAGTGAAGGAGGGTAAAAAGAGGGAGGAAGAAAATGTGATCGGGAACACTTATACTGCCAGAAGCTACTGTTGTGGGTCTTCGACACTGTGACACACTCAGGGACATTCAGGGTGGGTACGCAGACTAAGCTGCCTTGAACATAGATTAGTGGAGAGCCAAAGAAACAGTGAGTGATGTTAACACTGAGCTCTGCAGTGTGGAGTTTCTTTTATGGTTCATCTATGATCACATGAGGGTTTTAAAAACCAAAAGCACTAATATGATGTTGATATATTTAGCGAGTTTTAGATGTACCGGGTAATCATATGCTTTATGCTTTATTAACACACGGATTATGATATAAAGCAGAAAATTATGCAGCAATGGTTATATGGTAATATGTGGGAGTCAGCATAGACAGAGGAATTATGGGCTGGGAGCTTTGGAGGGGATAAACCTTGGGGAAACATGTTGATGATTGCGGTTCATGTTACTTTGCTGTTGATTAGCATAGGAATACAGTGGTGAGGGTGTTGCCACATTAGCTCATTGTCGTACACACTTGGCTGGGGATGTTCTGTGACACAGGGGTGCAGCAACATGAGGTGATGCTAATTTTAGCGGTTAAGCAGATGAACATATTAAGGCTCAGGCCTATGTTATAGTGGCTATACTGGTTTGTATCAAAATAATAAAAAGCATGGACTACACTTGCAGACTGTCAATCATCAGCTCTGGCTATAACGCAGGAGCCCACAGATAAGGGAAGAGGAAAAAGGAGAAGGGAAAATCTCTCTCGCTGACACAGTATAGTAAACCCCTCTCAAATGTCTTGGAGCGAGATAACATTTTAACAGGCTGCAACTCAAAAACCAGATCTCTTATGTGCAGCAGTTGAGGCAAGGCAATGTTCCCTCGTGCCACACCAGTTGGATGACTGAGTGAGCACTGCGCAGCGCTAATTTCCCTGCCAGCCCTGGGCATGGAGCTAGGCCTACATCTCCAGAATCGCTGCAACCTCACTGTGTATCTACACACAAGCTTCTGCCTTTTATTCTGTCCAACAGCTACCTTTTATGACCTTCTCTGAGCTCCCTCCTTGTTCCTTCACTTCCCTCTGTGGTAGTCTGATGTGAAGACAGGGCTGACGCTCAGTAATTTGGAGTCAGAGATAAGGGCAGGCAGAGGATATTACTTGTGAGTAGACAGCAATTGAATTGGCTCCATAGGGTCAAACACACCTAAATGGCAACTCGGCGGAAACCTAGGACCCATTTATTTAACTCTGGGAAGCCTCGAACAACGCAACTACAGCTGAGTGTAGGCGGACGCAATGATGAAATGCACCGTAGCAGAGCTGGAGGGGAGAGCAGGGAGGAAAACAAAAGGACGCCGTGGCTGATCATGTGGGCCTAATTTATGTGCAGAAAGGAGACTAAATAAACCTACGGGGATATCAGGTCAGTCAGGTCATTTAAACGGCTTTCTAAATATTTTTGTCTTTGCCTGCAGAAACTGGGGACAGAGCTAGCAAGCAATGAGGAGACTGTAACCTTCCTCAAATTAATACACGAAACAAACATAAATGCCATACTTCCATCATTGTTTTCATTCATTTGAGATGTAATTGTGTTATCTTGTGCCCTTGTCTTCAGTGGTTTAAGGCCATCTGACTTGAGAATCAGCCCCATCAGCTGTTTCTCTTAATGGATTATTTCGATTCAATTATTTGAACAGTGGATGGAAATACACATTAATTCACAAAATATTTTGCAGATTCTCTGGAAATTTTGTTCAAATTTACAATAAATTTGGATGGAAACTTCACTCAAGATGTGGCTAAGGAGACAGGATATTGGGGTCAGTCAGACAGCCTGGTGTGTCTAGTGGACCACAAACTAAAAGTGTCTAAGAACACACAAGCATAACATACTTATCCAAACGTAGACTTAAAGCAACAATAATTAACTTTTTGGCCATCAGAATAAGCTGATAACACAATATGGTGGTCTTGATAGCAAACAGTTGCCTATTACACATCAAGTAGATATGGAACAACATTAGCATCCATTCGGAGTCCTGTGTCAGGTCAAGGAAATAAAGACTCTCATTTAAGCTCTAGTTTGGACTCAACCAACTCCTGAGGGAAATATCTGGCTATTTAGCTGCTAAATGCTCCACTGTTCACCAGCTAGATGGAGAGCTTGGCAATAAAACAGTCATGATTCTTATCGCAATATAATTTTCCTCAATAACAATATAACAAATGTTCAATAAATGTTTGAGTTAATTAATTAGAATCACGAACAAATTAGCACTAAGATATTTATGTGTGGAGGAAAAGTAACTAAAAATGATTTTGCTGAATTTTACTTGTGCATTTTTGTTGAGAAAAAGATTTTTATCATAATTGTTTTGAATGTTCAGATTTGTTAAGTGATCCACTGTTTGGCATCAAGTGTTTGTTGAATCCACAATTATTAATTAAATCAATGAACAATTAATTAAATCTGGTTTCTTCAACTCTTCACTCAGGCGCAAAAATAAGTCTTTGCTACTCAAAAGACATAATGATTTGACATTTTCGTGATAATTATCAATACCAAATTAGATGAAACTTTTTATTACCATTATTATCATCATGATAATATATCTAGCCATATCTCCCATCCCTAGCTAGATGCTAACTTTGTCTGCTGAGCAGGTAGTGGGAACACGACTTCTTTCCCATTATACATTATTATTATTATCCATTGCAAATATAAAATTATGAATTACTACAGCTTTAAGTACTTTTTTCCCTTACATACTGCATGCCTGGATGCCTGTCAGCACATCCACATGTGTAACTGACTTGTTCGACTGCAGTATTCGCAGACAAGGCAACATTTCATATAGAATGCTGGTTTATCCTCTGCTTTTCTTCGCCTCACTGAGACTGTACTTTGAAATGCAGTTGCTAAGTTTTACACAGTTGAGTAGATGACACCTGGAGCCAGAATCAAACTATGCAACAAGCTTAAAAAACAAAGACAAAAGACAGAACAGCTCTGATCAAACCCCTTGAGATTCCTCCTGAGCCCTCTGGCATCTCTATTTGTGCGTGTGTATATGTGTTTGAGTGTATTGCATGCTTGGCTGGAGAAAATGCACACATGAGCGACCCCAGAACTAACAAACAAGCACAAAAAGTAATCCAAAAAACAAGACCACATAATCTCAAAAGTCTGTGCCTCTCATTCTCCCTCACAAAAAAAAAAAAAAAAACAGTTTCAAAGGCAGGAGTAGTCTGATTCATGCTTGATAGTTACCCAGCGGTGAAGACGTGATTGACGTGGCTGCAGGATCGTAGCCTCCCTGGAATTGAGCCAACACACTGTGGCTGCCGTGCGCTGGTGGAGGGGGAGGAGGGGTGAGGGATGACTGGATGTGGAGTAACAGCAGCAGCAACGGCAGCGATCTCCTCACACAGGGTGTGAACCTACAATACAGGGAATAGGGTCAGAACTCCTCCCCAGTGGACAGAATGAGATTTGATAAAAGGATGACAAAGGCACACCATTTAACAGCTGTCTTTTGGAGTTTAATCCTTTATTGGCACTGGGCTAAATGCCAAAGACCCAGTCTCTGCTCAGCCTCCCCTTTACTACTAGCCCAATGACATTCAGCCCCCGGAGCCAGGCAGTAACAGCAGGGGTTTTAAAACGTAGTGATAGTGAGCATAAAGTAAAGGTTTTGCCAAACCTTTGAATGAGATAGACAGAGTAGGGTGGCTAGGCTCTAACTCAGCAAACCTCTGTGACTGGCCCAGTTGTTGGGCTGTTTATTATCAGCAGACATCACACTCAGGCCTGGAATATAGGACTGCTGAGACATTGGGTGCTGGCCGCTGGGAAGAAACAGGGAGTGAGGCGACACGGGAGGAATGCCAATGAGTGTCCGCTCTCCTCCCTGAGATTTCATTTGGCACAACACTGCCCTGCAAAGCAACTCTATTCCGGCCTCAGGTTTTGATAGCAATGTTAACGGCAACTAGAGTCTTTTCTCTGTTTCCAAGCCTTACATCCTGACCATTAACAAATAATAAAAAACACATTAATCCCCCTTTGATACTGCCAACCCAGGCAGCTTGAAGTGAAGAAGATGCACAGACAGGCTTAGAAACAAGGGCTCTTGGAGGAATAGGAGGAAGATATTTTGAGAATGTTTGTCAGCCAGCAGCTTGGTTTAGAGGTGTGTCACATTTCTAATAAGTCTAGTGGGGGTGCAGTTCAGAGGTTGGCAGGAATAAAAGACAGCACTCCCTAACAGTTCAAAACAGATATAAAAGTTTAATGCCAAGCTGGTAGCAAGCAGCCAGCAGACAGGGAATCAGCTGAACTATTTTCAGAGTAGTAAGTGGCATTCATAATTTACATTATAGTTTAATATGAGGAAATAGAAGATTCCTTCGTACGTATTGTCGTCCTCTTCCTGCCTGTAACAATTCTACAGCACTGATGGCTGCACTGTAGCCACTATGTGTTTGTCTAGGAAGTCGTGTTTGTATGTTTATTTACGTTTGTCTGAATGACAGAATATTTCATTGGTTTAAAGCACTCAATATGCTAAATTTTCATGCGACATGCCGTGAGAGTGTCAAAATGAAACAGCCTGACGTTATATCACCAACAGCTGTAAAAGACAAAGTGAGAGACAGTTTTCATTTTCAAATCAGACAGCCAGAATCCTGCACAACAGCTATTTCAGACTCTCAATCTCAATAAATTAAATCTTCCTGGTCACAGCTAATAATGAGATTTGATAATATGAGGATATTAATATGTTCAAAGGTTGCCATAGATATTCATTTAGTTACAGCAGGACCACCCAGAAGGAGGAAACAGCAGGGAGTAACAGAGCTAGAGGAGGAACGAAGGCATAATGTGGAGCAAAAATACTAAATACAGACATGTGTGCACACTCAAGGCCAGACAAGGTAAGAAACAGAAAACTAGATTGAGCTGTCATAGCAATGTTTGCCTGGAGTGTGAAACTGTTAAATGTTAATTAAATGTTAAGACAACAGTGAAGATAGAAAGGTTAATCAGATGTGAAAACATCAATAAATTGCTTCATTGCTTACCGTGTAGGAAAAAATACACAGAAGGTACACTCAGATGTCTAGATGTTATGTATCAAGCAGCTCCAAAGACATCTGCCAATGCACTGCACAAAGGTCTGGGTAACAAAACCAATGTCATTTTACATAAGCATGTAACTCGGACTGAAACACAAATGAGAATGTTAAGCCATAACCACAGTAGGGGCAATAAAGGCCCCCAAAGAACAAATGTCCACTTTACCGAATTAGACAATAAAACCACAAGAAATCACTGAGCTGCTGAGCTGCTCCACTGGAGACGGAAAACAACAATAACGCTGTACAAGGCATTTGTTTACATAAATGACAGTATGTTCAAGGCCAGTTTTAATGTTGTAGCCTCTTCCATCTGTTTACACTCTATGTGAGAAAAGTATATACATTTTCATCTAAATGTGGAGGTTAAGCAGACAAAAATGCCTAACAATAAAGTTCCATGGCAATTTATACCCGTCTGTACAAAGCAAAGATATGTATGGTTTTTTTACAGGCTAGCCTTTCTTTTACAAGCTTTGTACAATGTATTTTACCATAGAGGGTTTCCTTCATTGACCTTTCTAAAGTTAAATGGATATCACAATATCTTGAATCTAAATGGACAGCTCTGTTCTGGGCGGTAGAGTTTGAACACCTTGTCATTTCAATTATTTAGGATTATTTCATTCAGTCAACAACTGCACTCCCGCAGAGGTTTTGTTGCCTAAGACTCATGAATGTTGAATGTTGAATGTTGAATGTTGAACACAATTTCTTATTTAAAATGGTGAAATGCTCTGATTTTCCTGTCCAGTACAGTAATATACATTTATGGAGCTCAGAATGTGGATGTAAAACCTCAGTATAATATTTCAACTTTTAAGGAAGACCATTTAAATAATCCCTTTTTGGGAAACAAACGGAGAACAAGTGGAACAGAGGGTAAACACGACATGGGGCAAAACTTCAGCTCTCAATCGATGTGAAGAACTTACATAAAGCTTTTTCATAAAGGCTGTCAGCTGTGCTAGATTCTTCAACAGCTATTTACAGCTGTTGGTAACAACCCACTACAAATGGCCCACTACTTTCTGTTGTTCTTAAAATGTGTGTGCCCTGAAAACCTCAATAAGGAGGTTGCTGGAGAGATATACAGTGCTGGCTTCAGTATTTATTCATTATTTCATTTCATTTATTAATTCATATATCTTTAGATGTCTTCTGTCATCTCCATTTTTGACATTAGAACAACAATACTGAAAAATCTGGATAAGTATACAGTTTTGTCCCTAATGTCTGTGTCCTGTGTCCACTTTCAAAAGCAAACTGGAAACTTTTGTGTTTTCTCAGACTTACGAATAATGATGATTGGTTTATTAACAAATGTGTGCATTGTCTGTGTTTATAGTTAATGTCTATGGAGTATATGTGGGTATTGGACTGTCTTTGGGTGGGTGTTTGTAAATGCATTTCAATGTAATGAGTCTTTTTGTAAGGAAATGTGCTAAAATTACCTTGCCTTGCTTTTTCTAGTGTGAATGCACTACATAATTAAAGAACCTGGTGAGAATGATTATGTACTTTAATATGGAACTGGGACACCGTCAAAGTTGGACAGTGTGAATAAAAGGCTCAAAAAGTTCAGAAGAGCCGGGAGAGGGTTCTCAGACACTTGCCGATTTAACTGTGGGTCACAGTACAAGCCGATGTAGACTCTGACATGAACAGACTCACTAATGTGTAAGTCTGTGAGGGTGGACACTGGGAGTGGGCCAGAAAGCCTGTGAGCACACAGCTTTATCAGCCCACAGCAAAGCCGAATATTATTAGTTAGCCCACGGTTGTAGGCTCCAAAATTGTACCGCCCATCTGGATTTCTTACAATCCTCCTGATTAAAAGTCTGCCACTGGCCTTTCATAGATCATTATCTTGTTGTTGGGGAAAATAGACGATGCGCTTTAACCACTCAAACAAAATCTGATACTGTATAGCAGTGGTTGGCAATAGGCCACCCGCGGACCAGAACTGGCCCGCCAGCAATAATATGGTGGCCAGATTGATCTGATAGCAGAAAAATAAAAAATAAATAAATTGATAGCAGCTAGTGCTGAAACAGATCTCAGTCATGAAAGCAACAGTTACTCACATAATAATTTCCTCTTAAGTGATTGTGTGTCCAAAATAAAAGCGCAACGTTTTTTGCAGCAATGCTTTATGTTGGGTTTATTAAGAGCTTTTAATTTGAAAAGTTCTGAAGGACATTCAAAAGAGTCTCTGGCTTGCTTGACACACCTCTGAAAAAGCAGTCACTAAATGTGTCATTGGATCCGGGTCAAACACCATGACGCGCACACACTGCATCACATGCTTTATTGTGAGCATGAGCAAAAGTGTCCTTATATTCGTTTTGTTTAACAAGGGAGAAAAAATATCCGCCAAATGTTGGGATTGATCAGACAACCCTCCCAACGGGAGTCCCACTCATACTAAGGATTTGAAATAATTTGACTGGTCCGATGCCAGACTTGTTTGCCGACGCCTGCAGAATATTATAAGGATTTTGCATTATTACACAAGATTGTATTATATTTTTTGCCATGTTTTGGAAGGCTCATTCAGATTTTTTCACTTCAGGAAAGTGGGCATGCCAAATGTCATGTCCTTGACAGATATATACTGACAGTTAGACAAACAGACAGAATGATGGTTTGACTTCAAGTCTAACTCTGTAACTTTCACAGAAGTACAACACTGACACTAACATGATGTATTACTGAATACCAACATTCCCTTTCTGTCTATTCCTTACTTCCCTCATGGCTACCCACTGACCCTGAGAGTGTAGCCGCTTCAAACAACAACATTTCAAAAGGGATCCAATCTGTACGGGCTTTCATGGAGGACACCAGGCTGTCAAAGCATCTCTCTCCATGGTGGATAAGGGGTACTTATTGCCCTCAGCAATTCTCACGCATCCTCCTGCCAGCTTTCCCCTACCAGGATAGGGGTATGAGAATTTAGTCATATAGCTGCAGAGGCAGCTTGTCAATTTAAATAGGACAGCGCACTGTAGAGCACTTCAACCACACAACGCAATTCATCATCCACAGTGTTAACCCCCCCCCCCAGTCACGGTAATGTTGGCCGTATAATGAAGCATTTTGTCATTGGGAATGAGTGTGCACTCATTCAGAAAAGTCTCAGAAAAGTAATGTTCCAGAGGCATGAAATAGCTTTTGATGGAAGTGGTGCATTATGGGTTGGATTAGTTTAATTTAATCAAATGTCTTGGAAGAGACTGGAGATTAAAATCTGGTTGTTGGTCACCAGAAACAACTAGAGCATCCAACGTACTGAAAAGGAGTACCTAAACACAGGGCAATCCCGGAACACACACAGAGAAATGAAGACGTGTTTACAACCAGAGTTCAAAAGGTTGTTTTCCCTGAGAATAGAGCAGAATTTTAAGTAGAGAGGAGTGTCACTATTGTATTTCCAGTGAAGGAGGAGAAGAAACAGCAAGACAAAAAGATGAGAAACACAGATTGCCAATGAGCTGACAGCATTAGCTGTTTGTGAGTGCAAATTTAGCCCAATTATAATGTGCTTACAAAGAAGAGATTTACAAATCACATACACAGTTAAAACCTGTTGCGCTTCATGAACTAGTTCTTACGTAGAAATTAGTAGTTACAAATTATTTACACCCAGTAATTGCCAGGTGTAACTGTCTTGCTAACTGACCTAACAGGCAAATCTAACGTTAGCTTGCCAAGCTAGACCAGACGTCGAAGCTGGACTGCCTGGTCCAGCTAGGCCCAGACGGTACAGAATGCAGACTGGTAACTAGAGGAGTGTCATTTCTGGGCACTGTCAAGGTAAGCAAGGCACCAAACCTAACCCCCAACTGCTCGAGGCATTGTGCTATGTGGCAGCCCCATCACTCTGGTATCTCTTTACATTAATGCACGTCTATAGGTCCATGTGTGTATTTTGAAACAAAAATCAAGAAACAATAACAACAGAGTGAAACCATGAAATTCCCCAAGGGAACTAATAAAGTACTTATTATATATTATTATTGCATTACAAACATTATACCAATAACAATTAAATGACCAAATGGCACTGGTTAGGTTTAGATAATCAGATATTTCCTACTCAGTCTAAACTGTGTGAATACTACTATCTCTAAAACACACAAATCTTTCCATATGCAATAACAGTAAATTGATATTTCGGACACTTACTAGTCATCATTTTGCATAGATACGTTGATTTTTACATCTCATAAAATGTTGAGCATTACATTGTGGCATTGTTAGTAAAAAATCTGTTTGCTTTTCCGTTACATTGTGGTATGTTTGAGGATATGATGGAGACTTGGACACACTCAGAATTAGAACACTCAAATAGGATAGTATACCATACAGTACACTGTGGTAAATTGTTTAACTTTATATAGTATACATAGACTGAAAAACAGACTGATCCATAAAGAGAGTGAAAAGCAGGAAAGCAGTAAATAGAAAAGAAAGAAAGAATCCATGATAAGGCAAGGGGAGAGAAATAGGGGAAAGTGGAAATAGGGAATGAAGAATCAGAGATCGTGACAGATGAATAGGCTGGATATCCTATATTCTAGTGGAGAGACAAAGTAAGAGAAGGGCTGAACACGTCCAAAAAGAGATCCCAAGAACATGGCAGCAGTCTTGTTCCAACACTTCCCATTAAGCCAAGGTGTGTGGAATGACAAGTGAAATACTGGGAGGACTTGCTGTCATTCTCACTCATTTCAAAAGTATTTCAGCAATCCCAGAGCCGGTCACTGCAGCCAGTGTTTGGAATAAGAACTATCTATACCTTTACAGCAGCAGGGTCCCACAGCACACTGAAACTAAAGTCTTCTCCACGCTCTTAACAGGACAGAGCTGTAGTGTTTAAGAGTTACACAGTACAATGGCCAAAATGATTCACCCACCACAAACAATGAAAACTGAGTTGCTGAGCTGACCTTTAAGTCTAGTGTGGGGTTATTTCACTGTAATTTGGTTGTTAAGATAACATTATTGTCACTTAGCGTAGTGGTTTCTGTTCTGCTGAGCCAGTAGAGCAGGTTTGTCTTATAACTGGTGTCCTGCAAGCAATACTGTTTCTCTAAGCACTTTTTCAGTTCAATTCAATACAATTCAATAACTGTATTCAACTCCAGTGAGACAATTAAAAAGTAGCCTACATAGAGCAGAGCACAGACACACGAATCCAAATAAAACTCATACAATGAAGTAATACAGTAAGAAGATAAAGAGCATAACAGTACACTATGATTTTGTAAAGTACACACATTCCATACTTTTGGTTTTGGTCCTTAGTTCAAATTAAGGGGAATCTTAACTGCTACTCTCTACAATGATATTTAAGACAATAGTGTGTTTCCAACTCCTGGGGAAAGTCATTAATCCCAGGCACAGTGGTTCAATCCCTGGCTCCTCTTGGCCTTATTGCCCAACATCAATTTTCTAGTCGCTGAGAAAAAAATCCCTGCAGCCAGGTTCAAAATCTTCACTTTCCCACAAAAGTGGATGCTGTTATAGCAGCATATGGTTTTGGATGAATAAAATTTTCAACAATCACATATTGGTGTGATGTTTGGGTGTCCTCATACATTTGGCCATACAATCTATAAGGTGAGTAGTAATAGCTAAAGTGTGTCATACCTTTGGTAAAGTAAATGACAGTACAATTACGGTAATGACATTTATTATAAGTTATAGCAGTAGTTTTACTAGTATTGGAACTAGACTGACGGACTATAGGCAACAGCAGCATGGCTCTATGGCAGTGTTGGTTGTTCCACCACTATTCTATCTTTAATAATTATTTAAAGGTATTGCCATAAACATTTGTACAGATATGCATAGTCCCCAGAGGATATATGCTACAGACTTTAGTAGTTTAGTAGTATAGTGCCACCATTTTTTGTGAAATGCACTGACAATTTCGTAAAGATATTCATTTTCCCATAAGGATCAAGTAGAATCACCTCTGTGACCCCTTATCTCCTCTACCGCCATCATCAGGTCAGAATAACTGAACTAATGACATTCCCATCAGCCTCTTCTGTACTTCATGTTGAGATCTAATTAGCAAATGATAGCATGCTAACATGCTAAAGTAAGATGGCGGGCACGGTAAACACAAGTGTTAGCATTCTGCCTAGTAAAGCACAGAGCGTGCTGATGGGCTGTGGACTCTATCCTTGTTTTCATACAGCACTGAAGTGTGAATATCACCTTTCCAGCTGCAGCTTCAATCAATGTCTGCCGTTGCCAAGTTGACAGTCTTGCCATTGAGCAGAAATACAGAGCAATCAGCAAAACCAAATAACACACAGCAGAATCTACCTACACAATCATGTCTGCAAACAATTAGTATAAAGTATAAAAAGGAAAATAATAATAATTCCATAATTCCAACAAACATAGTATAGCGCCTTATCAACAGCAGGACATATCTACAGAACTTCCTTGAAGAGCTCATCTGTTTTCTTTACCTTTTTCTGTCAACGAGTCAGAGGGTTGAGAGAGTTGAATAAATATTTGCCCACCCCAGCGTAACAGCTTGGAGCCCAGCAGAGGTGACGAGCCACACAGAGTGACCGTCTCTGAGCATGTCCTCCCAATTTCTGTGTCCTTGCTTCCACCTTGCATACATAAGCACGGCCAAGACTCACAGTTTCTTTGCGCAACCGAGGCCACATAGCGGAGACTTGCCCTCGGGGTGCAGAGGCAGATGAATAATGGCAGTATGATGCACACACACACACACACACACACACACACACACACACACTTTAGCATGGATGGCTGCGGAGTGAATCAGATTCATCACCCTTGCAGCGTCAGTGTTGTGATTTACACATTAAGCTACAGGATCACCAGCAGAAAGTTTATCCCAGCTGTGATGCAGTGACTGGAGTGTACCGTGAGTCTGGTATTCAGTTTGATGTGAGCACTGTATCTTAAAATGCAAAAATATGCTCTGTGCAATGAGAGAAATATGTTTCTCCAGAATGACAGGATTATGTGAGCCAACATGACATGCTGAGAAAGTAGAGGCAGGAGTGCTGAATGTACGTTTCCTCCCACCTGCGTGTGATGTTGTTGAGCTTTAAAGCTAGGTTTTCTACTTTGGGAGTTTTTTTCTTTGCTTAGTCTCTCATTTAAGCACAACCACAATTTGACCCAAACATAGCACTAAGTTTTTCGTGTGACAAACAGGTAAATTGCTGTCCCTGATTAGTGCTATTGTCACATAATCAATTGAAGGTGAGTAACACAATCATCACATAATTTATGTCAGAAACAAGTAATCTGTGTTTCAGGCTTGGTGATCATTTCTCTAAATATTGCACCACTGCCAACCATGGACTCTAAAGAAATGTATTTGTGCTGGGTTATACATTGTGTCTGTAGCACCGCTACTAATATATCACATGTGCAGTTACTGTTTCAGTTGTCGCCTCAGTCCCACATGCCTCTGGGAATATGTTGTCCCGGCCCTGGCTCTGTTGCAGTACTTTGCCTGAACTTTGAACAATTTCGGTTTCCAAATGGGAGGACATTATACGCTGCCCACGTATCCAGTCATACGTGAAGTTTTGTCTGCCGACTGGGGCTCTCCAGAGGGTTAAGTGTTGAGATTACTTGCAGGCCATTTTCTCTGGTAATGAACCCTGCCTGGGTAGCAAGATGTAGCTGAAGGTGCTCGGTAGGACATAGGAAGCTTCCTCCTGCTGACTGCCCAATTTAAATAGCTTCTTTTTTTTCCCCACTTGGGAGACACAACCACAAAACTTTACAGCTCCTTATGAATAATTATGATGACACCTTGTGTTATTGCACCCCCTGATAGTCCATCTTTGATATTATGGCCAGTAAATACGGCCATTAAATCTGTTTTCACCCACATTAACAGTGCCCCTGATACACAGCGATTGAATAACAATTTAAATGGGCAACAGAGGTATAAGTGTTGCCAAGCTTGTTGTGTGCATTGGGCGAGTCCCTCTTGTCACCGCTTCTTTTAACGCTCACTTAAAGAATTTAAGTGTTTTCTTATGCACAACTTTGTGAACCTCCCCCTCTACGTACAATCTCCCTCTCCTTGCAAGCTTCACAAAGATGTTGCCCTCAGGCACTGATCCAGCATCAGCTAACCCCATTCACAGCCCTCCATTAACCATCAGCAAGACCATTTTAAGGTCTCCTTTTCTGTCTTGTCTGTGCCCTCCATTTATGTATTTTCTTAACATGCCCCTTTATTGAGCTAAAAAAAGGTTTTAAGGTGAGTTCTAACAATGTATTACACAAACCTTGACACAGGCAAGGCCCTCACGTCAGCATTGTTCATTCCTGTACTGTAAAATCCATTAGATGTAATTGCATTTTTTATGAAGCTCCCATAGAGGGGTGCAGTGTTTAATGAATGGAAAGGCTTTCATTTTTAGGAGCAGTCACTGGCTTTGAGGGAGGTCACCTTACAATCCTCCTTGATGGGTCATCCAGGTCTATTACAAGGCAGGTCAGTATCACACCGCACCCTGATGATCACAGTCAGAAAGTGGAGGAGGACTTTAAACCCCCTATCTGGTGTTCTAATCACCCACTGTGCTGCTGTAATGGGCTTTCTGTTGACTCTGGTAGATTGTTATCTCACTCTGGTTGATGGGTTACAACATGCTACACTATCTCGAGGCCATATCGATCCGGTTTGATGGGGTTAATACTGTATTTTTCTGACTCAGGGGCAGATAAACTAAGAAAAAAACATAAACTAATTCTTGTGGTGTAAAATAGATTTTGGTCATACATGGGGGAACACCGCACTGCACATTCCTTTTAGTTAATGCTCAAGGATCATAAGCATCCACAATGACCTCACTATGATCCTCTGGAAAAACAAACCAAAGCACTACAGTAAGAAAAGTACAGCATAGCTACATCATAGCTGTTTAATTCCCACTGTCAAAGGGCGCAGGAAGCAGGGAGAACACAGCAGGCTTCACAGCTGAAGAGGATTAAGTTGTCCCCAACAAGTATTGCATGAATCAAGTTAGCTGTTGATTGTAAACAGGGATTTGATGGCAACAATTTCCCCACAGGTACAGTAAAAACATTAACGTTTTAGCCCCTTATAGACCATTTATTTGATTTTCCAAACTGCAAACCCCCCTCCCACAAATCCGCTTTGTCTCATATCATGATCATCATGATTTTTCTCTAACCAAGTGTTTTAGTTGCCTCACCTTAACCATAGTTTATTCATTATAACCACAGTGGTTCCCTAATCTTGACGATACCATAGTTTTCATGTACAATATTGTATAAAGAAAGAATTTTAAAATCATTTTCATTAAACATAATCAGGGTTTTGCAGTCATCCAATATCAAAATTGTTGTTGGTGACAGGGTTGCTTTATAGGGTGCCCCCAAATGGCCCTAAACATTAATTAATACAAAATTAATTAATCCTGTTTTAAATAGGTGCTAATGCTTACATATTTAAAAAATAAATCATTATATGTGATGTGGACACAACTACTAAGTGTTACAACCTGAATTATTAGCTACAAACAGCAAACATTCACCACTTGATAAGTGTAAAGTAGGATTCAAGCAAGTGCTACTGCCAAACCATCTGTACTGTTCTATTTGTTCACACTTGGTTTTAGCACCACTCCACAGTGGCTAATAACCACAGCACCCACATATGCAGAAGAAATATGTCAGTAAACCACTTATTGTTAATATTAGTTCTTCATTCTCTTTCTCACAAATGGAACAGAGCTCCCGTACAATGTCTATTGTTCATGTTTGCTATAAAACAGCAAGGCATCTTAATTTATTCTCATGGTCACAGCGCAATAAGAACCAGAGCTTGTTTTATGCAGAACACAGCCAGCCTCCTCAGCCCCAGAGAGAGAAAACAGGCGAGTGTGAAGTGCTTGTCCAGACTCCAGGAATTAGTTACTGAATATCAGTCATCTTCCTCCTCCACAGCATGTAATAAAAATGACAGAACAAGATCTAGGAAAAGTGTTGTTATAGTATGTGTTGGATTAATGCAGGTCAGAGACAGCCTCCTCCTCACAAGACGAGTACAGAGAGAAGGGTGCAAAATAGTGTGATCTCACTGCTAACAAAACTGTGGAACTAAAAAAGGCTTTGAAGCAAACTTTTTAAGTTTTCATCATTTTTACCACGATTCAAATGCATTTGACCAGACGAGTACAACGCCCTTTCATGAACTGATTTGATCAGATCTCGGTAAACATGTCCCGCTGCCACACACACAGCCAATGTTTATCCCTCTTTTCTAGTCACTTCTGAGTAATAGGATGTTAAAACCAAGAAAATACGTAGACACCAGGCTTATTTTTCAAAGTAAACAGAAATATAAAAATATGCTTCTGATGCTTTCTGATGAATTCTTTTGAGTTCTATTAATCTTAACTGCAATGTTAATTACATCTTCCAGGAGTAAAATGTCTAACTGTGTCCCCATTCAGTCATATAGGCTACTGCTCCCCATTATAGACACTTAATAGTTTAGTGAGCATTAAATTGAGATTTCCGACACTTCTGGATCACTATCAGTCATTATTCACAGGTGTATTGTCAACAACAGTCATTTTTGCGTCAATTAATTGTGACACAATACAACATTAGCAGAAAGTGGTCTTCATGCCATGAACACTACTTTTTCGCCCCACTGTGGGATCTTTTTGGACACTTTAGTGCTAAACTTCACACTCAGAATTCAGACACTTAAATAAAATGACGGCGGGTTAATATAGTAAAGAGGAAAAATAATCCTACATCTATCAGGTTTAACTGTTGTCCTTTAAAGGCAGCCAATATGAAAGAGAACATTTTTCATTTTTGGAAACACACATTTTTTAAATCATACAAAGATTTCTTTCTATGTGGAATTTACAGTCCGTCTCTTACATTCTAATGTTTAAATCCAATCATGGCTGTCATGTTGAATTTGAAATGAGCTGCTACTTATCAGAGCACTGCAACCCCCTTTTAAACACCTCCAACCTGAACCTGTCAGGAGTCTGGCTGAGGACAAACAGATGCCAGCTAACCTTGTCCTTGTGCTAACCGTGCTAGGTGCCACCAAAGCACTGATGTTACAAGACTTCCTGGGGGCTGGTCCTTCCACAAATCACTGGGTTATCTTCCCCTTACGTCTGTCATATGTTTCCCAATGCTGTTTCCTCTTTTATGCTCAGGTCCTTGAAATGCCAGAGTTCAGTGGGAACCATGGCGGAGCTAAACTAAATGTGGCTGAGTTATGTTGACAGACACATGGGCCCTCTGTTCCCTCAGCAGCCTACAGCACACCCACGCCACAAAAAAAAGTGACATTACAAGATGAACGATGTTTAGGAGTTTAATTTTGAGGAATTGAATTAGCCATGGTTAAAAAAAGAAAAACAAATCCAATCAGGGAATTGATTTTCACAAAGAAAATGTATATGCAGAGATCGATTGGTAGTAATAAAGAAAGACCATAAATAAAGGAGCATACAGCACTAGGCAGCATTATCAACCTTAGTGCTCTACAACAATACCACATTACTGTCCTTTTATTTTCAGCTAAAAAATGCAGCTTTCAGATCTCCAGTCCCATCTGTTGTACAAAATAAATAAAAAATTTTCACACAGTTTGTGTTCATACCTGAGTCAGACAGTTTAGCATTTCATTTGAACGCTTAAGTCATCATTCCCTCTGCAGGGGAACGCTATTCAGCTGTCACCTAGTAAGGAATAATCTCATCCACTGGACCATTACTAAGTGTCCTTGTCAATCTTTAGGTCCACTAAAGACTTGTGTACTTTTATTCCTATACAATTTGAGAAGAGCAAGAGCAGCTTGGTATCCACAGCTATGTGAATAAATGTGATGAAAGCTGCTGGATTTAAAAGACAACGAAAACATAGCCTGATGCTCCTTATTGATAGCATTAGGTTAGCTGCCTGCTATTCCTTAAAGGTTTGGGAGAGGCACTTACTTTCTTGCCAAGAAATTAATGAAAAGATTGAAACCACTCTCAAATATGTCTGTTCAACATGAAGATACAGTTAGGAGACAGTTAACTCAACTTGCCATATTGAGTGGAAACAGGGGGAACAGCTAGCCTGGCTCTGTCGAAGGACTGTGTTATTCAAGAAAAGAAATACTTTGTACAACGTATTGTTGAACCAACCAAGTGTTTAAAGCTGTAAATAGACACACTCAAAGACATGGTGAAATGCCAGACGTCAGAGACAGGGGTGAGACGCGATATCATATAAATATGGGGATGACATCGGGGATGACATTTTCAGTCAGTCTTTTAAGAAAGACATTCATAGTGTTGCACTGGTGAGTGACAAAATAGGGTTTTAGAGTTCAAATCCTGCTTACTTTCTCACCTCCACATGCCTGGAAAATTGTTGCGTGAAGAGGGCGTGAATGTTGGATTCTTGGTTTTGGAAAGTTCTAGAAATTGTCAGGACTGTCAGAAAGGTGGAGGGGGGTTTCTGGAGCGGAGTTTCTGGAGTTTCAACCAGCAAGCCCTTCTCTTGAAGCATATTGGCAGCTTAAAAACATGAGATGTAATGTATTTATTAGTGAGTTTTGCACATGCTGGTGTGTGGATTTTGTTACCTTTGGACAGAGCCAGGCCAGGAGTTACCCTCTCCTTTCAGTTTTATGCTAACGGTCTCCTGGCTCTAGCTACATATTCAATGGACAGATATGAGAGGGGTATTAATCTGCTCATCTAACTCTTCGCAACAAAGTGAATACCAGTAAGTGTATTTCTCAAAATGCTGAGTTATTTTCAGTTCATCAAAGAGATTCACTGTAATTTAACTATCCTATTTACAATGAGAAAATATAAATAGGCCCGGGTAGCAGATTTACATATTAACGTCACACTTCAAAGTCTGCTAGTAACAGTGAGAAGTGAGATAGACATAAAGCATGAAATAACCCTTCTATGACTGAAGGCCCAATGAGATCCACATCAATAGGCATCTTTCATTCAAATAAGAAATACAGAGGGAACAAAGTACAATTGGTGGAAACTCCACGCCCCTGAGCCAGACATCTTGAGAAGAATAGACTTCTTCCACTGCCAATTCAGTAAAGCCTGCACAGCAAATTTCACACAACCGTTTTGCGCTCTGCTGATAAAACACTTTGAAAGCCCAATGACACAGACAATGCCTTCAGATAGGAAAAAGCTACGTTTTGTCCCCATGCCTTTTCATCAATGTCCCAAATACAACCAAGCCTAACTGAGCAGCGGAACGGAAATACCCTACAAAAACTGACTCCGGCATCAAACACCCACGCACACTTCAAACAAATCGCCTGCTGTGCACAGCTGAAACAGTCCTACTAAAAACCTGACTTTGTTGTTCTTCATAAATTACTCAAAATGGTGTGAGCATCCCTGTTCTAAGTACTATTTGTGATTAGGTCTATTAGGCATGTGAAGGGGATCTGGCACAATGGCACTAGAACCCTGCACCTGTCGCCCTCTCATCCATGGCCCACGTTTTTGTGAATGAATTTAGCCCACTTCATTTCCATATCCCATTCAAGTGCTTTATTGATGAACAAAAAGACATCACTGGTGAATAAAATATTGCTTTTATTGCCTTGTGCAAGGTAAAATGAGATGGATTATTGAGTCAGAAACCCATATATCATACCAGGCCTCCACCTCATTGGGTTTTACTGATCTTGTGAGGAACTGCCTTCGTTATGATTAAGATTTCACATCCAGAAGCCTCATAACATGTCCAGTAGCCTGTCTGGGAATCTATAAAAAAAAAAAGGTTGCTCAATTAAAAGGCACTTTGGGAAGTCGTTTCCGAGCCTTGAATGCTTCTCGTGTCACTCTGATGCACTATGTTGAGACCCAAAGGCTCGTTAAAACAGGTAAGTTCAGTGAAAACAATGAAATGGGGAAATGTCTTTTTCAGTATTATGACTAACTAGCTACAATTTCAAGGCTCTTTATTTCCACATAGATCACATGTTATTCTACATAGATCTGACTTAAGGATGCTGACTTTTTTCCGTCTGGACTATTAGCTTCAGCCTCAGTCCTTTAGCACAATATAATGTATGTAGCCATCTGGAAACGGTAAAAAGATGGAGACCATTTTCAAATCATGGAGCTAACATTAGCATAATTTGCTACGATAGCAAGCAGCAACAGATAAACCTGCAAGCAAAATTTTAGCCATTAAAACCGAGCCTGTATTTAAAACCGAGCCTGTATTTTTTTTTCTACCTCTGTCTTAAATCAAGGACCCGTTGTTTCAAAAATCACTATGAGCTTTGAGAGGTAAATCTGCTGCCGTTAACATTGTAAATTGTGTATGTGCCATGTGAGAACAGAAAGCGTGACAGGTGTGACAACAGGCTTATCAGGAAACCTTAAGTCAATTCTCTCACGGTCCAAGTTGATGACACCTTGTACTGTTAGCTGCAACAGCATGACGGATTGAATATGTGGCATGTGAAAAGAAACATGCCCATCGCTGAGTCTTGTACTTTCCTGCGATAGCACGGTGGATGGAACTAGTGATTTTGTGGCCCGCTTGAAATTATAGGCACAAAAACACTTGATTTCTGTCTTTCTGCTTTTCTCTGAGGCAGAGTGGTGATGTAGTGCCTCTCACAGAGAAGGAGAGCGGGACCACGCCCACCACGGTCAGATACATCCTCCCTAATCCATTGAACAGTGCCCTCCCACCACCTCCTCCCCCTTTTTCACAACTTCCAAGCACCGCTTTACCCATTACCCTTGGGCAGGAGCCGCCCTTTTCTGGACCACACTGACATTCAGACGCTATTTGGAGCCATTAGGCCGCCAAGGTCAGCACTTAACTTACATTTTCACAGCTTCAGGCAGCATTGTTGTTTTCCGATTGTACCCCTTTTTTCCCGCTGTTATTGTGGCAGACTACACACGGGGCAGCGAATTTGCTTATTAGCTGGGGCTCCGGTGCCATAATGTGCTGACAAGGGGAAGGTTGATGGAGGAAGCCAGAACACTCAAGGCGACATTTTTAGTCATCCCAGTTACAGCATCTGACGAATTAGCTAGCTCCGCAGGCTATCCTTGTAAAACAGCAAAAAACATCTTGATTCTTTAGGGGGAAGATGAGATAAAGGCCAAGGATATGTCATTTTAAAACACAAGGAACCACTTTTTGGCAGGATAAAACACTGAATGGCAACCAATGAAAGAGGCATGTTTTTCCAGTTTCCAGAGCAGTCAAGGTTCATAAATTTCTTGATGGAGAGATGGTTGACTAGGTCAGGAACAAGACTTTAGAGGGAGAACCATAACTTGTCAAAGCTCTCTGAGGCGGGGCAAAATGAAATAGGGTGCCAAAAGTCCCTGCGCACAACCCAAAATAAAATACCTACATAAAAGATCACAAAAAATAACATCCAGAGATATCAGACAAATTATGTGGTCATGATCTTGTCCCCATTATATTTAATGTGTTATTTAGTCTGCTAGAAGGAAAGCATGACAGACAGTAACAAAAACCATCACAGCAACAGTCACAATTAATTTAGTTTCTTTACTTTTTACTGTCATGACTTAATTTTTCCACAGCAACATATTAATGTCAACACAGAGCATTGCTGCATAATTATCTGGCATTTGTGCAATGAATAAAACAGATGCAAGTAAGTACTAATAATTGTGGAGTAACACATTGAAAAATGTGTTAAAGGTTTTGGAAGCAAATTAGGAAAAGAAAGTGTTATAGCACTGAATATCTGAGCATTGGTTGGATTTATAATTATAGATATAAAATGACTTTTCTGTGACAAGATCACACATTTACTTTTAATTCTTTAAGTTTGTGTTTTCTTACGGAGCATTTTCAGTTAAGTTTCAACATAAGACGTTTTAATGCTTGGTCTTAATTCTTTTACTTCTATTCCAGTGTGATGATGCATTAATATATTATTATATCTGTGCCTACAATATGATGAGAATGTATAATGTAGAGTAACTCAGCCTTGATAGCTCCAGCTGGGAGCAGAATATTCAGTCAAGTAATTGCATTAAGATAACATGAACATTTTATTTGCTGTGTATTCCTGTGAAAGCCCTGCAGCCACATGTTGAGTATCTTTTGTTTATTTTCTGTTCCCTGTTCAAGGTGTTTGCCAATTGATCAGTTCTCCTGTAGCAAATCCCAGTGTCCCAGTACAAGCTGTAAATTAACTTTAATTTCCTAATGACAAAGGCAATTCTGCTGCAGCAGGGGTATGACATTCATATTTGATGAGACACTATATCTCACTTCAAAAGGTCTCGATAAGCCAGCTAGAAAGATTTTATTTTATAAATATACAGCACTGCACCGAGCTGACTGCAGCCCCTCATTGCCTGGCAACTCCCCATAGGGCTGCTATTGCTCATTCACAGCTCGGTGAGATGTCGGGGTTTGGCGCTTATGAAAATTGAACTCAAAACTCATCTTCACCCCCAGGCCAAAAAAAATGCTAAACAATGCCATGTCATATTCACAAAGCGGAGAGACTAATCTGTGAAGTGAAGCAGGCATCAACAAAGCTAATGTTTGACGTACTGACCGAGGGAAATAAGGAAGGTGTGTGGTGAAAAGAGAGGGGGGGTTCCTTTATTAAATTCCACCAACATTTATTCCAAACATTAATTTCATTGCGCTTCAACCCTGAATCAGAGTCGTTTCAGGGTTGAGGAATGAAGGAAGAGCAGAAAGAAATTGCTTTCAAGTTCTACAGAGCATTCCCCCTGGATGGCACAGACTGAGACGCCTCTCCCCCTAATTAAATCCCCCTGTTGTATTTAAAAGTATAAGATGTAATTAGAACATTTAGTTTCATTTAAAAACACTTCCTTTCTTCCCTCCTACATGCCACAATTTAATTTTATTCAGCATATCGCGGACTCCTGACAGGAACAGAGAGTTGCTATAGAGATGACCACGGCTGAGCTGTGCTTGGAAATCCTTCAGAGTACTGAGCCTTCGTACAGCAAACCAAGCACTCTCTCTCACACACACACACACAAATAAACTACTATGCAAACAATCACAAAGAAGAGACCACCTCTCATTCATTTTGTGCTGTAGATACACAAATATGCAAACACATATATAAACTGCCACATTCTTAACAGCTCAGCCAGCCAGCACCAAGCAGCAACAAACAAGCACATTGTTCAATCAGGTGCCAGCCTCTTGCATAAATACAGGCCACAGGAGATGCGCCTTTATCACTGGGAGCAGAAAGCCACCCCCACTTATCCCCCTCTCTCTCTCTACCTGTCTGAATCGACCTCCTGGAGCTGAAGACGCTGCCGTAGGTGTCTTCTTCACAGCTCTCCCCCCCTCGCTGTCTCGACTGGGGCTTTGAAGGCAGCACAGCAGAAATCAATGGCAATGTGATGGCCGCTGTCACAGTCATTATATACTCTTTTCTGATGGAAGAATGGACCACATTCCTAGTCCTCAATGCAGATCAATTATCCTGAACGGCCGAAAGAACAATGTCAACAGGACACCTCACACACATACTCCCACACACTCATTTTCTGACCTATTTGCCCTTCACTCAATTCAACAATTAGCTGCAACCTCATGTAGTAACTGTAGTAAGTCACAATAGAGACCAGTCGTGGCATCATTTAAAATTCAATGCTGAGAAGAATTTTCACAGGGAGATTCACCAGTCATATTGGTGATTTAGTCTCTGCTTTACAAATCAATAGTTATAATACCCAGCCACTGGCAACTGGCAGAAGAGAGGTCACAGATATTACAGAGATGGGTCTCTGTGTCATGCATAATTTACAGTATAATGCTTCAGCCTCTTATAATGCTCAGCTTAGACATGGCTGCTTACCATTTGGTGAGCAGAGAAAGCACCAAACAACCACTTCTATGAAAAACACTGAAGAAATAACTTTAAGAAAAAGATCTAACAGAGACCTTTATACAACATCCCTTGATGCTTAGTAAAAGCAAATAAATGACAAAATTTACAAACTAGGGTTTATTTTTTACTTAAAATGTACTGACTAAAAAGAAGAACAAATCAAAGCTTTTGATGACTCTTGTAAAGAGAGTGCAACTAAGCAACTTCTCACAATAAATGTATGAACAGAATAAAATCTTAAAAGCATAAAACAAAAGCTGCTAATTACTACTTGTGACTATTGTAAAGCTTATGTTTTTTTAATTAAAATATTCTTCTGAATGGCATTACCAGGAAACCCAGCAGATTATGGTTAGAGAAGCTCTCAGTACTCTATTAAAGCCAACATGTGAAGTTTTCTATGTGATCATAGCGTCTTCTAAATAATTCTGACGGACAATCCCAGTGAAAATTGACGCAGGCTGTGTGCTGCTCTCAGCACATTCATCTTAGTCTGCATTGCTGCCTACTACGGTGCACCAAAGTCAGAGATTTTCAAATTCTACCCAGGATGTCTTTAAATGTTGGTAGTTATGTTAAATTAAGAGCCATTAAGTGGCAATCCAGATGAGATAACATACTAATGATTTATAGGAATATCACCTGACTTCAACAGCTGTGTGGAGTGATGGTATTCCTGCAGTGGACTGAACAGCCAATTCCCAGCTGTATCACACGTCTAGCTAGTTCTACAATGGCTGATTCAAATAAACTGCAGGCCTCCGCACAACCTGTCACAAGAACTCTGCCCACTTTGCTGCAGGATGAACATTTCCATTACCTCTCACCCATAGATGAACCAACTTAAAAGTGTCTCCTCTTCACTTCTCACCCAGCTGGTCTCTCACTCTGTAGCTCTAAAACACTTGAACAGCATTCATGGAACATGGAATTCATTATTTTTGATTACCGAGTCCCTTTCTAAAATCATGCTAGATTCCAAACTACAAATTGACTCTAGAGAAGAGTCTACAGCCATGCTAGAGGCTCTGTGAGGGTGTAATTGGGCCTAGCTTTGTTTTAATATAAATACCAAAGTCCTTATAGGCAAGTCATGCCACATGGCTGCCATCTTGGCTATTTCGGACTAACAAGATCAGGCTCCTATCTGAATGAATGGGGACAGAGCCAGAACTGCACTTTCACTGGTCACCAGGACATAAAAACTACATGACTAGAATCAGCAGTAAAATCTGATAAAAATCGCTGAAAAAGACTTTGCCCCAAGATAAGGTTTAAAAAGCGTTTTTTCTACTACGCATTCGTCACCTCTTCCGCGCATGCGAAGTACAAGTAAAACAGACATGACAAACAGTCATTGGAACTACGCGATTGGCTGAAATATGATTCCTGCTTTGGCTGTTAAAAGCAGACGATTGGCTTTCTAGTGGGAGGGGCGGGATAACCGGCATCTTTGCCGCTACAGGCTTTCCCCATTGAGTTGTATTGAGGATGTGATTGAGTGGCATGTCTCCTCTAAAATGTCTCTAAATACTCGCCATCATGCTAACATGCTGAGGTTTACCATCTTAGTTTAGTGTGTTAGCATTTGTTAATTAGCACTAAACACAAAGTACAACTGAGGCTGGGGAGAATGAGCTTGGTTATTCATGTATTTGGTGATGATGGTGCTAGACAAAAAGTCATAACTTAAACCAATCAAGTAACACACCCCCATATTGGGTGTGCGGTCTTTGGGGTGTACTAGCATCTGTCTTAGTGTGTTCTTGGGTTTAAAAAACACAGGGATGTTGTGTTTGTTGAAAATCCTCCTGAGTTTCTCTGATACTCCAGATACGTATGGAATCACAATGTATCGATGACCCTGGCAAACAACCCCACTGAGGTCAAATAGCTGAGTTTCCCTGCCAGTCAGTCAGAACTGAAGAAGTTCTTTGGATGAGGGACGAAACGTCTTCCAGTATCTTCAACCAAGTCCAGTTGCCCTTGACTTTATCCTTCATTGGATAACTATGTCCTGGATGACTGAGAATCTTCATAGACACTGATAATATTAATTGGGTGGGAGTGTCTGGGGAACCTTCCCCTGAAAACTTTGGGCTTGAAACATTTTTCTGCACCAATTTATTGAGGAAATGTCTTTATTCATATAAAAGTAAACTAAAAATTCAGGTGATCATGGTTACAATTCAGAATATAAAAATATAGTGTAATAAAATGCAGTAAGGCTCGCAGGCATTCTGTATTGCTGTCAGATGTGTTTCTCCTGTATATCAACTTTTCTCATTTAATTTCATCCCTGCGGAGTCAACACACAGGAATGACGTTTTTAAATGTGCATGTGACACCTTTTCACCTTAGTGAGAAATTAATTAGTTTTAATTCAGTCATCAACTCCTGGACTTTAGCTACCGTGTTTCAGCAGCTTCTCTGCACATTCTGAATCTCTCCCACATGTCTGTGTCCTCTGACATTTGCAGAATAATATTTTGAGACAAAATGTTGTAATATTACGAGAGTAAAATCGCAATCTAATGAGAATGAAGTCATAATATTTTAACAAAATCTACCTGTCCCTCTGCTGTGCATTACCCTGCGTTACTGCTCTGCTGATATAGTAGTAGGATACCCCCTTCAGACCGTCCGACAGACAAAGAGCCCGTCTGGGACTGCTCTTCATCAGAGATGGAAAAGCAACACTGTAAACTCTTTTGATCAGACAGAAACCTCACCACAAATCCACAGCTCCTCTGATAAAGTTCAGCTCATTTCAGAGGGAATTAAGTATCGTGCAGCACAGAGACAGTCAAACAGAGCAAAGTGTCTCTGAGCGAGAAGGATAGAGATAGCAAAGAGAGCGACAGGTGTCTGTGTCGCGGTCAGGTGCATCATGTTAAGTTGATGATTCACAGGAGCAGCTTTTAGAGCAATGGTGCTGGGCAACGTTCCCATCAATGGTAATGAGTAAAGATTACTACCGTAATCCCCTTCCCACACCACTCCGCCACTTGCCCCGCCCCGCCTCTATCCGTTCAAAACAGTCAGACTTGCCATCAGCAAGATCGTGCAGCAACATTGCTAAAAAAGTTGCCCTGTGTATCATCAGCTTTATTCTCTCGCTACTTAAATGTTTTGATTACAATTTTGTTGGTGACAAAGGTCTCTGCCAAGCCCTACAGTTGTGAACGATGTTCTGTGTCTCTCTCTCTCTCACTCTCTCTTTCTAAATGCAGGCATGCTGAGTAACGGTGGGGGAGAGGGGGGGGGTCACGTTACGTGAACTTCAAATAAAATTTAATATAGCAATATTTTTGCTAGTAGACTCCATTCTTTGAAGACCTGCGAGACAGGCTGCTTCATGAAGATATTGCATATTAATGCAGAAAATATTTTTGATGTTGTTGAGTGTTACATTGGGCTAGTCAAAACATCCGGGCTAAAGACCCGGAAAAATAACCTGGCGACGATGAAAAACCCCCACTTCATTCAAGCTCAAGAAAAACAAAATAAAACTTACCATAACCATCTTGGTTACTCTTTCCATTTTTCCAACAACCACCAACTCTGGTTTGGTGGAAATAAACCCTATATTCACAGAGTTAGATGTGAAAATATTCAAGCTCTCCACTGCCTCTATGCCCAGCCTCACTCCCACCTGAACCGCAGTGACAGAGCTGTAACTCACTTCAGCACTGGATTCCCTTTCATCGAACTGGCCTCCTTCTGACTGAGGCTGTATTCAGTCTTTGTCCGGTTGTGTTCACTGCGAGACTGCTGAGCTCAGTTCTGTTGCCTGCTCACCCGGCTCCTCTCATTCCCAACTCAGTCAGCTAGCAGGACTACTAAATTAGCTGCATGGCTAACTGGGCTAACTAGCTAATGGCAGTTAGCAGCAGTGATATGACCTGATTTGTGATATGCTGCTCCCTATTTTTTGGAGTATGAATATAACAGGTGGTGAGCAAACTCAATTTTTACACATTGTACCTTTAAGGATAGTTTTAAACACTACATGTTGTCTGATCATGTCGGAAGGCAAACTATTTCTTTTTGAGTGTACCTCAGCCTTAAGACACGTCGTGCTGCTTCTAAGCTTAGGGCTCTGACAGTAACCCTCCTTGTCCCCACCCATGGCCCCTTCTGGGTGTCTCACATGGATGTTAAGAGTTTGTGTTTGTGTGTGTGCGCGTGTGTGTATGTTGGCTTTGCATATGTGTATTTCTGTCTCTATGAATATCTGCATGGGTCAAAAAGTGTCCAGTGGAGCCGTGGCGAGCGCGTTATGGTGTGATGTCAGGTCTAATTAGCCAGCCTTGCCTAAGGCTCATTACTCACAGAACACTGGGAGGATGGAAGGATGGAAAAATGAAAAGGCCACATGGGGAGCACTCACCACCATTTGAGTCTCATCTCCAATGCTTTCTCACCAGGAACGCGACAAGACTTTGATAAGGGCACACGCACCCCACTCAAGACCTCGTATCATCCTCCTCCTGTTCCTCTATGCCTCCCCATGCACCACACCTCCCTCCCTCCCAGCACGCAGCTTTCTTCTTGAGCACTCCAGCAAGGAAAAAAGGCGTCTGGGTTGAAATTAAGTTGATACAATCCAAGGATAATAAAAAAAATAAATGTTTTAGGCTGTGATGTTACCATGGAGACACTTGTGCATCTATGTTTAGGTTGATTGGAAGTATCTCATCTTAATGATGAAGTAGTTGTCAACAAGATGTATGTGA
Organism: Micropterus salmoides; assembly: GCF_014851395.1. Classification (NCBI taxonomy): domain Eukaryota; kingdom Metazoa; phylum Chordata; class Actinopteri; order Centrarchiformes; family Centrarchidae; genus Micropterus; species Micropterus salmoides. The sequence goes on from NW_024044237.1 coordinate 23,169,330, forward strand.
TTAGAAACAAAGGCACACACCCAGGAATATTCAAGATGAAGTAGTAAAATAAATTCACTGTAAGGCCTTTCACTGAAAATGCATATTATTCACCAACATTTACCATCTAACATTAGTTAAAGCCTTCATCAGGATGGTTATTATTACTGAAATATGGCTTACGGCTGCCCCCAAATAATAAACTAAAGGGTTAGTCGATGAAAAGAGTTGTGTTTTTCATTAGTTTTCATTGGTCGGTTAGTAGCATAAAAAACCAACAACCTCAAACTCCACTTGGGAGCTGCGCATTCTCATCAGGGCCGGGACAAAAGTATCAAGGGATGGTTGCAACACAGACCTTTCCTCTTTTAACACGGATGTCACTTACCGGTGTGCACTGCTCATGGATGTATTATAGTGCTGCTAACTGAAGGCGCTGCCGTTAGCTAGTGTGCTCTGTCAGCGTTCCTAATAGCTGACTCTGCCTGGACTGGGAGCTTGGAGTACTAAGGGAGTGTTTGTGTTTATTTACGAGAAGGAGGTTTTCAGGCCCATGGCAAGGGACCCATCAGGGAAAGTAGCCGGGGAGCAGCACCAGAATGAGCACCGTAAACAAAGTGGACAACAGAACCGGGCTCAGCAGCCTCCAAGTGAACACAGCCTAGCCAGGACAAACCACAGCCTCTGAGAATGACCAGTTTGACGACAGGGAATACAGTACCATGGTGATTTACAGCGGCCCACAACTCTGACTCCAAGGGCGACGAAGACATGGCAGGTTCAGGCACGGACAGGAGAGGTGTCAGGTGGGAGAGGAACGAGTTTGTATCAAATTAATTTGTAAGTAAACATCATCCATCGTGTTACTAGGTCCACAAGAGTAAGTTATTTATTCCCGTGTTTTGAATGAAACTTGTGTGATGTTATGCTTTGTTGAAATAAATATTCAGGCTCCTAGATGTCATTTTCTCATGTCCCCCCCAGGGCAGCTGTGGCTCAGGAGGTAGAGCGGGATGGCCGTTAATCGGAAGGTTGGCGGTTGGCTCCCCCTGGTTGCATGTCGAAGTGTCCTTGGGCAAGATACTGAACCCCGATTTGCCCCTGGCGGCTATTCCGCCAGTGTATGAATGAGTATGAGAATGTTAGTTTCCGTTTGAGCACTTAGGCTCAGTGTATGAATGTGTATGACTGGTGAATGCAGATGTAGTGTAAAAGCGCTTTGAGTGGTCGAAAAGACTAGAAAGGCGCTATACATCACGATCATTTAAATATATATTATTTAAATCATTAAATTTATATCATAAATGTGTGACGACTAGTCAACTGATGGCTTGAAATAACTTACTAGACTAGGAAAATCTTTAGTAAGGGGCTGATTACTGACATGTTAAGTATAATGTCCAGTAATCAGCCCTATAAAAGGACTGTGTTCATTAAATTATTACCACCCTAACCAAAGGCTCTTCTCCAAACAGTGACTAAAACTAAAGGAACAACCAAAGTGGGTTAACTTTTATTTGAGACAGAATGCTGAGTGCTAAAAGTCAACAGGGATGGGATTAATCTTTCAAGACTCCACCTCCAAGACTTTGTCCATTCTGTCTGCTATGGTATTCATTGGGAACATAACTAAAATAACACCATTCCCTCTGCCAGTTTTCGTTTCATCTGCTGCCCTTAGGGTTCAGCAGATCATTTAATCATCCATTCTCAACCCTGCTCCACCTCCTTTGTACTAGAATGAAAGGATGTGTAATGAATCACTTTGCCTGGCACTGAAAACAAACAAAAAAACTATAGTTCAATGTGTTTTGTCTTCACTTGACACATCTGCAATGAAAGCTACTAAATCATAAGACGCATGGAAGATTTGAGAGAGTACAAAGAGAAACAAGCGTGCAAATGATTGGGATTGCACATCAAAATCTGATTCTGCTTGTATGAATCAGTGCATGTGATCTCTCAAATGTTGACTTGCAAAATGAATGGTGCTTAAACTTTTTTGTGCTTTTTTTGTGTACTTTAAATAAAATGACCTCTCCATATCAAGGTTTAGAGTGCAGAGTATGATAAAAAGGAAAAGGGCCACGCAGGTTATGGTGATATGATACAAATAAACAACAGCATGGAAGATACAATAGATGTGCCAGACACCTCTAAATGAAATTTAATTTGTAAACTCAATACTGGAGTTGACCTTTAGATTTTATAAGACACCATCATGGCAGTAATGCTGCCCTCGCCATTTGCAGCTGTCAGAAAGAGATGTGAGTGCAGGCAAGCGAGTCTTGGATCACATATAACAAGATAAAAGTAGCCTTCAACTGTAAAAAAATATTCATAACAAATTCTGGTAAATAACAGTATTCACATTTAAGATTACTTAAATGTTGCAAACATAATGGAGGCATTAATGCTGGAATAGTTAATTGCTAATGCAATTTTCCTGTTGCTGTCCCACATTAAAAGCATTTCCATGATACCTCTTCTGGTAGAGCATTACCATTTAGGCTTTTAGGCCATAAGTCCTTACCAAAGCGGCCCAGATTTGATTCCAACACGGGGCCCTTTGCTGGTCTTCCGGACTCTCTCTGCAGCTTTCACTTTCTAATAAAAGGCAAAAATGCCTGGGTAAAAAAGCATTCCATTTTACAAAACTTTGGTTGGCTTTAACTGTGAAGCATCCACAGGAAATGTAATATATTTGTCACAAACATTATTGTCGATTGCTATTGTTTGGGTTGGGATATTTTAGGCAGCTTTCGTAGGTGTATCAGATTTAATGATCACAGGAAGGAATATTAGGAGAAACAAACACTGTGAAGCTGTTTTCAAGTTGCACTGTGTAGAGCAGGAGGAGTCCAGGAGTGAGTGAGGTGAATGCACTGAAGGCGCACTATAGCCAGACAGGTGCACTGCTGAAGAGCGTCCCCAATATAGCTGTGGAAGAAGAGAGATGGTTGGAAAAACTGAGACAATAAGAGCACGAAGTTTAGTCTAGCCATGACCACCCCCTGGCTCCGCCATTGCTGGGACCTTTCTGTAGTCCCTCCAGCATGTCCTGGGTCTACCCTGGAGTCTCCACCCAGCCAGTGTGCTTGAAACACCAGCAAAATGGGAGGCGACCAGGGGCATAATTTAATCTAGGAAAAAAATATGGTTTCTGACTCTGTGATTCTGATTTCCATTGTCCTCAGCTTCAAACCACTCCAGTGCACATCAGAGGTCATGGTTCAATGAAACCAAAAGGACAATATCATCTGCAAACAGGAGAGATGCCATCTGGATGTCAGCAAACAGGACACTCTCCGGACCTTAGCTTGCTTTGATATTTGCTATATGATGGGGTGGTGATGGTGCAGTGGATAAGACACATGCATTTGGTGTTCAATTCAACCACTGTGACACATCCACCAATGCGTCCCTGAGCATGACACTTAACCCCTAGTTGCTCCAGAGGCGTGCCACTTCTGACATGCATGGCAATTGTAAGTTGCGTTGGATAAAAGCGTTAGCTAAATGAATGAATGTAATGTAACGTAATATTCCGCCCATGAATATCAAAAACAGGACAGGAGACACTCTGGATTCCACTGTTCACACTAAACATGCGTGGCTTAACGTCAGGAATGGCAACAGAGCTCTCCGTCTGAATGTAGAGGGAAACACTGGCTTACAACAGGAACCTCAAAACCCTAAAACTTGAGTTCAGTAAAGAAGCAGGCGTGGACCTCTGTGGACTTCTATACACTCTACAACCTGGCATCTGCAAACACACATTCCACACATATGCACAAGAAACTTTTGATACGCAAAACCACAAATGGGCCTTTATACTCTCACAGCATTAACACAGAATACCTTGCATATTTCAGGGGAACTGTGAATCTACAAAACACAAATCGACGGGATAAGCAGTTATCCAGAACCTCATGGTAATCTGTGAGAGGGAAAAAACTGTTTGTAGAAAAATGAAAATTGGCTAGTGTCCAGCACCTTGGCATAGGCTTTCCAAGAGAGACATTGTGACTCCAATCCAATGTACTGGCTATTTGGTGATGAATTGTAATATTTTAACCTTTTCTCTTTATATATCTGTATATTTACTATTTCCATTAACTGTTTTTTGTCTTTGATATGTTTGACTATGTGGTATGTAGTATCTATAAACCGTCTCTAATTTCATCTCTTTGGAGTTTTTCCATTCTTTATTTTACAACATTGAAGCACAGTAGATTAATTAGTTACAGTTTTAACTGGAAAAAGACAATGCCAAGTGTCAAAGTGAAAACAAATCCCTACAAATTGATCTTAACCATGTACAAAGATGAAAGACAAAATAACTAATTGCATGAAAATTCATCCCCCTCATGTCAATATTAGGCCAAGGCAACACTTGCGTTGATGTAGATGTCTGCACCAGCATAACATGATCTTGAGACTGCATTTTTTGCCATTTGCTCCACATCTGTCAAGCTGCAAAGGGATCATGTACATCTACATTCCTCTAAAATGCTCTGACAACATGTTCTGCTTAACGTATCCATGATCAACACAGCACCAGTACACAAATCAAACAACTGCTCACCACTGGGGTCCAGACATTGGAGAGCATCCCCCTGAATCACATTCTTGAAAATGTCTTAGTCAACGTGAGCATTCAAATTGGTCAGTAAACCCCAAAGTGCTAGTTGGACAGTCGAGTTTGCTACAGTTCAGGAACATTGAGTTCTCCAAACTGCCGGTAGGTGAATATTTACAAACAACATCCTTCGTCTCTGCTTGCTGCATTCATTTCCACAACACCATCCATCCACCAGACTGTGAAATATGGATCCAAATGTCCAAATAATAGACTGGAAATTGGAATTGTGTTTTTCAGCTTTATTCTCTGAAGTGTAGAACTAATCCAAACGTAATTAAAAGTTTGTGTGGTGTGTGAGTGAGTGAGTATGGGGAGTGTAATAATAACTGAAATCTTTAACATTGGGACTCATTTTCCCCTCAGCTCCCCTAGGACGTGCTTATTCTTAAACTTTATCCTTCACCTGGCTGGCCTGAGGCTCCCCCATGATGCAGATGAGCCTCCATACGTAACCCTTGCATACGTATGCTGTGTATTTTAATCTAACTGGACATGATGCATGCAGTCCCACATGCAGAAATTACTCATCTCTGGTGCTGCATAATTTCAGGATTGCCCCTCTGTATTTTCTTCCCTTTGTTTCCTTGTCCTTTTTTCTTCTCGTTCCATAGATGTTGCACACTCAGGCACAAACCAACTCTTGCTCAAAATGAAGAAGAAAAAAGACTCCAGCCTGTTTCTTTGAATTTCCTCTCAGGACCATATTAAAGAGCTAGAGTGAATCAAACCTCGCCAAATCTCTTGGGTTTTGAATAAGAGCATGAACGAGTACAGGGATAAGGACTGCCAGTCTGAATTCCAGAGATAAGTTTTGACGTTAAGGCTGTATCTATGCAAGACGCAATCACCCTCTGGAGTACGCAGCAAAGACAAGGCTGGCATTCAGAATAATGGCAGCCATGACAGCTTTAGATAAACAGTCAACTGCTATTGAGGTCAGAGTCTTTCTGCCTCAGCACCTGCTTCATTCTGTCATCTGTCCATCCATGTATCAGCAGTCCTGCACAGTTCTCAGCTGATTAAACATCAGTGATTGATCTATGCAGCAAAGTAAAGTTCATGTTTTTTATTTGTCAGACTAATTTGCATATAGACTGAGATCTATGAACAAATGACTCCCTGAAGAATTCACATACTTCTTCTAATCCATTAGATGTAGAGTTTACCAATATCTGGGCACGGTGGTTAGCACTGTCACAGCAAGTTGGTCCTATTTGATCCAACTAAGGTATTTCCCCAGTGTTCATCTGGGTTTCCTCTGACTGCTCCATTTCTATCCTCAAGGCAAGGCATCATTCAATCAAATTCCTTTACATAAAACATGAAGACTAAAATAACAGAATCAATAAATTAATTCAAACCTTTATTTAAACCCCCAGAACCATTGATGTTACCCTTATTTGCAATGATGTCAAGCTACATACAAGTTAAAATAAATGGGACAAACACAGGTGTAAAGTAAGGGAAAAACTGTTAAAATGGTTACACACATTCAGGCAGGGAGGTTTGCAATCATGGTTTTAAATTGTCCATATAATATTGATTTTTAGTATACGTTGGAGATCACTCCAGGAATTTAGGCCACTAAAATACAAGGCTGACTTTCGGCCATTTTTCAAGCCATGTTCAGGGGACCTTAAGCATAAGCCAGTCATTTGAGCTTGTGAGACAGAGGACAGATTTTCGACCACGCATCATTGAGATGTAAGGTGGCAGCTTTCCAACAAGGGCTTTATAGATAAACAAATACCAATGTTTATTATGTCTCTCTGCCAGAGCAGACCAACCCACCTTAATATACAAGATGTAATGGTTAGTATGGTGGTATTCACCAGTAATAAATCTGGGGGCAGAATGACTGTGTGAGTGGAAGGAGCAGCATTTTTATAAATTACATCTCCAAATCATAGTGAATCTGGTTCTGTTTCTGTAAAAGACTGTATGAAAGATATTTATATTCAGTAACTCTTTCGATGCATTTGCAGTGGATTTATGTATACTATTACAATCAATATCTCTGTTAATAACATGAATTTTGTTTTATTTGACATGGGATTCATGTCTAAAAACTCTGTTGAATTGAAAAACTGAAACTGAAAAATCTGTTCTTGTCTAATGCAGCTGAGAGATGGTGCTCAAATACCAGACGCAATATTACATCTCAGCAGATCTTTTAATGCTTGCGAGTATGAGCCATCACCAGCATCCCACCACTATGACTATGAGGCGAGGCAGTCTCACCTCAGTTCTTACAGCAGAAAAAAAGTCAAGGGAAAAAATAAGAGATATGAAAATAGCTTATGAAGTTGCACAGAGAAACAGTTATACTCCAGATCTGAAAACAGTAGCGTTTAATTAAAAGCAATGGAAAAAAAGATGCGTAAAAAAGTTGAGGCAGGTCTCGGATCTTCTTGTCACGACCTTGGATTTGAGTGTGGTGTTTTTCTGTTATTTTGTTAAATGTCCTTTCTGTTTTACCCATTGCCTCTTGTTCTTGTTTTGTTAGTTTAGCATTGCTTACTTTTACTGTTGTATTTAGTTACGTTTATCCTCGTGTATTGTCTGTAGCTTAACTTTCTATTTTATATTGTAATTTTGGTGATTGGTGTTTTTGTCTAGCTTTGTTTCCTGTCTACCTTGATTCTTAATGCGTGTCACCTGTGATTAACCTTGTGTCTGCTTGTGTGTGTGTGTGTGTGTGTGTGTGTGTGTGTGTGTGTGTGTGCGCGTGTGTGTGTGTGCGCGCCTCTGTATATATTAGCCTCAGTTGTATTCAGTTCTTGTGGTGTCATCCTCTTATGAGTGTTCTGCCTTGTGCTATGTTTCCCTGGATTTTTGGATTGTTCCCTTGTGTTCAGATTACCTAGACTTTTGTTGGATTAACCTGTGTTTGGATTCTGTGCTCTGCCTTTGTTTTGGACATCCCTGTAAGTGACTGCCTTAGTTTGAATAAACCTGCAATCTGATCCAGCCTTGTTTAGTGTCTGCATTTTGGGCCCACACCTCTGTTTCCCTACTACGCTACTCAACCCCTACCTGATACTTCTGAAAGTTCCCATTGTCTGTATTTAACTGTGGGAACAATTATCAGACCAGTGTCAGTCAACCTCCGTGGGTTGAACTGTAGCAGAAGATCAGAGATTTATATTTGTCCTACCCCCTAAGTGACTTATAAATGAGAAGCAGTGTTTTAAAATTGATTCTCTGACAGACTAGAATCGATATTTTAGAATATGGCTCAACTTTTTGTTTGGACTTGATCAGAATTGTTCTGAATGAGCTGCAGTTTGAGAGCTTTTTTAGACCCGAGAAATATCCCATTAAAATACTTTAACCTCTAAGGACATAAGCAAGGATACATGATTTTTTAAATCTCTTATGGAAACAAATTCTTCAAAAAGTTCTTGCAAAATAGAGTAGTGCAGTAATAAAATAGGATGGCCTTGTTAGTGTTTTGATGTAGCTAGGAATAGTTAAATGCTTTAGATATTATGCACTTATTTGCTTTCTTGCTAAGAGTTAGGTGAGATAATCAACACCACTTCCATGTCTGTCACAAGCATCAAGCTAGTGCCAAGAGGTAATTAGCTTAGCTAGTAACACTTTCCCCCAATTAGCATTTATAAGCAGACATTTAATAAATGTTTTCTAACACATTATAATGTAATTGTCAACAGTTAGAATGACATTTTAAGTGTTTATTTAGGTGACTAAGACCACAAAATATTGGGTTAAAGTCTATATACTGCTTAAAAATGCTAAATACAGTGACTTTAAGTAAAGTGTACAACTTAGCAGAGAAGGAGGGAATCAGTCACCCCATCACGAGTTGCAAGGAAATAGTTCCAGCATGCAACTCCCTTTAAAAGCAGAACTTGTTGTTTTGTATTGATTAAACAAGATACAACATGCTAACTAGTGACCTTCAGAGGTGCTGCGAGAAAGATTTCGGGACACTTTGGACAAAGCAGCCTAGCTGTTTAAACCTTTTCCAGTCTCTAAGCTAAGCTAAGCTAAACTCCTCCTGGCACATCCGAGTGCCATTGATCTTCTTATCCAACTCTCAGGAAGAATGTGAATAAGTGTATTTCCCAAAATATCAAACTATTCCTTATCTTTAGGTCTGAAAGTCCAAAGACTTGTAGGTCAGGTGAGCTGTAAACTCTAAATTGCCTGTAGTTGTGTGACTATGTACACATGTCAGGCATCATGAATCTGGCACCAGCTTTCAGTTACATTTATCTGTTCAGAGACACCTTAACCTCAAAAACCCCAAAGCCTTGTGGGATGTTTAAAATTCCAGTTTATTCTTAATGTGTTTCACCCAACAGTTTAACCAAGGTCTTTTCTATCATAAGCCAAGTCTAAAAAACTAGCACATCTTTGTAACTGGAGGCCTGCTCACCGTGGTGGCTGCGTAATTACCATAGAATGAGCTACAGTGAAGTGCTGCATGTAATTTCAATCAGCAATGACAAATTATTGCTTAAGCAGCTCATATTAATAAGTAAATCACTCCAGTTTGACTCAAAGCAGTCCACGTGGAACAGTCACAAATATTTAACTCAGAGCTTACACAGCTGTCTTCACTAGTGACAGCTTAAACAGCCACAAACTCAATGATAGTGTATGTATTTTTTAATCTAGTTTGCTTTTTAACTTATAACTTATCAATGAGCTTCAGGGCCGACGGGTGAAATATGGTCTAGAACATCAAAATCTCTATAAATACTTATAAAAGTAAAGGTATTTTATGACAGAGGTTAGTACAGACCTCCAGAAGCTTGACACTTGAAACAAAATTAAAAAATAACTGAATGGGAATCGCTGGGAGCCAATTACTGAAATTTTAGATAAAGAATAGTACAAATATATGTGTTTGTAATATAAAGTACTACCACTAACTCATGAGGAGAGAGTTAGTCATAGTACAGAGAAATAATCTAAAATCAGTTCTTCATAACGGCCCAGATATAAAGCCACCCAACAAAATTGAAGGCTCTCGCTCCGTAGATAATCACACAACCTCCATGCTGGTGCACACTGGTGTCTATATACACAACGGGAAGTTAGTTATTGTAGTTTGGCACTGATTTGGCTCGCTTATCAGCATTGTCAACAGTACAATCAGCACTAGTGACTGTGAAAAACAGCTCACATAGACAGTTGAGGTTTAAAACACTTAGTCCCCTGATTGTGGCACTTTGCATCAAACATCATACTCTTTCTGAGTCACAGCTTGATCAAATCTGAACACACATTCATAGAAAGTGTTAATCACACTGAACCTAAAAATATCTATATCGTGTCTATCATTGTCACTGATGTCCATCACAAATTATACATCCAGAAATCTGCTTAGAAATCATAGAAAAAAGATGCTCCTTTTAACTCCACAGCTTGGCTGAGAATCATCATGTTTTTTAGGTTTTCTTCATTATCAATGTATTCCAAAGATAGTTATCTGTACATCCATGGGTACATTGCAAAGATAATGTTAATAGCTAATTCGCCATATTTTATGGTGACAATTTGTCAAAATAGAAACAAATATAGGCCTAAAAGCTCATAGTTAACTTAACATTAAACTAAACTATAGCTCCCATAGCATTTGTTTATTTTATTTATTTAAAGGGGGGCAGAGTACATTGATTCAGCATTAATGTAAATATGCCAGATTTAGCCAGGAGGCAGATTTTCATCTGTAGTCTCCAGCAGGTCATTACAGAGGTAAAATACAAACAAGGACAACATAATAAAATAATAGAGAAAATAATACAATACACTACAATAACGTTGAGCATACAGTCATTATGCTTCGATATACAGATCATGAGTTAGTCACTAAAGGAAATCTGTTGTGCAAATTTTTATTATGCAGTTTAATGAGCTATTTATGCAGTAGAGTGCTATTAAGTGCAATTTAGTATATCAAAGAGCAATTCAATGTGCAATTCAGAGTATTAAAGTGCTTTCCAGTGCAGTAAAGTGCTGCACCTAGTGTAGGATCACACAAGAGGAAGAGACTCCAACTGTATGATCCCACAACGAGGTCCACCTCTAAAGTGCAGAATCATGGGGGGTCCATGCGCATGAAACTAAAACAAAATCCCCAAAAATACTTAACAAAACATCTCTAATGAAATGACTGGAAAAGAGGGTGTATTTCGTAATCTTATTGTTATACATGTTAATTATTTGTTATACATGTTAATTCCAGATCCAAAAACACAAATTAAAGTAAAAGATGAGAAAACACCCTCAATACTGACATGGGTTTACTAAATCCATGTGTCCTAAATGTAATCAAATACATTAGCACTATATGCGAGTCTTCAGCCACTTGGTTGGTGAGAAGCAAATGTGCCTCAACAAGAGAAATAAGACAGCACAGCTTGCTGACTGAGTGGGTGTATGAAGTGTTTAGCGAACATCCTGCTCCAACTCATTTGCGATGCAGAAAGCCAAATGAAGCCAAATTCTTTAGTCCTTATCCAGAGTCACGCCATGGCAAAACACCATAAATCAAAGCTGCCACAAAATCCGGCAGCCAGATGTTTACCGATCAAAGCAACATATTGTATCTTGTGGGGAAAAGAAAGGTTTTAATACCACCAAGCTGTTTAGTTGGGAGATGCGAGGTTCCTATCACACCATGGGGGTTTGGCAGTTTACATTCATTGGTTTTAACATGACTCACTGCCTCCTCACTAAGACTGAGTACCAACAGGAGACAGACTCTAAAAATAAAGACCAGGCACCATCAGCATTTCCTCACATACTATACAACTTGCCCTGTACTGACACAGCCGCCAAGGCATCGTGCACAAAGAACCAGTATACTCCCTCAATCTGGAAAAAAAGGAGGAGCAGCAGGATGATCTCACTGATATACTCACAAAAAGGTTTTTGTTGTAAATTTGGCAATGGAACAAAGATCTCTGGAATGTATGTCTGGATTTAATATGTAAAGAGGAAAGGCTCACAGCATCATCTACAGGCAGATGGAAAGGTCAGCATGATTGCAGGGAATCGGAAATGTCAAGCCAGTAAAATAATCGACAATCTGAATCATTGAAGCTTAATCCAGGTTTATTCTACACTGCTCTTGGATCTTTGGGAAAGAAGCCCAAAGTAGAACTGCTGGCTAAGACCCGCTGCCTTCAGTTTAGTGACCTGCTGCCCTATGCCAAAACGCAGGATTTAACATGAATAAACACTGTCTACGAGGGCAAAGAGTTCTGCAGTCTTGTAACATTTCACCAACTATTGTAGTGGTCTGCATAGCAATAAGTTTGAACTCTTAACACTGCAGTTTCCATAGGAACTAAGTAAGGCGGCTATCAGCTCACAAGAAAGTTGATGAGGCGCTGTAAGTGTAGAAGCAAGACTATTTATGTTCAAAACACAGCCACAAGGCACAGAAAATAATCTGGGCATTAATTAAGAGGGATTATAACCAAACTTTATGAAACATATTGAAATTACTTGACATTTTTCATCATGCAAGATACTTCCACAGCACAAACACAAAAATAAACATTGCCCAAGGCAAGGTGCCTAATCTAAGATGGAAAACAGAACTAGTAAAATGAAAAGCATCAGAACACGGCTGTTGTATTTGCTGTAAGGGGAATCCAGAACAGACAGTTAATTTACTTGACATTTGTGTTTCAACATTTATTTAAGTCAAGCGATTCTTTAAATAGAAAAAAAAAAAACCTAAAGTCACATCATTCTTGGTTTCCCAGACTGAAACTCTTACGCTAAATTCTGTACTTTAAAGTAACTTATTTGAATTATTCCTTTTGTTTTTAATTGGTATGTTTACTTCTATATAACTGCATGTCTGCATATACGGATATAGATATACTGTATTTTTGTGCTCACCATATAATAATATTTTTTAGCCTTGTGGCTCAATGGATGGCAATGTTGGCCTGTCAGTTGGTCCACCTTTGGTCCAGACTAAAATATCTCAAATCCACTGACTTTGGAGGTATAGAAGTGCACAACAACAATATATTGTGTGATACAGTACTACACAATGTAATTTCTATTAGCAATGAAAAATATGCTTTCAATCTTCCAGGTGACAGATTTATTGCTCCTTCACTGATTAGTCAACATAAAGTACAGTCCTTTAGCCAGTAGTACACAACTACAAAACAACTCAAAAACCATTTAACAAATAATGCAACAATAAGCTGTCATTAATAAAACCCGGACCATAAAACATAAAATCTACTTACAGGTGGTGCCTTCTGAGGGCTCAAATGGGAGGATTGCTGTGGATGGTCTTTCCCTGTGTAGAGTGGACTACTCCACCATATGGTTCACAATTAACTAGCCTACTTCCTGCTTTAGATCTGAGGCAGGTATGCTATATGCATGACAACAAAAGGCACAATTGCTAAAAATGAACTTAAGACAAAATGGTACACCCCTTGGGATGAACTGTAATCACTTTCTCCCCCTAGCGCCATCATGACATCAAAACGTAATTTACATTTTCATTTGGCAGACGCTTTTATCCAAAGTGACTTACATTTGAGGAACAACATACAAGCATCAACAGAGCATCAACTACAGATCTAATTCTTTGGTTTATGACCAAATGACCTCAAATCTAATGACATTCCCATCAGCCCCCTCAGATGTACTTTGTGTTTACCGCTAATTGACATCAGCGTGCAAATGCGCTACAATGGTGAACATGGTAAACATTATGCCTGACAAACATTAGCATGTTTGCATTATAATTGTGAGTGTGTTAGCATGCTGGAGTTAGCATTTAGCTCAAAGCACCACAAAGTGCAGCCTCACCAGTCTGGCCTCACAGAGCTGCTAGCATGGCTGTAGACACCAAATCCCTTTTTTGTGTGTGTATTTTGTATTTGTTTATTAGTACACTTCTCTTTCCTTTTCCTTCACATGTATTTAAATACTGAACTGAAGCTTGAAGTTACACTTCTAACTAGCTTCCAAATCCAATCAAATACATACTATGCAACTTGCCCTGTACTGACACAGCCACCAAGGCATCATGCACAAAGAACCAGTAGGTATAGCCTACTCCCTCAATCTGGAAAAAAAGGTGCAGCTTTGTATGAGCAACACCGAGGACAAGCAGGATGATCCCTTTTTTGTGCGTGTATTTTGTATTTGTTTATTCCTACACTTCTCTTTCCTTTTCCTTCATATGTATTTAAAAACTGAACTGAAGCTTCAAGTAACACTTCTAGCTTGCAAATCCAATAAAGTTTGGCAAAATATATACATCTCTACTCAACACTGCTTGAAATAACTAAACATTGAAGAAGGATATAGGATTGCGTTATATATTATTATATATATATTTCATATAACCGCTTCCTGTGCTCCTGTTCTGAAGACAACCATGTAAGAACATATGTCACTAATGGAGTGAGCATCCCGAGCAGCGCCAAATAAAGGCAGACAGAATTAATTGCAGCCTGCCATAGTGACCTTTTTTGTTTGATAAATCATAAAGCCTAAAAGTCTGCCGTTAGCCTCGTAGATGGGAAATGCACAGCTTTGAGAAATGATCTCGGATGTCAGGATCTGGAGCTGTATCGACCCGGCCAGTTTGTGCTTGCAGCACACATACACACACACCCACGCATGCAAAATTTGTATTATTCTGCCTCTTTCCACTCAAAATCGGACAGAGACAACCTGCTTTATTGTCTGAGAAGTCCTATTTCATCACTCTGTAAGGAGAAGTATTCCTGTGGTGCTCAATTAAGCTTCAGCAGGAGGAGCCACACTAGTCTCTGGACAGTGAATAATGTAGACAGTCATTAGGTTCTTTCTGGTTCAATTTAAACCACATTTCATTGGCTTTGTGAGACAATGTCAGGACAGAGGCTTCAGAACTGCAAGCTTATTGACTGAAAATGTTATACGGAGAGAAATCAGTGGCTAGACAACACATTAAACTAATCAGCTAATCATACATTTGGAGGAGAGTAATTATTTCCAAAGGTGAAACACAAAGTTAGAGAGTCATGTGTGATTTCCAAGTTATTTCATCATGATAAAGCAGTTTGGCTTTATTATCTATTAAATACTGTACAGTATGAGGTCATGAACTCAGCATGACTATGTAAAGCAGCTCTGTCTAAGTACTTGGATGGTAAATTGTTTTTCTATTACAAATCACCAGATTATTACATTTGCATTGTATTAAATTAAGAAGTTTTCTTTTAGATACAGACAGACAAATACACACACACTAATTCACAATGCAAATAAGCATTAAGTTAGAGCTGAGTTGATCCACATTGTTCCTTGTTGTTTTGGAAATAGGATTAATTTTTTTTATGTTAAAGTAAACATAAGTTTTGTTATTAAAATGCGATCCTAAAGGACAGACCAAAGCGCATTGCCTGCTGGTATGCTCAAACTGAAAGCTTCAGCAACATTAATTCAAATTGCATTTTATTTTCACAGTTTTGACTTTATTCTGATTGTTTATGATAACATTCTAATAAATATGCTCAGCTGCAGACATTTCAGAGAATCTTCTTATTTCAGCTTTACAGTTCTGTCCGTTAGGGCAAGCAACATGAGCCTCAAACGTGTTTCGATGCACTGGATCTGTACTGACGCTGGTACTGACCTTATTAAGTGAATTGTCCAAATGGTCTCCCGTCTGCATTAAATACAGTTTGTTAGTCACTTTCATTACAAAACACAATGAACTTAATGCCAGCTGAAAATCTTGTTTTTGATGATCTCCAGTAGTTTAACTTCTCACTTTACTACTGCAAGGTGTGGTTAAAGGTTCGAAGAGGCAACAGAACAAATTTATTATCAGACTAAGTCATCCCTAGACCAAAAATGATCTGTATACAAGTGTTGCTGTAGTTTTGACGTCTTTAGACCCTTTCCCCTCTCCATGCACCTAGGAAGTAGGTAAAGTTGTGCCAGAAAGCCCTACTCTGTGGTTACAGGAACAACAGAGCACACTTCTGACCAACAAACTTGAAACAAAACACTTGTTGTTTCTGCATGGTGCTTTAATAAACATTTGAGAACAATATCATCAAAACTTGCACAACCCCAAAAAGTAAGCTGATGAAAATAACACCAAGGTTGAAACACAGGAGGGGACAAAAGCCAAGGTGGAATAACAAGTGTCCTCCCACCAGGGGCCTGTACCACGAAGCGAGTTCCCAGGATATCTTTCAGTTATCTGGCTTAACTAACCCTAACAATCGCGGTACCACGAAGCTGGTTATCAACTCGGTAACTCAACCCAGGGTTTCCCAATCCATCCGTGAGTGCGTTCACATAAAAGACGCGGTGTTAGCAGCAGATGACCAATCGTAGATATTAAGTTCACTGGCAGCAGAGTGGCATATTTTACAAACGAGCAAACTGTTAACACTACAGAAATGTGACATAGGCCTAGTCTAAGTAGAATGGCTGCAGCTGACACAAGCAGATAGAGAGAAATTCGCCGACAGTGTGAATGTCTAAATGAACAGGCGTAATCTAAAATAATGCGTTGATTTGATGTGTTCTTATGAGCTACATTACCAGTCTCTGTAATACGCCTAAGAAAGCTACTAACCTAAAATAAATAGCCTACGTTCATATTAAAATTTAGTAGGCCTAATTCAATATCCCTACCAAACTGCTAACATAAGAAAAATGACACCAATTTTTTAACGGCTGCGACAGGACTGGGAGCAAATAAAAAATATTTAAAACATTTCAAAGCAGTAAGTAGGCTTACTGTAAAAACCTGTAGGCAACAATAGCCTAAGGCTTTTAATCAGTCTCTGTAGGATGATATCGCTTTAGCCTACAAGAGCTTCTCCATATCACCGCAGCAAACATAAAGCAGCCTATAAAACAGTCTGTGGGATTTCCTACAGATGGTGATGTCATTTTCCAAGACAGCTGATTGGTCAGTAGGCAGTGCTTTCATAGAGCTGATCTCTTATCTGGAACATAACCTGCTCCGGAGCAGGTTAGCCGTTCAGCATAAGTTACCATGGCGATCTACCCCGTAAGAAGTGAACCACCTTTGTGGTACTGAAAACCCAGGGTTAACCCCGAAGTTACCTGGATAAGCTCAAATCCTGCTTCGTGGTACAGGCCCCAGGACTGCAAAAACAAAAACAAATGCCCAAAAATAAAAAAAATAAAAAGTGAATGCATCAGTGTGTGTATATAAGCGCATAATTGCCATGATCTTATTAATCCATTTTACTTCAACCACACATAGGCCTATTACCATTAGCCTACATCATCTACCAGAGAACAAGACATATAATACCTGCTGTACAGCCAGAAAATTGTATCTAGCAGTGTTTTCTTCTCTTTGAAAGCCTGAAGGTTATACTGGGGTGGGGGAAGATCAGGAGTAATTTCTAATGAGTTCATCATCTTGTATTTGGCAGGGAGGGATTTCAAATAGCCATAAATAGGTCTGCTCCATTATGTCTCTAAAATGACATGAAACCAGGTGACTCGCAGCAGTTATCCAAATAAGTTCATCCTATTTCTTGAATCTGAAAAAAGCAGGAACACTGTCTGAGGTTAGCCAAGATGAAAGCAAAGATGGAGTTGGGTAACCGAGCAGTGGAGGACAGCCGAGCCCAACCAAGGTCACGCTGCCAGACATGATCAGAACATCAGAACAAGTCAGCTTTAATTGGATCACCTTAGCACATGTGCACAAGATGAGGTTCGACCAGTGTACGCTGCGTTACCCTAACCAGACATGACACGCAAGAGCTATCGGTTCACTTGCGAAATAACATTTACCGGGAACAGTATAGCAGCACTTACGTCATTCAACACAGTTTTGAAAAGAAGCTGCAACCAGGGAAACAAAGTCAGCAGCAGCCTTAAGAAGTATGTTGAACAGTGCAGGAGCCATTATCTCCAATTAGAGTGGAGCGGCTGTAGAAAACTGCTGATATAATGTTATTGACCAGAGTGTCTTCTACAAGCTCAAGATCCATCCTGAAAAGTTGTGTTTATATATGAGAGTGCATTAGAACAGATTAGGCTTTGTGGCTTTGCATTTAAATTGTATACTTTTATCTTGAGCTGTAATGGGCCATTATAGCAGCATGCGAAGATCACTAATCAATGATAGTGAATTCTGTATAAAAAGTGAAAAGAATTTTTTTTTTGTCAACCATGGATTTTAACTTTTAGAAAGGCACATATTGGCTGTCATTGACTAATTGTCACATGTTTAATCATTCATACCTTACTGAGATACTGCTGTCAGAAGGGGAAACTGAGTGTTATCCAGCATTAAAGAAGAAATGTTCGAGTGGTGAATATTTAGTCAAACCCCTGTCCCACATGCTGACAAACACAGATAAAAGGCAAAACAACCAAAGCCTGCATCTCTGGCGCAGAGGATGACAGGATTAAGAAATAACACCACCTTCCCATCTGTAGCTCACTGCGCTGCTGCTTGATAGTCATACTGGGCAAAATATATGATCTCTTTTACAGTGTTGACTTATTCATCTTCTCTTCAAAAGGTTAGACTAAGAGACTACTGCCATGCTAGCGACTCTGTGAGGCTGCACTAATGTTAGTGTGCTAAGATGCTCACAATGCTAACATGCTACCATGTTCACAATCTCTGCAGGTATATGGTCATAAAACAAACTATTGGACACATTCAAATTTTGACAAAATTATCTTGCTAGATAATGAATGTGTGATTTCACTCAAAGCCACAAATATCAGCCTCATGGTGGCACTACAGGAAAAGTCAGGGGATAACCAAAGTCATTAATCATCTGGTGACCACAAATGTCTGTACCAAATGTTGTGCCAACCCATCAAGAGACATTACATTTTCTTATTTGGCAGACGCTTTAATCCAAAGCGACTTGATGGCAGATGTTGAGATTTTGTACAGGATAGGTGAAGGTGAAAAGTCAGAGAATCACCAAAGTCATTCGGATTCATTTTCTGGTCGGTGGTCTGGTCAGATTTCATGGCAATCAAACTGTTTAAGACATTTAATAAAAATAATAAGTCAAACTCATGGTGGTACAAGAAGCAAAGTAAGGGGATCATCAAAGTCCATACAATTCATCCTCTGGTGAACATGAATGTCTGTTGTGATGGAAATTTGGCATTTTACTGTTTACTGTTTTACCTTTAACGCTGCATTATTAAAGGCCTATGTTTCACTCTGTGGTGTTTGATAATTTTATTATGTTGCAGCTAGGTGACGGTTCCCATGGGAAAGTAACTCGTTAGAGGGTTTCCTTATCTGACCGTCCTTGATAGGCCTTCATCTCAGGGCAGTTGGTTCCTACTCCCATCCTCCCTAAGACAGCAGGATGACAGAGTCACCTGTTTCTTCATTGGCTCTTTGTCTTACACTCTGCAGAGTGGTTGCACTCTGTACGTTTGTCTGACCCTTTGCAAAGAATAAAACACTTAAAAGACATCTGGATTAAGTTCTTTATTTCAGACTCACTAAAGGAAAATTTCCATTACATTGTACAAAATTTCTCTGCAATCCATCCAATAGAGATATTTCAGTCTGACCAAACAAAGTCATGGGCTGACCACCTTACCAACATTGCCATCCCTTAAATTCATTCTGCTAGCGTGGCCAAAAACATGGAATCAAAGAAGATAAAGATAAGAAGATTAAAAGAAAACACGTTAAAATCTGGCATCATGCAAACTCAAATATCCATTACATGCTTTCTCTTTTTGTTTCATTTACGAATCATCTTTATAACACACTGACAACATTCCCTCTGCCCTTAGTTACAAATTGTAAATTAAGGAACTGGTCTCTACTCCTCTCCCCCTCCCATCCTAACCTATTAAGGATGACTTGCCACATGGGGCCACACTATGAGCCAGCCCTCGGAGCAGCTCCGAGAGCAAGGCCTGCAGTGCCGGGTAGTAAATAACCAGTATAAACGTGTCACATGAGACAACCCATAGACACCAACCAATTTAATGTTAATAGGAAAGCATCGGTTACCAGATTCTAAATAATAGCTTGCAGTCACCATGCCCAAGGATAGGTACCGCAAGGCGAAGGAATTTATGGAGTTAGCAAATTGCTTTTCCATCCCCATTCTCTCCCCATTTGTCCACTTTTCCATCTCTCAGCGCAGGATAGGGATGATGGAGAGGTGCAGGGAGATGATGGGACTGTTGCAGCCTGCTTGACTGAGCACAGCTGTCCTACGGCCACAGAGCTCGGGATGATGATGCTCCAAGGTGTACAACAACTATCCGTCCATCTAGGTCTCAGGAGGGACAGCCACTTGACAGAGCACTGAGATATTTTTATTCCAGTAAGGCCTGAGGTGTTTGGTTGTGAGCAGTGGCACTCTCTGTTGGACAGAGATTGTGGATGCACAGGACACAGCTGGTCTGTGGTCAGTCATGTTACATACAGGGCCCCAGCACACTGTTCTCATCTGTTTATTGCAGGCATGTAGTCTGGCTTGATTACTATTCAAAGAATATTAATCATATTTTCATATTGCAATTCCCTATATAAAATTACATTTTTAAATATTTATGTATTCATTATCATTTTATAAGAACACTTTACAGTGTCTAAGCCAGTTAAATAAATAAGGCTGGCAATATTCGCTTGTTTATTTATGTCAACAAAACTCAAGAAAAGTTTCTCTCTTAATTATTTTCTGACTTCTCTGCCCTGTCTGTGGCACTCAGCCCTAGGCCCATTGGTCTCTACTGAAACATTTAAAAAGCAACTTAACACCCACGGAAAATCTTGTTTTTGCTGACCACACCTACTGTAAAACTTCAAATAATAGCCTGCGCTTTTACTAGCTTCAGTCACTGAGCTCACCTTTAATTCTTTTCACACACAACTCTTGCTGGGGATTACTATCAAATTGTTTATTTAAACCAGTATGAAAGTGAATTTAGGCTATCAAATTACGACTGGCGACCTGTCCAGGGTGTACCCCGCCGTTCGCCCGATGTCAGCTGGGATTGGCTCCAGCCCCCCGCGACCCTGTACGCAGGATAAGCGGTTGACGATGGATGGGTGGGTGGAAATTACGTATCAATTACAAAGCATTCAGTTGATCTAGCTCTGAGAGACAGCACATCTTGAGAGAGAAAGAGAGAATCTCTCTGAGTATCTCTCTACTGAATGTCTGGTTGAATATCTCTGTACTGTCAGAGATATCAAGCAGAGGCAGCTTCTTTCCAAGTACAGACTCAGTGACCACACCCCTTGCAAAAAGAGCAATATTTTGAGAAATTCCATTTATTAATACTAGATTTCAAAGAACTTCAAAATAACAATGAATTAAGAATAATCGTAGGAGAAGGACATACTGCAAACATTCCCGCAAAGTATGGTATGTGTCCCTGTGTTACAAAAGGAGGGACAGCAAGTGAGTGACTCAGTGTCACTCAGTGTTTGCTGCATGGCATGTTAAATCTTGTTTGTAGTTTATGTTCTATCTGTATTTGTTGTGGTTACTTATAATTGCTAACCTGAAAGGTTATGATCGCATTAATTCTTGTTAAATTATATTCACAACTTAAACTTTTTGATTTTGCTGCAAACCTCTTTGGCAACAGTGTTTAACCTAAACATTCATTGCAATAAAGCATTTTGATTTGATGTTAGTGGATAGGCCTAACTAAAAAAATCATAGTACACGTCAAATACATTTTTCCCAAAGATGGTTTCGGTCATTTTTGGTAGTAACGCTGATGTGTTCAAGAGCCCTGCTCGTGACTGACCGGGGCTCCAAACCCGATACCTACTGCACAAATTCTGGCTCCAAATGACCCCGCCAGCACAATATGGCTTCATTTTTGTCCAATGGGAGGAAGTCGAGACGTGCCTTCCATTGTTATAGTCTATGGATCATTAACAGAAGTTTAAACATTGTATGCATAATCTAAGCATCTTTGAACTAGCTCAAGCAGTTTTATAAATCAAAAGAACTTCTATAAAAACCAGGCCTGACGTCTAATTGACCCTTTACCAAGCCATGCCCCCTTGGTTACTGTAAGTCCGAAAAACTGTCGGACCTGTCGGACTTTCTATTGCTGCACTCCCTGGAGAAATACTGTCTAATTTTGAGGAAAAGCAATCTTAGAAATAAGCAGACAGAAAGGTTTGAATTTGAAGTTTGTATTCAGGCTGTCAAACTGACATGAAAAAAATGATAGAAGCTAAAGCCTAATCAATCACAGAGTAAAAGTCAACCATTACCTTACAATTAAGACAAAAGACAAAGATATTAAGGATCAAAACTGTTCCTGTAAAGCTGGGTAGGTCTCTATTCACTTTTACAATCATTAAAAAGCAAAAGCAGTAGGCCTATATAACCTTACATTCAGTAGTAATTTAGGTAGTGTTAGCTAACCAACATTACATCAGAAACAATAAAAGTAGAAAACGACTCCTTTTGCATACGATTCAATGCAGCTCAGCCATGAAAGTGTCAGACTTCAGTTAGAGCCAGTCCTATTCTGTGCTATGATTGGCCAGCTTGCGTATTCAGAGCATGGCTTAGTGAAGGGTCAATTGAGAGCTACCTGTAGCCAGACCCGGCCAGTAAAAGGGACTCAGCGTTTCATTGGAGCTCTGCTTTTAATTGAAATTTTACAGTAGCCTGACACTTTACACCAGGGTGCTCTTCAGCCTGGTGTCCGTGGGTTGCTCTTTAAAAACAGGTCACAAATGTATATTTTCATTTCTGACTGAATAGTTTCCTCAAACAGCTGGGCACTATAGTTATTAGCAAATATTCCTCACAGGAATAAATACTGCATTTGTTGTGGACTATTTTCAGCTTTGGATTTGAAGCTTTAGTTGGTATGTATAGCACCAGGTCAGTGTATGTGGGATCAACTCAACATAAACCCATGTTTGTTGTAATGAAGGCTCATTGGTGTGTTTTTTAATAATGTTGGACAATAACAGTGGAGGTCAGAGGCAGAAGGGAATAAGCCATATCAAGTTTTGGGTACACAGATAACACTGTGGGATAAATTCATTCTTGGGTTTGGTAGTGGGATTTGTTAACGATAGAAAGTATAGAATATCAGCAGACTGCCAACCAACAAAGATGACCTACATAAGAAGTTTTTGGTGTGTCTACCTTCTTTATTGTCACAGACACCACCTCACTCATCCAATCAAACCATGTTCTCTGCACTCTGCGTGCATGGTTTGGTTAAATATTAACATCAAACTAAAGCAAGATGAAATGACACATCAGAGAATCTTTGACTAAAGCTAATTAACGCTTCATGGGATACAAACTCAGTAGATTAAAAAGCATTTTGTAGTTTAGCGGAAGTTGTTTTTCATACTGTGCAAAAATGAGTAGCAACAAATGGCTTCTTCTGAAGGGAGGAAAATGAGCCGTGATATCTCCAGCTATGGGGACTATGTGCAGATTCCTGTGGGAATACAGTACCTTAATAATACTTAATAAGGAAGAAGGGCCAAACAAGAATTATCCGTTAAATACAAACGTGTGTTTGTATTTAAAGGATAAAAGCTCACTGAAATTATTCAGTCTAGCAATACAAGGCAATGTGGAAAACAAATCATTTAGGTCTTCATCTGCCCCAGTGGCGAACAAGGTCACATCAACAAGGTCTGTAATTAAATCACTACCGCAGTTTGACCAGTTTGACTCTGTTTGCTCTCACTGAGGCCACAACCTGTAAACTCATCACTGCTTTACTATGTGTAGCAAGAAAACATCAGACCAGACTTACTATTCAGAGTGCTTAAATGGACTCCAAGCATCTGACCTACAATCACCTTTTCATTGTAAATAAAGAAAAATCTTCTCAGTAAGAATATATAATGTCACTATAGCACTTGCTACGTTGCTAATTCTTAACGCTCCGCTAGAGAGTTACCGAAGACCCGGGGCAGACTTTAACAGAGGATGACATTTTCAGATCATCCTGAATTAAAAAA
Source organism: Micropterus salmoides (assembly GCF_014851395.1). NCBI lineage: Eukaryota > Metazoa > Chordata > Actinopteri > Centrarchiformes > Centrarchidae > Micropterus > Micropterus salmoides. The sequence goes on from NW_024044237.1 coordinate 23,192,936, forward strand.
ATGGGGGGTGGGGGGAGAAAAACATGCCCGAGACAATCTTTAACACAGCTTGCTCCCCACACAACAGTATAAATAATGTGTTCCCAAAATACATGTTTAGGATTCATCAGAGGTGATGAAAACAAACTATGAAAGAAAGCAGCTCCCTGCCTTAGAGTACTGCATATTAAGGATTAACCTTTCACACTCCCAAAACTGGGAAAACACAGTCCAGAAAAATACAATTGCCTTGACACAGTGATACCCAACCAGGGATAGCTTATTTGCGTTTCAGGGGGTACTTTTGCAGTTGCTAGAGGTATTGTAGCTCAACAAATTTGGGCAAGAAGGTCCCGTGTTCGAACCCCGGTTGTCATGGCCTTTCTGCGTGGAGTTTGCATGCTCTGTGTGGGTTTCCTCCGGAGCAACTGGAGGAAACCCACCATCAAAAACATGTTACGTAGTGTCCAGTCAGTGCCGTTCGACCAGACACTACAATGTGGAATTGGTCCCCGGGTACAGTGGCTCCTTTCAGGGATGGGTTAAAAGCAGAGGATGAATCTCGCTACATGTGTATGTGACAAATAATGTACCTTTACTGAGTAGCCTAAATCTGAGCATCACATGTTACAATTGGGATGAAATGAGTGAAAACTAGTTTAGTATAGTTTTAATCTAATTAAGTAAGCTAATAATAAATAAACAACTCCAAATAGACAGGCAAACTGTAGATTAGATCAAATTAATGGATAAACAGCTGAAATAATTAGCATAAAGTGACAAATGCAAAGTTGACTAAACAGTCCTAAACACTGACATTCAATTGTATAAAAAATACTCTAGCAATATACACTTTAATGTTATTAGACATCCAGGGGGAATCAGACAAAAAAGGTTGGGAACCACTGCCTTAAAATTATCTGATACAAGTGACGGTGGGACTGTCATCTTAAGGATATATAATGGACATTAAAATTACATGATGCTGTACGATTTCATCTCTATTCTCTAAAACACAGCTAAAGGGAGAGCATTGAAAATGCATAACATAAAACATGACCAGAAGGCATGTAGATGGAGAGAGACTGCCACAATAGAACATCCTCGTAATCCCTTTTTTCTTTCACGATTAGTTCACTACTGTGTGGAGCCTTAAGAAACACAGTTTCCCACTGCCAAATCTGGTTACAAAGAGCAACACATAATATGCAAGCTGCTATGGTCATCACAGCATATGCTACACATTATTCACTATTATTAAACCCATCGCTGAATTATTCCTCGTTTGTTACATTTTTCAGATGTTTTGCAGCGGTCTTCGAGATCAAAAGACAAGCAATCCTATCATCACATCAAATTGGATTGCCTGAAGAAAATTTAAGTGTGTTCCTATTAGGCTTTTGGGTTCTGAGGGAAATTATCCCTGTGTAGGTACAGGAAGATTACTGTCCATGAAAATGACTTGGAGCTATTTTAAATAAATGCAGATTGATAATGCTGAAAGGTCCTGCAGAATGACAACATAAAAGTCTGTTTTTATGTGTATGTCTCTGTGAGGCAGGATGTCACTTCATAGCCCCTTTTGGAAGGAAACACTATTCAGCTCTTTTTTTAAAAAAACTAACAAACAAACAAACAACCATTTAAAGCTTCTAGAGACCATGAATTTCATCCTGGACTCAACCAGAACTCTAGCAATTACCAGGCTTTATGATCACAGATGAAAGAATGCAAAACCAGCCTAGGCAAGAGAGAGAGAAGATTGCTTTTGATGTTCCAAACAAAGATGATTAAATTTTTATAAAGGGAATTTCTGTTTTTGTATTTGAGTGATTCTCAGATGAACATATCAACATTTAGACACAACAGCACTGGCAAAAAAACACAATGAAGGGATATTGACGGGTTAAAATTGCAATTATTTCCCACAGCGGTAATATTTTGCCAACCTTTCAACAGAGCCCTTAAAGACCCGGTCAATAATTTTTGTACTATACTATAGCAACTTTTATATTATAGGGCTGTATAGTTTGCAAACATGATGCAAACAAACGTTTTATAACATCTGAAAACAAAATTTAGTTGTTGTCCGTCACCTGTGCATCAGACTGTGACTGAGAGCAGGTTCAGGATCTTGTGTTTTAGCTAATGGGGATACCAATTTGTTGACATTTGGATTTAAATAGGCTGCTATTGCTGTCACGTCCACGGAAGCAGGATTACTCCTCCCTCCAAATATTTCCCTAAATCATCCCACGCTGTGGCCCCTCAGCAAACAGTCTTTAGGCTTAAGAGGAACACCGTGTAATTGTTACCATAATTACTCGAGACATGCAGAGTTCAAATCCGGCTCAACACCTCAGTCTGCCATCACACGTCAGTCTCCACCCACCATACAAACTGATAATGCAGAAAATCCCTAAAAAAAATGCTCCTTTTTCCTTCAGGAAGCGAGACTTGTAGGGAAACTTGCAGAGACTGATCTGGCAGGTTTTTTTTTTCTTTTTTCTTTTTTTTCCTCTCCTCTGGGCTCCACAAAACCAGCGCACACTTAATCAGTGTCGGTAAATACACTTCTTTCATCGGCAATTAGTGAATGGAGAAACAGTGATCTGTGCGTCTTCTTCAGTCTGTGAGCTGCACGTTGTTCTGAATAACATAGAGGAAGAATTGTAACGTAAGGATAATATGAAGGTTTTCCCAATTGCTGCCAAAACGTCCAGCTGAGCCTTTTGTTCCGACAGCTCCACCGGCCAGACGCACGCACACACCGGCTGTAGTTATCCTGAAGCTCATCAGGCAAACCCCATCCATCACACGGATGTCGCCCGGTTGAAAAGAAATCCAGCTGCCAAACTGTGACCAGGACTACAGTCTACAGTATCCTAACTGCAGCACAACATCCAATCTCTACCTCAACATGCACAGGAGTGACCCAAAGGCGATTTAAGACACATTGCCACACCATGATTCCTCTGTGCGCCCTGCATGCCAGGTTAACCGGCAACAATTTCCTGCAGAAAACACTTAAAACAGAAGATGCCTTGAACAACATTCTTACCTTTCTCTCCCCGAGGCAGGGATTTGGCTCTGGTAGGACCGACACAGCTCAGTTGGATGTGTTGTCGAAGATGCTTAAATAAGCTACTCCCGTGAATGCAGGCGAGACATGAGATTGAAGAAAGTGAGCGCAGCAGCGCAGATGAAGATTTGAAACGGTTGAGCAGCGCAGCGCTGTGCCGGAGTCTGTGCTCTCTGACGCTGACATCAGCGGACTGCTTTCTTTAAGGTGGCTGCGCTCACTCACATCAGCGCCACAGCTCACGCAGAGGGCTTCATCTGGTGAGTTTAACCATTTCAACAAATACGATCATCATCTCAGAGATCCAGAGTTGGAATAAGACTGAATGCTACCATAAAACTTCTGTGGCGCGTCATGAGAGAGCTGCAGGAGGGAGGCTCTGGAGTCACAGCTGCTGTCAAGGAGAAAATTTGGCTCAAGGTAGAGAGGAAATCTTCTGTGCAATTCTTCATCATCTAGGACAGTGGACTGAAAACTTCAATAACGTCTACAACACTTAAGAATAAAGCTGTGGTTCTTCCTGTTCTTTAAGACATCCCAAAATAACAAGCATTAATATTTAACACGTTGCTAGGTAGAGGGCCATCTGAGATGATTTGTATTTTTAAAAAAGGGAATTATAATGAAGAATATTAACTCTAATCTTACTCTCAATTACAGACCAGCTGAAACTTCGATAATTGACTTAATTGGTTAAAATAAATAAGCAGAAGTGCTAAATATTTGCTGGGTTCATTGTTTCAGTTGAGTAGATTTTCCAAATAATTTTAAATATCTCTGGGTTTTCAATTCTTGCTTGGACAAAACATTTGAAGATGTAACCCTGGGCCCTCAGAACATGTGGTGTTTTGTTTTGCATGACCTTAATGAATCAATTACTTGAAAACAAATTGTGGCTTGACAAGTTGCTAATGAAAATAATCATTAGTTGCAAACATAAGATAGTGACATCACACTATTGTTCACTTCAACAAGCACAGGAAAATTTGTAAACATTGTGCCTCAACATGGTTTTGTCACAGATGAAGCTTATCACTGTACCTGGCACACAATGATTTCACCCAGCGTTTTCAGGAGTAGCCAGGAGCCTAATAACCATCCAGATGGGTCCCTCAATTAAAAGTAAAAGGCTGTTTCCCAGCTGGCAGAGCAACTGACTGCAATGCATAAGAATACTTATCCATATAGCAGATTCTCAAGCAGCTGATGTCTAAGAGACAAAATTCAAGTTTACATTCGGGCACAAGACCAATGCATCTGCTTTGTAAACTGTAATGTACTGCAAGTATCATGTTAAGACAACAGACTGATTTTATTGGCTTCTAAAGTAAAAGTCTTACGCTGATTTATTTTCAACAATGTGCAAGGGTCAGGTTTTGCAGATGGTAAGCTGTACAAGAATATACCAAAAAAGAACAAACAGTAAGCTAAAGAAAAATGCATTTTCAATGTAGTAGCTGGATCAAGGTTGGTGTGTTATGTTATGGAGTGAGTTTACTGCAACAAAAGAAATACTGAAAAAAAGAATAATTAAACTTTTGTTACTCTTGTCAACATTTATGTGGATATAATCTCACCATCCTGACAGATGGATGTGCGTTACAATGCTCCCCTTCCAGGTGTTTTTCCCCCCCGCAATAAACACACCATCTTCCCTATTAAACCTACTACTGACACTGATTCTGGTAAATGGCTGCCAGGGCATTATGATCTATTATCATTAAATGGACAATACTATAAGTAAAAATACACAATAAACACACATACATGTATGTACATTAAAAAGATTTGCATCTCTTGCAAGTAGTTTCCTTGGAAGAGACGAGGAGATGAAATATGTACAAGTCTTTTAAAAAACTGGTAAGACGCAAGTGGTTGTTTTTCCTCCCCACTGAGTTGAGCATCTACTGTTGCTGCGTGGACAGGCTGTTGTCCTGCCCGTCGCCTGCTGGCAGCTGCCAGTTGATGTTGCTCTGAACAAACAGTTTAAGGCCGTCATAACCCTGAGTGAACAAATATTCCAGGTACCAGCTCCATGGCTTTGAATGCTGAAACACACAGACACACAGTCACATCAAACACTTCTGAAGATTTCTGTGATCAAAGCAATCCCTCTTAATCTCAGAAATATGACTGATGCACATCAAAATACATTTGAAGTGTATTGCAAAATGCAGAAATGAAAAGGAGACCCCTCATACCTTTATGGAACTGAGGTCCATCTCCTTTCTCCTTGGCCAACACTGATTAAGAGAGAACATTAATATTCATTGTCAGCCCGCCTTGCTAAATCTCACAAGATCACGGCTAGATGTTGCAGTTAGACCGAACCAAAAAAAGGCATGTGTATTATTAAACATGATGAAAACCATGTCTCATGCAGCACTCATTAATAATAAAATGTCTTCTGTATTAATGTATCTTCTATGAAAGATACATTAATACCACATTTGTCTTCTTGTCTCGCCTGCAAGACTATTAACCAAACTCTACAGACTGGCCGCACAGTGATCCATCACTGGTCTCTTACAGCAAGAAAAAAAAAGCAAGAGCTTTGGCGGAGGTTTTGTTTAAAAGGTATATAGAACAAACATTTTGTGGTGCAAGACACAAATAAAGACATCCTAAACGGTCCACACTCACCTTCTGGTGAAAGTCGACAGCGTAGCTCATGAAGGCAGGGTGGTGGATGAGGTCAAAGCTGGTCCAGTATTGTGGTACATTGCTCTTGAGCAGTAGCTCTTCTCCCAGCTGTATACCCTGAATGCCTGGCTGAAACATTTTTGAGTTCCACAGGCAGTTGACCATGACAACAACGTAGCTGTTGAACTCGCGGAACGTCTGACGGCTGATGTGAAAGGCCTGCTGAAAAGCAGAATCCAAATGGAAATGGGACCAAAGGGGAACAAAAACACAAAAGTGGAGAAAGATGGAATTCATCTGAACCACTCTCCATATCTGCAGAGTTTCACATCTGATGTTTGTTGGGCAGATTCATTTGCATGCTATTAACCAAGTCCATTTTTCTTAATAAAAAGTGCCACTGACATTTCCAGGGGAACATACTGGCTGCCTGATGTGTACTTGTAAATTCATAACTTGCAGTGGCAGATGTATTAAAATCAACAACTTTTTAAGTCCTTTTCTGAGAGGGTAGAAATGGAGCTATAGGTAGATGCTTGTGAATTCCTAAAGGGCTCGACTAATACATGTAAAATCTATAAAAACTAACACAGTAATTCAAAACAAACAGGAAGTCACTTTCGGAAGAGAGCAACGCCTAAAAGAATTATTTTTTTCCACATTATATGTCAAGTACAATAGACCATAATGTGTATCCCTGCAATTTAAATCAAAGATTATTTGATTTTCTAAACAAGAAAGCAAGAAAGAGATTATTCTTTTTTACCTCCGTGAGTCTTTCTTGACTCTTGGCTGATGTCAAGTTCACCTTGTACCTGAACAAAAAAGAGAACAGTGAAAGACCAGTGACCTCAGTGACCATGAATTATTGCAAAATTGCTTGTTCTCTATGGTCTGTCAAAAAATGTAATGCAGTTAAGTTCCAATTTCCTTCTCCAATGGCATTTTTACGCTCTGCGTTGGTAAAAATTATTTCAGAACCCTGGGGTGTAGTCAATTAGCTGACACTGTAAGGATTTGTGTTATTAAAGCCTGGAGTTATAAATGACGCTTGAATTCTACATAAAAAGGAGAAGAAGGCTTAAGTGTATTGCCTCTTAGCCTTTCATTTTCATAAATCATGCATTAACCGTTAAGTAAAACGAAGCCATTTGATTCCAGTTCTGTTCTGTCATCAAATATGCATACACATACGACATACTACATTAAGGGTATTGCTAGTGTAAGCACCGTGATACGCTCATGGAAGGTTGCGGCATGGAGATAAAGTGTTCTCACCTGTACATGATGTAGGCCAGTCTGTCCACGCTAACAGGGTCTGTGGCAAGCAGGGCGGGGTAAAAAACTCCAGGAGGAGGCATCACCACAAGGGGGAGCCCATACTTCAGGAACGTGTCACATACCTGCGGGGAGGAGAAAATATGTACTTAACACCCACAGAGTGAAGAGCAGATAATCCAACATACAGTATATCTCATTGCTTTCACTATGACTCTGCTTTGTTAGAAGCTGGAACAGATCTGTAAAGCTGTTCTTGGCATCTGATCGATGTTTCAATGCAATTTTGTTGTTCCAAACAACGCTGGGAACTACCATTTTATGCTTAAGACTTATTTCTGTCTTGCATGTTTTGTAAGCTTTATTTTTTTTATATTCTATGTGCTACTATTGCTGCTGACTTGACCAGGAAACCCCCTGAAAGAAGTTTTTCTTAATCTCTGTCATGCTTAAAGATCCCCTCCAGACAAGTTTTAAGAGATAAAAATAACCCACTTTGGTATATGGTAAATGGACTATTCTTATTTTTGTAGTCTTCCGACCACTCTGAGCACTTTACACATGTCACTTTCACCCCCTTCACACATTTATACATGCAAGGTGCCAACTGCTCATCAAAAAAATAATAATAATAATCACCCACACACCCCTTTGGGAGGAGTTTGGGGTTCAGTATCTTGCCCAAGGACACTGGAGGAAGTTTGGGATTGAACAGCTATTCTTCTGATTAATGGGCAACCCGCTCTACTGACCCACTCTACCTCTAAGCAACAGCCGGCCCAATAATTTGAATAATAATTTGTGTTTCTAATGTGTTTTTACTAAGTTGAAACATTTTAAAAACATCTCTACTCTTCTCCCTCTGAAAAATTCAGAATCTGTGAATATCGAAATAATTTCTCATTTCAAATGTGGCTTCAAAGCTAGTTTCGAGGTCAAAAATTCATGCTTTCAAGCCCTGATACTCTAATGTGAGCACAGAGAAACTTTCCCCCCTTTCAACAGATGAAAACAGCCCTCTAGTGTCAAACTCTGCACATGCATCATTCTCATCAGTGAAGATTAAACTTAAATAAGCAAAACACATTTTAAAATCAAAGTTATGTCATTCTGAAGCAACAGTAAAGTCCAGCCATAGGTTGTATCTTGCTTGCCAAAGCCACAAAGCAGATTCTATTAGCATCAGCTTATTTACCGTCTCATAGAAGTCCATGATGAAGCTGAGGAGGAGAGAGTGGCAGCCTTCAAGCTGAAGGCCCACAGAGGCCAGCCGACCAACAAAGTGAACCAGCTCCATCACTGAATCCTTGAACCCTGACAGAGTCATGTTTCTGGGACAGAGGGCAGAGCAGAGAGTCAGCCACACACTTTAACCAGAATACCCAGGAATGATGAAAGTGAAAGCTGCACTCTGTGGGTGACTCAGGTCTCTGATACGATAGAAGAAAGCTCCCATATCAGGCACATGGCAGTTCATTAGAATACAAAAGGACAAACACTAAATCAAGAGTGATGTTGTGAAAGTGTACACAAATACACAATCAATGATGTCTACATCTAAACTCTGAGTTGTACTCTGGCTAAATACCAGAGGTGAGTTTAGAAATGGCAGTGCGTAAAAAACTCTCTACTCTCTCTATTTATTGGATCATTTATTGTGGGATTACTCATGTGGGGACTCGATACTGATGAAGCCCAGATATTTAAACATAATCGACACAAAGTCCACCCCTTAATTTGGAAGCTGGAAAATTGTTCTACTGGATATTAGGACCATTTCTGTCTCCAAACAGATTTCAATGAAAGGATTCGATGGACAAATGGGCTCAAAACCAAAAAGGAAAACATGTCAATACACACTTCTGCCACGGTTGTTTTTGTTGCTAGTGGATAATAGACGGCTAAGTGAAAGCTAAAACGTTATTGTATAGAGCAGTGTGGGGTTTCAGTCAAGATTTTATCTGATCAATCATCCAAAATGTTGCAACAAGGTGCATGACTCAAAACAAAATTAGATAATAACCATTATAGCTAACCATTAAGCCTCATGTTTGGAACAAAAATGGGTAAATTAACGCAGACAGTTATTTTATTACACTAACCCGCAGTAAATAAAACTAAGAGGCAACACCTCAATACTTTTATTACATCTGTAAGAAGTGATTAGGTTTGAGAGGGCATTTCTTGGCTACCAAGTAAAGCAAAGTAAATTTCCAAAGTGTTTCAGGTTTATTGCTTGTTTATGCTCAGGCATAAACAAATAACAGGAAGAAGATTTGAGACTCACATGGAGGTGTGGCTGTTGAGGCTGATGTCCAGGTCGTCCTCCAGAGCATACACCGAGTGCCAGGTCAGCCACTTCAACAGCATATTGTTTAGACAATCCATCAGTCCACACTGCAGAGACACACATACACACGCACAAACGTAATGTAAACACTTAGCTAATACAGGACCCATAATGAGAGAGAGCTTCAGAAAGACATGACACTTGAGCATATTTTCTTATAGCTGAATTTGTAAATAGCACAGTAGAAAGACAGGAAAGCCTACCTTGAAAAACAGTGAGGATGTGAAGAAGAGCTGCGTGAGGGGCTCAAACAGAAGACGTCCGATTTCTGAAGATGGGGAGACAAAAAGGCTACAGTTGTACCAGCTATATAAACTGCAATCCCTAGGATATGGCACAATTTGGCAGGTGTCGCTGACATCAGAACATTGCTGGAATTTTATTCAGGTAGAGAGCAAGGCTGGGGAGGAAATCAGTTGTGTGTGTATGTATGATAGATGCAAAGAATAAACACTAAATATGGAGCTAGACACAGCCCATGGAAGTGGTGCAGGATGAAAGCACAACTCACGTGAACTTGGGATGACAGGAATGTTGCTCAGCAGGCCGAGGATCTGTGGGCGGAGGAGGGAACCGTCCCAAACTGTGAGGAATTTGTAGAGAAAAGCTTCTGAACTGGAAAAGCCCTCCTTGTTGGAGAAATGCGACAAATTAAAAACATTGTGGATTCATCATTTGACTGTTAATTAAACCCAAACCCTGAGCATGTGGGTGCAGGTTAATGAATACATACAGGAAAACAGGAAAATAGTGAATGACAGGTGGGAGGTAGCTATCAGGGCCTGAAATGTGAGGCTCACCTGGAGAAAGTGCTGCGTAGACAGCAACATGTTCAAAAACCGCATAGCTTCTTCTGAATTCTGGGAGGCTCCTCCACCGTTGCAGAACAAAAATTCTTAACAAAAATAGCAAATCGGGTATTTAGTGAGTGAAAAAGACAAGGGAATAAAAAGAAAACAGACTGGCTGTATCTTCACACAGTGAGGCCGCCCCGCAGGCTCTTTTAAACCCTTCTCTGAAAAGATCCCTTTGATGTGCCAACTAGGTAATGTGTTAGGGTTCAGCTACAGGTCAGCTTTACTTTGGATGAATGTTCCTGATTCAAGATGTCACCACAGTTTGGTCATTGCTTCTCCCCTCCCTTACCTTCGTGGAGAGCGTAGCCTAGCCAGAAGTTGAGGCGGAGGAGGGCAGACTCATCCTGTACACAGTCCAGGTACTGCAGTGCCAGACTGGAGCCCAGCAGTGAGCCCATCTGAGCGGGCAGCTGGTGGAGTTAAAAATGAAGAAATGGGAAACACATGCAAGAAAGTGTGACACAGAGGCTAAAATAATCAAGCATCCAAAAATACAAAACAAGTACAGAAAAAAAATAAATAAATACATCATACTGCCAAGGAACCGTACCTAGAGTCAAACATTGCAACAACAAAAAAAAAAAAAAACACACATAAAGCTGCTGTGCATGATCAGTTCTCTCAAGTCAGTTTCAAATCAATCAGCTTACCTGCTACAGAATAAGAAAAAACTGTACTTGTTTTATTGAGTGGGCCAGCAATCCACTTCTGGGCTAATACTTCAATACCCAGTAATCCCCATAATTCTAGCACTGGGACGTTTCTTCCATCATGCTGGATAATTTATACAGTCCCTTATTGTGTCTGAACAGCTGCCTCCCAATATGGGGACTTTGTCAGTATAATAAATAAATTAGAATGAGGAGAAGACAGACTGTGAATGGACACAGCTCAGTTCTTCAATAATTATGGAGCAACTGTATCATTAAACTGAGAAAGCGCCATTCAGCTTCTGACAACAGGACTGCAGGCAATGACAGAAATAATCAATAATCCTTTGTCAGTGCCTTTGCTGAGTGTGACTATACTCGCCTGTCTTTCCTCATACAGCGCAAACTAGAGCTTTCTTGGCAATAAACACAGCTGGTGATATCGCCGTCCAAAACCCTTATTGCTCACGTTGGCTTTGCAGGCAGTGAAAAGGGTGAATTTATGTAGCATGACGCATAAAAGTCTGCGAGCCATTTAAAATGACTTATATTAGTTTATCAGGACACTGAATCTGCAGGGCAAATAGACATTTATGGAGAGGCCCTCTTTAAATGACCAACTGCTGTGAAACTTTGTCTAAGTCATTACTCAGATACACCTCATCTCAGGTCCTCTGCTTCCATTACTCATAAAGAATAGATAAACCACTGATGATATCTGTAAAAAGAACAATGGCCAATATAAAAAACAAATGATAAGCACTGTGCTCATGAAGCTTGGTTTATGCTCTAATCTAATAAACAAATTACAGCCCAGGCCACCTCTGCTGTGGTTCCTCTAGGACAGAGTTGTTAGGCCTAGTGCAGGAATAAAATTATGAAAGTGACACAGCGCCTCCCTGTGGCTGTGAGAATATATCACAATTTAAACGGACTGTGGTTGCACATCTCAATGGCATGGGAAAAACTGGCACATTTTATTCTGCTACTTAAATGATTAATGATCTTCACTTTAATGCTTAAATGATAGTCCACCTGCTCCCAGTCCAGGTGTGTTGGGGCTCTGGGACATCTAAACTGTGGAAGCTGAGGTAGGTGGGAGCAGAAAGAGGGAAAGACAGAGAAGAAGAGAGACAGTAAAGGGACAGGGGTGGCCCCTGTGTCAGCACACCACAGATGCAGAACTCAGAGATTTGTCCTAGGAGAAATTACCTCTATATGGTGCATATTTTCCAGCAGCTGAGTAAAGGAGTGGATCTGCACCAGGGGAACCACCTTTCTGCTGGAGGACTGCTCAGTCTGAGCCTGTTTATTGACTACAGAGCTCAATGCCGGTAATTCCAGGTGGCAGTGTTTCTAAGAGAGCAAGCACAGTAACACAAGAACATAATTAAAGGCAAGCCTAGGCGAGCAATCTTTTTTTATTTCCTGAAATTAATAAATGCTAAAATCACAATGAACAGATAAATTACAAATATATACTTCATAGATCTGGTCATTATCTTCGGACCATGTCAATCCCTGCAATCATACTTCAACATTTGGCACAATAAGAGAGCGGAGAGTGATAAAGTTTTAACCATGGAGAAAACCTACAGAGCCTTCAGGTGAATGCTGGATTGGTGGAGGTAGAGCTGATGAAATGCTGAAATGATTGGCAAGCAGCAGCAGTAACTGCAGCGTAGCAGGAGTGATTGCAAACACAGTAAGCAGTGCTTCTGACAACTTAAATGAACTTCCATACCCTTTTCCTAGAGGTGGCCTTATCTTTAATTGTGAATGCCAGACCGATGCTGGAGGCAACCTGGGAACTGTTCCTCTTCTGGACAGCAATCAACGCTGATTTCCAGGGGGAGTTGTGGTTCCTAAACCCACTCTGTGAGAAAACAGAAAAACATACAATTCCTTTTTAGCTCTACAGATGGTAATCATATTGTATTATAAACAGCAGAATTAACATTAACTGCACAGTCCATGTACAAACCCTCATTCGTGATGGAATGGAGAGCGTCACCAGTTCAGGGCAAAACACTTTGTAAAGTGATAGTAGGTGCAAGAGGAACGCCTGTCTTCCCTGTGGAAACAAGAGCGAATATCAACGTGACACATTCTGAAATCTGTAAATCTCGTTTTTTGATTTATGTTGCCTAATAATGCAGAATACAACTATAACCAATATGGAAAGAGGTAACTGTTTATGTGAATAAAGCACAGTGTAGAAAAAACCTGCAATTAATCCCTGAATATATTGTCATACAGAGTAAGGAAATACTATTATAATAAAGCTTTGATAAATGGCTCTACAGGGCATCAAATCAGCAGGATGTTTACCAGTTTAGACTGTAGCTCCAGTAACTTCCTGACTCTGAAGACTCGCACTACAAAGAGAGGGGGGGGGGGGATGAAGCAGTCAATAATGCTTATAGAAGTGATGTGGACACTAAAAAAGAGGAGAGTAAACTAGAAAAAAAGTCATGTTTCAGATGACATTGCAGGTGTGAAAATGTCTGACTTACCACTTTCCTTTCTGGTCAAAAGGTACAACAGATGGCAGATGAAAGGACACTGAATGAAATGTAAAAACAAAGTAATGACTTCACATGTCTGCAATTTTGTCATTTCATTGAATAAAATCCGGAATATACCTCTTAATTTTCAGTTTCAGATATGATTTTTCTAATATGACAATTTCTGGTTTTAACAGCAGAGCTATACAGATAAAACCTGCTTCTTGAAGCAAAGCCCCCGTGATGACGCATTTTGGACCGTAACAGGTTAACTTCAGCCAAACAGGACAACACATGCCTCTTTTGTTATGTATGAATTCTAGGCCTAAACCAGATAAACGTGTTATCTGTGTCTTGAATAAGGCACAACATCTGGCATACAAACACATGTCATTTGAATGACAAATAATCTTAGTAAACCCTGCATGTGTTACTCAAAGACCTGTGTAAATGAATAGTTTACACATTTGATTTCATGCCATTAGATCTGGCTTAACATGCTCTGGAAAACAATGTGAAGATGCATCAGTACAAATACCAGATTTTCTTCTGTGACGAAGCTGAAGATGAAGCCATAGACAGCTCGAAGTTGGTCCTTTGCATCAATCATGTCAAATATGGTCAACACCCACTTTATGAAAAGCACCTGAATATTGTGCACAAAAGTAAACACAAAAACTGATTAATTATAGTACACATACATAATCAAAAGCAGGTAGACTAACAGTCACCCATTTTTAAAATGTTTTTAATGGCCAAATTATTAGATTAATGAAAAGACAACAGAGAGCAAAAGTAGTCCTAAATCATTTCCCTTTGTTTAAAAATGGTTGATGATGTAAACCTAATTAGTATTTATCCATTCATCCATTGTCAACCGCTTATCCTGTGAACAGGGTCACGGGGGCGTAATTAGTAATTAGAATAATGTAATAATACTCTCTCTTCCAACCAACAGACACAAATAACCAATTCACAATGCTGGGATTACTAGAACAGGACGAGAAGATAATTGTACACTATTTTGATGAAATGTTCAATGTGGAAATATATGGGGGGGGGGGGGCGGTCTCGATGTCCTCCCCCAAAACATTTTGAGCATTAAACACTTCATTTGTGGCATTCTGGTAACATTTTCTGCCACCACCTATAATCAGTGCTTGAAGTGGAAAATATAGGTGCTGGTACTTAGGGTTGGGCAAAATGGCCAAAAATGTTATCACGATAAAACATTCCATATCATTCGATATTGATTATTCTCTTGATAAAATGTCAAATCATTATTTCTTTCAAGTTTAGAAAGATTTTTGCTCCTGAGTGAAAGTTGAAGAAACCAGATTTTTAATTGAGGTTTTAAACTATTTTGATGGTCAGAACAAACACTTGATGTCAAACAGTGGATCAGGAAGAAGAGGTAGAACATTCAAAACAATTATGATTAAGTAAGTTTAAATTATTAAGTCTTTTTATATATATATATAATTTTTTTTATTTTTCTCCATATCTTAATAGAAAAATGAAGTGCTGATTTATTCATGACTAAAATGAATTAAATCAAACACTTACTAAACATTTATATTGTTACTGAGGAAAATTTAATCACAATAATTATAATTATTGTTTTATTGCCCACCCCTACTGGTACTCCCCATTTACATGGGAGAGTATGTATGGGCTAGTACTAGGGCTAAATTATAACTTCAGATAATAGTATACTATAAAGCTTACCACCAGTGTAAAATTAATTCTAGTTGGACAGCAATTTAATTTCTGTGGGTTTTCATTTATTAAATCGTTGTGTAAGAAATATTATCTACATGGTGCTTAGTCTGTAATTAGTTAATGTTAAGTACTAACTCCTCAATAATCATTCATGCAGAACAACAAGTTCAAAATAGGGTTGGGCCATAGACGTTGCCATCGTCCATCGGCGATAGCGGACATACATCACATTGAGCCGGTGTTCTGTTGATTTATGCTACCTATTAGGGGTTCTGCACATGCCCATGACCCACAACAGTGGATCTGTGAAACCTTGCTGTTGGGCATGCCATCGAGATAGTGGCTGATCATCAGCAATATCAAAAAACACAACTCATTATTAGTCTATCAAAATAGACTACCCCTGAAATGATGTTCTAATAATAAAAAAACAGAAGATGTCATAATACTGTGAGAGTTATAACTTTATGGCAGTGGAAAAGGGAACACATAAGGTAGCATTTTCCGATAGGGCAGAACGATTGGATAGACTCTGCTATCGATTTGTGCTACGGTAGCATTTTTCGACAAGGCGTAATATATCGTCAGAACACTGAGAACTCGTCTTTTTTAGGCGTCGCACGAACCGTGCGAGGTCTCTATTGAATCTGTAAAGATTTTTTTTTCCCCCTTTTTTCTGCAAAGCTCAATTTTGGGGGCCTAAACATACTGGAAAACTCAAAACTTTGCACACATGTCAGAAGTGGTGAAAAATTTCGCATTTTATGGGTTTCGCGCATGGGCGTGGCAAAATGACTCGCTAGCGCCACCTAGAAAATTGGAAAAAATTTGCCCCTCGTCCACGTTCAACCTACATGCACGAAATGTTCAGGGGACATGTATCATATCAAGACGTACAAAATACCCTCAAGAACCCATACCCTAAACGCAACAGGAAGTCGGCCATTTTGAATTTTACGGCCATTTATGGATGATTTACACATTCCATACTTTAACGAACTCCTCCTAGGGATTGCCTTCTAAAGGCATTGAAGATGAAAAGTTGTGCTATCTGTGAGTTTTCGTCAATGGGCGTGTCCGTGGCGTGGCGTCAAAGATCAACTCTTCGCCATGACACAGGAAGTTGTTGTAACTTCAGTGTACATGCTCACAATCTGAACAAAACTTTAGTTGCTTATTAATGACGTAGCCTATCAAACAAATGAAACCAACATCTGCACTGTGTGTACACTGTTGTTTTACCTGGTCCATGCGTAAAATATCCACCGCGACTTGTAATCTAAGTTAATAGTCTACCAATTTTTTCTACCGAGTGAAGTCTGTGCGAGAGCACACGCACATGAGACGACTGCACTGTGCGTGCACGCACCCAGTGACATCGTCCATCCCGATGTTTCATTGTAGACATCGTCCGATGGAAATTTTGTAGACGCATAATAAGATCGCATGTCTCCGCAAGTTATGGGAATAACCGATGTTACTCCGAGTTTTGCATACCTGCCAAGAATTGCATGCACCTCCAAATAATGCTTTAAAAAGCTATGGCAGTGGATCGCCTAAAAAAGACGAGTTCTCAGTGTTCTGACGATATATGACGCCTTGTCGAAAAATGGTACCGTAGCACAAATCGATAGCAGAGTCTATCCAATCGTTCTGCCCTATCGGAAAATGCTACCTTATGTGTTCCCTTTTCCACTGCCATAGCTTTTTAAAGCATATGCTTTGCGGGGTTCATCAGTGGTGATAAATGATTCTAAGTATATATTTTATGAATGTTTAGAGTCATTAATATTTTGTTACACTTATTAGAAGTCGCATTCATTGAGATTCAGCAAAAATATGCGTTGATTACCCCGTCTGATCAGTGTGCAGAGCAAACTTTCGTGTATACACCATAGACTGTACATAAGAAGTGGACTTAGACATCACCCGTTGGTTTGTGGACTGCTTTGTTGAAGCCTCAAGTTTAACCGATAGGCCGCCGCCATGTTGAGTTTTTGCAACCAGGAAGTGCCCAGAAGTGACCATATTTGGACGAGACGGTGGAGCTAACAGCCATGTGCGGAGCTAGCTAGCTTGATTAGCTAGGTGCATCTATAATTCATGTTAACTTTCATTTTAACAGGGCTGATAACTCTGTCTAGCGAAAAAACAGTCTTAAAACTAAATGTACTCACCAGAGAAAGTGATCAGCCAACTCCTAATATGCTTTTTCAATGGCGCTGGTTAAATTTACATAGTGCCGAGGGTACGAGTCACCTCTAGCCTGATTGACAGGTCGCCATGGTAACGACTTGTCAATAATAGATAATCCCGCCCTGAAACATACTCTGCTTTATGGTCTATTTTAAAATAAATGGTACCATAATTTACTAAATGAACATAATTTTGTATTGAAGAAGACATTAAACTAGTGATTGAGACCATAAACTCATCAGAAAGTGTTTACTGGGGTAATTATTCAGGTAAGAAATAGGGTCATTTTGCCATTATTTCTAATGGAGCCGGGCTTCTTTTTGCAGACAGAAGAGTCACCACCTGCTAGCCGTTCAATAGAATGCAGCTTTAAGGGTCTTCCACGTTCGCATCAGATCTCTGACCGGAAGCTTCCCTCTTGGTAAACACCGACAGAGACACCGAGCCACCAATTGAGGAAGACCGGCGCTTCACACACACACAAATAACATGCGACATTTATATATAGTCAAATACAAAAACGCCTTGCGCCAGAGAACTTTAAGCCCTGCATTCAACAGAAAACAATCAAATCAAGATTTGCTGCCCAACAACATTAAGTAAACAACGAATTACGCACTGAGATCAAAGTTTAAAATAAATAACATTATTTGCACTTACTTGTGTGCTTAAAGGTATTTTGCCAACACCCAGCCATACCACCGCTCGAACAACGGCCTCCTGTGGCACCACAGTGGCAGGAATCAGACACTTCAGCACGCGAGCACACAGAGTAGTCCCTACACAGAGAAATCAAAATCAGTTAAAAGGAAGCAAATGTTAAAACTGACTGTAAAAAAAATTCTAACTGTCCATGAAATTAACACACTCTTTACTTTGCACAGGTGTTCCTACACATTTGGGAAGAATTCATTTTTGTGCAATTGCGTGAATAATATGTTCTCACTAAAACACAAACAACTACAAGATATTGGTAATACATTTCATACACAGTGGCTCAGTGGTTAACACCTCATAGGCTTGGGTGGTATTACGGTATACCAGGGTTAGGGATGGGGAATGAAACATTCATAATTATCCCGTCATGTGAAGCCTCGTCCGTTTCTGATGACGGCGACAGCTGGATCAGCTGTCAATCGGCTCTAACAGCTGTAGAAACTTGTTATGGAGTTTGTGTCTACAGACATGTGCACTGTGTTGGTACCAATAAAGTCTCACAGAGCAGCATGATTCTCTCTGTAGCTGTTACCTGTTTAACAAACACCTGCACATTAATATTTATAGGTTGCTGTATGTCTTGCACAGAGGCACAGGATCATTTCTACTGGCAAAATGCTTAGCCTGTTGATGGGATAAAAAAAAGGAAGAAAAATATTTCTAATAAATGAAGAAAGTTGTGTGGGGCTTTTGTTGTTCAGACCTACAATGAACACAGATTTTAACAAGACACTGAATCATCACAAAAACAAATCAAAGACTTTGCAGTGATACACTTGATTTTAATGTCATCTGTCATGATGATGCAGTGTCCAATCAATATAACGGCTACCCAAGAAGGGGCCGTGTCGGTAAGTAAATGACTTCCACGAAGGATGCACTGGTGTATCCTTGTTCATAGCTTCTCAGAGATCACTCCTCGGAGGGCAAATAAGAGCTTTGGGACAGTCTGCGAGATGGCTGAGTGGAACAACGTCCGGTTCAAGCGAGGAAACGACAAATAAGAGATAATAATAAGACTTGAGAATAATAAGAGACTTGAGAAGCACCCATAGCGCCTCTCTTCAGGTAGGACTCTCATACTGCAAAACTTGTCTTTGTAAAGAGAGAAAATGACAGGATAAAGTCGCTACCTGTCAGCTCGCACAGGTCCATTTCAGTTACCATAAAGGCTTGAATACTTCTGCACTCCAAATTTGCGGCTAGCTTAATCGCCTTCTCAGAAATGAGTGACAGAAACACTTAAAGCCATTTGTTGCCTTTTCTAAGAAGTAGGTCTGCAGGATTTGGAGAAAAAGTCATATTGCGATTATTGTGGACAATATTGCGATGTGCGATTTGATTATAATGGAACAAATGGTACTACAAGTCTACTTGCTTAATTATCAAGGAATGTGTGAAATACTGAAATTTTGAAATGTGTATTTCTCAGCATGAACAAAGTTAAACAATAAACAATATTTATAACAATAACAAGTAAAACAGATGTAAAACAGAACAAGGGGAGTGTGTTGCTCTATGGGAGAGGCAGCTAGAAGCAGCAAATATTGGCACACTGGCACTGGTTCAGTGTACATCTGTCTAATGCCGAGTCTCTATCCACAACCTGGAGGAGGAACTGTACATGAGTGTATTAAATAACGAGTATAATGTTTAGTTAATAGTTTTCTGTTAGGATAACAATAATATATTAAATACTACATTAATTAGAATTTCATATAATAGTATACTTTTTTACCACTTGTTGAGTATTAAAAGCAGTTATAGCCGTTTCATCTTTTGTTTGTTTTTATTCATTAAATCCTTGTGCAAGCAAAAGGCTCTACATTGGTCTCTAATTTGTTAATGCTAAGTACTAACTTGTCAATTATCATATTGTTCAACATTTAATGATTTGCCATAGCACGTCAAAAAAAATGTTTTAATGTCCCGCCCCATCCTGGCTGCAATTGGTCAGTTGACAAGCTCACTGACAAGCCTGTAGGCCCTGTGGAAAGTTGAACATGTTGAAACAACAAAAGGCACCGACACAGCTAACGTTAAATAGCCAGTGAGCCAAACCCTCATTATCTTCTCCCAGTTTTCATCTGTTTTATTAAATCGAACACTTTTTGCGGTTATGTAATCGCACATGACGACATCGGGATTGCGATTAGATTAATTGTGCAGCCCTACTAAGAAGTCAGCCACGGATGGAGTGGATGTGCTAGGAGACAATTCAAAAGTGTGTCTGCAAACAGTGATTTTTGCATCTTTCTCTGACACTTTAAAATGCTTCTACATTGCCGACATGTCAATGTAACTGTTCAGTAAAATTCAGTCTTTTGACTTATTAGGCTGAACACCGAAAGTGCTATTTTTTCTATTTTCAGCTGATTAATTTTAGTGGCTGAACATTCGGTGCATCCCTTGCTTATTCCCCATCTATTCATTATTCTATGGTATTTAAACTCAGCAAGACTTGTCTAAGTAACTACATATTAGAGGCACGAGTTGTAGGCTAGACAATATCATACATGCTACAGTGAGTTATTTCGCAAGAACACAAATACCGTCATATACCGTACATACCCCAGTGAAATGTCAGGAAGTATGAAAAATAAATAAATAAATAAATACAGCCCAAGCCTACTACCTCACAGTGGCCCAATCCCAAAGTCCCCCCTAAGCCATCTGCCCCTTTTGCCTGATTTTTAAGTCGTGCAGGCTCTTGCCCTACAGAGTGGAGAAGAGGTAAATGTCAATCTAAGCTACATTACAATAATCAATTCACTATTATTGGTCAAAACAGCATCATTAAGCAAAATCTAAAATAAATAGTTGAATAAACTAAGTGTGTAATAAGATGATTGCATTGCTCTGGCTTCATGTGTTCTATGTACCATCTTAAATCTATGTTACGAAAAATTCTAACAATTTTAGCATCAGCGTTGGTTTCCATGCTTGTTTGTATACCGTTCTTCTTCTTCTCCTCTTATAAGGCAGATTTGCCGTGATATTTCTCTCGCTTCTGGGTGTACCCTGCTAACCCCGGTAAACCCCCGTGTTTCATGTCATGTCAACTGCGGGCTATTCCCTCAGGTAAAGTCTGCAGAAACGCAGACTTACGAAAAGGGTTTAAAAAAAAAAAAAAAGCTCCAAATGTCCGCGAGAGAGCCTTCACGCACTTGACAGTGACAGATTTGACAATGTGAAGGCCCATGCGGCATTCAGACCAAACGCGAATTTTCTCCTCTCGACACTTTCCTCGTGCGAGTACATTCGCTACTTTCACACACAACACGAGAAGGCAATTTTAACGCAATAACGTGAATAAATATAACTTGCCATTACTACAGCTGTATAACCCAAAGTAAACGTTTTGCTGTGATTAAATAGCAATAAACGGACTAAACTGATGCCGAAATAACAACAACATTATGCAGATTTGTTAAACATATGAATTCATGCTTTGTCAGGTCTGTCAGCAAGACAGCAGGACAACAACTTCTAAAATGTTTGTTTTCTGAATGGAGTCTGGATCGATCAGGGCTATTCTATGCTAACTTGGTCACAGTAAAGTACAATGATAGCTGGAATAAAGTTACAGACATGTTTTCTGAACTCACCAGGTAGTTCAACCTCCTCTCTTTCTTTTCTCCAAGTAATGTCCAGTTTTCATATAAATATGAAGTCGTAGTCCGACAGAGCTAACGACGCTAACAACAATACTGGAACCGGATGTGCACGGAATCTAGCTGCTGAGAAGCTCCAGTGAAGATAAATCAACGTTGTAATCCCAAAAACTTAAGTAAAAGGCTAATTTAATAAAATCAATTTACTCCGAGCCCCTCCCGCGAGTAAACGGCGTAGTTGTTAGAGCATAATCCAGTCCGACTACGGGAGTTTATTTGTCCAATGGTTGCAGCACTGCTCCCCTCCCCCAAGTTTAGCAGCTCTCAGCCGGCCAGCAGATTTTCAATCTCCCGCTCTGCCCGGCCCTCTCCACACAACCCTCTGAAGCCGTCAGTGACGTACAGACAATCTCAACACTAATAGGCGTCATGCAACTTTCTCGCTTGAGTTGAAAATATTCAACTCACGCGAATTCCTTCACGTCGCTTCGCCCCGCCCGACAGGAAATCTCAGCTCTATGCGAATGGTGAATTTTTGGCTTTAAATCGACTAAGGTGTGAAAAAGAGTGTGAGTTCTGTGATAAACTGGAAACCTGTCCAAGGTGTATGCTTGCTTGGTGTGTAATGGGACAGACTCCAGCCCCCTATGGCCCTGTACAGGTTAATCTTCAAAGAGGACAGATGGATGGTATTATAGGTTATACAGGCCCATTCCTCTGGCTAAAAATTTCAGAATTAATACCCAGTCCAAAGCTGCTTCTAAATGAATGTCTTACCCATACGGAGGCTCATGGCAAACTCCAGCATAATAGAGATGGCCTCTGGGGAAAGTCCTTTACTGTAGGCCACCTTCTCCACCAGCACCAGGTTATTCTCCACCTCATCATTTCCATACACAGGAGTACCCGCTTCAACTACAGGAGGGAGAGGAATGTCACATCAGAGTATGTATGCACTTTCTAAAATGTTCAGGCACTCACACAGTTTCACACATACAAGTCATGTCAACAAGTTCAGGTGTTTTCCTTTTTCTCGTGTTGATGTTGGGTGACATGACAGCAGATGCGCTGGTACTGTACAAACTGTTTTGTAGAACAAAATCCAGCATTTTCTTATTTCACATTTACTCACCACCACATGAAAACTGCTAGCTTTTACAGATTACCTTTGTGTGTAAATGAATCTATCATAAAATATTCAGAGTTTGGTGTCTCCTTGTTGAGCATCAGAGAAACAGACTGTTAATGTAATCTAGAGATAAATGCTGAACTGGAAAATAATCCCAGGGAAGTAGTTTTGGTCATTTAGTTGCTTATTCATAACAAAGAAAAACACAACATAATTATTTAACCCTTTATTCCAACAAAATGTATGACCCTAGAGTTTCAACTAAGACAAAAAAGACGGTTTGGCCAAATGTTCTCAGGTGAGGTGTTTAGAGCAGTGGTTCTCAAAGTGGGGTCCAGGGGAATCATTTATTATCATCATATAATCATTTATTTTCACTATAATTCCATCCATAAGTAACACAGTGACAGAACATATGACAACTTTGGTCATGGGTTTCATTGACTTTCGGTAATAAAACATCTTAAAGCCAAAATCAGGGGACAGAAACATAGCAAATCGGGGTCTGTGGTCTCTTTTGTGTCAGTTTAGAGGACCTTGAAGTGAAAAAGTTTGAGAACCACTGGTTTAGAGTTGTACAGACATATATCTACACTGCCGGGCACCAATGTCTGTTATGGCATCTCCAGTAATTACACAGCTATCAAAATATGTATTAGTATGTTACCACAGAAAAAAAAATGCAGATGTAGTTGAATTTTCAATTCCGATCACAAAATACAAGACAGAATCTCCTAAGACAGTATGACAGTACGTATGACAGCACCCATAATATTAACTAATAAGCTTTTTCAGATTCGCATTTGTTTGCCCATCATTCAAACCTCATTCGTCGGGCAAAATCTAACAAAAGGCATCAATCTTCATATATTCGGTCACGTAACTGAGATGGGGTCACAAAACTACGAGTCGATCCTCCAATATCAAGCTTTTATTGAGGTGTCGTTTGTGTTTGTTACATACTGACATTACTGACTTAACGTTAAAGCTAATGCTAGCCCTTTCTATCTCATACACTGTGTCAACAGCTAGAAAGCCTAGATTAGCAACATTAGCTATCAGTTACACTCCAAATCCAACAACAAAGTGGAGTAAACTTAGGTAAACGTCGTGTCTTCCTGGCCTTGTCTGTTTTTAATTAACGTAACTTACGTTAACGTATAAATCCTAGGCAGCTAATTAACTTTACTGCCGTTGGTAACAGCAACACGCCACCATCTGCTCCTGTTTTCCTACCGTCACAGAAGTACTTCAGGGCCAGAACAAACGGGTCCTCCGCCTCGATCTTCCTTCTCTCCTTTTCTGCGACTCTCAGACTTCTGTTACTGCTCCGGCTGGACACAGATTGGTCGTTTAGAGACGACGGGTCTACATCCGACGACTCCGACAGGTTTAGTTTTGCTGCCATTTCTACATTGCTAAAACTTGAACACTGTAACCTACTCCTACTTCAGCTATTCAAACAAAACTCAAATCTTCCGCGCGACCGTTTGCTCTGCGCTTGCGCAATACAGTCCATCCGCTCGCTTGCTTCCTGGCAGTTGTAGTCCGTTTTCCTTCAACAACTCCGGAGGGTCTAGAGCTACCTGTCCATGGATCATGGATAAAGATTTTGGTATTTAATGAGAGAAGGCTTCGTCGAACAACGTCGAAAGCTGGTCAGTAAAAAACGTACTAAAAAATTGGGTATTAATAACCATAAATTATGGTTGCTTTTGTATTAGTGTATAATGTCTGCGACGTTGCAGAAGGGAGTTAAAAACTTAATTTCACTTTACAACCTGTTGTAATATGACAAATAAAAAAAAAACTAATTTTACCATACTTTTTACCTTGTAGCCTACCTAAACTGTATAAAAAATATATATTAACACATCAGTACCAGTACACAAACCTGTGAAGGACTCGTCAGAGAACTTAACAGCCCATTGTTTGAAGTCGTTTGTGATAATGGCCAGGTTCGCAGATTAACTTCTGTGATGGTTTTATTTGCCCAGAGTTTGAGATATCACTCTTTGAGATGAACAGTCATACAATGCAGGTTTGTGGTGCTCACACAGAACTGAAATGTGACATTTAATTTTTTTTGTTTTACAGAAATTTTAGTTTTACACAGTCCACAAATACATTTAAGAACTTGGAACCTCTGAATGGTTTGCATTTTTGCAATGATCAAAATTGTTTCCAATTAATTTTGTGTCAGTTGACTTGATCTCAAAACCTGGCAAAAAAACCCCAAAACTAGGCTATATAAACTCTCAGAATCCTACAAAACCAAATTGTCAGAAAATGGCAACAACATGCATTCAACATTTACCTGTTGCTATATTCAGTTATGTGTTCATGGTGGTTAAGTTGTTCTGCAACCACCACAGTGCCAATTAGTTCTTTGGGAAAGAAATAATACATAATTTTAAAGGTAGTCTACCTCTCTTCTCCTAACTTTCTCCCAAACTGTAAGCTGTAACTTACCTTCAGTCCAGTTTTCATGCTTAGGGGAAAAAGCAGGCCCAAAATTTGTCTTGAGCACTGAAGATATAACAGAGTGTCTGAGTAACGCTGAAAACTGAATGCAGCTGTTTGTGCCCTCACCCCCAGTGTTCAGTCTACCATGAGCCTGGTCCTTTCCAGCCTGTCTGATTAGGTATGGGTTTTGCTGTGTCGAAAACCACACTAAAATGAAGCACAGGCAGATGCGTCAAATTCTGCAGTCAGATATCCTCTCACAGCAAAGTTCAGTTCAACTTTATTGTCAAACTCAGGGTCCATCAGAAAAACACACAACATCATAATAGACACACAACACCTCCTAAAATACCAAAGCACAAATACAAAAACGTGGAAAAAAATGGGTGATTTTTATTATACCAATGCTTCCACAGGGGTTACTGGTATCGTACACTATTACTATGCCATTCTGAGAGCCATCCAGTCGACAGATAAATTTGTACATCAGATTTCTCAGTAGAGCCTGGAAAGTGTTGACTCTTGCCTTACAAAACAAGTCACTTTTACTACACCACAATACAGTCATGATAGGCAACCTGAAGATTATATATTGTTGTCTTTTTAAAGAGGTGGTGTTGTGCTTTTTGGCTTTTTCCCTCTCCTTTATTGAGTTATATATCTTTTTTGTGCATGTAACAGGTTTGCAAAATGAAAAAGCCCAAAGTCCAGCCCAAAGGGAGTTCCCATCTCCCACAGAAAGCTCTGCTCTGAACTGCCTGAAAACAGCTCATTTGTAGTCCAGCCATTCACTTCCTTCACTGTGACGTCACAATGAAAACGCGTCATAAAGCTTGCCCAGCGGCTAGGGGGTTCAGGCATGCCCTCAAACCAAGCTGGTCTGAGCGGAGGCCCTTTGGCTCCACTTGCCTTTGTTTGGTTTTCCATTGTAGAAATGTTGTACCTGTACCTGCTTCCAGGTACTTTTTCTTGTATCACCTCACCTCCGTCGAGGTTCCAAGCGAGCTGAGGGACACTAAAATGTAATGTGAAATGTGAAAACATGACAGACTGCTGATTGGTCAGAGAGAATATTCACTATTCACTGCATCATCAGTGCGTGGGCCAGACAGAGGCCAGCAACAGAAAGTTTTATATTTTACAGTTTTCGTATGGAATTTCATCACTAAATCCACTTCTGAGAAGTTTTGAGGTGAAAAATCTGCTGTGTAGATTTTGAATATTGACAGATTTACGAGAAGGCGGGAAAAAAAATGTGCTTGAATATTTTCGGAGTTGAGGAGCTCCGCAAGTGGCTGCGGGGGAAGCCTGTGCCAACCCGCTCACGGAGCCCTCTGCTCCCGCCGTCACACAGACCGCTGCAGCAACAACGGCAGAGGAAAACACAGCTGGAAGGTTTTCATACCGCTTATCTGTCTTTACATTCTGAGTAATGTTGAAACGTTTTAACTTAAAAAAGAGAAAGCTGTGTGGGTCGCTGATGTGTGTGTCGCATTGAACATCACGTCGCGGCAGTTGTGTGTGGCGTCGCTATGACGACAAGCTGCTTACTATCTCTGGGTACTATCTGCAATGGAAAACAGAGCAGGGCCGAGTAGAGTCGAGTCTGTCGATTTGCGCTATGGTAGCATTTTTCGGCAAGGCAGCATAGATCGTCAGAACACCGGCAACAGTTCAACGTTTAGTCCTAAAAGACGATGCAACTGCGACTCTGTTTGGGCCTGGAAATTCACAATCACAAACTGTAAGTATGCTTTACTGGTTGTGAATTATATTTAAAATAAACACGGCAATGTGACAGACTGTTCAAGTGCGCAGTTGTTGTAAACGTTGGCTAACACAGCTAAAGTTATAGCTATAATGCTAATGTTACACCCGGTGTGAAAGCTACTGAGCACACGTTCAAATTTTTCGGCCAATTTTAATGTAAAATTGAGTTGAAAAATGGTGATTTTTGTAGTGGTTTATGGTAAGATGTGGAACAATGATGTTGTGGACTTGTGAGTAACTTATACCATCTGCTAGTTACGGTCGCAGTCTGAAGCTGCTTTGCTTTGGATCACACCAGAGCCCTTTAGGATCACACTACCTTGTTTCTTACGACCTGCCCTTCTCTGCTTCTGATTGGCTATTAGTCCTTGCCTGGGAACTGCGCAATGTAAAATACATCACTCTGTAGCTCAAGAGGGTGATGTACAACACATAAGGGTGAAAAGAGGAGCTGCAGCGATGTGCAGTATGAGAAAAATATGTTGTTTTTTGAAAATTAAACCATGTAAACCTGTTCTGATACAACCCCATAATAAGATTTTGAACCTGAAAATGAGCATAATACCACCTCTTTAAACTTGGCCCACAATGGGGTAGTATAGAGAGGAGTGCAATATCCTTTAAAGAGCCTTATCTTAACATGGTCTGAACACATGTAAAAAAATTTCTTGCCAACATGTTAGCTTGATCTGACCTGCATACTCTGGTTGGCATCCCAGTATGCCAGGATTCTTATCACGCTGTCAGGCACGCACCTTAATTTCAATTTCAGAAACAACTTCTAGTGATTGATTCGGTCAAAAGCCTTAGAGGCATCTATAAAGCCAATTAGAACAGAGGAGTTTTGTCTCCTATACATTTCAGCTACTTCTTTCAAGGTACATAAATCAGTACCATGCTTAGCCTTAAAGCCAAGCTGGTTGTCTGTGGTGTCAGTATACTCACTTAGACAATCAAGTAAAATTCTTTCTAAAACTTTGGATAACACACTGGCTAGTGCGATCGGCCAATAATTATCCGCACTTCCTACCTTGCCAGCTTCGTCTTTAATGACAGGCACAAGAGAGTAACGGCTAACATCGAGTCTGGTAATATTCCATGGGTCATAAAACCATTAAAACAAATGGCAAGAAGGGCTGCAACCTTTGGACTTACATACTTAAGGTGCTCTGCTGTGATTTGATCTGAGCCACTTGCTGTATTATCAGATAACTGAGAAATTATTTGATGGACCTCCAAAGGTCACCAAAAAGTGTGTTTACAAAATAAAACAATTTAATCAATCTTTTCCTGTAACATAATTTCTTCCTCATGCTAAATCTGATAAACTTACAATATCTATTAATTGTTGGTGTTAAAATAAAGAGCCTAAACTCAAGTTAAGCAGAAACTGACCAGTAAACCAGTAACAAATCCTTTACAGGACATGGTGATAAGCACTACATGTCTAATTAAGTATGGCTAGGTTGTCTAGATTTGTCTAGAGAATGTGAGTATTAAAATGATATGCACCCAGAAATGTCAGGGCCTTTTTAAACACATATCTGGGCACACAAACTTTGTATTTAGTGTATGTGCTGATATGAAGGAATTAATTTGACTGGGACTGGCTGTAGTTATATAACCAGTTTGCAAAACAGATATCCCCAGCAGCACCCATTGTTGCAAACATCATAAACTTCACTGAATGAAATGCAAGAGTGCTAATAAAACAAGCAATATTTAGTCAGTCTCACCTCCATTTCTTTATTTTAAGGATATAATTTACAGAAATTTTGTGAATCTCAAAACTAACAGCATTTTCAACTGCGATTTCATCCCCATAACAAAACTGTAATAAGAGTGCATTTCACATCTTGAGTGAGGAAAAAAATAACCAAACAGATGTGCAGAATCTTTAAGAGACAGTGACAAGTTTAAGATTTCAACTGTGAATTACAAAAGGTAAAATTCCATTTTTTAACAGGCAAAAAGACTTTTTTGATTTGGTTATGTTCTCTGTACAAGCTAGCGGCAGACACCTGAGGCAGCAACTGCTGTCCTTTCCAGCAAAACAACATCACTGTGATAACTGAACTGAAAGGAGACAGAGGATATTCAGCTTATTTTACTTTGAAGAAAAGGATTTCATGCGTACTTTTGCAATAATCTGAGAGGAAAGATGAAGAAGGATTTATCTATCTTTCTAAAATAGGCTTCTGGTAACACTGCACCAACATAAGATGTGGATATGTAATAGTAGTTGATGTATAATTAGTAAAAAATTCTTTCAAAAGTGCTCATTTTGGTTTATGATCTATAATAATAACCAAATGAAACACACTTGAACTACTGAAATTCATTCCCAGTCTCTCCTACCTACAGTATAAAAACAAATTAGAAAAACAAGCTACAAAGATTCTTTCATGAAAAACAGCATTCTCAAACCAACTTCTAACATAAATTAAATTCATACCCGATTAAAAACACAAACACATTTAATACAGTGTAGGACTGAAATAAATAGAGAAAATGGAGGGACTATTGTGACAATGAGTTGAGCTCGTCAAAGATTCCACAGGTATGATTGTCCATGGTTATGTAGAGGATGTATGGACCACCGGGAGTTCTCAGTTTCACATTAAGAGTGCAGAGGAGTAGGTGAGAGTAATCAGTCAGCCAGCTGGATGGGACATGAGATGGGTGTGAGGGGTATTATTACTGGGAGTGACTGTTTCCTTTCAAATTTGAATCACTACAATCCATAGAGGTGCACCAGGTTCCCTTTCTTGTAGCTTGGACCAAAGTAGAAGAGGATCTTAAGACTGCTTGACCTTGTTCTTTTCCTGGTCGTTGATGTGCTGTTCCTCTCTGCTGTCCTCTCTTTCCGGCCGGTCATCACTCTGGCGGGCAATAAGCAGTCGGCAGGTGAGCAGAATACCAAAGACTAGAGCGTGGGCGTAACGTTTCAGGGGGTCTCCAACTAGCTGGTGGAAGAACAGGACAGCCAGCATGACCAGCAGCAGCAAGAAGTTGGCCACATCCTTCGGCCTGCCCGGCACGAGGGTGAGCACCACACCGCAGCCCACCTCCAGAGAGCCAATGATCTTACGAAGCAGGACAGAGCTGATCCCAATCTTTTTCAGGCCAGGCAATGCCTTGGCATAGCTCTTGTATGCTCTTTTCTGAAATGAAAAAGTAGTCTAACATTTAACTGGTCATACAAACTCCCATGGGGTGTCTTTTAGTGAGGTCATTTAAGGTCATTGTTCTTGTTTAACATTTAATTTTCATTCCATTCCTTTAAATTGCACAATTACTCTCTTGCCTATTGCTGCCTGGCAAAATATAACCCATACATCTGTAAAGTAATGATAAGAAAGTATCCCCTGGGCATATTAATTTGGATTTACCCAGGAAGCCTGAGCACATGCCAGATATAATCTTCATTTCAACATCAGCACCGACAGGTGCATCTTAGCGAATTTGCTGGAATGCGCCGCCATTGCGCTTTAGCGGTTAAGTTCCTCTTCATATGAAACGAAAAGCTTAGCAGCCACAGAATAAGCTTTAAAGAGCGAGTTATAGCTTACACATCTTGATTATCCGGTATATATGTTGGCATGTTTAAGATTATAGCATGTAAGTTATTAGGAAAGTAAGGTGCAGTCAGTCATTCATTATCCATCGCTGTTTCGGCGGCTAACGTTAGCTAATGGCAGACACATATTGGATTGTTTTATCTATCTATGCTGACTCATGGATAATAACTATGGTAATACCGGCATATTTTTGAGGTTTATCTTAAAACATATAACTTAGGCCTAGCCTAACGTTATGTGCTAACTGTTGGTACAGGCAATACAGCAGGTCTTAACATTTTATATAACGTTACAAGAATCTCCTCTTGGGAAATGAATGCTTCACAGAGGCAGATTAGAATATCGAAAGCATTCATTTTATGTATCTGTGACTATTTAGGCCAGCATCTCCTGAGAGCCTTTCGCGTCTGCCACCAACACAGAACAATGGCCTCCTTTACTCTCACAGCTGCGGACAGTTTAACATTACGGTTTACTCACCATTTCACTGTATGCATCCTTGCTTAGTCTCGGGGTGAGCTTGATGGTCCCCATGAACACGAAAAATAAACCCAAAGCAAAAGAAAGGGCCACAATAGTTATTGTCCTTGGTGAGGCCATGTTTCGCCACTGTGCATGCAGCAGGCGCTTCCCACTGAACTGAATGGGAGGCGGACGGTTACCCGGTGAAGATGCATCAGGGGGATGGGCTTCTGGATGAAACACAAAAATGGAGACGCGCTGCTCCCCTCTCTGCATCAAGGAGCAGCGGACAGCTGTAGCCCGACAGGAGCTCATCCGCAACTCACACACAGCAATACTCTTTCATTACATTATATATATTGATAACACGGACTTGATAGTACTAGTAGGCCGTTATAACTACAATAAATCGTCTCTAAACTCTCAAGGGGGAACAGCAAGGCTGAGGGCCAATAATTCCAAGGGCCCAGAAGCTGGAGGCTAACATTGTAGTACTTGGGAATATGCACCACTAAAGCACAATAGTAATCCATTTGATTTATTTGCTTTCATGCAGAGAGTTCAATTAGCAGATAGATACCTTTAGGTCAAGGCAACTCCCTGCCCTGGGACAAGAGATGTGCTGCTTGCCCCTAACAACAATCTAAAAATTTCCTATGATACAAAAGGATACTTCACAAAAATCATGTCAAAATATAAGTTTATATAGGAATAATTAAACATCATTGTATTTTCTGGATACTATAAGACACGAAATATCTTACATGATGAAAAAAAAATTTCACCAGTGAGTAATAGAGACACTTTAAGCTGCAACAGAACCATATGCCATAATGATTTTGCAAGGAAAAGTCATCGTGGTCACTCAAAAAACCACAGAAGTTTTGCTTATCTTTTTTTTGCCATTGCTAAAGTCAAGAATACAGTCATTATTGATCAAACTGAACAACTGTCCAAAGCTGTAGCACTAACAGTGAAATCTGTTGTGCCAACTGATAAATACAGGGTTTCTCCAGATGTAGGACATGAATTGTGAATTGTGGAAAATGGTCAAGGTGACTGGAAGGCTGCCATGGAGGAATATTGTGGGATCAGTACATTTTGGGGCTGAGATCTGTCAGCATCATTGTGAAATGACAAACAAAAGGTGGAAAACAACAGAACTCAGCTTATTTGATTATACATCCAGATAAACAATCTTGGTCTTTGTTCATAGCCTGTGTTAGATTTTTAAATCTCACTAACTCGTACTTTGCTGCGGATGCTGCTGTAATGTAAACAGATATGCCATGCAAGTAGTGACAAAATGTTTATTATACAGTTTCATAGGTGTGTTCATCACTTCAATAATGTCCCATACTCTGCCCAGTACATTGTTCATTGCTGGGGAAATGTTAAAATAATCATAAAAAACTATGCAGTTCAAACATCATGTTTTCCCTTACAAACAATATTGCATAGACAAACAAACTTTTTGAAAAAAAATATTTTGGCCAGTTACATAATTTTATCTTCAACATTTTAAAATGTATATATTGTTATTTATATATTTGACTTTAATGTTTTTTATTTTATTTTAAATTACTATTTCAATAATGACATGATTATGCAGACCTGCCCTTCACTACACACTGGAATTTGCAGTTTCACTTACGAATGTTCAGTGACCTGGCCTAAAGTGATAGTCTATAGAGTTATAAAGATGTAGCAGTCAGGAATTGAGTCTTTCCCCTGTTGATTGTGTTGAAGGAAAAGGGTATGAGAGTTTGTGAAGTGTGACTGTGTACTACTGCTGCGGACCATATCCGCCCACTGAGGTCGCAGGACACAACCGGGATTCACTCTCACTGTCCCTGATCCTGACGTTCCTTCAGAGCCAGTATTGCTTTTCGGTAAAGATCTATCGGGAGACAGGGTCATCTTTTAAAAATCAAAGTTGTGATTTCATCATTTCAGAGTCCAAAGTGTTATTGTGTTTGATCTGGAGATGGAAGGAGTGGATGTGGCTCACCAAAGGTTGAAGACAAGTCCACAGACTGAGAGTAATCTCCAGGCATCTCCTCTGTGTTGATCTTGTTCTTCCTTTTTACTTTGACCACTTTTTTCTTTCTCCTCTTTTCCCCTTTAGCTAGATAGAAGATAAAATAAATATTAGATTTCCAATCTTAAACAGCTAATAACTATAAAAGTTAGGCCATTATTATACAGATTTTAACCTTTGAGCTCCTTCTTATCATTGTCAGGTGATTCTGGCATGTCCAGATTCTCTTTTTTCACCTCTCTTTGGCGTTTTGGTTGGCCTTTTTTGGGGGGAATCAGGGCACTGCTGGCCTTCTCTCTGTGAACAGCGTTTTCTTGCTCTCCTTCATGACTGTCACCCTCCTCTTCATCCTCCTGTTCATTTCCTTCCTCGTGATCTTTTTCACCTTTCTTGACCTTAACCAACTTCTTCTTCTTTTTTGACTTCAGCTTCTTTTTCAGAGTGGTTTCCTGTCAATACATTTCACCATTTTATGTTTAATTTGTAACATTTATTTTATATCGCATCATAATAGAGGACGTCATAATTATGACTGAAAAATAAAAAACGAATACAAAAATCGGGTAACAAAGGACACAAGCATAACTATTGCCGTAACTCTTGGAAAAAGGGTGAGATACAGACCTAGGTGTAGAGCTGCAACGATTAATCAATTAGTCGATTGTTAATCGTTTTGAGTCATTTTTTAAAACAAAAAATGCCAAAATGATCTTGTTCCAGCTTCTCAAATGTGAATATTTCCTGGTTTTCTGAGCTCTCTATGGCTTTATACTGTTGGTAGGACACCATTGATGGTCTCAATAAAAACTGAACATCATCATCTTTACAAAGGTAGAATTTATGTCTGAGCTGTTGTATTGGATTGCATTATATTTTACTAGTGTACCTAATAAACTGGCCACTGAGTAGTTTTAAAAAACGAGGCAAGATATTTTTCTGACCTTTTGCAGCATGTTTCGAATGGGTTGCAGCTTTCCCTCGCTCTTGGGCTTCTCCTTGTCTTTTGGCCGATGAACCTGGCGAAGATCTGACTTACTGGATCGCATTCTGAGGTGAGAAAACATTTTACATAAGAGGTCAGTGTGTGTCTCAAATAAAGTGATAAATAATGCTTGGGTTCATGGTGATCTTTACAATATTTGGGATAAAGAAAACTTTGAATGTTACCGTTCCCCCTTGTTTTTTTTGCGAACTTTCTCCGTTTTCCAGGTCTTTTCCTTCTCTCTTGGTTCCAGAGGCCTCTTGCTGTCCTGGGCTATACGAGTACACAGCTCTGGGTAATCCAGACAAACAGCACGCAGCAACCAGCGAAGGCCTCGTAGAGTCTTTCTGTCCGACCAACGTCGCAGGTCCATTAAGGCTGAACAAGGCTCCTGAGAGGGAAAGAAAAAAGGTCTGTTTCTGTCCCCCTGGCTTGTCTGTCATCCATAATATCTTTCAATACCTACAAGACATTTATGTTTGTTCAGTTTGCATTAGTGAATTTTAAAGCAACACTTACAATATGGCACAGAGAGCGACTCTGGTTGACCAGCTTCTCTAGTGACAGAATCTCAATCAGCTCATTTCCCAGCAAAGCGTTCATTTTGTCCTGTTTATTAGCCAACCTAAACAGAAAAGGTTTGAGCACAGAGGCCTCAGTTACCCAATGCCTAGGTATTTCAGTATTTCCTCTCATCAGCCATCGGAGGGCTCTGTTTACACTGCATGTGATATTAGATCACACTTTTAGTGTATGTATACAGTTGAATATAATTACACTAATATGGGTTTTCCTGCCACTCTGGGTTGCTTCAGCAGATCAGCAAGAACCCCCTTGACCTCCTTTATCCTCTGCCTGTCACTGGAGTCCACCACAAAGATTATCCCATGGGCCTCTCTATAGAGCTCCCTCCAGGTTCCTCTCGACTCTGCTGATCCTCCCACATCCAACAAGGTGACCAAGTAGTTCTCTACTCGGAGCTCATTTCGGATGCAGCCCTGGGTGGGTCCTGCTTCCCCACCATGGGGGACTGAAAATACATGAAGTGAAACACAGCTGGGTCATTTGTGTGTTTCTTTTTTAAGCACTTCAAGAGATAAAACCGTTTTAAAGTCACTGTTGAATTACCTCTTAACATGCCTCTGATGCAAGATGTTTTTCCTGCTTTGTCAAGACCAACCACCAGAATGGTCATTTTCCTGCAAAGAAATATGCAGTTTTCACTTGAATGAGCAGCATATTGCTTTAGATGACAGCTCAATGTTTTAGCAACCGGAAAGCAGGAAGCATCAATGAAAAGTACATGACATGCAAATTCATGTTATACAAAACTACCAAAAGAAAGAGGAAGATGCAATTTTGATTTGTCTAACTTTCTCTGTACAAATGCTTGCTCACTTTTGTTTGTATTAAGTCACGTTCAGACCAGTTCCTATGAGCAGAGAAATGTCTGCACCTAACCACACTAGGATTTATTTTATTTCAAATATAGTGAATGTAGGAGGTTTCATTGTGGTTGCTGTTGCCCAGCTTTGCGATTAGGCTTGTTATTTTTTGGAAATAAGTTTTGCCAAAATCAGCCCATGAATCACCGATCACATTTTTTCAGACTCATTATACTTTTCACTCATTTTTCACGCAATGCATTATTTTTACCTGATTGGCTCCTGTATTTTGGAGACCCAGGTGCAGCAGTTGCTCATCAGGTTGAACATGTTTACGTGAGGTGAGAAAGGTGAGCAAAGGGGCCACCATCTTCTCTGGAACTGGTACCTAAAAACAGATGGTCAACCATTGCATGACTCTGACGCACACATACAAAAATGGGGCCGGTCGTTTGAGACACTGCCACTGTCATTGCCAGGTCCAGCACAAAGGTATCTAAAATTAGCTGTAATCTAGAGTTCTTTAGCTCGCTTTAATTTCAAGTCTTATTTTCTCGGATCAGTAACATTTTCTTGTATTTTTTCAGTAACTAGTATCGTCTTGTGTGGAACAGGTGATGTGTGAGCCCAGTAAAATCTTTCTGCAATGTCTAGGGAACTATGAGTGGTCCTCTCAAGTCTTGCAATACACAAGCAGCAGCTGTATCTGAGGTCGTGCCAAAAAAACCCAAAACACTGCTAGATCTTTTAGTCCCTTGTCCAGTGCATCTGTTGAGGCACCTTAATCTGCTAAGCCAGTTTAGGTGGCCTGCTTTTACAGTGTTGTTAACAAGCTGACCCATATTTGTTTTGGCTCTCAAATAATTGACAGTGTCACCATCAGCAGTTAACAGTGTTTTTAAAATACAAAGACATCACCTGTCCACATTGCTGAATGCACAAGTTACAGGCTGTGTGGTAGTTTGAATGTAAAAGATGTATGTGTCTGCTCAATGTGGAGATTTAAAAAAAGAACATTAAAGGTGGGGTAAGCGATTCTAATCCAATACACATCTTTTGTCAAATTCAGCAAATATCCTCTCACAGTCTAATGTGTTTTCGCTGACAAAAATATCCAGTGTTTGTACATATCCCTGGTTCTGTAAATAGAAAGCAAACAAAGTGGCCTGGACCGAGCTACATAACACTATTCCAGCCATGATTTGTGTGTCAGGTAACGTTAAATTACTTGCCCACAGACATTATGGCGTTGTGCTTGCTCCGGAAAACCCTCTCATCACCTCTGCATGTTAGCTACACAGCAGCAGCTGTAGCAACAGTTTGCTAACCCACAACATAGCCAACGTTAGTTACATTAATGTGTTGTCGTTCGCTCTGTATCGTGGTATTTGTCATGATAATGGTTTTCTCTAGAATCGCATACCTCAACTTTAATTAGATTAAAAAAATAACTAGTGAAATACAAAATCAAATTTTTAATTTTATCATTTAAAGCATTTTGTTTAATGTGACAAATTCTTGAGTGATACTGGTTACTGAGATGTTTTTGGTTCTGAGCCATACTTTGTAAATATATATATATATTAACCAGAACAAAGAAATATGACCACATTACTCCTACTTTAGCTTCATTACACTGGCTCCCAGTATGTTTTAGAATTGACTTTAAAATTCTATTGATCACTTTTAAAGCTCTTCATGGCCTCTCGCCTTGTTATATTTCTGACCTTTTAGTCCCATACACACCAGCACGTACCTTGAGATCCTCGGGCAGAGGTCTGTTGTCTGTTCCAGAGTCTCGACTGAAAACTAGAGTGTTTGCTGTCAGGGCCCCCGAGGCTCTGGAACAGCCTGTCCGAGGAAATCAGGTCGGCTGAGTCAGTGAAAGTCCCTTCTTAAAACATACTTTAATAGGAGAGCCTTTCCCGATCTTATTTGACTTTATTTTATCCCTTTTATTTTATTGTATTTTACTAATTTTATATTAATCTGTATTTTAGTCTTTTCAATGTTTTCATGCTCTTATCTTGTTTTTTTGTATTATTCTTTACACTTGTTAAAGCACTTTGTAACTTGTTTTTGAAAAGTGCTCTACAAATAAGGATTATTATTATTATTATTATCATTATTATATGTTAATATAAGTGTTTATTTTAGTGATATCAGAAAGCTGACACAAAATGAGAAACTAAAGAAATATAGATATTGAGTAAATAGAAATGAGTAAATGTAAATGTAGATATTAGAAAGAATACCAAGTATAATTATAAAAAGTACAACAAAAATCTCAATAAGCATTAATAATAGTCATGAAAAACATGTTGATGTAAACAGTAAACCAACCGCAGACCTACAGTAATTACTTTTATCTCTATATCTTTATTAATATTTCTGCAACCACATCTAAAAACACTATGCATAGCAATGCACCAGTTTAAATTCACAGAGACAATGAGTAAACAGCACACTGCTAAAATGCAGTGACTGAATGGATAAAAACAAAGCATTTCCAAACTCTAGTACCTGATACCACTGAATGACCAATTTAAAGAGTACTTACAGAAGTATGTCTATGTCCATGCATTTGTTTGGGTGCTCGTCTCTACTAACATCTTGTGTCCGCCACCTACAAAACTAATCAGGCTCACACTAAGCCTTTGGTCACCCCATGTGGGAGGTACAACTTGGGAAATCAGTATTTCTACCAATCCCAGAGTCCCTTGAGCCAATCGCTAATCCCATTGGATGGCGTGATTCTTCTTTAACCACCAAACGAAGGTGCATATATCCTACCAGGAGAACTAAAAGTGTCTCATGGTGTGATCTGTGACGTGCTGTGACCTCTTCTTCCTGTTACAATAAACCTTATTTTTCTTGTGAGGTACATTTTGATTGGATTTGATGTGGTGTGGGGATAATTTCACAAATGATGCTAATATGGATTGTAGCTATTACTAACATGTTACAGTGTTTATGATAATATTTATTGTTGGATGTGTACTGTACTATTCTGTGCATATTAATTATATGTTTTCTTAAGATATGTCATATTATTGTATTCGTATGGTGCTTTTTTAATATCTGGCCAGGCACAACAGATGAAAATGAGTCTTTTTTGGCTTAATCTGGCTCATTTACAGTTTTCTTCCCCTGTTGATCAATGACCACTATTCATGTCAAATACACACACACAAAAAAAATACAATTCAGCATAGATAATATAAAGGGAAACAACAAAATTATATTTCAGGTGTCAACACATTTATTTATTTAGCTCACTGCATACAGAGGATCAACATATTACATAATTGTATTACCATAATACAATAATTAAGCCAGTCCAACACATCTTGTGATGCAGCATAAGCCACTAGATGGCCTCATATTCACAGGATCTATTTTCACTGCCAGACGCTGCTGTGCGTCATGTAGTCTCTGTAAATAATATAATGGCTCTATGTTCTAGTTCTTGACAAGCTAAAATTAATTTAATCTGAAGCTTCCTCTCAGTCTGCTCACAGCTGAACATATTTTTACATCTATACACACCAATCCACAACACTGATTAATTAATATCTTCATGTTTATATAAAATAAAAACCCTAAAGGCAGTGGACTAAGGAGCAGAGCTTCTGCAGCTATAATGAAATTATACTATACAGCTTTCAGACACCTGGAGCAATGGTTTGTGTGCAGACCTGATCTCATTATGTCATTAAACCAATGTCCAATCAGGCTCTGCCCTCCTCTGCTGAGTAGACTCATCCCAGACTCTGACCACTGCCCTGTATCAGCTGACACTGAGACACGCGCGTGCGCGCACACACACACACACACAGTGCAAAAACAGCAGCAGCTGAGGACCACACCCCCATCTTTTCCTGTTCTCCACATTGCAAACGTGATTCATACCCCCAACTGCTGATTTTGCAATCTGGGTTAACATACAGAAGGAACAGTCCAACATTTTCAGAAATCCGATTTCTTGCCAAGAGTTAGATGAAAAGATCAAAATCATTGTTAAGCCTTTGTGATAAATATGAAGCAACAGTCAGGACACGGTTAGCCTAGCCTAGCATAAAGACTGGAAAACAGAGGGAAGCAGCTAGCCTAGCTCTGTCCAAAGGTAACAGGAATCTGCCTACCGGCACTCAAAATTCACTAATTAACATGCTATACATGATTTTACAAATCCTTATATCCCAGGCCACCAGTGGTGATTCCAGGAAGTGACTGGGACTGTGACATGTTTTGTTCAGACTGAACAAATGAGATATAACATGTTAATTAGTGAGATTTAGAGATGCTGTTAGGTGGATTTATACTAAGCTAAGCTAACCGGCTGCTGGTTGTATCTTCATATTCATCATACAAACATGAGCGTGGTATCGATCTTCTCATCTAATTGAGCAACAGCATATTTCCTGAAATGTCAAACTATCCCTTAGTTCAAAAAAAGGCAGAATGAATTGTTTATTTCTGTCGCTGAAACAGACAAGCAGTGTACCCTGACCTGCTTGGCTGGTAACACTATGTACTGGGCATGTCTGTTGCTCTGTAATGAGGTTTCCGTCTTCCACTTCCCCATGTCTCCACAGAACACAGAGCCTCTGCAGTCTGAAGTCACTGACCCACACCACTGTTTCACCAAACACATGCATTAGTAATGACATGGCTTCATACTTTGTGTCAACCTCTTTCACAATATCACTGACTGAGATTAGATCTGTTCAGACAGGAAGTGGCAGACACCTTTGGGTTGAGCTGTGTTGAAACTATTCCACAATTCACAGTGAAATATACACAGTACAACTTGTTTTGTTGTTTTGTAGTTGAAGGAGAAATGACAGCCAAGTCACATCTAACATACTGAAAGTACTTTTAGAAATGGATTTTTCTTTTTCAGTAAAAATAAGACAGGACTTATTAAAGGTGACAAGTTTGTGTTGACGTCAACCAAAGAAACACAGAGAATAATTTTGTAATGTGTTAGGTATGCCACTGCAAATTGTGTTCTTCTTATGCACCTTTCAAATATATAATCCCTGTTTGCATAAGTACTTGATCAAACATCAAACAACTGACTCCGTTCACCTGCATCACAAAATGTCAGTGTTGTCTAATGGTCATGTAGCCTTAACAAATAGTAACATAATAAGGAAATGTCGGTGTACACAGTGAATGAGAAGATGGAGTGAAGTTTTAAAAGCTGATTCAGTGTGTGTGTGTGTGTGTGTGTGTGTGTGTGTCTGCTGCACCTGTTTAATCGCAGGCCTGCAGGTCACCAGAACAAGGCCACGTCCAACCAGCTGGTGAAACTAAAAATGGAAGTGCAGAGAAACTGATCTCTCTAAGCTTGACCTCTACAGTGCTTCCATTTAGATGGGACCAACACTGGATGTAATAAAACAACAGTGTGTTATCTCAATGTATCAATAGAAGTTTGGCAAAAGCAGTCCAGAGAGCGTGAAATGTAAAATATAAATGTTAGTGTTTTTCTTAATTCACAATAGATCCTTTTTCTTACTGGTTATTGTAACCTTTGACATTTTACAACTTTGATTTCCTCCTCTAAGTAGTAGTCGTAGAAGTAGTATGAGTAGTACTTGTAGTAGCAGCAGTAGTAGTAGCAGCACTCAGAGCCACAGTGACCTGTGCAAGATACCACATGTTGTGCTTTCAAAACAGCCCAACTATGAACCACACAAATGTGCACTTTTCATTTTTCATGTATACCTCAAACACAATCCACTGTTTCTGTTCATGTTCCCATAGTTTTTATACCCTTTTCCACATGCAGTACAATCAAACTGTTCATCCAGTGTTTTTCTTTTCTATTTTCCATTATTACAGACTATTTCTATGCCTGCAATTTGTAACATTACATTATGAAGCAGATGCACCTCCCCCTCTGGTTTACATAATTTAGTTTAGTCTTTTTCATTTTTAATCTAAACTGATTATTTCTAGGTGTTTATTTTATGTAACACAGTAAATCCACCTTTCTGTACAACTGATTAATTTCTTATAATTTGGAATACTGTAATCGATACCCTGCAGCTTCTTAATGTGTTGCACCTTTATTTGCACTTTGCACCTGCCTTTATTTAATTTTTATTATTTAATTTTTACTTTTACATTATTAAATTTTGTTTTATTTTATTGTGTATATTTTATTTTACCAAATATGTGTATCGTATATTTCTTATATATATTTATTTCCAGGGTAGCTGACAGTCCAAAACATTTCTGCTTTTCTTGCGCACATATTTAACATATCAAATATTCTGCCTCCAATGCCTGTCATTAATATTAATTATGTGAAGCCATTATCTTTTGTCAATTTATTTGTTTATGGTTATTTATTTTTTCACAGGAATATCTTTAGTAATGAGTAAAGTTTATTTAATCTTTTCTCTAATCCATCTTACTTTGAAGGCAGACGCCCATCACTTCCGGTATCGCCCCGTGTGTTTCTGGCTGACTTGACGCCGTTGCCATACATTACCAGCTCATCAAAAAAGATTGAAAACACGACCTGCCAGCGGCCACAGAAGTATGCCGACACGGAGAGACCCAAACGCCCTGCAGCCAGACTGTGGAGGAAACTTCGGTGCACTTTTAATAAGGAACAACACGCTTTTTGAAACTTCAAACTGCAGACCTCTGAGTTTGGACGATGATCGTCTGGTTGAATTTTTGTTCTGAATGACAAAGCTGAACTTTCCCGATCCTGCTCGCTGGCGGTGCGGTAGGAGAGGTGATATCACTGCGGACGTTGAGGTGGTTTCCTGTGAATCAAACAGGGTGGTGACGCCACGTACGACGATACATCGGACAGTGAAACATAAGCGTTTTGGTTGGCGAGCGAGGGGCTCGGCCGAGTCGTAAAGGCAAACACAATGTGAAGCCAGCGATGGTGAACTTGGTGGAAAGTTGGGAGAGACGACGCATCAAAGGCAGCGTTTACAGAAAGTGATGTTTTTTTGAGCACACTGCGGCAAGAAGAGTTGCAGTTTAACGTCGAAGTCGTTTCTCGCATTCAAAGTGAACGAGATCATGTGCGAAGTGGCCATGGAGGAGCAGGAGAGGGAGATCTCGCACATAGACCCTCAGGAGTGCCCCTCGGTGGCAGAGAACGGAGTCATGCTGGTGGTCTGCCACAGCCGGGTCCATCCTCCCTTCAGCGTCGTGCTGGCCACGGTGCTCTACTGCGCAGAGTTCGCCGCCGCCGCCGTGCTCTGCAGCATGTACCACAAGACCCACGACGAAATCTGGATGGGCTTCACCATCACCTTCATGCTGCTGCCCGCTGTGCTCATTCAGTTGGCGCTGACGTTCATCCA
This sequence comes from Micropterus salmoides, assembly GCF_014851395.1. NCBI lineage: Eukaryota > Metazoa > Chordata > Actinopteri > Centrarchiformes > Centrarchidae > Micropterus > Micropterus salmoides. Next base: position 23,235,693 of record NW_024044237.1, read on the forward strand.
CAGAGACCTGGGTCGGGACCGGCCTCTGGTCCTGTTCCTGCACCTGCTGCTGCTCGGCCCTGTCATCAGGTAGGTGAGGGTCAGATGGTGCAACACGCGGGCGTGGTTGTTAAAGGACAATTCACTATAAATCGTGATACCTTTCCGTTATATACTTCATACTTGCAGGTGTTTGTCCGACGTTGCAGCCAGCCAGGGATAGATGTGGTGTAGTAAAACATGCAAAAAATCAGAGCAAAATTAAGATATTTCCAATGCTGTCCCAAAAAGAAAGTCATTACTCTAAAAGCTGGAATGATTAATAATCAATGTACATGTACAGAAAGTTATCAGCAGCTATTTTGATAACCGTTTGATGGTTTTAGTTTATTTTTTGTTGCAGAGACTACATTTGCTGGTTATATTTTCCCTTTGCACTGTTGGTCTGACAAAACAAGACATTTGAAGAGGGTACATTCGGCTATGGGACATTTCTAACAAGACATTTAGAGACAAAGCATTCAGTAGATGGCAAATTAATCGATAATAACAATCGTTAGTTGCAGCCCTACATCGTAGTGTTTTGTTTGTAGTCAGTTATCCATCTCACTAGACATTCAGCCTCTGTTTACAGTACAGTGCTTATGTTTGCTTAAAAGCATTACAAGGATCTTTGAGAGCAGACATGATGCTGCAGATGTTTATAATGATGGAGCTGACTTATTTTTTTAAAAGAAATTTGCCTAGAGCTGAAGTGACTTATGGATTAGTCTATGACAGAAAAATAATCTGCGACTATTTCAATAATCGGTTAATAGTTTCAGGCACAAAAATAGTGACTCCAGCTTCTCTAATGAGAGGACTTGCTTCTTTTCTTCCTCATATATTGTAAATTTGGGTGTTTTGGGCAAACAAGACAAGACCTTTGGCTCTGGAAAATTGTGCTGGGCACTTTCTTCTCTATTTTTGGATGTTTCATAGTCAAAACAATAATCAGAAGATTAATTGATAATGAAAATTCACGTAAGTTGCAGCCCTAACACTGGCTGACTTAAAGCAGTCAATCAGCTTTGCAGTTCATCAACTAAATGTTTTGAAACACATTCATTCCTTGTAATCGACTGTTGCAGCATCATAACTTACATAACACCAACTGAGAACTGGAGTGTGATTCATCAACTAAATCTGTTCAGTGTGAAGAACAGGAGGGACGACTGAACACAACAACCTCCCACATCATCCAAAGTGTTGAATGGGGATGTACATCAAGATATGAGTCCTGAGCTTCTTTTAATTTGAAGTCTTCCTTGATGGTGTGGTCACATCCTGTTGTATCCCTTGTGGTTACTCTAAAACCTGTCTGTCAAATGACACTGCACACATCCTTTGCGTTTATGGCCAGTCATATGACCTCATCTCAGGATAATCAGCACCCAAAGGCATCAGGGCTGCACGCCAGACAGACCGCTGACCAGGCCTGGCTGTCTGAGGAGGACAGAGAGGGAAGACAGGGGCTGTACGTGTTGCCCAGAAAGCCTTCAAGAAATATAGCTTGATTTTATTCTTGGCAAATCAAAGCAGCGGGAAAGGAAATGTGACAGGTCGGCACAAATTTAGAAAAAGAAGCAAATAAGTGTTCTAAATAGGAAGATTTTAAAATGTTTGAAGACTCTATTAACATACTTGTTGAGGGAGGCATTGTTTTTGCATTTCAGTTTCAGTTGGTCTCAGCTGTGAGAATCTGCCTGATGAACTGTGACTCATGTAGGAAGGTGTAGGCGGGGAGACTTGAGCTCTCTCTCTCTCTCTCTCTCTCTCTGTCTCTCTCTGTCTCTGTGTGAACTTTGATATGTCAACTTTGAGCCCTGAGATACTGCTCTCAATTTACTATAAGGGTGTGTTCCTTTGCTGAGCAGGAAATTCAACCTTGTCTTCAGCTCAGGAAGAATGCTTTGCAGTATGTGTTGCTAAAAGGCATAAAAATAAATAACCTGATTTGCTGCTCAGCTTTCAGTGGAGGCTAAAATATGAGGCACCCAATACATTTCAAAACAGTTTGCCGATATAAGTATGCAGATAAAGATATGTAGATGAAGATCTAGGAGAGCCACAAGAAACCCAGGCTCACATAATTCCTGATTTACCAGTTTTGATAAAAGCCTTTTGTGCCATGTGCAATGTAACACATGTAAAGTGTATTTACCAGAAGGCGAATGGTGTTAAATACGTATTTTCATTTCCCACAGTTAACTGGACCAAGGTCAGGTACAGTTCTATAAATATCTGTTTAACACAGTGGAGATAAAGCTACGCATGTAATTACAAGAGACCACCTACATCTTCAAATTCAGTCCAAAGTGCGAGTGCTCAGAAAACAGAATGAACATTCAGTTTGCATATAGTTTTCCATGTCAACGATGTGGCCTATAGCTGAGAAGTGTTGAACTGAACTTCATGGACAATGTGTTACTTTACGTTCAGAAAACAAAGTGTGGAAGTTGAAGTGGTTTGGTGTTGGACGCACTGACCTGGAAGGGCACCGTAGGATTTGCAAGACATTTTTAATGTCTATAGTTTTGCTCTCAAGCCTATGTTTTGATTGCATAATAAAGACACAGAAGTAACTCCATAGAGGCTTTTATTATTATCATGATTAACAGCTAGACCACTAGATCAGACGATATTGTCTAATTGCAGATAGCATTGCTTAAACTTTCAGTGGGTTTGAGGAGTTTGAGCTAACACAGGTTTATTTTTCAACTGTAAAATAATCTCCTTATTATGCACCTTGGCCACAATTCTCTCAAATTTAAATGCACTGTATCAAGATTGTTTGTTTATATGTTTATAAAAAATAGACAATTGGCTGAAACATTGTTATCTGAACTCTCAAATTAGTGGCGGGAATTACAGCTCTTTGAAGGGAGCCGGATCTTATGGCTCCGTTCCTATCCGAGAGCAGCATCTTTTGGCATCTAAATGGCTCTTCATTTAGTACTTACCTCTGCTGGTACTGCCAGTTAGATCCTGATTTGTTGCAAGAAATAAATATGCAAGACGCTTCATCAGCAGTACATATAATACACAAATATTCTGGCATATTGATGGTTAAAAAGTAGGATATGTGCAGAATAACTATCCTGTTTGAAAATAACACCCTTCTAATGAAATGGTATGGTTAACAAATGATTACATACAGTATATTTCAATTAAATTCGTATAATATTTTATGAAACAAAAACTTTTTAAAGCTCTGTTCCAAAGTGCAGTTCGTTCATTGTCATGCATTTCTTTTTTTACCGCCGCCGCCGACCCATCACTATCTCAAATACTGATATCAGTGTTGGCCTCAAAAATTTATTTATAACTCGGGGAACTCCACCAATTTTACAGATCCAAGTCTGTTTGCAGACTTGCAGGGTGTAGCCACTAGTGCATACGTTAAAAAAATAAATAAAGGGTTGTATAAAGTCGTTTGTGGCTCCAGGGGGAGCGCTGTGATGTCTGCTAACTTGCCATGTCTAGTAATGCCAGGTGAGGTGTGGAGTTAGAAAGGCGTGAGCTCACCAGATCTCTGTATCCCGCTCCTCATCTCTGCTTGAGGCTAACTGCCTAACATCTCTGACCAAACTGTTGGTGGAAGAGTTTCAGTGTAGGTTATGTAGGTGCCAGGTTTTACCCACAGTGAGTCCAACACTGTTAAATTGTACAATACTAAATTGGTAGAGTTCTCTTGTAAGAGCCTAAAAATCAATTTGGAGCTTGGACACAAAAGTCTACAGTCACGCCGGAACTGGGGGGAAAGGGGGACAGAGTATACAGGGTCCTTACGTGAGAAGGGCCTATAAAGATACTATAATGAATAACCGTGGATGTGGGGAGGGGCCCGTGGGGAGGGGCCCATGGTGAATGCCTCCGTACAGGGTGCAGGATTTTTTGCTATGCCCCTGCTAACGCTTCCACCTAAGAATTTAAAACGGCTATGACCGATGAAACAGCGAGTCTATGCAACCGAGCTGGCTGCATCTCCAGTGTGTGCTGTTACCATCACTGTATCACACTGATCTGGAACAGCATGCTTTTAATGTGGCAGCAAGGCCAGAAAACAAATGGCGGGATTGTCATTACAGAGCATTTCATTCTGTTGTGTTATGCACTCTGTTCTTCTGTTTTATGTAAAGCTTATCTTATTCCAGGCTGTGCTGCTGTAAACAAACACCTCCTTCTTGGCTCAGATGGGAGGTTTCCTGTGTGACTCGGGGATGGTGTAATTGCTGATCTTGTGGCTGTACAGTCAAACATACCATGTGCACTCTCAAAAGCAGAATTTTGACTCACATTTTTATTAGATAACTGCAAAGAAATTCTTTATGAGCCTTGTTTGAGTTGTTTTTGAGTCCACCAGAAGATGTTATGACACAGGATCATCCACGCAGTCAATATATCCAACTTAAAGAAGGGGAAGGATTATCTGCCACAGGGTGGACCTTGACTTGTCTTGTCTTGACTTTTCTCTTTAAATATATGATCCTGCTTCCAAAGCAGGAAAAGAAACAGCATAATTACTCTATCAGCTTGGACCAGTCTCAGCTTGCAGAGCTTCTTGTTTGTGTTTGACAAACTCTCCACAGGCGGCTGCAGTAATCCCAAGACACACATGATAGTCTTGCTAAAGGGCTGTAGAAAAAAAGTTCCTGAATGCTCTGCTGCCCTTTAGTCAGGGAATGTCAGTATTTCAATATCAGTATTTCAGATGTTGTTGTTTTTAAAGGCAGTTCCTCTTCATTCATGTGGAATTTGTCACACCATACTGTGGTTCTGTTCACACACTGTGGAACAGATTGTGTATTCAGACTGCAAATCCAGCGCAGCAGCCTGTGTATGTCCATTTATAAATCCATAAGACGCAGGCTCGGAAGTCAGCACATTGATTCTCTTGGCTAATGCATTTGTCAGTAATGCTGTTTTTTCCCCCTTCCCCTAAGTGAAATTGAGTCTGCCTCTCAGTCGCTTTACAGAATCCTAAGTGCATGCTGGCTCAAGTTCAGTACCCTCATACTGCGTCCTCAGCCCATTGTGCTGCCAGATTTCCAGGGAAAGGATGTCAATAAATCAGGTTTTTGTGCCTTTGCTGTTACTTTATTGTAGACTTTGTACACTAAAGCTGAAAGACCCTCGTCTGCTGGTGGCTATCAGTCTGGTATTAAGTATGCTAGTGTAGAGATAACAGCGGGCTTCTAAATAACGACAAAGATTTTCCCTGTCAGCCTCTAACATTTGGGTCAAACACAGTTCAGGGCTAGTGTGGAAGTTTGGCACTGTGTTGTATTTACACTGTAAGTAAAGAGTACAGCCCCCCACTAGCAGCAGCTGAAGCAACAGTCTCTGAAGAGTCAGGGCGGCACATAGTTAAACCATGGAGAAGCAGATTCCTGTGGGATTCCTGAGCCTGTGAGCCTTATGTCCAAAGTTGGAGAACATGGAGCTGAAGATTAAATTCCTACACAGTGATGGGAGATTTATTGCTGCAGTGTGAATCCTCAGATGGCTGTGTTTGTCTGTTGAGCGCAGATGTGTAGCTCTGAGAGTTTACAAGTAGGATTCAGGGATTATATATTTTGTTTCTGGCAGGTGGGAACCTTGCACTTCCAGTTGAGGTAGTTTCCTTGTTATAGCATGAATATAGCTTTTGTGTAATTTGGGACAAAAGCCAGTTAGCAGTCTACACTTCTTGCACAGAAACCTCTTGCAGTGACAAACACATGGCACATTTACCTTGCAAACACTAGGAGAGCCACACCCAGATACTTCCAGTGTATCCATTCAGGCTTCAGAGAACTGTATTCTTTCTTCTGGCAGCCCTTTGGTGGATTCTCAGTATTGTGCCTGTGGTTGTTTAGCTGTAAGAAAACAAAGAAAGGTTTCTTTATGATGAGCACCTTTTAATGAGCTAATATTTGTAAGATCGATGTTATATTACCTGTATGTCTAATTTTAAGTTCCTGGACTGAAAACAAGCTGCAACAACAAACTGCTGACATATTAACCCTGATACTTTGCTTTATTCCACTCTTGTGTTTTACTTTACTACCCACATATTCACACTATGATGAGTAAATGGGATGTTCAAACACAAGGCATCATAACATCCCCTTGTGGTGTCCCATAACTTAAACATAACATTGCACTGCCCTCTGTTGGTGGGAAAACATTACTCCACTCTGTCATTCTTATTACGTCCTCAGGTGTATCGAGGCTCTGGTTGTCTATTTCAAGGCGGGTAGAAGGGAGGAGCCTTACGTCACTATCTCCAGGAAGTTCAGTCTGAAGAAGGGGCAGGGGATGCCCATGGAGTGGGAAATCGGACAAACGGAGCGCACCTTGGCCACTCACAGAAACGCCTTCAAACGCACCGCAGTCATCCAGGCCTTTCTGGGCTCCACGCCTCAACTGACGCTCCAGCTGTATGCCACCATCCAGGAGAAATACTTCCTCCCTGCAAGATGTAAGAATGGTGTTAAGGTTACAAGTATCACTACTTTACAGTGTTGTATCTGGGTTTTTTTCTTAGCAAGGTTGAAATGCCTCTAAAAGTGATGAAATCATGAAATTCTTTGATGTTGGCAGCTCTTTAAGACACGCACATCAGAATAACATTAAATTACTATTTTTCATATCTACTTTTTTTTTTTTTTTTTTTATATTTGACACATGGACACAGCTTTTTAAAACACTGATCACTCATCACAGTGATGAGTGAAAACTCTACTGTGATTGGTGCATTGCGGCTTGTGGCATGTGGGACTTTTGGGAACACCAGCAGCACCCACACAACCCACGCCTCACTTCATGTAAACAAGACTATTTGAAAAATTTTTATAACAATAAATTTAGTAAAGCAAAAAGTAGAAGATGCATGGAGCTAGTTAGGAGGGCTCCTCTCTACCAGCAGCAGCAGAGGGAGGAGGAGGAGGAACGACTGACTGATGTCGTCTTTATAAACTCTAGTCAGTATTTTGATGTCAGGAATATAGTTTATTTTACATGTTCCATTTGTTTCCAATGAGATACTGATTTTATATTGTGACTTTGCTGATGTAAACTTTACATTTGTTGCTGCTCTGAAAACAGTTTATAATATTAATTTTGATTACTGTTCTCAATTTATTCTTTATTTCTTTATTTAAAAGGCAATTATTTAGTAATGAAAAACCAATAAGAGTATAGATAAAGAACAGAACAAATAAATAGTGTCAATACATGTATCAATAAAATCCTAACAATATAAAATAAATACACTATAAATGGTAGCAGGTAAAGACAAAGTTTATGTTAATTAAGCACTCATAGTTAACAATTACATCTCTGGGATGGATCTCTAATTCATTTAATTTACTATTTATAAAGATGAAACATGACAATTAACTTTAATCCTGTAATTTGAAATTTTTTGTGAGTTTGTTATTCTAAATTTTGACACCCAGATTAAAAACTTTACAGCAAATGTATATCGATTCCACATATCATTCAATTCAAATTAGTTTTAATGGCATAAATGTGTAACAACAATATTGCCAAAGCATCATACAAACTACATAACAATCAACCCCATACATCAGTCATCATCTAATTGGTTAATAATAATCAGGATCAGCCCAGAAAAAAACATATCGGTCGATCCCTAATAACCATTAATGCATAACAATGAGTTCAACACTTCCAAAGTTTACTGTAGCTCCTCAACCTTTTAATTAATGTCCCTTCCCATCCAGGCTGTAATTGGTTGGTTCACAAAAAGTGACCGATGTTTCAACAAAAGCCACTGTTATAGCTAAATAACCATCTAGCCAAACCATGCTCATATTAGCCATATTATCTGTAAAGTAGGAGGTTCAAAAGGTACATTTACTATCATCATTAGGGGCATCGGTCAGAATGCATAGAAGTAAGCCAGGAAACTTGGGAAATCCTCTGAACAACTTTTTATTTCTTCCAACTTAAAGGTTGCATTTGTCAGCATAATCGGGGAAAAATACACACATAAGTTCTTTAATCTGAAAGAAAGCCAACATAAGAAAAGACACTAAACTCACATGTCCATCTCAAGTATCTCAATAAGAAAAGATTAAGTTTAAAGTTTTTCACAAACATGGACATAGGATTCTAAACTAAGGAGTAAAATAAATTGGGGATCTTTACTACATTATCCCTTTTGTCTTCTGTTTTACCACATAGTGAAAGGCCCGCGGGGATTTCCCCAGTCACTCCCTGGACACACCCCTCCAGCTGTAGAGCTGAATACCAAATCTAGCATGCTAACATGCTCACATAGACAATGCTAACATGCTGATGTTAAGCAGGTATAATTTTTACCATGTTCACAATCATAGTTTAGAATCATTAGTTTTGCAGGTATAAGCTTACAGTAAGTGAATATATTGCTGTACTGAATTGTATGTGAAGGTTCTCAGTCATCCAGGTCATTGTTATCCAAAAGAGGTGAAAGTCAATTATGATGATTGATGTATTGAATTGGGATGTTTATGTTGATAATACAAGTTCTCTGTGGTTGAGAGCATTTATAATGACATTTTTACAGTGCAGTGATGTAATGGTACTGATAAAGTGCAATAGATAACGTCTGTTTGTTTTCACAGGTGTTCTGATGGCTATCACACTGATTTCCGTCGTATATGGGGCCCTCGTGTGCAACGTTCTAGCCATCCAGATCAGGTACGATGACTACAAGGTGCGGTTGCGCCCTGCAGCCTACCTGTGCATGATTGTGTGGAGAGGGTTGGAGATTGCCACCCGGATCACCGCTCTGGTCCTCTTCAGCACGGCGCTCACACACTGGGTGATCCTGGTCGGCATGGCTAACCTGCTCTTCTTCTTCTTCCTCCCCTGGGCTGAGTTCTGGGCCAGGAAAGGCTCGCTGACTAAGGACTTGGAGAAAAACTTCTCTAAGCTGGGTACCATAGTGGTGCTATGCATGTTCACGTTGCTCTACGCCTGCATCAACATCTTCTGCTGGTCGGCGGTGCAGCTGGACCTCTCCCATCGAGAGCTTATTGAGAGGAAGCAGCGCTGGGACCGCCTGGCTATCTACTACTGCGCACGCTTTCTTGAGAACTTCCTCCTCATTACACTCTGGTACTTCTTCAAGTCGGACTTCTACGAGTATGTGTGCGCGCCGCTGTTGGCGGTCCAGCTTCTGATCTGCTACAGCCTGGCCGTGCTGTTCATGCTACTCTTCTACCAGTTCTGCCACCCTTGCAGACGCCTCTTCAAGTACAACGTCCATGACTGCCTGCACTGCGTCTGCTGCCATAAAGGAAGGAGGGCAGCGAGAGCTGGACAACAGAACCTGCCTCCCTCGTACTCTACTGCTGCCACTATGTTGCTGGTGCAGGAGGAGCCAATGGAGCAGCTGGACCCCCAAAACTCAGAACCCCCTGACCTTGCCACTCAGCTGGGAGAGCGGGAGACGGCTATTATTGAAGACATGATGGAGGCAGCCTGAGAAGGGCTTTATGGGGAATTAAATGAAGTTCTCTAATGTATAAATGAGACCTCCGGTCCTTGAACACAAAATCCAGAATGAGTTTGTGTTTTTTGGTTGGTGAGGTGATGTGTTGGAGAACAAACGTTTCCCTTTTTCTCTTAAGTGCGCAAAACTTTACTGATTCATGCTTCTGTGAGGGTTTTCGGTTAACTCCTGATGTTATTATCAGGGATGGTTATGCACACTTAGCGCACCACAAGGCTCCAGTATACCAAAGAATGTAGCATTTTGAGATATGCAGCTATGCACAAAGGCCGCCTTGAGAAAGCAGCAGTGGGTCATTCACAGGACGGAGCCAGGTGTGCGGGAAACTTGCCAAGTGTGTTCTAAGTCCCCGAAAGACTGAGCGGTACACCTCCAGTTTACTTCCTCTCAGGGTTTTCACGTCGTGAACGCCCCCTTTTGCACTAAACAGACTTTTTTTTATATAAAGCAGAAGGGCAAGAAAAGAAGAAGAATTTATCTTTTGTCATACCTAACTGCATAAACCTGCTGTGATGAATGCCTTGTGTTCACTGTCCCATCTGGATGCCTTGATTAAAAACAAACAGGTTTTAATTCTGCAAAAGAAATGTGAGGAAATATCTGAGAAGTTTGTGAAAATATTAAATTGTTAAATCCTTTTAGGGAACATCAGGTGTGTGTCTTTTAAAATTAACCTTAACGTTGATGCATTAACAAGACTGACATCATCTTTATTGAAGTACCTTCACAGTTTGCTTATTTTTTTTTTGTTGTTTTACTGTTTTACTTGAAGAAGAAATAAATGAATAAATACTCTGATCACTACACATTCATTTTTGCATTTCTTTCTGTGTATAAAATAAAATAAATGAAACAAGACTACTCACTCCTTCCTGTCAAACACACAACAAAACTTTATTTTTCCTGTAAAACTAATTGAGTCACAGTCCAGCAGGATAAAATTTCCTGTGTGGAGTAATAGATACCTAAAAATAGGCATTAGGGCCTAAGAGGGGAGGAGGGCGACTGTTCATAATCCAAGCATAACTCAAATTTCTGGGACTCGGAACAATCCTGTTTTCCAAAATATTTTCAGTCATTAATGATGCAGGACAAAATTCAATGCAGACATAAGAGGTGGAACTTTCAGACAGCTAGGCAGATATTAAGAATGGCCACCACATTTATAAACGTCCGCTGCGTTTCCCAAACGTTTTATGCTTCTGGCTTTGAATAGAAGGAAATACCTCCAAATAATGGTTCGTGCTTAAGCGCCATCACTTCCTCATTCTCACTAGGTTACTTGTTTTTCCAGCAAACTGGAATGTGGTCATTCAACTCTCAGGCGTGAGACATCTCTAAAGTTCCCCCACCACACAATTTCGCTAGCTGCACGTTTTGTATCCTTGTGTCTCATCACCTGTAGGCTGTACACCTGAGGAGGAGGGAGGGAGGGGTCCAGACAGCACGGCTATAAGATAAGAAGTGCAAGCAGGTTGGAGATGCTGCGAGTCGAGATAAAGTGCTCAACATGGGTAACTGGATTATCAATAATGGACTTTCATCCTTCATACTGGTGAGTTCTTTACAGTCGCACTTCGGGAATTTCATTTTTCAAATCGCAAAGAGGGCTAAACGTGACAAGAGTGAGAGTTTGCGCACATGTTTTGTGCGCAAAATACCGAGTGACCAACAAAAACTATGAATGTCAATATCTAAACTCCTGCACCTTCTACGCAAATAGACTAGGATTTTAATGCATATTTTTAAATGAATGACTAATTTTGTGATGAAAATATAATGCTGGCTGTGTTTGCAGGTGGTCTGGATGGGCATCAACATCTTCCTTTTCGTCTTTTTTTACCTCCGATACTACTGGGGGGATTCTTTTTTCTACACGCGCCATCTCTTGGGGGTGAGTGACGAAAATAATAATAATAATAATCGCTTTATTTGTATAGGATGCTTTTTCAATACAGGCAACAAACTGCTTTACAACAATCAATGTTAAACATAAACAAGTTTGAATAAAATAAGAAATACAAAAATAAGAGTAGGCCCACTACAATCTAGGCCTATATACAAAACACATACATAAGTCAAAATAAAATTTTAATAAATTGGCATCATACAGTTGTTTACAACAATCAGTATAAAACATCAAGTTATAACACAAGTCATAGCCTACGTTAATATGCAAATTAGCCTACGGAAAAAAAATAAAAGCAGGCATCACAGTAAAAGCTTTTGTAAAAATGTGTCTTTAGAAGTGAGATTAACGCGGTAACAGACACTGCCAGCCTGATCTCCTCTGATCTCCTCTGGTTGTTTCAGGAACCTTGACAGCAAAGACCCTCTTTAGTTTTCAGCCTAAACCGTGAAACGGCTAAGGGACCAAGGGATCTCAGTCTGCGCCCTGGCGCATAAAAACTCAGAGACATAGCCATGCCTGGCCTTAAAAAATAGAAAACACATCAGCTGACAACGTTTGGTTAATAATTATAGCCTAATTAGTGTATGAACACATCCATACATTTTTATTGATTTATTTCAGCATGCCTTACCCTGGGCAAGAGCTCCTGCCGCTGTGCTCAACTTCAACTGCATGCTGATCCTCCTACCGGTGTGCAGGAACCTGCTGTCTCTGCTCCGGGGCTCCTTTGTGGTAAGATCATAGCGGGCGAGGCGCACTGAACACAGTCATTGTCTTTTAAAGGTGGAGTGTTTTCAGGCTGAACATGCCCCATATTTTCCCACCAAACTAAGTTCTTTGCATTTCATTTTTATTAACACGTTTTAAAGTTGTTGTTTTGTTATCTTCGTCTATGTTTCTGCTAACTTAGGATCCTCCTTTCTAATAATAGCTGATAATAGTTTTGCAAAGCACTTACTCTCTGACATGACTGCATGAAAGGTGCTAGACAAATAAAGTAATTGTATCCAAAAAAATGTTTTTCAATAATAATTTCTGCGTGGCAAGTTTGACAGTCCTAACCCTTATGTTTTCACAACACACTTGTGTGGAAAATCCAACCAAAATACATTTTCCATAGTATCACCCAGGCCCTCAATTCTCTCAAAAGACAGGTCAGTTGGGTTTCAGTGACTTTGCTTTGGAAATAAGTTCTTTGCCAATTTTGTTTTCTTTGTCTTTTTAGTGTTGTGGCAGAACAATGAGGAAACAACTAGACAAAAATCTGACTTTCCACAAGCTGGTGGCATACATGATAGCTCTGATGACAGGTGAGCTTATGTTTTGCTTAAATATTCCCAAATGGTTACGGTTTGCCTCTCTCCTGCAGACATTTTAAAAAACCTTAGCAAATAACTTCATTTAAAGATAAATATGAGTAATTGGTTAAGTTATATCTATAGAAATGGCTTCTTTTATCAACATTTAAGTTAGGAATAGGGCTGGGTGATATGGCCAGAAAATCAATGTCGATAATTTTCACGATAAATGACACTATTATTTCTTTCAAGTTTAAAGGCTGATTTTTGCTCCTGAGTGAAAGTTGAAGAAACCAGATGTTTAATTGTGGTTTTAAACTATTCTTTATGGTCTGAAAATGACAAAGACTTGATGCCAAACCGTGGATCACTTCACAAATCTGAGGTACAACATCCAAAACAATTATGATAAAATATTACATACACATATGATTAGTAAATATTTTTTCAGTACCTTTTCTTCAACAAAATAAATATGTTAATAGAAGAAAAGTGCTAATTAGTTTGTGATTTGTTATATTCTTATTGAGTAAAATTATATTGTAATAATTATCATTATTGTTTTATTGCCCAGCCCAAGTTAGTTTGAATGCAACTTAATTTATCTGTACTATAGGTGTAGATTTGGGTGGATGTGTTAATGAATACTTCAACAAACAAGAAAATACAAGAAACATATAACATAAATCAAACAAAAATGTGTCACCTCTTTGTGTCCTCATAGCTGTTCATATGATCGCTCATCTGTTGAATGTGGAGTGGCTCAACAACAGCAGACAAGGAGTTTATGATGAACTCAGTACTGCTCTCTCCAACCTGGCGGACACACACAACACCACCTACCTCAACCCAGTCCGCATAACAGACCTTGTAAGTTACATAATTCATTATAAAAAAACTACCATAATGAAGAAAGAGAAATGTGGAGATACAAAATCCCTTTATATCTACAATTTTGAGGAAATTCTTGCTTTTGAGGTTTTGTTTGTTTATCATCTGTCTTTAGGCTGAAGCTAGGCTTTTTTTTCACAGTACTTGTTTGAAGAAGGATTTTTAACATGCCAATATTCATATTGAAAGGTAAATCTAAATTTGAAGCTGTAACCATAAATTAGCCGTCAGATAAATGTTTTCCTACAAAATATGAAGAAATTAAAGTTGGAAGTCTCTCATAGTGGAAACACTCCAAACAATGTCACTAGAACCTCAAAATTGCATTGAATTAGACGTTTTTAATAAATGTACTAGTTACTTACTACAAATGTAGCATGCTAATATGTGTTAATTAGCACCAAACACAAAGTACAGTTGAGGATAATGAGTGAGTGTCATTAGTTTAGTTAGTAATTGGTAACAAACTAAAGTATTGGATATACTGAAATTTTGACCTGATGATGGCGCTGGATTAAATCAGGATTTCCAAAGGAGGATCACCAAAGTTAATACAATTCATCCTGAAGGGAACGTGAATGTATGTACCAAATTTCATGAAAAAAACATTCAATAATAGCTGAGAAATTTCAACACTACTGGATGGATTTGGGATCACCCTGTCAGTAGGATTCATCCTCTAGGGATAATGAAAGTATGTACAACATTTTATGGCAATCCATCAAATATGTTTTTGAGATATGGACTAAAATGGTAGACAGGCTAACCAATATTGCCACCCCTAGAGCCATGCTGCTAGCTTGGCTAAAATTGTGCTGTCTGGATGTACCTTTAAAATATCAGTAATAACAGTTGAGAGTCCACATTCTCACCTCCATCTTTTCCGTCATCTTCCTCTTCTTGTTCTTGTAAAGAAAAGCTCATGTTTCCATGTTGTCTCACTCTTCTTCTTCTTGGTGTCTCAGAATCCGCAGCAGATTCCAACCTACTTTGTCTTTACCACCATCGCTGGCCTCACAGGTGTCGTGATCACGCTGGCCCTCATCCTCATTATCACCTCCTCCATGGAGGTTATCAGACGCAGCTACTTTGAAGTCTTCTGGTACACGCACCATCTCTTCATCATCTTCTTTGTCGGACTTGTCTTTCACGGAGCTGGGTAAGGGAAAGGTTTCAGCTAGCTTTTTCTTAAAATGGAATGCTGTTATTGTTAACAGGTTTCACTTGTCTGTCTCATCTTCAGGCGCATTGTGAGGAGTCAACAGACAACAGATCCAGCACACAACACCGCTTTTTGCAAAGACCACAGTGATGAATGGGGACTGATTCCTGAGTGTCCCATCCCTCAGTTTGCAGGAGGGTTCCCACAGGTTCATCTTTTTTCTTTACTCTTCACTGTTCATCCTCAGCCTTTACCACTAATCTACTACCACTAATCCTAAATCTACTGAATTACTACAACTACTAGTACAAAAAAAAGTGTCACTGAGTCTCTGTATTTTCCTCATCCCTTTTAGACCTGGATGTATGTGATTGCTCCAATGGTTCTGTATATTTGTGAACGTCTGCTACGTTTCGTTCGTTACATGCAGACAGTCCATTACAGGAAGGTACGTTTGATTCGTGATTCTTCACCTTTGCCCTCTGGGTTGTTCTGCAGGTTATGTTACAGCGACTTTAATCCATTTGCTTCACTCTCAGATTGTGATGCGGCCGTCCAAGGTGCTGGAGCTGCAGCTGGTGAAGAATGGCTTCAAAATGGAGGTGGGTCAGTACGTCTTCCTCAACTGCCCGGCCATCTCCCAGCTGGAGTGGCACCCGTTCACCATGACCTCTGCCCCTGAGGAGGACTTTTTCAGCGTCCACATCCGCTCGGCCGGGGACTGGACGGACAAGCTCATCAGCATCGTGCAGAAGCTACCAGAGGGATCGCAGGGACCCAAGTGAGCACTTCTGATTTCATGCTGTTAGGCCACATTGCTATGATTTATTATTCAAGCAGGCGACATTTTTTACCCACTGATCTGATTTTAAAAGGCAGTTTGGGTGGAATATATAAAAGAAAAAATTTGCATATTCACAAAGAATTGATTTAAAATCATCATATACCAACAGGATGTCTTTTTTATAGAACATGTTGTGTTAATCATTGTTATTATGTAGTGTGATTTTGATCTACTATTGGGCTGCTCGATACATGAAATTTTTCTGGTGAAAACCTGAACCAGTTTAAATATAAATTTAAATTTAAACTAAAATTAAATAAAACCAGAAAAGTATGAATAAACATTTTAAAGTAGAGACATTTAAGCTGCCTTATTATTATGGGAAAGGATCAAATCGCCCTGTTTCATTTTTAATTTCACAGGAATTCCATGAACTTTGAAGAGATTTTTGCCTCAAACCCTGTTAAATAATTAATTAAACTATTGATTGTAGAGCCCTGCATATATTTTGTTTGAATGACTTTGAATCAGTAGTAGATACTGTATAATGATCTACAGTGGTAGATAAAAAACAGTGTTAACACCTCCTGCAAAATGTCAGTGAATCTATTTAAAACCAGTGTTACAAACTGTAACAACAATTGTAGATGTTAAATTTTTTTCTGAGCGTGTTTCTAAGGTCTTCTCATCTGTATTGTCTTAAAAGCTTGTCCAGCCCATTCCTGTGAAGGAGACATCTCAGGAATGGCTTGAGTTAATGGCTTCAAATTTGGCACAAAAGTCCACTTGCCCTCAAGGACGAATGTCAACGTAACAATTAATTGGAGCGTGCCTAGCTAATTGTGATCCTGTGAATGATTTTCACCTACAGCTCGCCTCATAGAGAGGCTTTGCATTTAAAAATGGCAGGAGAAAATAAAAGCACCACATTTTGTGTAGCTATACTACAAGGTGACAAGGTTACAACAAGGTAGACTTCTTTGTTATTTTACAACACAAGGTTGTATAATGAAATAAAGTTTGTAGTTCCCTTAATGCTACTCACATAAAGCAAAACATTATAAACAAAAATTATAAAATTATATACAGAAATAAACAATTTTGCATGATGCAGTGCTGAGGATGAATTAAGGAGACTGACGGCCTTAGGGAAAAGCTGCTCTGTAGTCTAAGTGTGTGACAGCAGATACTTCCCAGGAGGCAGCAGGGTGAACAGGCTGTGGCTGGGTGGGTACTGTCCTTTAGTATCCTTTGGGCTCTACGTAGGCGCCTCACCGATATCACTGATGCTCGGGAGATGGGTACCAATGATATTCTGAACAGTTTTAATCACCCGCTGCAGAGCCCTCCGGTCCTGAGTCATACACCTCCCATGCCAGTTTGTGATGTTTCCAGTCAGGATGCTTTCTATTGCTGCTTTGTAAAAGTTAATAAGAACTTGGCAGGGGAATTTTGCCTTTTTAAGTTTCTTAAGAAATACATCCGCTTCTGAGCTTTCTGCACCAGCGTGGAGATTAGAGATGACCATGTCAGGTTCTCTGTGATGCTGATTCCCAGGAACCTAAAACTGTTCACCTGCTCCACCTCAGCTCCACCACCATGTAGACAGTGTGTGTGTCTTTATCTCCTTTTTCCTGAAATCAGCGATCAGCTCCTTGGTTTTGCTGACACTGAGCAGTAGGTTGTTCTCTGTGCACCACTTTGCATTTCACGCTGATATGAAGTCTCATCGTTGTCTGATGTGTTGTACGCAAACTTCTCAATAGAGTTCTCTTCATATCGAAGACATCAGTGTCAAAACTAGTACTGGGGTCCATATTTTATTTATTAATTAATTACTGTTAAACTTGACCTAACTTGGCTGCCCTCCCTTTTGTGACATCAGGTCGGAGTGCAGATGCCAATATAGTGTGTAGGTCATGTAAATATGTATTTCTTTAAATACTTTTTTCCATGTTTTGGTTGTCGACTGCAGTTTATGTGCCCTCATAACACAGCTTATTTATTTTTTTCCCTCAGATTGGGTGTGGACGGACCCTTTGGCACAGCCAGTGAGGACGTGTTCGACTATGAAGTCAGCATGTTGGTCGGTGCCGGCATTGGAGTTACTCCCTTTGCCTCTATCCTCAAGTCCATCTGGTACAAGTTCAAAGTCTCCAACCCTAAACTGCGCACCAGAAAGGTAACAACTTAAATTTACTTATGCACCCAACCAGTCTGCTTTTGACATTTAAACCTGTATATTCATTCCGCTCCGCTGGCACACTGATGCACTTGATTGATGTGAGACAGGACCTGTTGTCTCTTAAATACATAACATGTGTTTTCACAATACACCCATGTTCGAGGGCAAGTTATCAGCAGTTTTGCAAGCTCTTTTGTAAGAGGCTTATTGTTAAACATATTTGCATCTGCTTCCTGGTTTCAGATTTACTTCTACTGGCTCTGCAGGGAAACACACGCCTTTGAGTGGTTTGCTGACCTTCTGCAGGTGCTGGAGAATGAGATGGAGGAGAGAGGAATGGGGAATTTCCTCACCTACAAACTCTACCTGACTGGATGGGATCAAAGCCATGTATGTGTGTGAATCACAGACCAAAGTACAGATGAACAGTATGAGGTAGTTTCAGGGTAAACTCAGCTGTGCTGTCCATTTTTCACCCAGGCCACTCATGCAAAGGTTCACTTTGACGAGGACACCGACGTGGTCACTGGGCTCAAACAGAAGACTCACTATGGCAGACCCATCTGGGACAAGGAGTTCGAACAAGTCCGCAAAGAGAACCCCACGTATGATAAAATATTACATTTTTTATCTTAATATCTTTAATTCCCAATAAAATACAAGAGGTAGACTAATCAATTTAATAGTGGCAGAAGAAGTATTCAGATCCTTTTACTTAAGGACCACAAAAGTATCAGCAGCAAAATATGCTTTAACAGAAGTAAAACTACTGGTTCTGAAGAAAAAATGGCCTTAGCTGACATATTATATGTTTTATATGAATAGATCGTTAATACTGAGAATCAATGCAGCATTTGACTGTTATAGTTGGTTGAGATGGAGCTAGTTTTAATTACTGTATATACAGTGGTGTAAATTACTTTCACTCAAGTAGCCTATTGACTTTACTTAACTGTGTTTCCATTTTCTGCAAAAAAATTTAATTATTGTACTTTTTACTCCACTACATGTATCAGACACATGCGGTTACTAGTTATTTCACAGATAAAGATTCATCCATCGTCAACCGCTTATCCTGCGTACGGGGACAGATAAAGATTTCACATCAAAATATGATGCATTGCTCAGTGCACAAAATCTAATTTCTTTCTTTTCTTTCTTTTTTACATTTGTAGAAACTGTAGAATATTCCAGTTTTCTTTATATTACGAATCATCGTGTTTTACAAAATCAAGTTTAATTTTTTTATACTTCTAACACAGCAATTTGGTTCATTCTTTCTTTTTTGAAGCTACAGCGGTACATTATTTTACATTTATAATGTATTTATTATATTTATAGAACATTGCATACTTAAATGAAAACGACATCTTAACTGAAGATAGAATTATTTCTCTTGAAAATAAGGTTTTGAGGACTTGATTAGACAATATATACTGTATATAAACAACATCAAATAAGCAATTCTCGGCATAATGAGTACTTTTACTTTTGATACTTTAAGTACATGTTGTTGATAAAACTTCTGTACTTTTACTTAAGTCAGATTTAGAATGTGGAACTTGTAACATATTTATATAAAGATATACAATTGCTTTTTTTGGCCAACAATTTAATTTGAGATCCACTGGTTAAATCTGAAACATTGTATTTTACAAGCTTATATGTTGTTATCTAAAATATTAACCTGAAATGTAACTAGTAATTACAGCTGTAACATAAATTTAATGAAGTAAAACATTTCTCTCCAAAATGTTGTGGAATAGAAGTATAAAGCAGCTAAAATGGCAATACTCAAGAAAAGTGCCCCAGAATTGTACAAGTACAAGTTGAGTAAATGTTACTTTACATCACTGAGACTTTAAGTCTTCATCGTGTTTTTGCTAATGTTTTCAGGTCTGTGGTGGGAACTTTCTTGTGTGGTCCTGCAGTTCTGGCAGAAGTCTTGGAAAAGAAATGTGCTAAATACTCCGACATGGATCCTCGGAAGACCAGATTTTACTTCAACAAGGAGAACTTCTGAGCGAAAACTCAACAGGAAAACAGCATTTGGGCTTTTTGAAGGGTAACACTTGGTAGGCGGGAGGGGTGATTTTTTTTCACTGTGAAGGAATATTCGTAAAACAATTGGTGATGAAAAAGCTGTCTGACAATCTGGCCCACTAGACAGGTGAGTTCTGGTACACTAGACCAGCACACTGATAAAGAGGCATGTTATTTTATCAGCACTCCTCAGGGACTGACTTTCTTAACACAATGTTTGTATAGCCATGCGTCATAACTTTTAAGCTGCATTTCTGGTGAAGCTCTTGTAGCTCCTGAACTACATTGTTAGATACAACCAACAGTCCAACACCCCCAAAAGATTCCGTTTACCTTCACGCAAGACAAAGAAAAGCAGCCAAGTGTCACATTTAAGAAGCTGGAGCCAGCAAATTTGTGGTATTTTTCTTGAAAAATTACTATTAAATCAGGTAACACATTGTTTTTTTCTGCCAGTCAACTAGCTGTTTCAGTTCAGCATATTCTTATCTTTCTTTAGCATATTTTTTTCCCCACTTGCTCATGATCAAATACACTGTAAATAATAATAATAAATGTTGCATTATTTAATACATGTGATTGATGTGATAAATGTGTGGTAAACAAAAATTTGTCATATATTTTCCTAGGTTTTACTGATTAAGGAAACAAATTCCTCAGAATCAGTGGATCTGTATTATAACCAATCAAATTCACTGGCATTTCCTTATCAGAATAAGATGATGGTTAACTAGGAGGGAGACTTGCAGTCACGTAGCCCGTGATTTATCATCCTCTACAGACGTGGAAGGATTTATAGTTATTGAAGGGATTTGTATTATTTCACAATTATTCACCTTTATTATATTTCCAAACTGCTTATGAATAAAGAAATAAAGGCAATCAATGTCTTTTTCCCCCTCTTTTATTGACAAAACAATATCAAGACAAACCAGAGCCAATAACATGAAAACAGTCAGCTTTGGAGGAAAAGGATGAAACCCGGTGACGTTCCAGCTCCGGCCTTTTTTATCTGTCCAGCATTCACCTACATTGTTGCCTTAAAAGCAAACCTTACTCTTTCACACAGAAAACAAGACAGTATGATTAAAAAAACCTACAATATTCCAAACTAATGACAGGTCTTCAAGCTGAAGGTGACATGGGTGGAGCAGTTTGCATGTCCTGAAGAAGGAAAGAAAACAGAATCGTGTTTAAGAAATGACAGAGTTGCTTCATGACGACACAAGAATGCTTAAGAATCTGTGAATTTCCTGGAAGGATGGAAACTGCAGTGAAGTGAAGGAAATAAAGAAACTTCCATCTTGGCCTACCTGAAACCTTTTGAGGCTTTTCCCTCCGTCAGACCATCAAGGTGCCCCACCTGCCGTCTTCTGAATCTGCTCTTTGAGGATGAGGATGCTCTGCCGCTGCTCCGGCGGCAACATAGCGATTTGTTCTGGGGTCAGCTGCAGGACCTGCATAATCAGGGCGGCCTAGAGAGGGACAATCAAAAGGCATGTATTACATTTAATTGTCATACTGTAGGTAAAACATGCTTTTCTGCCATCGAAATGATGGAATGAGGAAAGTTTCTTGCGTGTCTTCACTGGTGTTCTTGGGTAACACAGAAACATGAGAAGCCTTTATTGTGTTGAAACATCAACAGCTATTGTTGAAGTCAAACAATTGATGCAGCATTTCCATACGCCCTGCTCTCCTCCTCCCCTAAGGTGTCACTTCAGTGAATGAACAAGCAAAATAAAGGATTAGCATTTTGCTCAGAGGCACTTCAACAAGCTGCTGATGACCCAGAGAACTTCTGGTTACAGATCAAAGTCGCTTTGATGTGTGTCGTCATGTGCATGTCTCTTCCCTGGCAGCAGACATTAAATATTTAGAGATTGTTATGAAGGCAATTCAAAGCGACTCTTTGTCCAGTTTGTTATAATACAGGGCTGACAGATAAAGTGACACCCACCTTCTCCTGGTCCTGTGTGGAGACCTGGCTCTGCCCCGGACTGAAGCCTCCTCCCGATGGAGGAACACCAGAAATACCAGGACCCTGCAGGTCAAACATACTGCTAGTTTACACTATTTATCAGAGGGGTAATGACTGTCCAATATGAGCAGAAAGGACCATTTCTTTTGCATCTTTCTTCCCTCCTATTACATAGCTTTTATAATGTTTAAGGACAAGTTTATGTCCATTTGATCAGTATTTATAGGCTAAAAAAAAAAAAAAAAAGGAAAACAGGTTAAAATCCTTGTGATATATCAAAATTAGATACTTTGTATTCTACAAAAACAAGAAAAAGAGAAGTCTTGAAAGTTTTTTTTAATTGCACATAGCCAGTTTCATAAGATAGAAAAAAATAACTTTGGGCAGCCAACATAAAAAAACTTGACAAAGGCATTAGATGCAACTGTTACCGGTCTTGCAGGAGGAGGAGCGTTGGGACCCATGCTATGCGGAACAGGGCCTTGCATCCCTGCCGCCATGGGAACCCTCTGTCCTGTCACTGGACCACGAGCGTCCATCCCTCTCGGGTCGCGACCTGCAGAAGGAAACAAAACCACACTTGCCAATCACACCTCACTGAATACTGAGTGAATCATTCAAGTGTCCATTACATACACAACAACTCTGGTTAAATGTCTGTCTAAAGTTACATAACAATGGTGTTGCTAGGACAAAAGACTTTTGTTTGGTTCCGTGGCTTTTGGTCTGTCTGCCAGCTGGAACTGAAACTAAACTGAGATCTGTTACAAAAACTAAATGTTAACTACATGCACACAATCGCACATGAATTTAAACTAGATTAAGTTCAGGTTCTCAAACTATGAGGCATTATTAGAGCAGCTACCTCTGGTTTCCATCGGGGGTCCCCGTGGTTCCATCATTTGGGGGCCCTCTGGGGTCACCCATCATGTTTCGTGGTTCGCCCATGGGTGGGCCTCTCATGTCCATTGGAGGTCCTCTCATATCGGGAGGGGGTCCACTTGCCATTTGGGTCATATGTACAGGTGGGGCTTGGTGTGGTGGTGGAGCGCCCATGTAGCTGCGGCTAAATACACACAGACACAAAATAAATTTATATTGCAAGTTTTCCAGTTATTAAGTTTAATTGGCAAAATCACTATTACAGTTTTTTGGCATTTAAAAATGTTGCGTTTGAAATCAAATAATTTTATACTATTTAGGATCTGCAATGTTTCAGCAATAGCCATTTGATGTATTTACATTCAGTCATTACCTCTCAGTATGGTACTTTTCAATGTTAGTAGATGAGTCCACCACAGCTAGAGTAAAATTTCCTTTACATGCACAAACAATTCTTCAGAATTTTATGAAATGTCATGAAGTCACAATTAAGGGACTCTGCGAAGGCTTTTAGTTTGACACGACAGTGTAGACACAACGAATAAGAAAACTAACGTTGTTTAGGGACGGGCACCGAAACAAGGTGTTAAACAGGCCTGGGGATAGTGTTTATTATCAGGCTGCAGCCTCTGTCTGCTCACTTTCGGCACTCACACACACCCCAACCACGCACATACACAGCAGCCAGTCATGGTGGAGACAGTGAAGTGACGGTAACCCCAAATTGACAACAGCTATACTCATGCAATAAAACCTTTCCGAGTGAAAATCCATTTGCATGAACATATAGAAAACGTCATCTATGTTTTACAAAAGCTCGAATTAACTGAAAAAAAATTAAAAATAAATTGGAAATGGGGGTGGGCCTGCCCTGGCTGCTGATAAAAAAAAAATCCTAAAAGGAAACAGATTTATATTAAACAACTGTTTTGCTCGATGTCAATGGTTTATTTACAACTGCTGCATGGGGTAGCTTTTATTGGGAAGCACTTAAAGGAAACACAAATCAACAAAACTGTAATTTTCTGCATTGTTTTCATCAGCAGACAATTTTTTTTTTGCAACTGACTGATGGCACAAGATGGAGCAGCCACAGTGAGCTGATGAGGAGCTTCAGGCGACAGGCTGCGCACCTCCAACTCCTTAGCACTCCTTTACTGTGCCCTGCTGTTGTGTGGAAAACTAGTTTGCCTGTGTCATTACTGATTGACATCTTTATTAAAAACACAAGTTTGTTTGGCTACACTGCAAACTAATAAACTAGCTGCTCATCAAGTGTTTACCGCCTCCACATTTCCTGGATCTGTTGTATTAAAGGCATGAGATTTCAATGATTATAACTTAAATGTATTTTGGATATTTCAGTCTTAATGGACTTTAAATTTATGTGATATGAGTAAACATCTTACGCGGGTTCGATGACCTCTCCAGTCACTGACAGCAGAGTTCCTCCTCTGGGATCATTAGGACCATCTCCCAGCAGGCCCCTAGGAGGGATACCACCTGGTCCTGGGAGAGAAAGTCACACATTCAACCACATAAAAACACTAGGAATTTTTTCTATTCGTTGAGCAGGAAATGTTTCATGACTAAACCATTAATAATAGGCTTTAACTGTGAACAGGCTGCAACTCCAGGTAAAGGACACACACACACACACACACACACACACACACACACACACACACACAGCTACTGCTACAACTATGAAAGGATGAGTGCTCAGGATAGATATCTCAGGAAACAACCAGAGCCACATCAAACTGCCACAGCCTGATGTCAACACACATGGGGAAATATCAAGAGAGGGATCAGGAACACAAAAATTCAGGAAAAAGTGAATCCACATTAAGAGGGAGGTTATAGGTTCAAAACACATGAAATGCCATCTGTAAAAAAAACAAAAACAAATTCCCACACAGATAAAGAAGGTCTGAATATTTTCCTACTTGTGTCCTGTAACTCTGGTGTTATTTGGCCATGAAAACATCATGATGGGAAGCATGCAGAAAGAGAGAAGTAAAATCGGTGTGTCAGTGTTAAATTGTTTTAACTGCATGACTATCTACAGTGTTACTACCCAAAGTGAACAACAGCACACAATTTTTGAATAAATTGCAGTTAGGCAGGTTTAGATCCGTTCATGCCAGTGAACACATTCATTTCCTTATATCTGCTGTCATCTCACATGTGGTTTGGTTGAATTGCTGCAACTAATGACTTCAAAATCGACAAAACCAAGACTCAAGGACAGACCTCTCATTAGGTGTCAAATGTCACTATATTCTTCTTTTTCCAGACACTACAGTCATACGTTTTAAAGAATCTCTAATAAAAAACATCACAAGTCTGAACCGAATGCCTTCATGTGAATTTCTACTGATTCAGAAAAGGAGTAGGAGTTTTGTGAAAATCTGCCAGGTGTGAATATCAATAAATTACATTTTCAGAACTCTAAATAGTATGTCTCATTTTAAATCAGTTGGTAAACAAAAAGCCTAAAAACAGAACGTAAACACAGAAAATGAGAATAAAAAAAGGCAACAACAAAAAACTAACAAAAAAAACATGCCTCCACCCCAACATGTGGCCTCAACATCTATTTTACATCATGTCTTGAACAACAGGAGATCTCCTGTGGTCCACGTCCATCAGTATGGATTGATGACAGTCTCTTCCAAACTTTCACAAACTACAAATAGCAGACTCTGCAAAGTAACCCCCAGAGTCAAAGCAATTTAATAATGCCTGGGGAGGTTTAAATTTGTCTTCTGTCAAATGAGATTAGCTCGTGCAGAGCATCAGAAGAAAAGAAGCACAAAGACAAAACATTCACAAAGGTGATAACAACACAGCCCCACCACAAACAAGCACACCTTTCAGCATGGACAATGTTTGTTGTTGCACACAATTCAGCTACACAGAGAATCAGTGTTTGTGGTTTACTACGGCACCAGGACTGGTTCACCAAGCTCTTAACCTGTCGGATGCAGGTCAACTGTCAGAGTTGTACCATTTCCAACGACTGGCTCAGACTTGCCTCGAGCTCAGAGTCACACCTGCACATGTATTGCAGGTCACACTGAGCAGGTTGACAATGAGTCAACTAGACGAGGTGATGAGGCCTGTCAAGCATTTTCAACCTCCTTCACAGAGTATCTTAATTCCTCCTCTGTATTGACAGCCACCAAGCTGCGCAATGAAGTCTACTAAAAACTAAAAGAGTGCAGATGGCAGAAAGCCATCATCTGGTGTTGACAAACTTACTTAAACACAAGCAACTAGTGTATGTATACTACATGTTCTGACAACGGCACTGTTGAAATATCAAATTCACACCTCTCACAAAAGTTTATAGTTTTCCTATTTCAACACTGAACTGAAGGTCCTGTGAATTTAAAACTATCTACAATGCACTACACACAACTTACTACATTTATTTACTTACTATTTTGCACATTTGGGTTCCGAGTCACATTAACAGTTTTACTTCTACTCCTGGCACCTGCCCAAAAAACCCTTATCTGGTCAAACGAGGAGTCATCCCCATCCCCCCACCCTCACCACACATCCTGCTTTAGTTATGATAAAGCTCAGAGATCATAATCTTTATACATACAGACTCAATAACTACTTTAATGGCTGAATGTATAAAGGTAAAAGGGGTTCATATTTATAGTGTTCAATGCAGTTGAACAAACTGCAGAAAGCTAACACTAAATCCCAGAAGAGCTGTACATTTGGCCTCTCCATAACAGTCCCATGACCTGACTGGAGAACTGACGGAGCACAGTGATACCTTGAGGCCGCTCGATAGCAGCTTGTCCAGACGATCCTGTGGGAGAATGCTGAAGGTTTCCTGAGCCAGCATTAAAGTGAGAAGAACAGGAGACACAAGACTCAAGAGACCAAAGCAGCACTTTTGAAGCATGCTCATGACATTATTGTATGCGCGCATGCACACGCACACACGCACACACACACACAGGGGGGTGAAGAGGGAACTTAACGTTAGGAAATATGTTAGATGAAGGCAGAAACAGAGACAACAATAGAATGACTAACATTTAGGGAGAGTTAAAATAAGATCCTCAAGAGTCAAGTTGATAATTCTGTGCCGCTAATAAAGCACCACGACTAATTACAGGGCTCTGGTGACACCTAGTGATCCCAGTGAGCCATGACACCTGCAAAGCTTTAATGTAAAATGAGGTAATTCATTCATTCTAACAAGAAGATCATTTCTTTTTTGTATTTTAGCCAAATCTCTGTTAATGGACGCGCTGCAGTTACAGTTGAGGTCAGAATAAGTGCAGTTATACAAATGTATGCTGAAATAACTGAATAAAAATGTATGACTGTAGTTTTGGTTCCTGAATAATCATTAACGTGTGTTATATATATATATATATATATATATATATATATATATATGAAAAAACAAAGTAAAGATTCTCTGATTTCTGCTTCTTAATTATCAATATCTGGATTCTTTCCTCCTCTGCGACAGTAACTTTAATATATTTGGGTTGTGTACAAAACAAGACACTTGAAAACATCCTCTTGAGATTTGGGAAACACTTTTTACCATTTTATAGACCAAACAACGATCAATTAATCGAGTAAAATGATCCCCAGATTAATGGACAATGAAAATTGTTAATTGCAGTCCTAATTTTCATTACAAACTCTAGTACTATTTGTCAAACATAACATATACCTAAATCTTTAATCCTTAAAAATGTTGCACATCTTATCATACAGATGGCAAATCACAACAGAGACTAATAAACCAGAGGAAACTACAGCATGACACGTGTGTGGAATCAACTGAGCAGATACACACACGCGCCAAAAACAACTGCTGTAAGCCTCCAGAATTACAGACTGTAGTGGCAGACGTTTGCCGCCGATTTAATAGTGGAATGAAGATTTGGTAAACAATCACTTTGTGTTCATTCTGCATGAGGAACGGGTGCCATGAAACAGTCACACCTCTCACATTAACCATCAATGACCTCAGTAATTGATTTTTGGAACATAAAAGTGATGTTGCCACAGCCAGTTCAGTTGGTGATGTGAGTACACAAGCAGTTTGATGATTACCTGGAGGTCCCACTTGTCCTGGACCCGGTCCTGGTGCAGGTCCTGGTGCAGGCATTGGTCCAGGGACAACACCCATGTTGGGGGGCTGCATCATCGGAGGGGCCCCATTGACATGCATCCCAGGCTGAACAAATGACAAAATAAATAAATAAATAAAGGAAACAAATAATGTAACCTACAGAATTAATCTAATATGTTATTCATTCTGAGACCTTATAAAAAAAATAACTAACAAAAAAACACCGTTACTATCCCATCTTTCTCGACTTGAAGAAGGTATGATATGATTAAATTTACTCACGTCTAGGGAAATGCAGATTACAGAGTGGAAAGAGACTGCATGATGGGATGTAAACCACTACTCTACAATACAATATAAACGGGTTAAGCTATGGTCACATTAAACTGTCCACTGAATATTTGTGCCATCTGCCACTCACTTCTAATGGACAGATTAAAGCATGTGTTTCCTGCTCTCGTGGATTAGCAGGTCATCTTTGACCAACTTTGTTTCTTCAACATATAGAAAATATTTAAATAAATGATCACATTCCAGATAAGAAGCTCTCAAACACTGTTTACAGTTTTGATTGCACTCGCCATTCTTCATTCATTTCCCGCATCAGAGCTGTGACTTCACGTCTTTTTCTGGAGCTGAGTGCGGGACTATTTTATTGAAAAGAAGTGTAATGTGACCTTTACTGTAGAGAGAGTGAAAGACTGTTCCACTTACCACAGGCTGCGGCTGAGGCACTGGCACGCTGGGCTGTGCAGGAGGTGGATTGACAGGCGGTGCTCCTCCACCCTGCCCGCTGGGAATGAGAGGCGGGACTGGAGTCTGACGGTGCAGCATTTTCTGTATATGAATGAAATGGAAGAGCACTTCTCAAAAATTTGTACTCTAAAGCGCAGAATAACTTTCCATCTCCTTTGACTAATGACAAGGTGACAGTCACATTAACCCAGGGGTGGCCAAACGTTTTTGACTATGGGCCATATACAGAAAAATTTAAGACATCACGGATATAGTAGTCTATAGTAATCCATAGTCTGAAATTTTCACCGTTTTACTTGTTATTTGTCTTTTTGGTTCCGCCATGTTTAATCAACTGAGGTAAATGTTTTAATAAACTAGTAATCCATCATTGTAGGCAGGGTCTAACATTTTTCACTACCTGCCACTGTGGCAAGCCACTCAGATATTTCCTTTATTTAGCGCACAAATAAGTGCGCTTCTATCCAAAACGATTTACAATTGCAATATATGTCAGAGGTTAATGCCTCTGGAGCAACTATAGGTTAAGTGTCTTGCTCAAGGACATATTGGTGGTTGTGTCACAGTGGGAATTGAACCCGGGTCACCAAAGGCATGTGTCTTATCTACTGCACCATCACCACCCAACGATTTTTCCTGGGCGCTAATTTCAGACCCTGACTGTAGGTCAAGTAATTGTTCAAATTTACAGCGGCTCTAGTGTTCAAACTAAGGAGTGCAATGACAGGGTTCACTACTAGTTTTAAAAATTCACCGCCGGGCATTTAAAATCGGGCAGTGGGCCGCAGTTGTTCCGTAGCTTGGCCACCCCTGGATTAACTCATTACTACTATTACTCTCACCAAGGCTATCTCAGGGTCAACAATCCGCATGACCACTTGGGCCTGCAGCAGAGCATAGGCCAGCTGAGGGTTCTGCAGCAGCATGTTCCTCGCCTCCTGGGGGCTGTTCTGCACACACAGCTGGAGGGAGAGAAATCAGAAATATGATATTATTGACAGCATCAAAAAACACAACTGGGCAGAGCAAAAAACAAAACTTTGGATTCAATCCCTTTTACATAAAAATAACTACTCATTAAAAAAAACCTTGTGTGCTTTTAGTTCCTGACAAGTTAGACATCCCCCTGTAGTTTTTGTTACCCAATTATGATTCAGATAGACATCCACAACCAACTAAAGCGGCTGCATCAGCACAAAACATTAAACAAAAGACGTGCAAACAATATCTGTGGTATCAGGATCGGAGCCCGGACACTCACACTCTAATCAGCATATGGAGCTGTCCTACTGACAAAAGCTTTGGTGCAACAAAACACTTTTCCAGTCGGAAGGAAAACGTCTGCAGAGTGGCGTTTCTTTGAGCTTAATGAAGCAGACTGCCAGATGTGCAAAGATGAGGCTTCTCTGGCAGAGTTGAGAAAGATAGACTGTTAACGGAAAGGAAGAACGAGACTAGACTAGAGAGAGTAAAAATAATTAAAGATACAGTCAGAGAATTTGACTTGTTGGAAAAACTATAATTTAATTACATTGGATCTCTTACTTTACCTTCTTTAATTCCATCTAGGTACATTTCCATTTTTGAAAGCCTGAGCAACATTCAGTATGTTCAATCACATTTTGGTTTTAAAGTTTTGACAGAAAGCCCTCATTTTATTTTGGCCGCCTTAACAGCAGCAGCCATCTAGCATCAAAATGGTGAAATGCTGCAATATGTAAAGGCCAGGCACTATTTCTTCAGCCCTGTTCTGGGGAGATGGTACTGTTACACAAAGATCTGAACCTAAATTCAACAGAATAATACATAAAGGCAACTGAAGCACAAGTTCCAGAGATCAATTCATAATACCAGAGCTTAGGCACCATAACTGCCCATTAAAGCTTTCGGTCAAAAAGAACATTTTTTTGTACTACACTACTTTTATTTATCAGCCTGTCAAAGTTTCTCATTAGCTTCAAATGTGGGTGTAGTGAACATTTACAGAATATTTGAAATTGGTGTGAATGTATTCAAGATTTATTGTGGATTATATAAATATGCACAAGTAGGCTTGCCTGGTAAAAGATACAAAAAGCATTTTATTACAATTCTAAAGTTGTTGAATGTCAGTTCATAACAGGTCAGTAATCCAGCTAATGAGTGACACCTGACTGTGAGTTGACAGGAACTGTGAGCTTATAACAGCCTCATAACCAATAAATAAAATAAGTTGAAAATTGGTAAAGTAACACAACAATGATTTAGTCAAAGTAATAATGGTCAAGAGTCAAAAACTAAATTATTTACTAGAGCATCATAACCAATAACAAAACAGAGGGAACTATTCAGAGAGTTCTTCACAGCCTCAAGGACAAGAAGGACAGAACACGACATAACTGTGATGCACACATGTCAATTTGATTAACATAATGAAACATACAAGGAGGTAGGGCTGGACTATATCAAAGTAGTGACACTTCACTCTGTAAGTGCTAAATTAATCTATTTAAAATACCTCTATTGAGAGGATAGATTCAATTAGACCTGGAATGTAACAACAATCTGCGTCCCAAGCAAGAAGGAACCGTATTATGTGCTAGTAAAAAACTGAGGCAGTAAAATAGCCTACCTTCATTTGTTTCATAAGTTCAAACATCTGCTCAGGTGGCAGACTGGCCACAGCTCTGCTGATGGACTCTGGGGCTTCCTGTGGCTGGATGCTGTCTCCATAAGGAGACTCAATAATGGGTGCTCCTGTTCCCAAACCTGTGCAAGACAGAAAGAGCAGAGTACTGTAGCTTTGCACCAACATCTTTCAGTCGAATCAAATACATCTTAGTTTGAAATAAAGGCTTACTTTTGAGCTCTTCCTTGTTTTTCTCACTGGCTGCATTGTCAACACGAAGAGCCCGACCACTGAACTCTCTCCCGTTCAGGTTCCGCATGGCACTGAGGGCCGTCTCCTGGTCTTGATATTCACAGAAGCCATATCCCTTTGGTTTTCCTGTCTCCCTGTCATATACTAACCTGAGAACAAGAAGACACATGTGATCGTGTCTGATACTAGTCCACATGTTTACAGTTGATTAAAAAAAAGGGAACATGCATTCCAATCTTCCACGGGGAAAATAACAACATCTAAAACGTTAAGACCCCGGTGTTTAAACACCGGACAAAAAACCGACTTTTGTAACGTTATGCAGCACATAATCAACGATACTAGTAATTTCACTCACCTGAAGCTGACAACAAGCCCGACTTCTGAAAATATGTCTTTCAGCTGTTCTTCTGTGGCTTCATACGGAATGTTCCCCACTAAAATAAATATGAGATATGACAAATGTTAATATGACAATTAAAATGAGCTCACTTTTTCACTTAAAGATTTGTTTTCTCGTTGTTCATGTGGATGCGGTAAGTTTGAGCTGCTGCCTTGCTAACGGCAACACTAGCCGACTATCTCTGTTAGCAAGCTCTAATTCATTAAGTTAGCCGGTGCTGCATCCACTTATTATTTGGCAAACGGAAAAAACTGCCTACAACAGAGCAAGTAACTGCTGCAAACTTACCAAACACAGACCGCAATGAACGATCAACGGCTGGGTCTCTATTCGCGGCGGCGGCGGCAGCGGCAGCAGCAGCCGCAGCGGCAGCTACGTTCGCCATTTTGGGGACACAAATGAATGTGACACCAGGAACTTAGAATGTGTATCCGTTTGTGGCAAAAGGCCACATTCAAATACCAACAGCGCGACCTTTCCTCACCTCTTCACAGTTGACACCTATTTTTTTTATTTTAGTTTTAATAATAAACTAGCAATGTAGCAACTATAGCAAATATAACAATCTGAAAGCGGGCTTCACTGATGACGGTCAAAGTGGTCAGCGCAAAGTGGTAATAGATGGCGCTGTTGTCCGCGAGTTAGCTAACTTACTGGTTTGGTTCGCCTCCCAGCACTATGACACAAATATGAAATGCTATGAACTGGTAACTTAACGTTAATTATTTAGATGAAAGTAAAACAAGTCAGTAGACTCGTCCGATCTGCTTACGAAGATCAAGTTTTCCTGCAATAGAAGATTTGGTGAGTGATTATTTTGGGATGTCATCTTTAAATTGCTTATTAGCTAACTAATGTTAATGTAAGTTAGCCATGGGGAATGCCAGTTAACAGTTACCACACGTGAAGTCTGATAAAATACATACGTTTGGATCTCATGTGAGACCAGGCACATGTAAATGAAGTCTTTAATATCAACCAAAACTGAATTTATTTACTTGTTATCCATACAAGGCATGGACTGTCCTCAGGAAACTGTTATTTGGCTAAATATATAAATATGTATGTAGTGAACCTGTAGTAAAGTATAACGGTATAAAGTATGGTGGCTGGTACACATAGACTATCACACACCTGTTCCCATGGTTACTTATAATGGATTACTTAATTGATACATTTAGAATATGGTTTAAGTTACTTTAATTTAAAAAAAAAAATCTTAAAAGATGGATAAATTGTGAATGGATCTCACAATTACTTTACCTCCCGTTTTACCATAAAGATTGTTTTTGTTTCATCCACACTTTATCACTTACAGTTACCTAGACACCTTGTTTAATCAATGTGCAACCAACAGAAAAATAACAGGAGCTTTTAGTGGTCAGCTGAGGTGATAGGGTCTTCTTCTTGCTCATTACTCTAACCTATGAGAGCCCCTGTCAGTTGACTGTAGTTTATTGTATAGTTTATAGTTATTGAATTGTTTCAGGAACATTGTATCACCATTTAAGTCTAATATTGCAGTGGCACATCCGGCCTCCACATCTATTT
The DNA here is from genome assembly GCF_014851395.1 of Micropterus salmoides. NCBI lineage: Eukaryota > Metazoa > Chordata > Actinopteri > Centrarchiformes > Centrarchidae > Micropterus > Micropterus salmoides. The sequence continues at coordinate 23,269,055 of NW_024044237.1, forward strand.
GCTTAAAACACTCTGGACATTTACAGTAGTTATTTTTTCAGTGTTTGATTGAGTGTCTATCTCTTTATTTTGAAAACTCATAAACTAATTTCTACAGATGTGCCAGGATATCAGCAAATGGTATAATATCAGTATTTTCCCCATATTATTTTGGGCATGCTTAGCTTTATGTCAACAAATCGCTTGGTTGACTACATGTGCTGTGAGCTTGTAGTTGTTTCTTTCTGCCAAGGCCATTGCTAAGTTGTTGTTTGTCTTTATCTGAAACAGTTTGTTGGTGGGCACTGTAGGCCTTGGGCCATGAAAGAATTGATCAGACTTTGGTGGTATGAACATAACAGATATAAACATAAGAGTTAAGTTCTAGGGGTATATTTGCAGAATCAATATACCTTAATATTCAAGTGATATAAATGATGGATTTGGGCTTACCAGCAAGTTGGAGAAGTTTAAGGTTTTGTTCCATGCCACATGATTATATTTACCTATAGTTACCCTTGTATAGCTCCTAAAAAAAGGTTTATCTTGTTTGTTATTTTCAATTCACCAACTACATAAAACATCAACATACTAAATATTTTAAGGATACCATTCATTGTTAATGTAAACTCCAAAAACACCAGTCGCTTGAAGAACGCAAACAGCAGCAATAGTTGGCAGATTTTCCTTTTGTGTACAGTTGATGTGGTAAGGCTAATTATTAGGGCTGCAACTCTCAATTTATCGATTAATAGCTATAAAATGTCAAAAAATGGCGTTTATAATTTACCACAGCCCAAGGTTTGACGCTTTCTTGCCCTGATTTGTTCTTATTTTTTTTGCTTATGTTTGTTGTATTTATTTAAGACGATACTTTTATATTCTATTTTTAACCTAGAAGCAATATGTAACCCAGTTTTTAAAAGTGCTTCATAAATAATAAGCTCAACTTACCTACTAAAATTATTGATCGATTATCAAAATAGTTGTAGACTAATCGATTAATCTAATCATTGCAGCTCTACTAATTTATGGAAAAAACAATATATTGTTTAGGAGTAGGCTGAGTATTAGGGACAGGCCACGAAACAAAAGGCAAACTGGCCGTATGCTCTTATATAAAACAACCTTGTAAGGATTAGACATGGCATACAATTTATATGAATAATTATGGATGCATACAACATATAAAAAACTACTGCTGTATGTAACATGTTTTGTATATAAAATGCCATAAATCGATTCTTTGTTGTAAATACTGTACATTGACATGACAAGTGGTCAACAAAAGTCAGTCAATGCGTTATTTCACTCAAATCACAAAATAATATAGGCTACAGTCCCTGGCTACTCCATTACAGTAGGTACACCTGTGAATATTAAGCAATACAATACAATGGATCTATATTGTATATTTAGGAAGATTATAATATTCAGTTTTTGTTGACACTGTCAGAGAGTTTTACTTAACGTTTATTTACAGAGGTCGTCGTTAATGGTGGTGTTGTACTAGACTGCATTATATTGAAATGTGTTTCTAATATTCTGCCTCCTTTGTGTTTGTAAATGGCAAAACATTAGACACTGAGTCAATTTTTATGTATTCATCCCAATATCACAAATTTGCCTCAGACCCTCGATTTTCATAAGAACCATTTTACGTGGGAGGAAATGGAAGAAACCTCAGGAAGAGCAACAAAAGAGGGATCCCTCTCCCAGAATGGACAGACATGCATTAATTGTATACAGATAGACCAATATTGTAAATTTAGCATGGACAATCAAGATGACAAAATTATAAATAGATTGTAAACATATATGAAGGATGTGGATCCGGTTGGACATCGAACAACTTCAGGTGTTGCCAAACAGATTGGACCTTAGCCACATGACCTGCTCTTCACAGTGGAGACCTGGAAGAGGGCAGACTACACAAACACTAAGAGGCAAAGCTCAAGCACACCGAACACACACAGAGGGAGAGAGAGAGAGAGAAAAAGACAACATGCAGAGAGGGACACATAATTACATTACCTCTCTGACATCTCGTCATCAACTTTGCCCTGTTGATGTCGCTCATGTCAATTTCGATCGATTAATTTTATGAATTCAGCATTAGGAACTGGCGGACGAGTTTTCAGAACAGAAAAAGTTTGTTGGTTCCACTGGGGCTCGAACCCAGGACCTTCTGCGTGTAAAGCAGACGTGATAACCGCTACACTATGGAACCAGTTGCCCTTATTTCTTTGCAGAACATGATTATGACGGTCGGTCTTTGCGACATGTTGAAATAACATTCGCTGAATTTCACTGAACCTTTCTGTAATGCTTTGCGTCGTAGCTGTGCAGACTGCGGATTAGCGAAACAAAATCTCGGTCAGCGTCAGTCTCCCCACTGACATCTCCCTTGCAGACTGACCAAGCGTTACGTCTTAGCTGCTGGTGTTTCGGTTGAGTTGCGGGTCAAACCCTCTCGGGACATTTAGCTTGTGGGGCCGATCACTCGGCACGTTAGCTAACATGCAGCGACTGAGCTGAGGCCAACTATAATCTTTAATAATCAGGCTCGGCGAGTCGCCTACATGTGTCTGTCTTTCCGCCTGCGTGCACCGAAAGTAACATGATGAGGAGGAAGGATTTGCATGCATGTTCAAAAAGCTGACTTGACTCCTTAACATATAGCATGGCCCAAGTGTGCATTTTCAAACTTGTGATTTGGGGTTAAATTTCGTTTCCCATGAAACAGGACACTGGCCGATGCATTTTACCATCTTAGGTTACCTACTGTAAATATTACAGTAAGGATGCTCAATGTGTTTTTAAAAAAGCTGCCTGACACCTCACACATAAGAAAATAAAGCTGAGGGCAATACATTAATGTACATCATATTTTACCATATTAAACATCAAATGTTTAAACATTATACATTACTGGCTGTGTGTGACATGTAGTCAAGAAAAATAACACCTGGAGAGTGACAACAGGACTGGTGATGAACAGTTGCAGCGATGTGTCACCATTTTTAATGGTAGGTCATTAGTCCAGCTTAGAATAAAGACTAAACTGCAAAGTCATTGTATTTGAACTAGTTAATTGCTGTATCAAATACATCTCAACAGAGTTTCTCAGAGTACGCCTGCTGTGGTCTCTTCATCAAATGCAAGTGCACCTATTAAGAGTTCAAATCTGAATATCTAAAGCTCACAGTCTCCTGCTAACTTCTGCTTGAATGTGTATGTATATCCCACTTTCACTAAAGTTGTGGGCTGTGAGTGTTTGTTACCATTTGAAAAGCCTTAATGTGAGCACCAGATTGTTTTCAAAGTCTTTCTAAACGTCCGTCTCTCCATAATTTACCAGTGTGTGGTCTGAAAGGCCTATTCTGAGTTTCCTCTACTTCTTCTCCTGAAATTGTCTGCCCTCAGCATCATCCTTCCATTTTAAGCCATTTTGACTGTAGCTCTCCAGCTTCCTTAGGTGCTAGTGAGGTAAGGGCAGTAAAGGCTGCATTGGAGAATGTGGGGATGACAGCTGCATCTGTTTATCATGTGGGGTACAATAGCACACCTTGAGAGGCAGCCAGAGCTTGTATTCTCACTGATCCTGGCTCCAACACAGCGGGCCAGAATTAATAGACGAGGCAGATTTTTATGTGGGCAGGATCAAAATTCAAGATGTGCTAGATCTATTCCACAAGCTCTGAATTTTATTGACATACAATACATGCATGTGATACTAGAAACCAATGATAATTATTTACCAGCGTCCAATATTATGTTTGCACTTTAAAATCTGATGAGTATTTTCTCAATTGATCAATTAATCATTGGGTATTCAGAAAAATGCATCAGAAAATAATTAAACATACCCATCACAATTTCCCAATGTGATATCTTCAAACAGCGTGTTTTGTCAGACCAACAGGCCAAAACTTAAATATGTTCTATTCACAACAATATAAAACAGAAAAATAGCAAATGCTCACATTTGAGAAGGTGCAACCAGAGAATAACTGGCATGTTAGCTTGATAAATTACTTAAAGGATTAAGTGATTCTAAAAATTGTTGCTGTTTGATTTTCTGTCAATTAACTAATTGACTAATTGTTTAAGCTCTAAATCTGTCTTTGTAATCTTGTAACCAAACGTTATGCTTGTTTCCAGAAACAATAGCCTCTACGTCAGTTGAAGCAGTTTCTACATTGTTCTTCATGATTTTAGTTTTCGGTGTTTTATTGATATACATGTCGACCCAGTGCGACATAGTGAAGTGATAAATCTGTTTCTGATGTCTTGTTTCAGTTATTTCTTACAATTTTATTATTAAACCGAGTTTAAAATATTCTCTAGTTAGTCCCGATAGACCCTTGACCTGCCTTCCATCAGATCTCAATCCAGCAGCCTTCAAGGTGCCCTGTGGAGTTTTCTTGTAAAGTAAATTTATGTCAATTTTATTTATATTGCCCAATATAACGAATCACCATTTGCCTTAAGGGGCTTTAAACAAAGTCATGTTTACATTCATTCTTTCTCAACGAAACACATTGTGTGTGTCCTTGAGGTCTAACAAACATGTTGAATGCATTTCCTTACTCATAAAACATTTGTAAAGCTTTTTTCTTTTTCTCATCCACAATTTGCTTGCAGTCTTCTTGTTTCCTTTGCTGGCTCATTGCTGAGTTTGTTGGCATGTTACCTTCAGCAGCTGTCAGTCAGTGGAATAATGTGAAACCATCCAGGATGTTAAAGGTTCCCTTTGGAAGTTCTGACCTCTAGTAGTGTCAAAAGCTGTTTTTTATGTCTCATGCAAGAAAGTGAATGTAGAAACATAAGTCATTGCACATTTAAATGCCTGTCTTTTGGAGATTAACATCTACAAAGCACAGTGAATTTGTCTTTTTAATAATCTAAGTTTTTAATCTCCCATCATAACCATAGACTGTATAAAACGTAGAAGGCCTATCCGTGATGTCACCTATAGTCACCTAAGAGCAATTGTGAAGCTCAATGTGGGCGGCTCATGGTGCTCATGGTGGCTGTCATTTGTCTCAAAACGACATATATATATATATATATTCCTGAAAGCAACATATGTCATCGTTCCCCAAAATGACAAATACAACCGTTGGATAGTACCAGTCCAAAGACAGGCATACCGGATCTTAAGTCTGTTACAATGTTTGGTACAATGGTTAACATTGTGAAATGATAGTGGTTTGGTTAGGTTTAGGCAACACTACTACTTGGTTAGGTTTAGGAAAATGTTGTGGTTTGGGTTAAAATAAGTACATTACATAGGTCATGTGATGTATCGTAAGTCACCTACGTAACATTATTTAACTTAAAACTTCTGTCGCCTGAGTTTGCTTGACACATCCATCCACCCCAACCACTACCTTACATGGACTTTGTCGTTCTTTACACTGCGTCACCTGACTTCTTCCTTTGCTACCGTCATATGGCCACTAGAGGTTGCGGCCTAACAGTAAACGTAAAGATGGGTTGTAATAAGCTGCTCCATAATCGACCTATATGGCGTTTTTTCTGGTGAGGACGGGCTGTTATTTCTGCTGTAAAGTTTGGCATATACTCATATTTGGTTGCCTCTTGATGGTAACCTGCAGACCAGTGCAGACTCTCTACAATCAGTTGTCATGACTAAATTAGTGTTTCAGTGGGACTTTAAGGTGTGCCGTGTATTCCTGGTATAACAGGGCAAACCATTTGCTGTTACACGTTTTGATGGCCCTCTTCTTGCACACATTTGTGGCTTGTGATGAACTCCCTGCAGAGACACTGGCCTGCAGAGTCTCTGTAGACAATCTGTCTACACAGACAGCACATGCCCTCTCTATCAGTAGCATCTACAAAGTCTACCTCCTGAGTGTTCATCTTAGCCGTACTGTTCCCGTCTGTCTCTTCTTCCTAAGAAACAAATTGAGAACGATCACCTGCCTTTCTGTTTCAGACAGTGGCATCATCTGGAATAAAGAGTCTGTCTAGGATTAAACAAAAATTATCAATCAATCCAAGTTGTGTCTGGCCATGCAGGTAATTTCAGTTGAATGTGCCAGTGTTTTTAAATTCCCACCTCCCACAACTTCATACGCCACCCAAGTAGAATCAGGGTTAATACAGTTTCATTTGTGCTGCTAAAAAGTTTGAAAATTACTTTTAAAAACCTCATCTGCAGTGTCCCAGTTACTCAGGATAATCCACAGACCTCACTGTCAACAGTTTCCAAAGGGTCTCTTTCTTCAGTAGAAAGTACAGTATTACAGTACAGTGAAAATTGTTTACAGGGACGTCTGTAGATTATCCAGATTATTCAGGCTATTGTTTCTGAAAACACACGGTGCTTTGGAGTAATTCATGCTACATTTCCCTAAATTAATTTCACTTCATTCTATTGGGGTGGCAGTTGAAATCTCAGAAGCAGCTATCTCAAAACCTGGGCACATAAATTTCAAAATATGTGAACGGCTACATTCCACTAGGGTCTATAAAAATTGCCGACTTGTACCGGCAGAATCCAGCTGTGCCCTCTCCGAAATGGGTGATGGCTTCAACACCACTTAAATGAAAGCAATGTCTGTTCATGGCTCAGGAAGCTGTTCTAAATGTTGTCCAGTATGTGTGGCTGTTGTCTGCAGAGGCCTTTAGTTTGCTGCGGTGCCTCTGACCGTGCTGCTTTGTTAGACCCTTTAGAGAACATCTCAGGTACTGCTCCCGTATTGCTCTTGAGACACAGACTGCTTGACTCAACCTTACCAGTACAGATGACTTTCACAAGACAAGTGAGACCATGTGCACTGTATCAACTCAAAATCCCAAGTCGTCACATACAGACACATGATCAAGACCTGTTGGCGTCAGTTTGTAATGCATTGGAGAGCCCCATAGTTCAACGCACTGGGGAAAAGCCTTGTAGACTCACTTTTGAACGGTAAAGGTTTGTGTAGGATATTTAACAGAGAAGTCCGAGTAAGGTGGTAGTTGCGGTGGACAGTGGGCCAGAAATTGGACTTTCAACCAGGAGACGTGTTTTCGTTTCCCTTATGAGACAAAAAGTCAACACTGAATGTTTTTATTTAAGTTACGTAGGCTACTTAGGCTATGTAAGTTGCGTATGTTGCGTAAGTTACACAAGTATCGTTACTGAACTTACGTATGTTATGTCAGTAAACTTACATTAATTAAGTAAATAGGTAACATAGTTATTTTTAATCCAAACTATGATGTTTTCCTAAACCTAACCAAGTAATTTTGTTGCCTAAACCAAACGAAATTGCGACATTTCGCATTGTTAACACATACTTTTATTTTGAAAGTTTACAAGCCTCTAATAAGTTGCCAGGATGTTCTGACCTTACATGTCCAGCCATGGTATCTCTGTAAGAGGTCTGTGTGTAATTACAGCAAAGGAATAAAACAAGCCAGCTTTGTGTGCATCAATGCTACTGATTATTATTAGACTTGTTTGTGCTCCTGTGTTTTGCCTATTTTCTGTATTTGTACATTTCGAACATCTAGCTTGTCTGTGCCATGTTGCCAAGAGAACAAGGACTAGCTGTTTCTGATCTGCTTACCATACATGAGCTCCCTCTAAACACATTTACAACCGTGATTCATTAGTGAAATAACAATACACTTGTCCACAGGTCACACAAGATAAAATTTCAGCTATAAGGGCATGTATTAGATGTCATGACTGCAGGTGATGGCAGATGTTGGTTATAAACACAGACTGATTATGTGACAATTGTCACCTGGGCACAAATGTCTAAAGGCCCCCCTCGTATATAGCAACAGATGCCCATGCTGTCTGTGCTAATTTTGTGTCTGTTTCAGAGATATTTTGCAGGTTAACTGTAACTCTCAAGCGCTGCACCTGAACACAGGAAAACGGCCGTATGGGTCGATTATGCAGCAGCTTATTAAGACCCATATTTACGTGGATTGTTAGGCCGCAACCTCTAGATGCCGTATGATTGTGGCAAAGGAAAAAGTCAGGTGGCATGGTATAAAGAGCGATAAAGTCCGTGTAAAGAAATGGTGGGGTGGATGAAGGTGTCAAGTAAACTGACAAAAAAAGTTTACTTATTTAAAGTTTTTGGTTAAATAACGCTTCGTAGGTTTAACCTAAACCATGACTTTTTCCTAAACCCACGCAAGTAGTTTTGTTGCCTAACCGAACCAAACTAAGACCATTTTACAAACTTTACTACGTGTTAAACGTCACGTGACTTACATAATTAACTTAAGGTCCACCTCTCGCTGTACTAGTACTTGCAAACGCTTAACAATCTTTAACAATTGACCTATTTTGTCGTTAAGGTATGAGGGCATGTTGAAATGAAGAGAGGCTGTCTAACTCATGTCCAAAGCTTCCAGCCACAGCAAATCCACACCGACACCCCTCTCCCAAAAAATTATACAAAATATTACAAAACAGTAGCCCAGTAATACATTTGTTTACATTTACATTTTTAAGGCCAATACTGAAATTTGAGAGTTTAAAAAATCTGAAATTATAATTGGTTTACCTCAACAACCTTCTTGATAAATAAAGTCTGTGCTGGATTTTTCAGATATTAATTTCCTCTACACAGCCCATAACATAAATAATCATTTGTTATACAATTGCAGCCAAGAAAAGTTCGGGGCAGGACATTTTACAGACAAACTATAGAACTGTGTTTCCAAACACATCTTTGCCTTTTCAGTTCTTCAATTTCATTCATTGGCTAATATTTGTATACTGGCCGATCTGTTGGGCTCTATGGGGAACCCACCAAGGGGGACCTGTGTGCAAGTTAAATTTTGTAAAAGCAGAGTTACTCAGCTGTCAAACATGGAAACTGCTTAACCAGTCTATATGTAGGTCTGAACTGTGCAAAAAATAAATATCAGATCGGATTTGGTGTGGGTTGATACTCGGTATTGAAAGACACAGAGCAATATCAGTGGCAAAAAAACAAAACAAACAAACAAGAAATATAGGTGACAGTCATTTCAACCATGCTTTGTCTCTGTTGGTCTTCTTGGACTCCTGAATCTGTGTCCAGCATGTCCATTCAGTAATCAGCCATTGTAATCAAATATTAAACGCTTGATGTAACTGTTGCCTAGGTTTGTCTTTAATAAACTGCCAATTGTTGGACACTTATTTATCGTTCTTACTTTTTAACATGGATGCCCCCATTGGAAATTAAACCAGCCTGCTTTGTGCCATGATAAATTGGGCTGTACAGGATTGCATGGATGGCAAAATAAATATTTAAATTGTGGTGTTTGACAGTTTGCATATGATCATTTTCAGTGTGACAGCAGGCCATCAAAATAAATTGTTAAAGTAATGTGGGGCCATGTGTTATTTGGACTTGAAGACATTCTAAATCCAAATTTATTTCACACCTTTTTTAAGTGTCCTCCAAACAGGATGTCTACATCTTTGTTGAATCTTTGGGCGTAAAAAAGCGAGACAGTCTGTCCAAGAAGGACTAGGCTATTTATTATCTGACTCCAGCAAAGTCCCCTGCAATTAAAGATTCAAACGAGCGAGCACCAGTCTGTTTGTTATTCACCTGTAGGGCTTTACCCGGCGCTAGGACCCAGGGTGCGCGATTTTCATCTCCAGCTGCTGCAGACCGAAAACTGGCAATAAGGGAAGATCGCGAGGACAAGCCAAAATTGCATACTGTATTCATTCTACTTCAAAATCACATCCCTGGCCCCGCACGGATGCCTGTGTGAAGACAACAATAGCTTGTTGCGCTGTTTGCAGGCTTTGTGGCTGTAGACAGCTCGGAGCGCAAGGTAAGACGGTGCAATACCATGCGATTACTAATAACAAAGGCGTTACGGGCGAGCAGGGGGCATTAAAGGGGGCATTGCACAACGCTATTGAGGGCGAGTAAAACTCTGCCAAACTTTGACCTGGATATCTGTATTTTCTTGTAGCTGGTGTCTTGCGGGAGCTACGGTAGTTGCGATGGTGTCTCGCTGTTATCCCACGGCATTATGTAGGATCGTGTCACATGTATGGACAGCCAAGTTGTGTGTCGAGATGACATAGCCTACTTGAGTCTGCTGTCCATGCGTGTCGGCTGTGGATGCAGCAGGCTATCCAAACGCTGACACAGTAACTATATGTGAAGTGATGCATTTGAATTTCAGACAGATATTTAACATCATCTGGACGGCGCATCGGGCCAGCCATTAACCTGGCAAACAGGAACATCATTCTTCACTGTTTCTGTGATCGGCTGCCATCCTTCCCTCGTTTATTGTAGAATAATTCATTACTTATACCAAGATGGAAGAATAATGCGCTTGGTTTTTACTCAGCGTTCACCCCCCGCCGCCTTCCCAGCCTCGACATTCAATATTGACCAGGTGAACCACGAACTTAGACGGGACATCCTCGTCGCTGTAAACCATGGCGGCCTAAATAGGGTCGATAATCTCCGATATGACTCACAGATAGATGACCATGTATGCCCACTTTGAAGACGACATTCTTCAAAAAGCAGGCCTTCGAAATAAGCAATCTGTGCTATCGCAGTTGTCATAGTGCCTGTGTGCGGAATACCACATCCCTGTTAGAGAGATTTATAATTGCATGCATAACAAGTTATTTTTTAACCCCACAGCTTCAGACCTCCGACGTGAAGCCCGTGAACCAAACTCGTCTATAATTGGTGAAGCCCCGAGCAGCCGGTCACTACCGGGATAGCTCTTGCGCGGTCGTTGAGGTCTCCGGGTTACCCCGGCTCAGACACAATGCGATGTGTCAGCTGCCGACTTTGTGATACTCGTGCTTCACGCCGACACGGGTATCTACGGCGTTCCTCTTTTTTTCTGATCGGCGTTTTTGGTTTCCCAATTTCACGTTTGGCCATCTGTCAACGATTTGGCTGCTTGCACGCAGCCATTACTGAGCGAATGGCGAAGGGCACGTTAGAAGCTCTCACACACACCACCGATCCACTCCGAGGTAGGAAAGCAGCTAAATAGTTTCAGCCCGTGCTTCTCTCGGTGGACGGACAGGATCGTTGTCCTGCACCGCCTCAGTCAGGAACGGCACAGATCGTGCATGGTATCTAGTAAACAAACTCTTTCAGTCAAAAGGCGATGTCCGCCTCGCAGTATGTGCACGGTTATTTCCTCACCATCACAAGTGTTGAGAAAAGTAGGAAATTTGTTGGCCTAAAGGAGCGGATACCCTTGTAAACAGCAGGCCCATAGTGCTTTCAGGATCCAGGTAAGACAAGTGGCCTAATTACAGCAGGGTAACCTGTGTTGCTTAACCACCGTGCCAAAATGTGATTATGGAATAGGAGAGGTAAATATCCTGTGGGTGTTTAAATCAGAAAAGACTGATTTCATACTTCAAACTTTTATCTGTTGGTCTGTGTGTGAGTGGAAGCTGCAGATGTGCCGTTATTCACCTCATAACTGCAACTATGAGCTGGTGGTCCTCATATATTCTTCTCTGCTCCTTTTCTGTCTTTGTTTTCCAGCACTTACATTATAGTCAGACTTCAGTTAAGGAAAAGCTGACCTCATGTTTCACTGTGCACTTGTTCAAAGTGAAAATATAGAAAAAGTTGCAAGTAAAGTAGATTTTATTCTATTACAAATGATGTAAATATGATAATACCTCCAGGAGAGGTCCCTGCATATCCTATTAGAGCTGTTTCATCTTCATGGCTGTTGGTGCTTTGTTATTTATCAAATGGGCTGTCTGTCTTCTGCTGTCAGTGCAGTTGCTGTGTGAACCATGTTTGGATTGTTTCAGTGTTTGTGTTGAAGGCTATTGTCTTTATGAACTGGGGCAGCTTGTCTTGTTTTTGCATAAAGTCTGGTAAAGGGCTAAAATTAAAATTAAGTTAAGTTGGAACTCAGCTAAAGCCCACTTCTCTAGAAAACCGTGTAAAAACCTGACGTGATAATAACAGGAAATGTGATTTTGACACACTACACTACAAGATGTGGATGGAAGTGAACTGAAGATGATTTATAGATGAATGGCCCTCCTTTTGTTAATATTCATAATCAGAGATTATCGGTGGTCTTGCTTCAGACTGCCAAAAGCCTGGCCTGGACAAACCAAGGAAATCATGAAAATTTATATGGTTTAGTAAGGCTCAGTACAGTGGGGATGTAGTCATATTATAGTCACTCACAATGAATGAGGGGAAAGTATTCAACATGAATCCAGGGAATGTTGTTATGTCACTGCATGAGTTGTCTTTTTAGTTATTTTGGATTAATTGCATGTTTTAGTGTTGTCAGTGAAGGACAATGAGAATTTGGGAGCAAGATTGGAATAATACTATTGGCTCATTTTTGGTTTGCAAAGGAATGTAGAAATTGTTACACAGCTCATATCAAATAAGCCAGTTTAAGTAAACGAAGACACAAGTGAGGTTTTTGTGACCTACTGTCACCCTGTGAGCAAAATGTTTTGTGTTTCCAGGGCTTTAACTGAAGCTAACCCTACTCAGATGTCTTCTCCAAGCTGCACCAGCCTGCAGCCTACAGCATGCAACTGGAGTGCCTCCAGCACCCACAGTCTTGCTTCCTCCTGTTAATTCCCCTGCAACAGACCCAAACCTCTCCCACTCTTTCTTTTATATAAATATATATATTTAGGCAATTCCGTTTAGCAGCCATCACCCACTGCTCTGACTCTGTTAATTGACCTGACTGTCACTGAAACACTAACACCCGCTCAGTGATACACAGAGCTTCCTTTGGTTAATAAAATAGAGTTTATTACTTAGTTATCCCGATAAGCCTTTTCAGTTTAGCGCACCGTTACACTCTTTGGTCGCGATCCCCCATTCCCCTTGAGCGGCTGGAGCTCGCGTTGCATGCCGGTACCTGCAGTCCTCACCCCTCCCAGCCTCTCCAGCGTCTAATCCTGGGCGTGGGTAGCCGTGCACTACATCTCCCATGCTGTCACCGAGCACCCTTCTGCCCCTCTCTCCCTCTCTCCCACCAGACTGGAGACTGGCGATACGAAGCGGACTGTCTTGACGACCCCCCTACCCTCCCCTCCTCCTCTCTCCCTATCTCCCTCCCGCCCCTCCCGCCCCCCGGACTTTTTAGAACGGAAAACCGTCGAGATTAGTGAGCAGCCGCGGACGGCAGAGGCGAAAGGCTGAACACGGCCGTATCCGAGTCGTGCCTGTACGTCGTTCACATGCCATCTGGACGAGCGGGTTCGTAACTGTTTCTGTCATTAGACATCTTTTTTTTTTTATCTCGCCTGCTGATTAGCTGGAGCATTATTCAGTATATTTCAGTGAGAGAGACAAGAGAGTCTTTAAAGGTGGGGGCGGAGAGGAGAGGCTTTGGTGGGTCGGGGAGCTCGGTGAATGCCTTTCAACACCGAAGTGGTTCAGTCAGTCCACCAAAGGGCCGATACTAGAGACGGGAGCACTTAACGTTTGGTCGGCCGGGGGATAAATAACAGTAGCCTGCCTCAACATGTAAACCACCGGGAGCAGCGCGAGGGCTTCGCGGAGACTCCGCTGCGCAGGGAGCTGGAAACTACCCGTGGTGGTCAGTGGAGTTAAATATATTGTTTGCCCCCTCCCTTGTCATGGCCACTTCAGCAGCACAATCCTGTGTAGTAAGTTGTGTCACCCAACCCTCTGTTAGCTGTCCAGCTGGATACTTTTTCCTCCCCTCCTATTTACGAGTAACTCGGTGCAACCAGTTTGTGTGTTGTCAGCGGGTGTCATTGATCATTTGTTTGTAAAGAAGAAGAAGGGAAAAGCGTCCACTGGCAGCGACAGTGTTACTTTGTCGAGCGTTCGTGGGATGGTGGTCGTCAGGAGTTTTGTTTGTTTGGCTCTCCTTTGTGTTTTCTGTGTGGCTTTGCTCTGATGTTGACTTACCTTATCAGGCGGAGAGATGTGACACATTGTGCTCCCTACGACGCAGCCCGAGCAAAGCCACTCGATGAGGAAGAGGAGGAGGGGGGTATCTCCTGTTACTTATGATATTACCAACACATCTGTCCTTCATCCCTAAACATGTCAATCCACGCTTGTCTGCGTTATTTGGGCACGGCTTAGAGATGGAGACGAGGCTGCATGTGCAGTTTTGTGCCCGTGTTTGTCTGTGGATTGAGCGATCACCTGAGAGCCGGTTGCCATTCTCTCATTATGGTGACTGCTCGTCATCTCCAGAGCGAGAGAGACCCGGAGCTCTCCAGAGTTTTTCCGTGCTGATATTTATTGCACAGAAAAGCACGTTGTTTTCAGAGTCCCCCTCACCTCAACGCCACAGCACGCATGTGGTGTTATTGAGCACTTTTCAGATATGACATTGGGACGTGTGTCTTTTGTGCCCGTGGGCTGGACTGTGAACTGACCGCGTTGAAGTAGCAACACAACCATTTGGTTTCTTCGAGGCTGTTTTGTTTTTTTGTTTTTTTAAAAGGTAATATCAGGCTCGACTTTTGTTTTGTCTGAGCGGCATGGCCCACGGCGTGTGTGCGGGACTACTGCATGCATTTATTGGCCTACATCAGAGCGGATGAATTCAAATGTTGTGGCGGAGTCGACCGCGTATGATCGCAGCACAAAGACGAACTAGCTGTAAGCAACTGTTGTACGGTAATGAATGCAGACCCTCCTTGCACTGAGCGGTATCTGCATCGCTGGATCCCTTTTAGTCCGTGCTCGCAGATTCCGGCAGAGATTGGTGTGTCAGTCATTATGTGCATCGTATTCGTTGTGTTCCAGTGGCTCCAAGGCGAAACATTTTCCATTCTCTCAAAGCTTTTACATATATATATATATATATATTTGCCTAGTCCCTGTTGTAGTCGTCTCATTTACTTGCAAATGCGCTCGCCTGCACTCACCTCTACCTACATACCAGCAGCTGTTCTGGCGTGTGTCGCCGGTGTATACCAGTATTTCAAATGTTTGCTTTCAGATGACTGATGACATATTCCTGTTTGTTTATTATTAGTCATACTTGGGTGCCTGGTTAGCCTTGTTTTGTTGTGAAAATATATTTTGTTTGTGGATTTTTGACTGATGACCCCTCCACTTTAAAACTGCATTTAGCTGAGGTGGGCTGCTTTATTTTTAATCATAAATAATTAACAGGCCAGTGATAATGATAATCCTTAACTATACAAGCAAGTAAAAACTTTTGCTTACTTTCAGTCATCCACTTTTCATCAGCGTGCATTGCTAGATCAGTAACTACACTGAAGCTGCTGCTCACTAATAGAAGATCATTTGAGCAGTCACAGCTTATTGCCTCACATATAGATTACTGAATGGTCGACCAGGGCGGGCTCAGGGGCCCATGGGACCAAGGGTCACAGGACATAAGCAAAACTCTCTGAAAAACGCATGCAAAATGACTGCAAACAATGTGAAGGGGAGATTTTTAGATATTTAGGAATGATGGCTCATAATCCTTCCACATTGTAGCTGATGCATCAAGTCTCATTTCACTCACTGAATATCCCGTTTTTATCCCCTGATAATTGACTTTCTGGATTGATCAACACTGACAAATTGTTTGTATTCCTTGCGTGAAAACAAATAAAACCAAAGGGAAGGAGAAGATGTTCTTCAGTTTACCACACTTCTCTCTGCTACCCTGAATTGTCTCCCTGCTCTGAGGAAATTGTAACATATCTAGCCTTCAAGCCTGTCTCAATGAAAGGAAGTTTTCAGTTTCCCAATGTTGGTTGCTCTGAATCATTTACTGAAGAATAGGCCGTATTCCTTCATGTAGGATTAAATGACAGTCTGAACAGCGCTAACAGTGATCACTTTTAAATGTTCTTTTTTCCTGTGTTCTGCAGCATATCACTGTACTTCAAGGAAAACTCTCACCTAACAGACTCAGCAACCCCTGAGGCATGTTGTGTTAAAGAAACACCTATGCAGGTAATGTTTTTTTCTTCATTACAGTTACATGACTATATTAGAGCATTCTTTTCTCTTATCTAATTAACACTGGCCTCATGAACCTTTCTTATTACTCAGGTGGATCCTACTCTAATGAATGTAGGGGATGGAGGCACGGTGAGCAGTGAGATCAGTGCTCCAAATAAAGCGTCTGCTAGCATGGTGGGAAATCCCCCCCAGACGCTACCCCCTGAGTTTAGAGGAGATGTTACCCTCAGTCAGCAAAACAAGACCACTCCAACAACAGACTGTAAGACAGCAAAAGCCTGCCTGGACACTAGCAATTACAACCACAGCCCTGAGCTTTCTCCACCCCAGCAGCCCAGCAATGCACCAATGTCCAGCTCAGCCCTCACCAGCTCAGAGAAGAGAGCAGAGAAAAGGGCAGAGGCCCCTAAACTCAAGTCTGATGGTGCTGGGGTCTTCCCCACTCCTCAGCGGTCAAGTGGCATAAAAGTCAGCTGGGAAGACTCACTCAATGCCTGTCACAGCAATGTAACATCCAGTAAGAAATCACACCCGCAAACACAGTCTGTGCAAAGTGCTCCTCCTGGGTTTCAGTGCCCCACCATGTTCAAACCAGTCCAGCCCGTTGCCTTCCTTCCTTCCACTAATTTTTCCTCTCCACTTTGTAAAATCACTCTTCCACCAGCATTGGGTCAGATTGCAGCATTGCGAGAAGCCACAGCCAGTCAGTTTCAGAAAGAAGCTCAGCCTCAAAGCTCAGGTGTCGCAGGGGCACCTCTCATGCGGACCTATCCCTATCCGTTCTCTGTGGGCCGGACTCCAGCAGCAGAGAAAAAAGCGGGCACATCAACGTCAAAAATTAAATCCAACCATTCATCGAGCAAGAACGCCAAATCTGTAGGAGAGCATAAATCTTTAGCTTCAGTGGTAGCCTCACCAGCTATTGCCCTACCATTGCAGCACCCGTCATTAACTTCTGCAACACCCACCTGCTACACGTTGTCTCCTACCGCTGCCATTTGCTGTGGCTCCGCACTGGCCAGCATCACTTCTCAGAGCAGACTGCTGAACCATGTGGAGAAAGGCAACAGCATAGACAAGGCAACCATGGGCTCTCTAAAAACAACACCCCTCTCTGCTTCAGAGGACCATACAGCTTGCTCAGTGGAACTAAGAGATGTACCTCTTGATTTGTCTGCTAAATCAAAACGTCCAAAATGCATTAATGACCCTCCAGTTCCACTGATTGGGCCTCATAATAATGAGTCAAACCAGAGAGATTTTCTGAATTCAAAGAGGACTCCTTCTACAACTTATAGTTCAGCTGTGCAATACCCTATCCTACCAAACACCCACAGAAATGGATCTCATCAAAAGCAAATAAATAGGCCTCAGAATCACCAGGTCCCAGAGCCCAAGTCAACCTGGGGTAAGGGATCTTCACAAGACTCTATAAAAACCATCCCTGGTACTTATGTAGGTGTGGCTAGCCCTATACTGGCTTCTACCCTACGGGGCAAAGATGGAAAAGGAACTTTTGCAGATGAATTTCAGAGTTTTGCAAAGCAGGAGTTCATATCTATAATTGACCAAGGAGAACATCTGGCCACAGGAGGAAAGAAGCCATCCTGTCTGATGAAGGGCAACCAGCATGCTCACAGCGTCAAGCATGTTAAAAACACCAGCACAGCCATAGCTAAGAACTGTCCTTCTAAAGGAGCCCTAACAACTGCCCTGTCAAGCTCTGCCAACGCTCAGATTCATCAGAAATCTGGACCTGGCAAAACAGCGGTGCCACCGTATTCTACCACCGTTGTCAATCCAGCATGGCAACAGCCGTCTCATCTCCCCCACCAAGCCTCGTCAGTTCAGAGTAAAATCACACAAGGATCTCCAAAGTCCA
Organism: Micropterus salmoides; assembly: GCF_014851395.1. NCBI lineage: Eukaryota > Metazoa > Chordata > Actinopteri > Centrarchiformes > Centrarchidae > Micropterus > Micropterus salmoides. The sequence continues at coordinate 23,286,860 of NW_024044237.1, forward strand.
GGGGCACCACAGGTACAGAAGGATCCAAGTTTCAGAGTGCCCATCATAGCCCGTCCAAACCTGAGGATGATAAGTGGGAGAGAATGAAGTCTCCCCTGTCTAACCTTGCATCCATTGTAAAGCAGCAAGCTCTCAAAACAACAGCACTGACAGGTGAGTGTAATACTCAAGCCTCACCTGTTGTGTCAAGAAAAGCTGATGTTTTGACTCCACTGACAGGGAGCCAAGACACCCAATCTAAACATACTTCTTTTGATTACCCACCATACTGGTCTGTGGAAAAATGGGCTGGTGTGCCATCCCAAGGAGATTCAACTCAAGCAATGAAGAGACACGAGAAGGCCAACGCCATTAATCCTTTGGAGAATAATACTGAATTAAACACCAGTCAGGGAGAACACATTGGACTACAAGCGAAGCAAACCTCCTCAAAGCCTACCAGCCAGTCTCATCTCTTTGGGAGCAATGCATCAACAAATGGGAACAGGATGGAGAGCAAACTAGCCCAGGTGTTAGAGGGGGAGATATTAAAGAAAGAAAGTGGGGCGTCAGACAATCCTCCCAGTGACAAATTGGAGGGCATGGTTGCATCTATTCTTACAGGCCAGTGTGCGGGGGGAGGCGACAAGTTTGAGAAAAAGACAAACGGAACCAAAGAGGAGTCGCCAACCAAAGTAAAAGCTGCTGCGATCAAACAAAAGAAGACCAGCTCTAAGAAGCCGGCAAAGGAGAAGTCAGCAACAGGCACATCAACGAAGGCTACAGGGAAGAAAAAGCAAGACACAGAAAAAACTCCAACCAAAGTGTCTTGCCAAAAGAAGGTAAATTATCTGTGTGTATGGTTATAGTCCTTTTAATGTCTAAAATGTCTTAATTCATTTCTTATTCTTATTATATCTCCCGTCAGTTGGAGAAAAATAGAAGGCATCACTTACCTTTCAAGATTTTAACTATTGAATTGGCCACACAGACCACCATTTTATTATATTAATCTACGACTGATGATTTAACTTCCAAGGGCTTATTGTGAGGCTGTTACATGCTCTCTATCGCCACGAAAGATTTGATCAATAGCATCCAATACAGCATGCTCACTCTGTCCCCTGTGTATTTCAGCAGAAGAAACAATGTGCACCTGTGCCTGAGCAGAGTCTACCAGCGGGAAAACTTTCTCCACAGAGTAAAGAGCCGATTCCAAAGGATAAGATCAGTCCTAACAAGGTTGAGCCACCAACTCCCAACAAACCAGGTATAGTCTTTGTTTCTAACAAACATTTACTGCCCTGAAAAGTTCTCACAGCGTGGGTAAATCTCTGATGTCTATCAGAAATTTAATGGTGCTCTCACTTGTGTGAGACATGTAGCCTTTAATCGAGCTTACAGTTCGATTACTCTGCCACAAAATAAATAGCCTGCAGTCAGCCTCTTTAGAATGGTAGTTTGCGTGTTAAGCAGACAGAAAATGTCACACACATTGTCTGGGTGGCAATTTTGGATCATACTTCTAAGCATAGAAGCTGGTGTGAGTATAACAATCAAATGTGATTTAATCAGTTACAGATAGCGGCAGTGTAGAGACTCCACTGTCTCTCAATAGCTCTGCTATATCAAGTAAGGAGACCGACACTAGAGAGAGCTCCTTTCCAAGGCTGAGGAGAGGACGACGGCGAGCTGATGAGGCTCGACTGGACCTCTGGGGCTTTGCGACGCCATCCCCTCCACCCCCACCAATGCCTCCTCCCCCACCTTCCCTGCCACCCCCTCTGACTCCCACCCAACCCGCCCGCCGTCCGAGAGGGAGGCCTCGCTCAAACCCCCTGCCAGAGCGAGTGTTTCAGGGCAAGCGCAAAACAGCCAGTGCAGAGGCTGACACGCCTGCTCTCAAGAAACGCCGGCGATGTCGTAGCAAAAAGTATCAGACTGGGGACTACATCACTGAGAAAGACAAGCTGGAAGATGGAGAGCACCTCGAAGACTCTAACTCCCTGAGACAGGACAGTGGAATTCCAGCAGGTACGCAATTTCTCTCCAGGGATCAGTAAAGTTTTCAATTAACTGTTTCCAGCCACTTTTAATCAAACGTGCAGCTTTTAGTTACAGATACGATAAAAACTATTCCAAAGTATAAAGCTTTAAAATGTGAGCGAGCAGCTATTTTATACAATCCAGGGCAATTTGATGATTAATCAATTAGTTAATTCACAGAAATTATTTTCTCTATTATATAATATAATATTATGTATTTTATATTAATATTATTGTGAACTGAATATCTTTTGGGTTTGGAGTGTTGTTCATACAAAATAAAACATTTGAAGGTGACTGACATTTAAAACGTAATTTTTAAAGTAATTGTGAAAATAATCAGCAGATTAAATGATAATGCAAATTGTTAGTTGCAGCTTTGAATAATTAAATAATTGTTTTAGTCCTTTAACCACCCCAAACAACCTCACAGATAAACCTGAATTGTTTTTTGTTTTAATACCTTTTATACATTAATCTTTTTTGGCTGCTGACCAGACTAAATGACAAAACATTTGGTTATGCTGGCTTGTGCTGGGCATTTGTCATTATTTCTGGCGTTTCATAGACTAACTGACATTATTAAAACATTTCTGGTGAATTAATCTGTACTGACAATAGTTGGAGACCTGCTCTAGTCTGTGGAATAATTGTGTAGCCGCTGGACAATGTTTTCTGAACATTTGTCTGCAGTTTCTCATTAGAAATGTCTGTTCAAAACACACACTTCATTATTTCACGATTTAATCAACTTAGTCGACACATTACAAAATGACCAATTTAAGTTTTTATGCCTCCACGCCGGTGACAGCTGTGGCAGAGGCATTATGTTTTTGGGTTGTCCATCTGTCCGTCCCATTCTCATGAACAAGATATCTCAGGAACTTGAGGGTGTTTCATTACATCTGGCACAAATGTCTACCAGGACTCAAGGATGAATTGAATTAGAATTTGGTGGTCATAGGTCAACTTCACTGTGACATCATAATGTCCTTTTCCCATTATTCAACACCGTAACCATCAAGATTGTGACCATATTTCACAGCTGGTCGGCCATTGAATAGGTGACACTTTTGACTCAAAGGTCATTGAGACTTCAGAATAGGTTTTTTGCCATAATTTAAGAATGAATAGAGCAATTCCAAATTTTACTCGCGTTGACTGGGACGACATAATGAGTAAACAGTAATTAGCACAGTACGGGCTTTCTTCCATCTTGTCCAATCTACATTTTATTTCCTGCCTTATTCTGAATTTCGAGCGCCATCAGAGTCAAGTAACTGCGGACGTAATGGAGCGCGCCTAGCTAATCGTGATGCTGAGTAATAACTTCTATTTTGCCAAAAAAAACATTTCGTACCTTTTTTATTGAATTCCTTCCAAGTTTCTGCTTAATATACAAGTTGACTGGTTGACAGAGGCATAATACTGTGGGACGGTAAATCTAGTTTGTAGATTTGTTTTTCAAACAATATTACTCTCTTAAAATGCTGAACAAATATGGCTCACTGACAAATTATGGGTGTATAGTGACCAGGCTTTTAGGAATGGGTGAATATTAGATGAACCACTAGATTTTACATTCTTACCATTGATATTTTATCTAAATATTTTGTTTTTATTAGCTTCTGACCAACAACAAAAGTGGGGTTATGAGGTATGTGTGAACCCTGAGTGTGTTCATAAGAAAATCTGTTTAGGAATAAAGGATAAATGATTCAGAACTGACCATAAGAAATCTTATCAGGGGTCTAGTTAAAACATAATTGACATTAAATAGACATGAAAATGTACTCTGCATCTTCATAATACACTGGAAAAGCATTAATAGAACATCATGAGACAGATCGAAATTATACAGAAACTACAGTAAATAAACAAATCTGACAAACACTAAAGTTTATAAGGACAGCACATATATATTCGGAGCTTAATATCCTGAGGTCCACAAAAGGCACCTGTTGATGTGGATAAGACACATATCACAAGCTGTATATGTGGAGAATTATTATTATAAATATTGCAACCTGAGCACAGGATTGCAAAAAGCAGAGCAGAGTAGCTCATAGACAGCAGTTACCCTGTTTCAGCAGATAAGATGGCTAAGCCAAAAGCCGTTGGTTCAGGAAGTACCATGCTGTCTGATGTCAGCACATAACAGCACCTAAAATATTGCATGCTACATGTTTGACTCGGCAGATGAGCAAGAGCAGGAAGCTGCTCCAAAGCGGCATCAACACATTATGTATAAATGAAATATAAAAAAGATTGTATGTGGATTATTCACTTTTGTTCATGTGTTTGGTACCACTCAGCATAACCTCTATCCCAATTTGTCATCACAGATCCGCAGGTGAATCAGTGTCCGAGTCCCGCCACCCCCAGTCCAGATCCTCCTCCACGGAGACCCTCATTCACTCGCTCCGGGTCGGTCCGCTACCAGGAGAGCGAGGTATCTCCAGAGTGCAATGACAAGCCTTCAGGGAAGAGAAAGTTCAAAAGCAAGCACTTATGTGACAATGATGAGCCGAAGGTAAGTCACTTGTGAGAAGCTGCTTGTAGGCTTGCGTTGCATTCAAACCATACAGGATTGATGGGGATATGGTTCAATGTGCCATGAATATATTAGCTTGCAGTGCCCCCCAGTGGCTGGATAAATGCTATGTTTGTCACATTTGTGATGGCAGCTGGTTTTCTACTGCACAGGTCCTTGATAAGTGGAGCCCATTGCTTTAACTTGGCAGTGCATTACAAGAGCTGCTCTATCACACAGAGCTCTAATCAATAAATCTGTATTTTAGATTAAGACCAAATGCAGCAGCTCGGGCAAGCGTGGCACCTCACTTGCCCTGGATGATGACGCCGCTGAGGTAAAAAGAACAGACAGCCCCCCACCTACTCCAAAAAGTTTGCTGTCATCTCCATCCAATAAGAAAGGCTCATCGGGAAGAAGCAGCGGTTCAGAGTCTCCACCCAAGAGGCCCATTCCTCCAGAGGTTCGTCGGCTGATTGTCAATAAAAATGCTGGGGAGACCTTGCTGCAACGTGCTGCGCGCTTGGGCTATCAGGTAATATCCGCCTGTTTACTTTTATGGTGTTGCCAGCATTAATTTAACTTCAGTAAACAGTGTCCCTCTTTGAACCATGTCAATGAGACACAGTCTATATGCCCGACCTCTGCCCTGCAGGATGTAGTTCAGTACTGTCTTGAGAAGGACATCAGGGAGGTCAATCGGCGCGACAATGCCGGTTACACAGCTCTCCATGAGGCGTCCTCTCGAGGCTGGACTCAGATTGTCGAGATGCTGCTGAAGCATGGCGCTGACGTCAACTGTAGCGCCCAGGATGGGACACGGTGAGGCTTCGTGGGGCATGATTTAGAGATGTGGTTCTAGTTAGTTGAATTTATATAAGTGTAAATTATTTCACATGTAAGTACTGTCATGGGTGTAACCTTTGTGACATATTTGAGCATTGAGTTTATGACCTTAGTCATCTGTCACATCTGAATGTCAGGAGCAGTAATGAACATGGTGGCATTTTATGATTAAATGAAGATTATATTCTGGTAGCATATCTTGGTGAGATCTTTTAAGTGCAGAAGTCCTGCTACTTTATTTAATTTTCCAGTCGAAGGAGTCACACAGAGTGTAATTAATAATAGGAAAGTATTTGAATGTTGCTCTAGCTTTTGTTGTACTGTAGTACATTCCACAAATCTGATACTCTATATGCAAACAGATTCAGGTGTGGTCTTAAGTTGAACAATCCCTAAAAAGCATTTGTGTTCTGTTTATCCTTCCTTTAGGCCCCTTCATGATGCAGTAGCGAGCGATAACCTCCCAATAGTCTGGTTGCTCCTGAACCACGGGGCAGACCCGACTCTGGCCACCTACTCTGGACATACTCCGGTCAAACTGGCACATAGCCCAAGCATGAAGACCTTCCTCACAGGTAGTTCATCCTGTTTATCAGCCTCCTTTTCCATCAGTACAACTCGTTTTGGATAAATACAGGCACACTTTCAAATTGTTAGTGCTATACTCAAGGCTAAAGTCCTTTTTTCACAAAATCAGCACTTTAGACACAATAAACAACACAACACAAAGTGATAATAAAGCTAATTGAAATAAGACAGTAAAATAAATAACAAAACTTAAATTTGCCAACTTTCCCATCACCGATGAAGCAATGTGTCAAGACTGAGAACTAACAGTACAGGTTTCAAGCAGCGTATATGAGTACGCTGTAAAATCTTAAATCCACACAGGGCTCAGTATTAACTGTAGCCACATGCTATCAGATGTGTCACTAAGATGAGAGGTATATATAACAATTGTATGTCACCTTGGATAAAAGCAAAAAGAGTAAATGAAAATGTAAGTCTTATAGCTGAAAAACTGAAAATGTTTTTTTAACACAACAGTTTTAGCTGGAGTTGAGTTTCCACATATTTGGGACACCTTCAGGTGGTTCTCTATACAACAAGAGCAGCACAGTAAAAGGTGAAACTCACCTTGAAGTTTAGAGGTTTGAGTTCACTCAAACTGATGCAAGCACTTCAGTCACCGCAGTCACATGCAGCTCTTCATCTGATCCTTCTTTTACAATTATTCCCCCGGCGGTGTTATCCCTTTTTAAAAAAGGTTCTTGTTCATTTGTATTTGCAAAAGGTTGCAGTAAAGGCTTCTAATAATTTATCAGTTATTGATCATTAAAAGCCCAATTATTTTGAACGCATCTGATTTCCTGGGAAGCGTTTGACATGCATCAGTCCCTCTTGCTCATCACGGCGGACCAGAGGACTGCCTGTTTTTAGACTGTGTCTTTAGCTTTGTAGATTATTTTCACATCACTGTTGATGTTGTTGACCATCATCATCATCAGTCAGCAGCTAACACCTGACTTCTATTGGTGTTCCTTTCACTATCAACTGGGCTGCAGTATCAGCTCAACACAGCCACACACAGCTGCAGAACAGGCCGTTATCACAACGACAAACTGCAACTTTGGTTAATTTGCTGAACTGATTTTTGTATAGTCTATTATTTTGTTCAGACAACTGTAAAATAATACAAGTTTGTTTGTTTTTTCACAGAATATTTCATAGACCTGGAAGGCCGCAAAGAACAAGAACCCAGTTTACCCTGGGATTTCTACAGTAGCTCCCTGTTTGGTAAGAAAACCTTGGAATGATAGTTAGATCTGTCTTTCTGTCTGCCAGTACATCAGTCCATTGATCTACTTCAGTTTGTAAACGTGGTGCTGAAAAAATGGTTGAATGCTCATTCCCCAGCTGGCCTGTAGAAGACCAGTTGGGGCTTGTTGGAGCAATAACCAAAGATGCTGCAGGGAAATTATTCTAGTTTGTGCTCGGTCTGGGCTCGGTCTCGGCCGTTAGGACGTGGAGGGGTGTTAGCCTTGTGTACCAGCATCAGTGTTGTGTTGTAAACAGCCACAGGGAACCGGTTATCCAGTGGAGGGAGAACAGGATTATAGTCGCATGGAGAACTGAGGGAAAATCTTTCTTTTCCTCCTTTAACTACTCTAATCCGAAAGCTAAAACTAAATAATTAAAATGTGTTGCTTTAGTAATGATGAAAAAAGAAGAAAAAGTTTCCACCAAAGCACATTCCTTTATGTCAGTTTATCAAGTTTTTCACATCTAGCTGCATATATGTTATAATAATCTTTGGTTTGTGCCATTTATGAATCCACTGTTGAATGATGTTCTTCAACAGGTCTAAAGCATTGAACTTGTAAATTATTCTCAGTTTTTGTATTGAAAATGCACATTTTTCTAAAGAGGTTGATCATGCACACCATCATTGGGTTATTGGCCCACGCTGAGTACTAATCCGATACCAGCATGAAATTAATAAGCTGTATTCCTCACTGTGAGGAAGAGACATGTGTAAGGCAACGTCAGGCTTAACTGAAACACTGCTTCTTAACTATGTAAAACAAAATACTGTTAGCTCTCCTAGGAAACGTTTGGGTCTGCCGGCACACTGCTGACGCATCATGTATGTAGTTTGTGCATACTTGAAATTAACCAATTGGCCCCATAGATCAACGATACCCGATCCAGCTATTTGGGTCAGTATCGGGCCTATTTCAGTTTGGATCGGTGCATCCCTAGTACGGTCTGCATTTGATCTTGTTCCTGCTGCCGGTCTTTGTTGTGTTTGTTAATGTTGTCTATATTTCTGTAAACTTTATATAATTTAATATTAACTTAATTTCTGTCCTGTTATTTCTGATGATGCCTTCTCTCAGAGTGACTGGAGATATTGAGGATCATTTATCTGACTTTAGAAGGCATTGTTACCATTTTATTATTGTCCAGTTTGAGAAACACCCTCTCACTGACTTAAAACCTTGCCCGAGCTTTGATTTGTAAACGTAGTGGTTTCATGGTTTCATTAGGTTAAAGATTTTATATCATTAAATGCATTGAATTACACTCAAGCTTACTGTCTGTCACTTTATACTTGAATGACAAAAAAAACACATTCCAAAAGTAAATACTAATCCTTTTGAAATATGTGGCTTGTGAACCTTATTTTCTTATCCATTTGTCTCTATGTTGGGTGCGATTAACTTCAAGCTGGGTCTGAAATCATGAAGTTTGGATTCCTTTTAACTGACACTATTATGGTTGGTGTGAATAGACTGTCCACTAGAGGGCGTCCAACCCCCTTTTATCAAAGCAGCTCAGTTTGTCCGCTCCTCTCCTCCTCACAGAGACTGACCAGGAGCCGTGCTGGGACTTCCTGCTGTCCAAGCAGAATCAGGAGCTGGAGGAGGATCCAACGGGGAAGACTGAGCTGGACTCGGACAAAGATTGCCTTCTGTTTGAGTTCTCCTCCGAGCCTCTTCTGCCCTGCTATCATGTTCAGGTGTCATTAACCCAGGGGTGAGTTCACAAAGATGAATACTGTTGGCAAGAATTAACAGAAGGTGATGGATACCTCCGCCAAGGCTGCACAATCCTCTGAATGTTTGGTAAACAGGGATGAATTGTACAAAATTGCATTAGCATGTCACACATTTGAATACAGAATTGTGGTTTGAATTAATTAATTGATTCTGTACTAAATTAGTGTTATCTTTCATGGAGTTTTGCTATTCTATATTTATGTGAATTTATGTCAAATAAGCGATGATGATAGTAGATACTGATAGCTGTGACTCATGGGAATACTGCGATAGTTTAAACTTAGAGTTGTATTCTGTCTACCTCCAGTACTTCACAGAAGTGCACGGTGGAAATATAACTTGATATTTGCACCAATGTCTCCTACTGAACTACTAATATCTTCACCATCGCAGTTAGTACATGTGCACTCGTATATATAGTAAAAGTTAATGAACAATTGTGGGACGATGAACATTAAATTAGCCTTTTCCACATAAAAATGAAAATATGCAGGAACTGTTTCAGTGATGCACCACTGTTTGGTACCAGCAGTGTTTAACTTTGTCTTTACAAACGGAAAAAAAGTAAATTAAGGCTTGATTATACACTGAGAATCAGGAGGTTGTTGCCCCAGAAATTGAAGCATAATATTTATAATGTTTTATAATATTGCATTTATATATTCTGTCTTAATTTTAATATAGTTTAGTTTTGCTCAGGGAAGTCTCCGCTGATGCACATGTAGAACATGCAGGTGTGTTTCAGCTCATGTGTCTAATTTTTAATATGAATCTTGTGTGAATCAGATTTAGGTCTTCAGTGATTTTGTAAGGGTACTTTTATAAAGTTGGAGGACTTGTGAGTGCAGAGGCTGAGATATCATGACTTTTAGACCCCAGTGTGGGTCAACCTTCAAAAATGTTGGATTCCCATAATGTAACTCCATTAGAATCTGCCAGCCTGCTAACCACCCAGAGGTCCATGCCCCCTGTTTTTATTGAAGAAATACATTTTTATTTTCCAAAAGTAGGCTGACATAACGCTGATTACATCACTGAGTTATTTCTTAGACTTCAGATAACTGCTTTCAGTTTTCAAAGCCTAAATACAGTAAAATTTGTGGAGTGGTCCTTTAAAGGACCTTTGGAGGTTGTTTTGTTTAGCCATTGGTTATTAATTACACCAGTATGATTAGGGATGTTAAGTTTTTGCTCCTGGTCTGAGTCCTTTAATATTCGGCACCTGCCAGTCCAGTCCGATACTTATATTTACCTAAATGTTGACTAAATATGTGTGTTTCATATGTAAAATGAAATTCATAAACAATATTTGACAGAGTATAGACACCGGCTCACAGAGAGCACACAAACCCAACAATAGTTATATAATTTTATTTGGCCTGCCAACAACTTACCTTAATTAGCGACAGCTGATAAGACCTGCTGCCTGTAACGTTTGAAAAAGGATCTGAATGTTTTGTACACTGCTGCTCTTTGCTACTAAATGAGGAAAGTTAACAGACTTGTTTCACTAGCTGGTCGATGTGGACAAAACACAGTGAAGTTCTGTAGAGAAAGGATCCGATTTTGATCGTCTTTACTTTATATCTATAATTTTTATCCAGATAAAAAAACTGGGGTGGCTGTGGCTCAGGAGGTAGAGTGGGTTAGCCGTTAATCGGAAGGTTGGCAGTTCAATCCTTGGCTCCCCCTGGTTGCGTGTCAAAGTGTCCTTGGGCAAGATACTGAACCCTGATTTGCCCCTGGCAGCTGTTCCGCCAGTGTATGAATGTGTGTGAATGTTAGTTTCCGTTTGAGCACTTAGGCTCAGTGTATGACTGGTGAATGCAGATGTAGTGTAAAAGCACTTTGAGTGCGGAGCATTTACATATGAGTGTTGACCATTTAAATAATTCCCCTTTATGGTGCATTCACGTAATTATGGGAAACTCAAGAATGAAGTGTCACCTACCAAACAGTAATGTTTTTAAAGTAAGAAACTCTAAAGGCCTCTGTGCTTTGTGTCCAATTACTTTGTTTGCCCTCTGACTTTCATTTTCTCACTTGCCGTGCTTTTTGTGGCAGTTAACTCTCAAAATTGATTTCAGAGCTTGATCTCAGCAGCAAGGAGAGTTCTTTTGAAATGTTTTATTCCACCAACATGATTTATTGAGAAAAACATTAGCAGACTATGCGCTCACTGAGCTGGATTACCTGCATGAAGGACGATTCAAGTGTCTGCTTGTTGCTTTTCATACAGTATTAGCATCAGCTGAAACCAACGGCTGTCTAGAAGGTCAAAAATGATTATAATAACTTATATATAATTTAATGTTCAATGTTAAAGTCATTTAAAGTTGGGTTAAATTAAAATCTGTAAAACCTAAAGTATTTGGCCCAAAATTGTGCTAGGAGATCATTATATGTTGTTTAAATTAATGCCTTTGTGTGTGTGAGATGATTGCTTTGTGTCACTTAATTGTTTAGTTGTGATCTTTTGTATTTACACGCAGTTGCACCAGTCTAATATAAACAGTGCTGCAATAAATTCTCCCTTATTACATTATACAGAGAGGTGTTTATGCTTTTTAGCCAACCCTCATTCAGATAAATTGGGTGGTACGATGGCTGATTATAATTATAGCAATATAATTTTCCTCAATAACAATATAACAAATGTTCAATAAATGTTTGACTTAATTCATTTGAATCACAAACCAATTACCATAAATAATAAGTGTTTTGAATGTTCTACCTCAGATTTGTGAAGTAATCCACTGTTTGGCATCAGGTGTTTGTCATGTTTTGACCAAAAAGAAGAGTTTAAAACCACACTTAACCATCTGGTTGCTTCAACTTTCACTCTGGAGCAATGATCTGCCTTTAAACTCGAAAGAAATAAAGATTTGACATTTATCGTGATAATTATCGAAATCCAATGAGACGAAATTTTATATTGTGATAACATTTTTGGCCCAGCTCTAGGTCGACAAAATAATAGCTGAATTGAATCAACACCTCTAAAACTGTTCCAACAAACACTGAACATTATAACCTTCATGACGGGAGGATTTATTGGAGGACTTTTGTAGGTGGCAAGTGCAAAGAAATACTGTATATGGAAGTTAAACTTTCCTAGATATGCATACATTTCTTTATATCCATTTTAGAATGCTTTCTATTTAAAATATGGAAACCTAAAATGACACATCTGAAGTTTTTTGTTTCTTATTCGTTACTCTAAGCTATGGCTAATATCAGACATATTTTCACTCTTGCAGCTTTTGCAACTGGTTCCTCCTGACAGACGTCCTGAAGCGCCTGAAGATGTCTGCGCGGATCTTCCGGGCGCGTTACCCACACTTGGAGGTGGTGAGTTTGTCGTGTGCTGAGCTCTGGAGTCAGGTATCGGTCAGCCAGGTGAGCTCCGCTTTGGCTTCACCCTACAGAGGCAAAAATAAGGAAGAGGACGACAAGGAAGAGGAACGAGAGGGAGTCGTGGATCTGGTGCGATGTGTACCAGAGCTCCAGAGACTACTGGGTTCCTCCATTCACATCCTGCAAGAGGACGAGGAGGAGGACGAGGAGGAGGATACACTGACAAACACAGGGAAGCCTCGCAGCCGATAGCCTCTCTTTCACTGCACTCCTCCAACGTGCAAACTGTTGTCATTTCCAAGTGTGTCAGCCCAAGTCCTTCCCTGTAAGCAGCTGCTCAAAGGAAACCTCTCCGTCCGTTGTAACGAGGGTCATGGGTTTTAACTCCAGCTACATTAATGACTTGACACTCCTTCAATAACCTTTGACCTCAGACATAAGGTGATTAAGTGATCACAAGGACCTGCACATGAGAGTGGTCGGTGCTGGAAAGCAGCATTCAGGTTCCTATCTATAGGTATATTTGAATACATTGAGTACTATTGAGCAAACCTTTTGTATTGACTATGTATATACATGGTAGTGTATATGTATATCTTGCCATCAGGGTGAACACATTTGATTATAAAAATGTATTCTTGTGGCAAGGGACGGATTATGTTTAGGACTTTTTTATTTTGTTTGAGTTTGTTCCTTGAGGGAAAGCGATATTTTTCGACGGGAGATAATCCAAGGCTTTTATCTTGGTGAACTCTTGCGTGAAGCTAAGACGCTTAAGTCAGGGAGGCCACTGGCCCAGAAGGTTTCTCCGTCAACCTGGGAGACCTAGAGACCTGCAGAGAAGAGACCACAGCACATAATGTTTCCAACATAATCACCCGCCCAGATCAGAGACTCCTTTCCATTTTCTCCTCGGTTTCATTTTTCACTTTATCATCCTCGAGAGATCATTACTGGACCGACCTAATGGCTGTTTGTTTTTCCTCCACAATTCACAAAGTACACCCAGGCAGCACTGCGCTGTCCAAGTCCCTGCTCGCAGTATGAAATAATGTCTTTATGGACTTTGAGATTGAGAGTTTGTTTACAGAACTGGACAGATAGTAGTGTTCTCCGCTCCCCAGGTTGCACTCCTCCTGAACTGATACAGAATCCTGTGGATGTCTAAGAGAAAAAGTAGTACCATCTCTGGAGTCCAGAGCCTGCTCCGGTATCCCGAGGAGCTGAGACGCCCTCTTAACTGCAGCCACGACTGTCCCCCACGTCCTGATATGGTGTTTCCAGATCCCAGAGTGCTTTGTGTTGCAGTGTTTTATTTACACTGTTTGTTGTGCTTAATTTAATAGTCATTAATATATTTGACCTCTTGTGTATCTGACAAGCCTATCTATGGAAAAAAAATGCTTTGTATGGTTGGTGCTTCATTTTGAAATGTACTTATTAGGATCCCTTTATTCTGAGATTTTCCTCCCTCATTCAAAAACAGTATTTCAAAAAAGCTAAAGTACAGTTTTATTGTACTGGTGCTAAGACAGATTTTGTGTTGACAATCAATGATGTTTTGGTTTGAAGTCACAAACTAACAGAAGACATTTAAGATGAAGATACTTAAGAAAAGTATAGTTTAGTTAAAGAAACTGGGATACAGCAAGACTGAAAGACTGAGCAGTGTGTGAGATCTTGAAGAGCCTTTTATTTGATTCTTTTATAAGAAATCAAGAAGAATAAAGCATGATTGTGAATCATAGTTTTTATCTCTTTGTTTTGTCAGTTGGATTATTGTAATGAAAGCTGAATTGAATGTTCAGGGCAAAACTCTCCCTCAGGCATATTTCAGAGTATCCCTTTGGACTGAATAAATATTTGTTTAAATCACAGATAATTTCCCCCTCAGAGAAATAGTGCGAAGAACCGTGACATTAATCTGTGTTGTACCAGAGGAAAACCTCTTTACAAGGAAGACTTTCCGGCAATAGTGTTAGCAGTTCTGATTCAGTGCTGTGATTCGTCTCACTACTGTCAAGCTACATGATAAAGGGGAAAATGCTGTACAGATCTTTGGGCACAAACATAAGTGTGTGTGTGTGTGTGTGTGTATATATATATATATATATATATATATATATATATATATATATATATATATATATATATATATACAGTATATAGTGCTGTTTGTGCCTAAAGAATATCTGATTGATAAATAATTCAAAAACACTGTGGGAACAGAGAACAGTATGCAAATTCTACGTTTTGCCACAATATCTTCTGTTTCATCTGGCAACTGTTGAATAGTTTTTGTTTGTTTTCTGGATGTGCTTACATTTTTTTTTTCTCCATGATAATTCACCTTCCCAGAAAGAACAAACAAACAAAGATTGCAATGTTGAGTTAACTGTCTCTTTTCAAGGTTCACTTACATGCTTGTTTTGGAGCTTTTGACCATCTCACCCAGTCTATATCAGCAGATTTACTCTTTGAGATTGTTTTGTTCACTGCTGATGCCTAGGTCAAGAATGAACTGTCAACTTCTAAAGTGACAATATGTAATGTCTGAAAGAACAAACAACATAATCTTCCCTTTACAAATTGTTGAATTCATAAACAATGAGCACGCCCTTGGGTGGGTTCTCTGCTACAGCCTCACTTGGTGTGTAATGAGGAGTAAGTTAGGGTGGTTTAAGTCTACCCTTTCCTACTTGTGCCACAGCTACAGTAGGATTTAGTATTTACAGCACTTTGTGGCCACTATTTACTAGAATTGACATAATCTCACTTTAACCAGACCTGGGTGAGACATACTAAAGGGCGCTCAGAATCATGTTTGAAGTTTGTACATCTACATTTCCAGGATAAACGGGCAAACTCAGCCTGCTAATAAAGACTGTGTGATTCCATAGAAATCTCCAGAACAAGGAAGCACAGTATGTGGGGCCTTGAGCTGAGATTGTTTTATCAACGGCTGTTGCCAAGGTCAAGAATAAACTGTCAGGCTCAGGACTGGAGATGTGACTTAATGCGTTCTTGTAACTCAGACAAGTGTGGTGTGACTTTATTTTATTCACTAGAGGGAACCAGCAACTCTGTTTCTCTTATTTTATCTGATATCAGGGAGCTTAAATACATGATGAGTTACTAGTGACCTCACTGGCACTTCTATTTCACTTTACATTATTGTTATTGTTTTGTTATCTAAAATGCCTTTGTGGAATTAAACTACATAGATAAGCCTTATCGAGAGCAACCTAAACCTGCCCCCCCCCCACACACAAATTCTTGTCACTATTTCTGTTCAAGACACAATGGAGCCTCATGCAGTGAAGTAACAAAGCCAAATACCAGGAGGCGGCATCGTGTGAGACATGTTCGGACTTCTGTCTAGCTTGCAGGCAGCTGTCTGTTCTCAGTAACTAAACACAAAAAACGATATCCACATACAATTCTCATTTGAAGTTCTCTGAATTTAATTTTGTTACCCATTACAATAAAAGAACACTTGTGGAAGTACTGGTATGAGTTATCCACAAGATTTTCACTATAAGAAGCAGCTTTAATGCTTAAAATTGAAGTAAAAGTGCTATTAAATCACACTTAATGATCAGTTTTACTATATTTGGAGCAATGAAAAAGCATTTCTAATCAAATTTACACCTACAATTTTCCATTTTAAAACCTGGATACAATAAAGGAATGCAAATATATATTTTAAAATCACTTAAGAACCACATTTTTCCTGATTATGCCACTAATATCTGAGCTGCTATAAAAAAGGTGTAATTCAACATTTGCCTGGGAGCATATGGTCCTCTGTTTGATGTCTCAGTGTGAATTGCTGAGATGTTTCGTTGTACTGGGACGTGTCATACCAGTCGTAGCCCCTAGCAGGGCCCCATAGTACAGATGGTCCTAACCACAGTGTAACCTGTGCAGTCCCCACAAGGTTATTCGAGTTCAGTCACCACTGCGACTGTGATAGCACGTGGCTGCTGCCAGATTTGAGGCCGTTTCATGTAGATGTATATCTAATGAAAGCTCTGTGTAGCCTTCTAAAATACATAAAAAATGCTTTGGAGTTTAGCATGAAAGATTTAGCAACTTTATCTAGACACTAGAGAGTTCAAGTGAAGTGATCATGTTTCGTAGGGGTGAGGGAATTTTGACTATCCTGTAAATCAAGCCTCATTACATCATACATGGAGTTGAGCTCTCAGGGCCGCCCCGTTTACCAAGCCCCTGTCATGCAACGCTGTTCATTGGCTCCCTGTTGTCAGGCAGTTGCATCTGATTGGATGAAAACAAGGGCAAGTCTGCACAAGACCTACTGACAGACTGACATGGAAAAAGGAAGGGAGGCAAGCCTGTTGGAGTTTTGCATTGTCCTTACATGGAAACACAAAGGGACACGAGGGAAAGCAACATTAGCACATATACATATTAAGTTTGTGTAAGAAAGGGGCGATGTGTGGTCTGTAATTTAATTTAACTGATGTTCAAATGAACACTATTAAACAGTAAAAAAACTTCTGTTTTTACCAGTATTTATCTTTCAGTAAAACTAAATCTTGTCTTTTAAATCCATTCCAAGCAACACACACCAATATGCTTCAAAAGGCTTTTTCAGGTTGTGAATGATTATTTTGTGCCCATCTGTAAATTCTTTCTCCTGAAAATCAGTTCCTCTGAATGCCTCTCGCGTTGCCCGGTTCACTGAGGGCGTCTGTTGTTAACGCCGCTTGGATCGGGTTATGTAACAGCTCTCTTTGAAAAAACCAGAGAAGGGGGAAGTCCTGCTCACTTCAGCTTACATCTGAAAGTTCAGCCTAGATACTTCCCTTTCTCTCAGTCTCCCATTGACAACAACTTGCTGTATTGCTGTCAACTGCTGACCAGAATCTTAAACATGCAAGAATAAATGTTGTAAGCTGTCTGAATTGTCCTTTGGACATTTGGAGAAACGTTTAAGTGTGTGAGACAGCTCAAACTTGCTTTCATCCCCGTGAGACTACACAGGCCTCTTTTGTGATGATCAGCAGGATTTAGATGAATGTGTTCTCTCTCCACAGCCAGGAACT
Source organism: Micropterus salmoides (assembly GCF_014851395.1). NCBI lineage: Eukaryota > Metazoa > Chordata > Actinopteri > Centrarchiformes > Centrarchidae > Micropterus > Micropterus salmoides. The sequence continues at coordinate 23,304,256 of NW_024044237.1, forward strand.
CTGTCTCTTGTATGTCTCTCTATGGATCTACATTAACACATATTGCTAGATCATACAGGCTGCAGCACTGCTTTGAAATAACTCTCTCAATAGGGTGTTAAAAATCCTTTGATCTTGTTAATGATAAGAAATCTAATAGTGTCTAAACCTTCGCATTCTCTGGCTCCATGGTTTCACTCATACAGCTCTAAATATAACCCGGGTGAAAATAACAATGTCATGCTCTGCTCCTCGACATGTTGCGAGATGGTTGACCTTGTCCAGACATCTGAGTTATCCTCTGGATGCAACCAACATTTCATCCAGCCTGCACGTACCTAAAAAGCCCAGACACAGTAATGGAATATGGTCAAAATTAAGACATGTTGCAATTTGGCTTTAAAGATGATGGTTAAGTTAATAAGAAAAGGCAGAGAGTGAAAACTGCAGGTACAAAAAATATTAAAATGTTAATTCTTTGCAAGTAAAATAAGCTGCTGTCGTCAAAGCGCTGAAAGGAGCTGAGGTGTCAGTTGAAATGTCAGAGCTGAAAGCAAACTGTCAGCTGAAGTGTAGGTGAAAGCATCTGAGAAGGACGTCGATATCTCAGCCATGAAAGCAAATGTAATGTCAGTTGAAGTGAGAGCACTGAACGCAGTTGAATCATTAGTTGCATGATAAATATTGGATGCGGGTTGCAGTTTAAGTTGAAGTAGTCATAGGAGTTGAATTGCCAGTTGAGTTTGAAAATTTATGCTCTGTAAGAAGTTGAGTCTCCAGTTTGTAAGTGAGCACTGAAACACACTGAAGAGTAACAGCTGAAAGCAGTTAACCTGTCTGCTAACAGATGAAAGCAGCTGAAATGTTGGTTGAGATCTTAGCATGTAATGTTTGTTGACATGTTGCATCTGAAATATTGTGTGGTAGTTACAGTTAAAGTTGAAGAATTTGCAGGAGTTGAGGTGTCAGTACAAGTGTAAACACTAAGAGTCATTGGAAAAGGAAGCCGTGGGTTTTGGATTAAAGAGGAGCGGACTTTAAACGATTTGCCCAGCCGATCAACTGAACTTGGCACAACAGCAGGTGCACCGGTGAAGAGAGCCGGGAAAGGAGACATGTTGGCCCAGCTTGGACTTAAGTCTGCTGTTAAAGGTCTTGTGTGGACTCAAGATGAGAGAGGATGCGTACTCTATGTTTCAAGCATCATGTTACAGCAATGATGATTGGTGCTCAAACACTGTCAAGATGGACACCGTTTCCCAAATGTCAGGCTTGTGAAGATGAAAACCATATGATCATCTTGTTGATGCTGTTTATATTCATCCCAGATGCAAATTCAAAGAATTCTGGGTGTATACGTGGATGTATATACACACACCGGCCACTTTATTAGGTACATCTTGCTAGTACCGGGTTGGACCCCCTACTGCCTTCAGAAATGCCTTAATTCTTTGTGGCATACGTACAACAAGGTGTTGGAAACATTCCTCAGAGACTTTGGTTCATATTGACATGATAGCATCACACAGTTGCTGCAGATTCGTTGGCTGCAAATCCAAGATGCAAATCTCCCAAAGGTGCTCTATTGGATTGAGATCTGGTGAGTGTGGGAGTGTAAGATCTGGTGTGTACGGTGTACTCATTGTCACGTTCAAGAAACTAGTTTAAGATGATTTGAGCTTTGTGACATAGTGCATTATCCTGCTGGAAGTAGCCATAAGAAGATGGGTACACAGTGGTCATAAAGGGATGGACATGGTCAGCAACAATACTCAGGTACTGAGTCAACGATGTTGGGTTTAAACAATTCTCAATTGGTGCTTAGGGGCCCAAAGTGTGCCAAGAAAATACCACACCATCACCACACCACCATCACCAGCCTTGATACAAGGCAGGATGGATCCAAGCTTTCATGATGTTTACGCCAAATTCTGACCCTACCATCTGAATGCTGCAGCTGAAATCGAGACTCATCAGACCAGGCAACAATTTTACAATCTTCTGTTGTCTAATTTTGGTGAGCCTGTGTGAATTCTAGCCTCAGTTTCCTGTTTTTAGCTGACAGCAGTGGTACCTGGTGTGGTCTTCTGGTTCAGGGTTGTGTGTTCAGAGATTGTATTCTACATACCTTGGTTGTAACGAACCATCTCGAACCAGTATGCCCATTCTCCTCTGACCTCTGACATCAACAAGGCATTTTTGTCCACACACTTGCCTTTCACTGGATATTTTCTCTTTTTCAGACCATTCACTGTAAACCCTAAAGATGGTTGTACGTAAGGTTGGTTGTACTCAGACCAGCCCATCTTGCACCAATAATCATGCCACTTTCAAAGTTCCCTTTCTTCCCCAATCTGATGCTCGGTTTGAACTTCAGCAAGTTGTCTTGACCACATGGGTGACCATGCCTTTTCAGTGGTGGCCCCGAGACTGTGGAATAATTTACACCTGATTATTAGATCATCCCCCACAATCGACACATTTAAGTCTCGACTTAAAAGATATCTCTATTCTTTGGCGTTTGAGTCTGTTTAGAGGCACCGGCGCTCATGTTTTTATTTATCTGTTTTGTATTTAACTGTGTTGTTTCTCTATCATATTGCTGTATATCATTAATTGCTTGGCCTGTTTTAATTGATCTGGTTTTAATTTTTATGTCTTCTACTGTATAACTTGTCCAGCACTTTGGTCAACTCTGGTTGTTTTTAAATGTGCTTTATAAATAAACTTGACTTGACATGTGCGTAACATGCATTGAGTTTCTACCATGTGAGTGGCTGATTAGCTATTTGTGTTAACAAGCAATTGAACAGGTGTACCCGATAAAGTGGCCAGTGAGTGTATGTATATGAATAACTGTATATATTATTTTGTTTATTTAAGTTTCATATTACCATACTTTAATACACATTTAATTACGTTCTGTGTGTGTAGCATGAAGGGACTAAAACCTTTCTTTTGCTTTATACAACCTTGTAGAACATATACAGTATATAAACTATCTTGTACCTTAAATTGAGGTGTCAGTGCAAGTGTAAGCACTGAGAGGAGTTGAGGTGTCAAGGGAAATGTTAGAGCTGAGGGCAAACTGTCAGCTGAAGTGTAATCACTAAAGTCATGTTAAATGTCTGTTTAATAGCTGTAGGAAGTTGAGTTGTCAGTTTGTATTTAACAGTTAAAATGTCAGTGGATTTTTAGGTGGTTTTTGTTGTCACTGTTTAAAATGTTTTACCTTGTTTAATATCTTATGTTTTGGATTTTATTTACTTTTATTATTTGTTTTTACTGTAAAGTGCTTTGCAACTTTAGAGAGATGGAAGCAATTATTCAACTGCTTTAGCACTGAAAGCAGTTGAATTGTCTGTTGCATGGGTTACCATTGCCTTTGTATGCAGCCAACATTACAGCCAGCCTGCACATGCCTTTAAAAACTCCATCGCCCAGACATGAAATGTGATCAAAATTCAGAAACTCTTCATTTTGCCATTGCCAGCTAAAAGAAGGTAAGTAAATGCATAAAACAACACGACATACTCTTTGTTCTTTGTCTCACATCAAATTTTAAGACATGTTAAGAGTTTCTCACCAACAAAAAGAAATACACTTGATCCCACAAAAGCTTCTCTAAAAGATAAAGCTTGACTTCATGCTGCCAACAAACACAGATCACTGTGTTTTCTGTGGGTTGTATGGGTTTCCAGTAGCTCCACTGACAATAGAGGGCGTCATATTAGTGAGCGCAGGCACAGCCATGCCATTGTCTCGCCCCTTGTCTTGCAGATTAAATTAAATGCAGCAGCCTGCCAGAGTTGGACACAGGCACTGACCTGTGGAGAACTCGTCTCTTTATCTCGCTGTGGTACCAACTGACTGTTGTTACTGAGTGCAGAGGATTTCAGCTGTGAGGGATGACCCTGATTGTTATCACCTACCTGCCTGACAATCACAGTAAACTGAGGACCTGAGGAACAGAGTGCTGCATAGACACAAAAGCCAGTGGTGGGACATAACTAAGCACTTTTACTTTCAGTACAATTTTGAGGTGCTTGTTTCTCCACCTTTACCAGCTGCAACATTAAAGTGATTCTTACACATTGATGCATCAATAATTATTTTCCAATACTATTGTATACATTATTGTGTGAGGAGCCATTCTGCATAATGAGAACTTTTGACACTTAAGGTTTATTTTAATGCCACACTGTGGTATTACTATTTTTTTTGTGGTGGTGGAAGTACTTCTCCCATTTTTTAAAGAGTGGTCCTGCTATGTTTACTTAAAACATTACTACAAAATGCTCACAGATTTCACCATTATAAACATGTTAATTGCAGCATGTTAAAGGTGATATAATACACCGACAGAATTAGCATACAAAGCATCCTGACTCTCTATACGCATACATACAGCAATAAAAGAAACGTCCTCTCACTCACAACTGCTTTTATTTTCAGCAAACCTAACATGTGTTAATATTTGTATGAACATAAAAAGATTCAGCAAGCAAGACATAAACTGAACAAAGCTTCAAGAAATGGAAAAATGTGTCCCTGAACAAAAGTGGGGCTCAAAATCAAAAGTAAAAATGAGTATCTGGTGTGGCCCTGTAGTCCGGTGCAGGTGTTGTTAGATGTGGTCTGCAACTGTGAGAATGATCAGCTGTCCGTCCTGTCTCCCTGTAGTGCTTTCTTAGGCATATCACAGTACAGAAATTGCAATTCATTGCCCTGGCCACATCGGACGTCCTCATGCCTCCTTGTAGCATGCCTAAGGCACGTTCACGCAAATGATCAGGGATCCTGAGCATCTTTCTTTTAGTGTTTTTCAGAGTCAGTAGAAAAGTCTCTTTAGTGTTCTTAGTTTTTATAACTGTGACCTTAATTTCCCACTGTCTGTATGCTGTTAAATGACACGTTCATTGATTGTTTATGGTTCACTGAACAAGCATGAAAAACATTGTTTTCACCATTTATAATAAAGATCTGTAGAATCATTTGGATTTTTACAGAATTATCTTTAAAATACAGTGTCCTGAAAGAAGGATGTTTCTTTTTTGCTTACTTCTTATATATATGTATATGCATCTATACACTGTGTACATGACAGGAGGTCGTATTGACCTATATGAGCAGCATATAAAGGGATAGAGTTAGCTCTCAGAGACACTCAGTGTCAGGCTGTAAGCTGCTCCAGCTGGACTCCCCACCCACTCGCCTCTTACATAACATAATGGAGCAAGCACATACTGATCGTGGTGTGGCGTTTACCAGCGATGGCAGAGGGGCATGTTCTCTGGGGTTTGCAAGTGTAGCATCGTGGGTAGATAGGGTTTCTTCTGTGAAAACATAAAGAGGCATTATTGCACTCTAAGCAAATTCAGTGTTTTCTCCAGAAAGGAAGCCCTTTGCAACCCAAATAACACGCAGACTGATTATTTTTACCCAAAACAGAGAACATAGAGCTATCAGTCTGGCCCAGGTCTTATCATAAAGTCAAGGGGAAATGCAGGGACGGGGGGAGGTGGTGCCTCTGTATTGTAGGGGCTCAGTGGGAAAGCCTCCGCCTAAAAGAGAACATGGTGTTCCCAGTTTCACATCTGTGTCTCCATGCTGACAAGACAAAAGAGCTAAGGCTGAGATACTGGACAGCAGCTTCCATCTGAAACCTCACACTTAATACACAGTTGCAATATTTAGTGCCATAATCAAAGGCTAATACAGAGGCCTTGTTCAAAAGTCAAACTAATAATATAGGAATCATAGCCAACAGACACTGGTGAACTGGTAGTGATTTGTTTGCCAGAGATGAAGGGAGAGCAGCCACAGCGATGGAGGAGGCTACAGTAACTAGGAGTATGGAGCAGCCTCTACGTCATATGTCGACAGCATATCGACAGTTTTATGTAATTACTCTCGCTGTCAGAAGGGGGCGAGAAACGTTTCACATAGCAGGTTTAAGTCAAAAGCACTAAAACAATGAAATAATAATACTCCATTAAAAGAAAAGTTCTGCCTTCAAACCTCCATTTAAGTATTAAATCTTAATTTGTAAACTAATTATTAATTCTATCTATTAGATACATGTAGTGGAGTAAAAAGTGGATTATTTCTCTCGGACATACAGTGGAGTAGAAAATAGCATAAAATGGAAATACTCAAGTCAAGGATAAGTACTTTAAAATGTACTCAAGTACAGCATTTATGTCAATGTACTTAGCTACTTTCCACTATTGTCGAGGATCATCAGATCAACATTATCATTCACCAGTAACCTAATTGAATGTAGGGGTGGAATAAAATCTTCTATACTGATATGTATCCAACGAAGGTTAAAGTCAAGGGCAACTGGACTTGGTTGAAGACTATCTTCAACCAAGTCCAGTTGCCCTTAACTTTAACCTTCGTTGGATAACTATGACCTGGATGACTGAGAATCTTCATAGACACTGATATGTGTAGTTTTACATTGTACTATCAATATATGTGGTGATGTACATATATTGTCCAGAAATTCAACTGTAGAACTGATAAATAATCACATGGGAATGTCTGATTTTGATTAATAAACAATGTACAAAGTACTAGCTACTGACTGAGCTAAAGCCATTCAGACATTATGTAACATATACTAATTGATCACAGTACAAAGATCACACGGAGATAAACAAAAACAAGGCGCAGTTTCACTTCATTTTGTGTGGTTTCTAGTTATATATTGTACATACTTTCTTTTGACTTAGTTCATTAAAATATAATAATAATAATAATATAATAATTTATAATTTAAAAACAATATGAATTTCTTTTAATATTAAATGACCTGAAGGAGAGACTTCATGTGTTATGGATATATTCCTCACAGAAATTACTTTGTAAGGACGTCTGTTTTCTGCAACCATGCTGCTCTTGTGCTTTTAGGGAAACGTCAAACACACAGAAATGTTAATGACATCAGTGAGCGTGCTTGTTCTCATTACTTCTGCAGCACAAGGCGGCATCTTGTGAGCCGTGCACAATGATGAGGGCTTCACCGTCTTTCACATGAGACAATTTTAGACCATGGCAATGCCTAGCAACGCTAACTCCACTGCAGCATACATTACATTACACAACAAACCTGTTTTTATCACAAGCAACAGTTACCTTGGGACCAAGTTACACAGCTGCTGCAGGGCCCCTTCAATTTTAGTTGGTTGAGAGCGTCTATGCATTTACTCAAGTAGTGCTGGGTTGACTTTGCTGGTATCTTTTTTTTTATGTGTTATCAAACAGTTTGTTTGCTTTTTTTTGTGTTTCTAGTGCCTTTGTTATTTATTAATTATATATATTCTTTTTACCTATTCTGATCTTGTTCTTGTTCTGACTTTGGGCTGGATCTTTGCATGGAATGTACAAATAAAATTATTATTATTATTATTTGTGTTTCTAGAGTTTTGTGTATGAATAAGCTTTTGTATTAGATTGTTTAGATTAATTGTATGGGGTGTACTTAATAAAGTGGCCACTCAATCAGCTGATATAGAATATGATATATTTATAGATTAAACTACTACAAAAATATAAAAAGTATTTCAAATTAGCTACATTGCAAAGAGCTAAAACAATAAAATGTCACAGCTCAGGAAATACAGGGCTGGACCCAAAAGCAGACGAAGCAGGGAGCAGGATGACCTCCGTGGTTTAATTAACTAGACAAGCTTACAGGCAGGTACTGGCAGGCAGAGACATACTGATCCAGTTGACAGAAGCAGGAGAGGGGCATATAAGACTAACTGACAAAAAAGCCACTCTGTAGAGAGTGGCTGACTATGAGATGCAGATGAGAAGGAGGTGGGCTTGGAAGAATTATTCAGTTTCCTGCAACAGCCTTTTTACAGGGTTGAACTTAAGAAATCTATTGATCGACTCCAGACTGTACAGAAGTCTTTTAACCAGAACAAATTAATGCGATCACATCACTCCTGTTTCAGCCTCTGGACACTATAGCTCCCAACATATTTTAGAATAGATTTCAAAATTTTACTGATTATATTAAAGGCTCTTCATGGCCTCTCTCCCTGCTATATCTCTGTGCTTTTAGTACTGCACATACTAAAAGCTCAATAAGGTCAACTGAATCAGTGACATTCTTTAAGTCCCTTCTTAAAGCATACTTTTATTGTAGAGTCTGTCCTGATTTTACTTGAGTTTATCTATATATATAAAAATAATCAGATGGTTTTGCAACTTGTGTGTTGTTTTTTTGCTGTCTTTGTGAAGCACTTTGTAACATGAATTATAAAAGGTGCTCTATAAAAGACTATTATTATTAATACTCATCACGCAGAATGGCTTCTTCTTTCGCCTGCTGGAGGCCTCTTTAAGTTAAGAAAGCGTTTTCCATCCACTCACAATATTTGTCTGTTCTGTTTGATTTCTCAGTTAACTCGAAGGTTAACTGAAACATGCCTGGATATTAAAACAAACAATACGGTGAATGCACAGAAGCGTTTACTCAGGGAGTAGCACTGTTACCATAGAATTGCAAAATAAGCACGATAAGAGCAAACAGGGTGTAGGTGTGGCAGCCAGATATATATTGTTGCTGTATGTGCAGTTGCATTGCTGTTGCATGCTAAAGATATAAACCTTTATTTAGAATCACACAATTGACCCTTGGACGTCACCTATCCAGCACCTGTGTCACGTTAACTTGATTTGCCTTTAGTAAGTAATTACTTCTGCTCTGTCTGATTGTCTGGTGCTTATTGCTGTCAGGAAGGAGTTTTACAGCCATTGAGCAACAGACAGTGCTGCTGAGGTGAAGCATAGCACTGCCAGAGAAGACACAGCAGACGTTGCCTCTGTCTGCCAAGTCTGTGATCACGCAACCTCTTGCTGGCAGGCCGGGCGGGGCAAAGACCTGCCAACCACACAGCTTCAAGTGGCCTTTCAACACCAAATAGCTCCCATGTCCCAAGATCTGTCTGTCACATTGCACTAAAACCATAAACCCTTGCAAAACACCAGTCCTGACAAAAATTTCAGACACCCAAACAACTGTTTACATCAGTATTCTGGCTTTTATAACACCAAAAGTGATTTACCATTTTCGAATATGGCCTTTGAAACACTGTTGCATCCTCCTCACAACAGCCATTTCAAATCTGCAATGTACTGAGTGGTTGCAACCCTTTGGTCTCAGATTTCTGACTTGTGCATGTTGCCATTGAGAGCTCTATTACAGAATATCAGTGTCATGGTTCAAGCACTTAGAGATTTGTTTGGTTAGAGTGTGCAATGGAAAATACAACTTTACAAGCTTAAATTTGAGGATATAACCACTGATTTACAGCAAGAAATAATTTTCTAAATATATAATTTACTGTCATACATAATTATTTTTGATGGGATATTATATATTTAGACAATTATTTCTTGCAGTAAACAAGTAATTATTATTACATAATTATTTTTCACAACATATTTTTCTTAAAAACCTAAAGACAGTAGTAAAGGAATAGTTTATTATTTAAATAAAGGCCACAGCCAACTGCTGGTTAGCTTAGCTTAGCATAAAGACTGGAAACGTGGGGGGAGGGAAGAGCTAGCCTGGTTTGTTTTTTTTAACCTTTATTTATTCAGGGGAGCTTCTCTTTTGCAGGAATGCCCTGATCACATTCACACTGTTACATCTGAAGCTGCCCAGTACAACCGCAGCCTGGTCTGCTGGCCACTAAGCAGCTCCACTGGAGCTGTTGGGGTTATGGGACTTGCTCAAGTGAACATCAGTGGTGATAAAATATGGAGGGCAAGCACTGCTTGGTTTACTTTCCATACCCAGATTTTATCTGGCCAGTTCGGGGATTGAACCAGTGACCTCCAAGCTCGCTTCTCTAACCTTTGGGCCACCACTAACACGTTTTAGCTCATTTGTTTGATTCATACAAAAACTGTTTTGCCATTTACAGACTTTTTTTAACTGCTCTGACCCAGAAAAGAGTCTGACACATAATCCTTAGTAAAAAAAAAAAAAAAAGATTAAAAGAGATGCAGGTAGGTGACTTCTGTTGCCATTGGACAGAGACTGGCTAGCTGGTTCCCCTTGTTTCTAGTGTGTATGCTAAGCTAAGATAACCGACTGCTAGTAACTGGTAGCCTTAATATTTAACAAACAGAAATGAAAGTGGTATCAATCTTCACATCAAACTCTTGGCAAGAAAGCTAATTTTGAGCTTTTGTGTGAAGTTAAGACTTAATAAATTACAGCTGCAAGCAGCGGTGATCAGGCCCTCTCCACGAAATAGTTAAATGTCCCTGTGGCGCTACAATACACCTGCTAATTATACTTTATGTCCCAATATGTGAAGTGTGTAACACACAGTGAAAATGTTATGTAAATCACATGATTGTCACAAAGGGATAATTTCCTGTTGCCAGTAGGTGGCGCAATGACTTTGAGTGAACATTAGCATATGGATGTCATCAGGATGGGACTTTTATCAAACATGTAAAATGTGGCACATATAGTGCACTGAAGTTACAACAGCTTCCTGTTTCATGGCGAAGCATTGATTTTTGACGCCACGCCATGGACAGCTATGATCAGCGATAACTCACAGTTAGCAAAACGTTTCATCACAAGTGTCTTTGCATTGCACAGCGAAAATTTGAAATCGATGGGAGTAATTCTCTAGGAGGAGTTTGTTAAAGCACGCAATGTGTTAATCGCTAAAAATGACTGTTAAAATAAAAATGTCTGACTTCCTCTTGGGTTTAGGGCCTCGCTTTTTTGAATATCAGGATAATATATAAGCCAACGAAATGTCATGTCTTGGTGAAACTTGTCACAGGCTGCTCTGTAGGGGGCGCTAATGAGCGAGATCCATATGACACTTGAAAAAGATGCATCATTTTAGCACACATTTGAATTTTGAATTTTGAAAGTTTTGTGATATTTTGAGCATTTGTAGGCTGTAAAAAATATGATTTATTCGGTAAAAGAAAGAAAGAATTCTAGCATTTAACAGGGTCCTTGGTCCCTAATTAAATGAGCAGTAAAGGTGTAAATATGATTGCTGTATTTTGTAGATTTCAGTTAGATCAGCTTAAAATCTTGAGAGAAAAAAATATACATTTCTCTTGACATTGGCTGTCTGACCAGCTGTCACCAGTTTGGTTGACCCAGTTTATCTGAGTGGGCTGATGGCACACTGACCAGCTCAGCCATTTTGATTTGCAGCCATTTGTATGGCCCATTGTGAGCGAAAAAAGGAGAAGGACTGCAGCCTCGCACCACAGGGCTCACGCAGTACTTTTTATGCAAACTCTCGGCCCTGGCGTGTTTGCTGCTGCTGGTCAAAGGAGCACCAGTTTGTTTGACCATGTCTGCCCTCCACTCGCTTCCTGGATGCCCTTCATCACACTGCAATCTCTTAATCACCGCTGTGCCTTTGAGAGAGAAAAAAAAACCTCTTTGCAACCGGATTGGCTGCTTTTGGTGGAGCTGTTGCTAAGGGGAGTGTTTCACTCAGTGATGGATAGATGTGGCAGCAACCACTGAGCAACTTATCAAGTTAATGTTTCATTTACAGTCCACTGCCATCATGTTCAATGTGACAAAGCAGCAGGAATATGCGATGATACCCCTTTAAATCTGAGGTTTTGAAGATAAAGTTCTTTGCCATCAGGGTACCTTTTGTTTTTCAGTCAAGTTTCCTCCCCCAAATTAAGTTGATCATTTCTGATGGGTCTGTGTACTTTACAGCTTTTATAAGCTTAGTGATTATGCCCAACATAATTAGGGGACTGAAAATCAAATTAGATTGAAATGGAAAATGAATCCATCATGTGACAACTTGAGTTTAATGTTTGTTAGTGACCATTTTCTGAAGAAAATTATGAACCCAAATTGTTTATTTTGCTTGTGAATGCAAAAACTTACATGTTAATATTTGTGGTGCTAAAATTGCATTATCAAAAACAATAGCTTTACTACTGCAATCCTAAAAGGCCAGACAAGTGACAGCATATTCTGGAGTGCTAACACATTGCAGGTAACTCACTATAAGCACAAATGCTTATTTGCATAAAACAGTACTTTCAAAAATCCCAGTGTTACACAAAGCTGAACTACAAAAAAAGTTGCTGCACAGCTTTTAGCTTTTTACACAGACATTCTCTAACTGAGCTAGAGAGGAAGCGATGTAAACGCTCATCTTTCCTGTTAGTGACACAACAGGAAGCAAACATCAAGTTTTAAGTATTTATTTCAGTTTTACTGTATTGCTGCTTCAATATAAAATTGGTTTGAAATAGCCAAGGACAAACAATACACAACACTTTGAACCATTTAAGCAGTCAGACAAAAGGGGTGGGTGGGGGACTGAACAGGGCATGAGGGTATACAAAAAGTCAAGGCACACCATGTTACAGTAATACCAACTGGGAAGATTCAAAACCTGTGAAATAAGAGCTCTCAGCTCTGCATTAAAATCACATATTTTACAGGAGGGACAGAATAACCAGCATTCAATTTCTCCTACAGTCAGAAACCTTTTATTCACAATCTGGTGACAAATTCAATTCAAAACTTGAAATGAAGATTTAAAAAAAAAAAAAAAGGGTAGAGCAAGTATCTGCATAAACCACAGCTGTGCATCATCTGGACTTGGGGTACAGATTCAATAAAACCTCCACCAAGTGTCAACCTCTGCACTGAAACAGGCAGAGAGAGACGTGCAGGCGTCACTGGTTTCAGGTATGTTCGGTGGGGAAGAAGAGGGAAGTTGGAGTGTCGCTACTCAGAAGTGAGAGAAGTCATAAAGTGGTTACCCTGGTCAGTTCGCTGTCCATTGAGATCTATTAGGAAGAGGTGGGGCCCTTCTCAACAAATTCCATTGTGCAGGTCAAGCAGTCCAAGGTGGGGGTGGAGACATAGTGACTTCTATCTCATGAAGTTTCCGCCTCCGATTTCTCTCTTATACCGGTTTGTGAGGTGATCGGCTTGCAGCGTAAGTTTGGACAGAACTCCGAACAGTCCCCTGAGGTGATAGTGAAACTGATGCTCCAGGTCTGAGTTGTCCTCCAGGGACAGGTCCCCGGTGACTGGCTGCTGCTCCTCCTGCTTCACCGCCATCTCCAAGAAGCTGGCGCCGCTACTCATCTCTCTTTTCAGCAGACCCCACTCCATGTCGTTCTTTATAGACTTGAGGAGCAGGTAGTGCTCGTACATGTCCCTCTGCTTGTTGGGACACGGCGGTTCATGATTGTTGTTGGCCTCCACCTCGCTGGCTGCCTGCTCCTCCAGAGGCACATCTCGCAGCAGGCTCGGCACCATGATGGTCTCGTCCATGTTGTTGGCAGCTGCTATGAAGCGATGCATGACGTTGATGAGGGAGTGCTTGTTGCTGGCGGAGTCGCTGCTGATTTGCATCATTTTGAAGGCTTTAGGGTTGGCTTGGTTGTAGTGTAGAGCTGGCGGGTGGGGTTATTCAGACAGAGCTGCTTGGTGTTTTTAGGAGGTGGCTGAGCTGTAAGAGGGGACGAGAGGAAACATGAGGATGCAGGGAAGGTGTAAAGATAACAGCAAAAGTGCAACAAATGAAAATCCAGGCCTAATGCATTCTGAAACACCAGGTTTCTACATTCCGGGACGACACAAGGAACCCAATTCACAACCTCACGACTAGGTTTAGGTTCCTTTTTGTACAAGATAGATTTGGTTTGGAGTAGAGGCATCCATCTTGACGTCTAACAGAACATGATGCTCAAGCCTCAAATAATCAGAATTTAAAACGAAACAAAAACAACAATTAGAATAAAAGACTACGACATGTTAATTTGAGTGATAGCTGCTGGAAAAAGTAGTTTTAGGCCGCTCTGTTCTACACCTTAAATATAAACCCGCGTCCAGAATAAGCGGCTGAAATTCACCGTACATAAGGGTCAAGTCATAATTTGAAGTTTGCAGAAAATCTAATGAAAGCAAGGCAGCTTCTTTCTCACCTCATCCGCAGAAGACAACCCGATGTCTAGCGCGCATACACAAAACCCCAATGTGACCATTGATTTCCTGATATTAGAAATCCTACATTCGCCTCAGAGGCCTGGAATAGAGGTTGCAGACTGACCTGAAGCACGAGGTAACCTGAAGAAAATGTTTCTTGGCGTGCTGGTTGGACAAACCAAGTCTCGAGCTCTGCACACCACCCGCCGTGAAGGAAAGTACAAATTTCCCCAAATGACCGGCAGCTGCACCTTGCTTATATATCGGGCAAGCCGGGCTGGGGAGGAAAGACAACAATGAAGTCCGTCCTCCTTGGATGTTTCTCCCGAGCCAATTGGGCAGCACTGAGGATAAGGGCGGACTCTCACAGCATCTGATCGTAAACTGACCAATGACACGTCAGATCACAGCTGCCAGTCAGTTTGTGCAGGGCTTGTCTGCAATTAGCTGCACCCTATTTACTTTGTTTTCCAGGCCGTTTGTAGCCTGAAGGCACCACCGATGCCAAGTTGGTAGAGTTGCAGGGGCACACGTTGCCTGTCATGTGTCAGGTTTACCACGTGAGATTTTCAGGGGAGCTTTTGTATTAAAAAAGTGAGAAATGCAAGAGCCTCCGTTGAAGTCAAATACAATGAGCTCGTTTCCCCTCATTTTTACCTACGGAGTCAGTGTTTCTACAGCTGCGTCAGTCCATTGTTGCACCGCACCGCCACCTGGTGGTGCAGTAATCTCAGCCTCCACACCGACACCGTTCATTGTTTCCCACTTGTGGAAATTAATCTGTCAATAGCCACTGCAATCTTGAATTATTCTGAAGGAGATATTATTCTTACCTGATGGTTTCAGTTTGAAAATGCTCCACTTGCCCACCTTTAATGTGAAACAGTGACAGGAACCCTTAACACCAAGGTGTCAGCCCCTCAGGTTCATCTACATGTATGAAACGGAGAGCAGTACTAAGAAAGGAGCTCACATTTTGACATGTCACAAGCAGGAACAGCACAGGTGTATTTAATAAAGTTAATTAACGATGAAGGCATCGTGTTGGTGTTCTGGGATCGGGATTACTGATCTTATTAGTTACACACCTGTGAATTTCCTGCTACGTCAAGTCAACTCGGCTGCTATGAGACAGACCAATCGGAAGTGGTTCACTAAACATTTCGAAGAAAAACAGTTTGACAGGTTGTAAATATCTGAGTTAATTTGTGGAGGTCAAAATAACTCCTTCCTTTACAGAAAAGAAGGCACCGATTAGATTGTCTAGTAGAAATGTATTTTTTGACTTTGCTATCTTGTGAACCATCTGGTGACCCTTAAGATTTCTATTGGGATGGATCCCATCCCAGGTTGGGAAACTCTTTAAACAATGAGACAAGTAGCTTTAAATATTTACATGATTTACAGTGTTTTCCCACAATTCAAAAAAGAGTCAGGGCTAAAAACCCCATAATAGCATTGATAGTACCTAAAATTGTGTTTATCAAAGTGAGCAGCCTATGCTGTGACCAGTAGTTAGCCTCTAAAGTCTCTTACTAACTGGAGATTTTCATATTAATTTACATGCCATTTGCAGAACATGTTTCAGCGATTTATTTTGTCAACAGGACACACAGTCATATTACCAAAGTACTGACTTTTTTTGCATTAAAGGGAAATACAACTTGAAGAGCAGCACACACTCTGTTAACAGGCTGTGAACCTTTCTATCTTTTCTATAATTAAATTACTCATGACTCAGCCTGTTTGAGGGGCAGGGGTAAAAACAAAACAAAAAGGGCACCAGCTTCATGTGGTGGGACAACAGGGCGCAGAAATAGCATGATACGGGTTGACATGTGTTCGTGCCTTTCTGGTTGAAAAAAGCTAGCAAAGATGATCTGGAAATGAAACTTCTGTTCAGCTTAACTTTGGCAGTAGATTATCACGAAGTTCTATGTGACCTTTTGGGACACCATAGAGGGCACATTAGCACTTTTGCAGCGTTTTTATGTGATGTGTTGGGATAGCTAGTCAGAAAACCTTTGTTTGATAACTTACTTTTGGATTCATAATTGCTCTTTGTTTCCTTTTCAAAGCCTTTAATTTCTCTCCAGCTATGGCAGAATACAACTAAAGCTGGACAATGTGTTGATATATAAATATTGTGAAAGACTAGATCTTGTGTGAATTTGGTTGACAAATCCCACTCTAGATTAGTATAATCTTCATCATTTGTTTTAAAGTCTGCATTACTGAAAAGAAACTACTAAATGTCTTTTTTGTATTTTGTATGGATCCCTCACAAGGCCCCACATAACTGAACTATGTTTGTTCGCCAAAACCTCTTTCTGCCTGGATCTTTCAGATGAATGTCAAAGCAAACAGCTGTGGGACAGACACATCCTGAGCATGCACACTGTTAAAGATACTGTTTTTCATCTTTATTTAATTTTTTAGTATTTCACATACATCCAAAACAAATTAACATTTTAACACTGAAAAATGTGATATGAAGTTGGCTCGGTGACTGTAGTTGGCACACTGGAATGCTGGCTTTAACAATACCGGCCTACAGAATCAGTAAGGCTGATTTTACAGTAAATGACTTCATTTTTCATTTCAGGGTGGCAACCTCTTGTCCATCTCTCAGGCGTTGACGAGTTTCATACACAGAAATTGATTTAGTGTTGCAGAGAAGTTTATCAGCATATTGTCTAGATTTCATCTGCTCAGCTACAGACTAGTGTTACATTACAAAATAAGGCAGCTGCAATATACAAAGACACAACAAATGGAAATGTTGACCACTGGTAGAGTTAATTAACACAAATTAAAGTGACATTTATGCTCACTAGAAATCCCTAATTAAATCCCAGGAGTGACGAATGATCTCTGAAATGTCCAGGTCCCTTTTTATTTTTGGCCAGATTACACTGCAGATAACGTCCCTTTAACATTATTCCCTTCTGGTCGTTGGACTGAATAAAAGAAGAAGCGTGTTTTTCCATCTCTAAAATAATTTCAGCTAACACAAAACACAATATTAAAATCACAAGAGATTCAACTCAGTTTGCACCAGGAGCTACCCGTCAGTAATCTGCAAAAAAAAGCATATCAGGTCATTTGTATTTGCATTCGAACACTGGATCATTAAATCACTGCTGCAGCTTCAAGGGCGTCAGAGTTTCACAATCTGTACTCATTTGTGTTAAGAAGATATACTTTATTTAATCCCACGAGGGGAAACTCAATATTTTCACTCTGTTATTATATTAGTATTTTTACACACAGGTCCAAAAGACACAAACATGCACAAACAGGACCCATAGCAACACACGCAGAGATGTCAGAGTGCTGCCAGAGAGGAGGGCTGCCACTCAGTGCGGCGAGCAGTTGAGGGTCTACCAGTCCACACTCCGCAACTCTGGTCCGAGCTAGATTCAAACCGGCCAGCCTAATCCTTACAGACTGAGCTACTGCCGCCCCAAGACATGTCTCCCAACATGGAACAGCCGTGTTCGCATCACAATAAAAAAAGTCTCACCTGTTAGACCATCTCATACTGGTTGTTGGTTATGTATCTGGACAAGCAGCAGGACAGGAAGATCCCGATGAGCTGAGACACAAGATAGAAAAACATAAGATGCAACTCCAAATGCAGATCCTCTCACAGCTGTGCAGAACAGGGCATAGAGCAACCATATTAGTGCTCTCACAGTCTAATCTATGTTTTCAAAACGAGGGTGAAAGATAAAGTGATTAGCCCCAGTCTGTGTTATTTGATTATGCACAGCGACTATCAAGTTCAACTTTGACCTGCTATACAGATAATCAACGTTTTAGTGGGGTCATATTATCTAGGCTGTGAAAACCCCTTCCTTGTTCACTACTCCCTATGTAATAGACCGTTAACGTCTATAATGAGCATTAAATTGAGATTTTGGACACTTGTGGATCATAAACATGTGGCACTATGTATTGCACATATTTCACACCCACTCACTTAAAGTGACACGATGCAGGTATGCAAGTGACACGATTACAAATTCCTGCTGATAAGGAAGAAATAGGGAGACAAAGCACAGCAATGTGGGGAACAAGACGAGTTACAGCAAGTAAACATGGAGATAAACAACTCAAGGATACGTATTGTCCTTTTAAGATATGACAGTAAGCATCCTCACCGCTTTGAAATATGTTTTTATAATTGTCTGTCTGTTTCATATATCCTGTTGCAGCCGTTAAAAAAAAAATGGTTTAATTTTTCTTTTTATGTTATAATTTTACATTGCATTTGTTTCTTACATTAAAGAGACTTGTCATGTAGCGCCCCACCTTTTGCTATTTCAATTTTCAGTCAATGTTTAGAACTGAAGCCGTTGTTGAGATATAATCTTTTGACCACCATTGAAGCACTTTTATGGCACGAATGGAGTTTTGCTTCATTGCTTTATGAAGTTAATTTAGAACAATGTTTGGAACATGTTTGAGTGTGTGATTTTTTATGTGACGAGAAATTCTTGAAAGGGAGTTGGAACGACCATTTATTCAGTGCCCTTTTAATGTTGAAAAGCTGACACGCAGCCGCTGCAGCTGAAAGAATAAGGCCACAATTGTCACACATGCCATGACAATACATCTATGCAACACATATAGGGAACACACAAATGTAATTATAGTCAGATCTACTATTATAAGGCTATTAACTTAACACATTAGATTATTAACACATTGACACAGATTTTTTGCCAGCGGCCTTTCCCTCGGCAGCTGCGACTGTGGTGCTTTCAGCCTGGATTGTGTGTTTAACTTCTTCCCATGTGTCTTTATCATATTATATTTTGCTCTTTATTTGTAAAATATGCCCCTCTGCTGCCAGTAGACTTTTCTGTGTTTTACAACTGGTCACATGTTGCAAACGATGCCCCTTTTATGTGAACTCGCTCATGGCTGGATTGGGGTACAAGGTACAAGGTAGATAATTTTACAGCACAGTGTTTAAACAGATTAAGTTGTAGTTCCCTTTATGCTACTCACAAAACAAACTAATATACAAAAATCATATGCTATAGATTAAAATAAAACTATTCTACATGGTGCAGTGCTGAATAAAATAGTCTCACAGCCTGAAGGCTGGTGGTACAACAGCAGATTTTGTATCTTGGCAGACGGCAGCAGGGTGACCATGGGGTGGGTTCTGTCTTTTATTCCCGGAGTTGAATTACCGAGTTGATAACCACAGTCGTGTGAGCACTTTAGACTGATTGCAGATGTTAAGATAACGAATGAAATAAACCACGTAGTCTTGCTTATTACATCCCGGTGAAGGAGAGGGAATTGAGCACAAAAGGCTGAGTTTGTATTGTTGGAAAAAATCACATCTTATGCCATCAAGAATCCATGTGCTTATGTTGTTTACGAGAAAATCCACAGGGCACCTTTAACTGGTTTAAATTGGGGATTTATTTATTTACAAATAGTTTTGTAGATATTTTTGGAAATCTTTTGCTGTTATTAGGTAGTATGCCATATTGAGCAGACAAGAAATGAGGGGAGAGAGAGACAGGGAGATAACATGCAGCGAAGGTCTGTACTTTAACCCACCTGAAGTAGAGCTGGGCAATAAGTTGAATATATCCTATATATTTGAGCATCAATTCATAAGCTATGTGGCAGGTGATCATACTGTCACATTTATAATTCGTTGCACATTTCAGTAATTTATTTCTGCATTAAAAGCAGACGCTGTTTACATGCAGGAGACTCACTCTCCCTCTCCCACACAGTCTCAAACCCCATTGTCGTCCTGACTGATTTAACTTCAGTTCCAGACAAATAGGGTCAGATCATATGGAGGTGGTTCAGTTTCTGGAGGGCAGATGCCAAACAAACTACTGTACTCTGCAAAATCTACCACAAAGTGAAGCCAGCAGTCCCACAAATCTTTTCCATCACCCAAAACAGCCCCAGTGCAAAATAAAGAATACATAACACTGATGATAACGAGTGTATGTGTGAGACAGAGAATGGGTTTGTATTGGCTGCGACAGTAGTAAACTCCAGTGTCCCAGATACCAATATTTTAATCAGTCAGAAACGTGGAAAAACAAAGATCTGTGTATTTCAGTGAAGCTTAGTATTGTTCTAATCTTTTATCATTATTGTATTCATACAAAAGTGTTTCTGGAGTGGCCTCATCAAAGCCCTATTTCTGTTTGAAATTATGAAGTGATTCATTCTCAAAAACCTTCTAATCTCTCATGAAAGTCAGATACCAAATACTAGTTGCTATAGGTTTTCAGTTATCAGTCCTAAAGCCTAAAGATTTAAAATCAATATGACTTTTACTTCTTTACAATTTTTTTGCCTTTTCTATATTACCTATAACTATAAAAATAGAGATATTATTTATAAGCCACATTACCCAGCCCTAAAGAAGTACAGCAGGTTCTCATTTGCTCTGAGATGAGAAGTATCTGAAAGAACAATGTAATGTACCTGGAAGAATGCAATCCCAAAAGAGATCCCCGCGATGATTCCCAGGTTGGCCTCCATCGTATTGGTCACCCGGGCAAAGCAGCCCTACACGACAGAAAAAGATAGATTGGCTTGTTAAGCTTTCTGTAAACACAGTTGGACAGTTTTTTGACGGACTACCTTGCTTATTCCTAAAAATGAACTTTAAAGTCTGAATTTAAGCTACACATATCTAGTGGTGTGCAGGCAGTGAACTCACCGTTGTGTACACCTCTTTCTCAGCCTTGTCAAGGTCTTTCAGGGTCTCCGGCGAGCATTTGGTGTTGTCTTTACAGCAGCTGGCAGGGATGCCCTTCTCTTTAAAGTAAGCTGTTTCACGCCAGTCGGTGTAATTTGTCACCCCGCAGCAATGCAACTATGTGGAAGCAAAATGAGTACAAACATTGTAACAAATGCCTTTATGTAACAGAAAAGTGGGTTAAAAGTGTTATAGTAATGAAAAACAAAAACATCTTTGTTTTCTCGCCACAATGAGTATTTTGGATCAAGCGTTGGGAAAACACCTGCAGTGAGCAGGTGAGCAACACGCTTGAAAGTTTACAAAGTCAGATAAGAGCAACACCATTAGTGTAATGGAAAAACCTCCCACTCACAGTCCTCTGGATGGCATCAACTGCATTGCTGTGGCGGTCTGTGCTATTGTAGGACTTCACAGCGTTTTTATAGGCAGTGCCTAACTTGGCCTTGATCTGGTGAATTTAAAACAAAATAGATTTTGAATTTTAGTGACCTGATGTGATCCTTTTGAAGAAAAAGAAGAAAAAAACAACAACAATGTTTTGAATGAATAACTTGCCTCATGTCTGAAGATAAAGCCCGAGACACCAGCCACAAGCTCAGCCAGGAACACCAAGGTCAAAAACATGGCATACTGAAGGAAGCATAAAAAGAAAACAATTAAACAGGGTCACATCCGAAGGGAATATTTCAGGGAACTTACTACACCTTCACTAACCAGTTTGAGCATCCATGGGCTGCCACGGCACGTAGCAAAGCAACCGAACAGTCCGAAAATAACGATGGTGGCTCCGGTCCCGATGAGGACATATGGTGCATTGGTGCTCTCGTCGGAGGCTAGGGAGAGAAAGGCCTCCAGGCTCACCTTCCCCCACACCCCGACGGCGAGCAGGATCACGCCTGTGAACTGAAGAAGACAGCAGGGCGAGTCAGCTCTGGCATCAAAGAGCCATAGAGAAAGATGGGCAGGTTTTTAGGGCCATCTCGGACACAAAAGATTAAAGGCTTAAAACCACTTAGTCAATAACACGGTTGAATCATTATCAAATGTAGAGTTTATGTTTTGCTTTCAGTGATTTTAAATAACAGAAATTAAGAATAACTTTATTTTTTATTGTTTAAGAGCTCACATTTGAGTATTTACCCAGCTTCTCTTCTTTCTTTTCTTCATCACATGTCATAATAAAACTAAATATTTTGACTGTTTTGGTTGAACAAAACAATAAATTTAAAAGACAACACTTGCTCTGGGAACTTCAAATGGACATTTCTGACAGTTGTCTGATGTGTTTATACATGAAAAAGCAAAGTTGATTAGTTAGTTAGTTGATCAACATAGCAGAAATGCCAAACATGTGTCACATATGAAAGTAAATTTTATATATCTTTGTGTTTTGGACTGAAAACAAACAATCTGAAGATGACACTTTGAGCTCTGGTAACTTAAAACGGCCATTTCTCACTATTTTCTGACATTTCATAGACCAATCAAATACATACATCAATTATTCAATCTTGAAAAAAGTCTAATTGAAACCCAACACTTCACAGCAGCTGACCTCTTCCATCATGTTTGGTGGAAACATGATGGAACATGCAGATGTCAGGCCTCCTACCCAGCTCTAAAAATCTCAAGTTTTGCTGTGTACCAAGATGTGATCATGCATTTAAAGCTCCTCAGAAAGACCAGTGATCTGCACCGAATCTGGCAAATACCAGGGATACTTTTAATTAAGAACTATGCTGTACTGACTCCAGGGAAAAACACAATTTCCCTTATTGATTTCTGTTAAATCCCAACTTTTCTCAGGGGAGGAAACGCAAACGAAAGAAAAGCAGATGAGTTAGAGAGGAATATTGGAGCTCTAACACGTGATGTGTATTGAGAAAAACAGGATTTAGACTTTAATGCTGTCCGCAATAAACATATAACATTTAATCAACTATCCCATCAGCTGTGTCAGTCATAAGATACATGATTCATATGCTGCAGGTGATTTATTTACCCGTCAACCTTTTAGTAAGAACACACCAGGGATACACACCAGCCTCAGCCTGTGGTTTGATCACCTCAGCATCTTTTGCTGTGTGACTGCCCACAACACAAGTCATTAGCCAGAGCCAAGAGCATTATGTTGCCAGATTACTGCTTGTGGTAATTTTCTTCTAAAGACAAGCTTATTTTTTACATTTTCCTTAGGTTTCAACTAGCAAATATTTGTATCATCTATTTTTCTGCTGATTGTTGTTTTGATTATTTATTTTATTGATAAAATATCAGAAAAAAGTGAAAATTAAATTGTCACATTGTCATTGTAATTAAATAGCTTGTGTCAACTGACAGTCCAGACTCCAGAGATATTCAGTTTATCAGCAAACCATACAAAGAAAAACATCAAATTAAAGCAAGAACAATTAGTCTATAAACAGACAAGTTCAAGGGAAATTTAATCAGCAACTATTTTGAGAAGTGATTACTCTTTAAGTCATTAAAGATATCAAATATTTCTTCTCAAATATTTCTCTGATATTAATTGCCTTACTAGGGCTGCAACTAACTATTATTTTCATTATGAATTAATCTGTTGATCATTTTCACAATTAATCAGTTAGATGTTTGGTCAATAAAAATGGTGAAAAATGTCGATCAGTGTTTCCGAAGGCCCAAGATGATGTACTCAATGTACAAAAAAAGAAACTAGAAAATATTCACATTCGAGAAGCTGAAATCAAAAAAATTGGACATTTTT
This sequence comes from Micropterus salmoides, assembly GCF_014851395.1. NCBI lineage: Eukaryota > Metazoa > Chordata > Actinopteri > Centrarchiformes > Centrarchidae > Micropterus > Micropterus salmoides. Next base: position 23,327,728 of record NW_024044237.1, read on the forward strand.
CTGAGAAAAATACCTCAGAATGATTAATCAATTATCCAAACAGTTGGCAATTAATTTTATAGCCTAGTTGATGACTAATCGATTAATCGCTGCAGCTCTGTCTTATGTGACAATAAACCTGAATATCTTTGGGTTCTGAAGATGTCAGACATCATCACAAATCTCTCATTTTAAGACCAAACAATTAAAGGACAGTATCAAATCCTCACATCTGGCTCCAGCTATGTGTCTTTTATGTTTTCTGTAGTCTTTTATGATTGTAAATTCAGTATCTTTGAGTTTTTTATTTACTGATAAAGTTATCTTCAATACATTTTAACTGAACAAACGACCAAAACAAATAATCATTTATCACAATAGCTACTGAGCTGATTCTGTCAATCCATTAATCGACTATTCGTCACAGTTTTACATATAACTGAGCAGGACTGTAGAACAAGAAGAATGACAGAGTTAAAGATAACCTTCAATTGATTAATAATCACATCCTTCTACACTCATTTACACAGATATAGTCTACGAGACATATTTTTTAACGTTAGTCTTTTTACTTACTTATATAATAAGTAAATGTGTTAATATCCTTTAACTGTGATTTTATCTTTATTTTATGTAAACCGCAGCTACCGCACCACGGGAAGTATTTAACGTTATCTATCTATTTTAACATTATGACTTCTGATAACGTTAACTAAGTGACACTGTAGTTAATTAGCTTTGTGAAAAGTAACGTTAACAGAGCAGCGTTAGCTAACGGCTGTTTTTAGAACACTGAAACGTTAATAAACGCGAACATCTGTTCAAACGTCTCTCAACGGTCTGCACATTTTCAACAAGTGGTTCTTTATATCAACACAAAAAACCCTCTACTTTTTACTTGTGGACATTTATTAAACAACTTGTGTGTATGTGTGCGTGTCCCTGTCTTGATCTGAGGAAATGATGTAGTTAGCCTCGCTGGCACCGCCGCCGCATTTTAGCCCATTGTTGCTCCTTTAGCTTGTCGTCCCCCATTATGTGTGCCAGACGAACTCACCCAGAATATGAGGCTGTAGGAGATGAGGAAGGTCTTCAGGCAGGTAATCACTGGCTTCGTCTGAAGCCGTCGAGACGGCGGCGACATTGTGGCGTTTATGACTTTAAACTGAAGGGGAATGAGAGAGAGAGAAAGAAAGAGAGAAAAGTTGACTTCACGGCGCTCTAAACGCGAGAGGGGAGAAAAAAACTTCGGGGATAAATCCAAGAAGGGAGAGAGAGAGAGGGAAGTGTCGTCACTTTCCTGAGGGTATAAAAACAGATTTCCACCACGCAGACCGGCGTCAAGTCAGCAGCAGCGCACAACACAGGCAGACTTTAAAATAAAACGCTTCCTGCATGACTTCAAACAGACAAGATTAGTTTGTTTGCAAACGCGTTTTATCGGTGGTGGAAGAAGTACTCTCGTCTTTTGCTTGAAGTAAAAGAGGCAATACCACCGTGTAGAAATACTAGTTGCCTACAAGTAAAAATTATGCATTCAACATTCTACTTGAGGAAAAAAAAAAAAAAAGTAGGCTACTCATTTTTGACCACAGTATGTACACTATTGGGTAGTACTTCTGTTAATACTGTATAATACTGTAAATATCCACATTTATTATAATATAGATCTTTAGACTTTCTTACATTCTTAACTTACCAACTTCTACTATTATTTCTATTCCTTTTTATGCCTTAATGTGCAACCGTAAATGGATTTCAAATTTCATTTCAAATGCATGCCTTTATTTTGAAGGTAGTCGCGTTATTTTCTGTCTGTTACGCTGTCTGACTTTACAAATAAATGCATTATTCCTCTGGTAAAGTGACACACTTGTATGGGCTAAATTACATTAGCTGGGTAAATAAAATTACAATAACCTTGCGCTCATAGATAAACACGAAGATCTTTTTTTGTCTCAAATCTAATTTCTACTAAAGTGATGTTCTCCTCTTGCATCATTATTTGTGTTAGGCTTCCTGTGGGACATATTCTAACCAAATTACATGGGGTGCCACTTTGAAAACAACAACGTATTATATTAAATCGTGTAAGTGGACACTAGAAATATTACAATATAACAAGGCTGTGAGGTCTAGTTTGTAATTGCACAGTGTGCTTTCACTTTGTAAACTTGTTTTTTTTTTATTACAATAAATAAAGGATATTATACCTTATTATTATAATAACTTGGTAATAACATCATGAAGAAAACACGCTATTCGCTATAGGATTATATGAGTATCATCACCAGGGGAAATTAAAAATGTATTATCAAGTCATTACAAGTAACCACTGATCTCATTAGTTACACTTGGTTCAACTAGCCTATATTCTTATTTGTAGCCTATAATAACGTTAAATTTTTTGGCATGAGCTGTAGGGGGATTTTATGAAAGCTCATGTTTAATGTAGAGGTGGGTGGAAACACACATCCATGAGGAGTCCGATAGCGCCACCAAGTGGTTTTGGACTTTGATGATGAACCAGAAGGATCCTTGCTTCACACAAACTGCGGAGACTCTGGTGTGAGGGTTAACCCTCTTGTCGTCACCGTGGTTCATAAAGTTTATTAGTATTTTGTCAAACACGTTCTCTGGATTATAGTCTTTTATTTTGTCTTCTATTTTGATGGACTCTGGGGTCTGAACCACTCTGCGCCAAATAACTTTTCTTCCCCCACGAGTGTCATCTTTGCGTTTCTGACATGCCCCTCGGACGCTTTGTTGCTGTGTTCATTTTCTACTTCACAGGTGAGTTCATAGGTCAAAACAATAAAAGGAAGGAAATCTCTATCAAAGTATGTTTTTAGTTATATGTTTGTTAATTCTGAATATTGTTTAATTTCAGTCAGACAATGACCATCAAAATGTTTTTTTTTTTTATTCTTTGTAAGTTCACCAAAAAGTTGTTTAAAATGATCTACTATCATGGTTGCTAGAGACAAGCCACTCAAACATCCACATCCCTTCATTTGCGGTTTGGAAATACCTTCATCTCAGCAGTAATCACAACTGTATTAGATGCAGATGTGTTGATTTTTTTTATGAATGCAAATGGAGCCCACTCCTCCCTCCAGGAATGAAGAGCTGGGGATGCAGCTCCTCCACAACATCTCCCAACATGCAGTTGGCCAGCTGCCTTCTTCTTCAGGTGCTCCTCTGGTTGCTGACCAGGCAGTTTAATTACAGCTGGGCTCCCATCACTGCCAGTTAATTACTGAGGATTCCCCCCCTCTGGGCCAAGATAATCACGTGACCTGAGATCCACCCCGAAGCTCACACAAGCTCAGATGATGAATGAATGCAGAGACTGAAAGGATGCAGGTCATTATCTCACCTTTGTCATTAGAGATAGATAAAGCCTTTGACTTGGTAACACTACACACCTTCCTCTGGCGTGACTCATCCCTGCAAAATGTCTCTGTGGTAAAGTCTGATGTGAGTGCTGCCTGATGCACAGTGTGTGTGTGTGTGTCTGTGATTTAAACCCTTAGTAGACAAGTGGTGGAAGAGGTATTCAGATTCTTTACTTGAGTAAAAGTACAGAAGTATTATCAGATAAATGTACAAAAGTAAAAGAACTCATTCTGCAGAAAAATGGCCCCTGCGACTGCTAATACTGATGCAGCAAAGTGTAATTAGCATTGTTCTGTTGTAGCTGGACGAGGTGGAGCTAGTTGTAGGCCTAACTACTTTATATATAGTTAAGTAGTGTATTCCAGTGGTTCCGAACTTAGATGTCAGTCACAAGATAAATCTTAGGAGTTGTTACGTGATCAATGGAATAGGAAAGGAGAGAAAACACAAATATGTTGTTATTTTTCCTCAAATATTTCCTTATTTTTGGTGAAACATTGGATAATTTTTCCTTTTTTGGGGGCCTCTGCAGTTATTGAAATGAAACCATGTGAGAGGTTTAGAGAGGAAATGTCTCTTTGATGTAACATCTCATAGATATTTTAAATGTGACAAGGGACCCTGAGGCAGAACTGTAACGATTAGTCGATAAGTGGATCAACAGAAAATCAATCGACAGCTATTTTAAGAATCAAACACTCAGTTAAACCTTTATTTTTCCATTTTAAGCAAATGGATTTAATGTCTTTCTTTGTTGATACTAAACTGAATATCTTAGTGAAATGTAGTGGAGTAAAACGTACTGTACTATATTTCCCTCTGAAATAGTGGAGTAGAAGTATAAAATAGCGTAAAAAAGGTAAAGTACAAGCACCTCAAACCTGCATGTATTTGAAAATACAGATGTCACTAGAAGTAATGTCTGTCTCTGCCTGAGCCCTGCAGTGCAGACCATCACACCGATGAGCCCAGATTGTTTATTTCCTCTGTGACTAATTCTCAGTAGGGGGGGAGTTAGGAAATACTAGTCTGTGTTTCTGAGCGGAACACCAAGCTCATTATGAGGAAAAATGCTGACGATCGGTTTAATCCACACACGGCTCGAAAAATCTGACACAGCTTTCAGAGTACGGAAGTTTAATGTGAAGCATCATTATTATTAGGAACTGTGCTAAAGTGGACTTTATGTGGTTAAGGGCGACTGTGCAAGAAAACAAAAGTAAAGGAAGCAGTACAGGAACTGACTCGAGCTGGGGGAGGGGGTGGAGGTTGACACACTGGAAAGTTTGGCACTCAGTTTTGAACATGGAGTCATTTTTGGGATTTCAAAAGGGATATTGTGCCTGAACCACAACTGCTGAGAAAAGAAGATTTATTGTGCAGAAAAATTGATACAGAGACAAAATTTCAGAATGAAGGCCATAGTACAGTATGCAAGCCCTTCTGCTTAGTACATGAAAAGATGTGAGTAAGCGGAACTATCTCCAAGTGAGAGATGGAAACATGCTGTTTGTTCTAATTAGTGGAGAAGATGTTGTCAGTTTACAAAGTACAGACGCTACAATATGAAGCCCAACATGCCTTTTCTCTGCACTCATTCTGGCTCTTCAAGAAAACAAGATAATCTTTATGCCTTTTGCAAGATGTCCATGTTTTCTGACCCTGCTCTCAGGTTTAAAACCCTCAGGAGTTTCCATTAGTATTACTGATTGCAAATCCAGGTGTGTATGGACTAGAATGTTATTGAGCTTGTGTTAAAAGAAACCTAAAAGGCAGCAATGGAAAACAGATTGTGTGGGGAGAGTCATTTGCATGCCAGGCTGCCTCTGTTTGACCTATATGTCCATATGTATAACACTCTCAAGCTTAATGAAGCGTTTGACTGACCAGAGAACTGCGTTTGGCATCTGACACATTGGTCGCATTAGAAATGTTAAAGGTTTGTTTTGTTTGCTGTTTTGTTTGTTTTTGCAGCTGGCTCCGGCACCACAGTCTATGACACCTTCACTGACTATGCAGAGGAAGACAACACTCCTCAACTAGACTACAAAAGTGAGTATAAAAACACACACTCACCAGGGGTTGCAAAATGACTATATTGTTGTCTACAACCGTATAGGCTGTGGTAGCTCTGGTAAGTATAAGCTTTGCATTAATGCGTCTATATGTTTTCATGTTAAGAAGATAAGAGATTTATATAATGTGGTCATATATTTGTATGATATGATTTAAAACCTTGTTTGCACAGTAAACCAAATATAAAAAACACTGTTAGGAAAAATCAGGGTGTCATGGCCCTGTAGTATTAGTGTGCTGTATATGTTGGGCTGCTCTGGGTCAAACGCTTCTGGGTGTAGGTGTTGAATCAGTGATCAGGACTGTTTCATGGAATGTTTTACGGTGTGTTTTAGAGCTGCAACGACTGGTCAGTTTCCATTTATATTTAGGGCATTTAGCAGACTATTGTCCAAAGGTACTTACAGAAAGTACATTTGTCAGAAGGAATAGAGTAAGGATGTCAGTAGAACAAGTTTCAGGCACTCATAACAAAGAAGAGTTAACTAATCGATTAGTCCATTGAACAAAAATTGTGACCTATTTTGATAACCAATTAATTATCAAAATAGTTTTTGCATTGGTGGGATAAAGTCAGTTATTTTTATGTGTTGGCTAATCCAAGAACAGACATTTCTGTAAATAATTACTTCTCATTTGATTGAAAAATTATTATATCAAGATATGTACTGATATTGTGAAATTAAATTTCATATACCATGACAGAGGATTTTATCAGTGTTGTCCACCTCAAACACTCACATATAGGCTACTTTTCTCTTAAAGACCAAATTCCACAACCAAATCTGTGTGATGCAGCTACAATCCACATCTATTGTGAATGAGGTGACGTCACCCGGTACCAAAGACTAGCCAATAGCAGATAGCTCTTCAGTACCCTGCTTTCCAACATTAGTGCATCACATAGTTTTGGGCCACTCTTTGAATGCAGACCCCTACTGGTGTCATTCTCCGAGTCTGACCAATGGGGAGGTGATCTGCCAGTCCCCTCGAGGCGGGGCCTATCGGAGCACGCTGGGCACCCGCTGTGAGATGAGCTGCGATCGAGGATACCGCCTGCTGGGGAAAAGGTCAATTCAGTGCCTCGCCAACCGACGCTGGTCTGGGACGGCTTACTGCCGCAGTATGTGGAAGTTGAGACTTTCAATTCCCAACTAAGGATGAATCTGATGATATTCAACAAATCCATGAAAAGGCCAAAACCAACAATGAATATGTCCACGCTAACAAGGATTGTCTGTAGCTAAATCCTGATATATTTGTTGCTCTGTACATATTGCTGTTTAAATCTTTTAAAAACACAGCACTGGCTGATAAGTTTATTTTAGTTTATTTTGAGTGGACGCCACATACACTGTCCTGCTCCTAACACACAATAGTCCTATATGTTGTGTATTAATACGCTGCTGAAAATAGTCCCCAACACCGATGTTTGAGTAAAATTAGCTAAAACCTACAGTGCCCAGCTGTTTCAGAAGATTATTTAGCCTTTTAAAGATTCATATCATTCAGTAGGAATGAATGGGCTTGGAAGGTGAGCGCAACAGAGGCTTGGAAAGTCAGAAAGTATTATGAGAATGACACATATTGTTGGTTTTGGTCTTTCATGGAATTTGTTGACAATAACAAAAATACAGATTATCACAAGCCTTTATCCTTTAAGATAAATATTGATTCTGTGATTGTTTCGACCCTTACTCTCAACATACTGAATGTCTGTGTGGTGGTGTTCCTTCAGTGGTGCGTTGCCACGTGCTGCCCCTCATTCCACACGGCAGATACACCTGCACTCAGGGCTTTGTGGTGGACTCCAGGTGTGACTTCACCTGCGACCCCGGCTATCGCATCGAGGGGGAACACTCACGCACCTGTCAGCGCGGGGGCTCATGGAGCGGAGCACAGCCAGATTGTGCAGGTACATTCAGTATTATTATTACAGAATTCAAGCCATCTGTATTGCTGTCCAGTTTTTCATTATTCTTTCATAAGCCCAGATCCCTGTGTTCAGGCTCACAGTCAAGCAGATTTCCTGCTCCTCAGTTCTTTGGACTAAATCCAGAACTGCAGTCTTTCAGTCCTCATATTCTCCTCTGTCTGACTGACTATCCAAAAACAATGTCACTGAAATGAATTTCCTGCCTGCAAAATCCCCAATATTTTTATCATTTTCAAACTCTTTATATCAGACACAGATCCTCCAAAAATCAAGTGTCCTCCGTCCAGACTCAAGGTCGCCGAGCCTGGAAAACTCACTGCTATGGTGACTTGGGACCCCCCAGCTGCGAAAGATACTGCAGATAAATCACTTGAGTATGTCACTCCTTTCCTTTGCTTCCCTTTCCTGCTCACTTTAAAATGGCACACGGCCTTTACTGTACTTGTCTTCCTGTAGGGTTATATTAGTAGGCCAGGAGCCAGGCACCGACTTTAAGGAGGGAGCAAACATTATCCGTTACAAAGTGTACGATCAAGCCAGGAACAGAGCTGCCTGCAAGTTTATTGTACGTGTTGAGGGTAAGCTGCCAAACCTGCATTTTTTGACTTATTAAATTAGTTTAAATACAACACATTAATTTGAAAACAGCATTATAATCTACAGGATTGGGTTTCTTATTTCCACTGTGTTCTCCTTCCAGTGAGAAGATGTCCCACTCTACCTCCACCTCTACACGGCTACCTCACCTGCTCTTCTGATGGGAATAACTATGGTGCAACATGTGAATACCACTGTGACGGAGGATATGAACGGAGGGGTGTATCTAGTCGCATCTGCCTGTTCAACCGCAGCTGGGGAGAAGCACCAGCTGAGTGTGTTCGTGAGTCTGCATGAAAGAGGATATCAAGAATTTGCCGCATATATATAATAGCATACGTATGTACTGTAAAGTGACCTTGTGTGTTTGTAGCGATGGAGATTAAATCAGATGTAAATACGGCCTCCGCTCTCCTGGATCAGTTCTATGAAAAGAGGAGGTTGCTGATCATGTCTACGCCCAACATATCTGACCCAGACTACCAACTGCAGAACATCATGATACAAGTGAGGAAACTATTTACTGCTGGTGACTTCACATGGATTTCCCCAGTGATGTTAGTTTCTTAAAATCCTTTTTCCTTGTTTCAACCAGAAAGCCGACTGTGGATTAGACCTGCGACATGTCACATTGATCGAGCTCCTGGGCTCCCCGCCTCGTGAGACGGGTCGCATTAAAGACAGTCTGCTCAGCTCTGAAGTCATTGAGGGTTTGAGGTAATAGTGAGATTCTTCATCACTTAGTTAATCAGCAATTTTAAGGTTCCTTCTGGGGGTAAAATAAGTTCATATGGTTGAAAAATTCCATCCTGAAGTGGCTTTAGTATATAACTCCCATTCTCATAAACAGCAAAAGGTTTTTTGATTGATTGATTGATTGATTTTCTTTATGGATTATCAGACACAGGAACCCCCCCCCCCAAAAGGATAACATGTTAAAAGAAAAACACTTATTTCCAACACAGTCTCAAAGTGTTAGAAGACAAAGAAAACACAAAGACATTCAGCATAAATCCAACACAATCCTGAAATCCAAGAGCACATCACCACAGTTTAAGAAGTAAAAAATAACTCCCACATCAAAAAAAAACAAGAAACCTAACCTGACTAATCTACTAGCCCCTCTTATATTTAAAAACTTGACGTGTAAAGGAAGGCTGGGACCAGCATAACAGTAAGGGTTGTTTCTCCTCCCTCAATTTAAATGTCAGGAGCCTCATACTAAAAAGAAGCCTCTGTTAGTTTGACTTTAAAAGGGAAAAAATCCACCAAAAGATTATCGCTGTTAAAAATAGCAACGTAATAATTCCAGAGTTGCAGTAATGGGATTTTGACAGGAATAACAGAACAACATCAATAGTAAACATCTGGCTTTGCTTTCCAGAATCAATGTGTAAGAGATTCTTTTAAGTCCACTGTTATGCACCAGACATAGACAATAGCCTGTATGGACTGATTCATTTCAGGCAAAGATATAGATTTTCCACCAATTGTGCAATTTGAGTAAGGGGCACTGCTCACTTTTTCCAGACTGGAAAATCTTTTCCTAAACCTTAAGTCTCTCCACTGACTCAAATCCCACAGCTGAGTGAGGGCAGCATACTGAGGCACATTCTTTTAAGTGTTGTACAGAGCACTCTGGGAAATGTAGGCAATCAGAAATCACTAAGAAGTAGATGAGGGAAGTGTATACATGACAGGGACATTCGTTAGGGCCTGTTTACACATCCAGCGGATATGGAGCAACATTATCATTCATTTGGAGTTGTGTTGCTTGTCACCTGGTAAATGAAAGTCACTTTTCTTTTGGATTTGTTTTTGGTCTCCATTAACTCCTGAGGAAAATATCTGGCTCTAGCTGCTAAATGCTCCACTATGTTCACCAGCTAGTTGTCAAACTTTGTCCGTCTGCCATTTGGTGCTTAACAGGTAACATACAGTGGGTTTATCAGAGCTTTTTGCAGGATGACGAGAGCTTGAGACCAAGAGAGTAAACTACAACAGTAACATTAGCAGCTAGAATACCAACACACTGAGCTGAAAGACTTTATAAAGTTTGATTAAGTCTCAAGATAATCATCTGTGGATTCATCACAACCCCCTCACATTACAGTTGTACAATATTAGTTATAGATGCTTTGATGATATCGACGTATGAAATGATAAAGTATTCCTTTAACAACCCAAGTGCTGATTTATGTCTCTCTGTAGACAAGCATTCAGAATCTCCAGATCCTACTTCAGCATGGTGCTGCTGGACGATCTCGGGCTGGACCGAGAGCGCTTCATCACCCCAATGGCGTCGGATGAGCTCTTCTCCTACATCGACAGCTTCCTGCTGGATGAAGAGGAACGAGAGAAACTGGAGAGCCACAGAGACTTCTGTGACTAATTTAATAAACATCTCTGGTTTCCACAGTGATAAACCCATCAGTATTACTTAACACAAAATGAGGAAGGACAAACAACCAGAAACCAGATCCAGAGGGACACTCGGAGGGAAAAAGAGGACAAGAAGGCAGTTCCTCATGTCCAAATGCAATCACTATACAACACTGAAGTGCTAGCACTGTTTATTCTGTCAAATCATCATCTGAAAGGTATGGAGGTCAGAAAATGGACATCACAGCTACAGAAAATAGAACAAGCTTAAGTAAAACACATTAGTAAAAAAACACAGAAATTACATTTTACAAACAACATTTTAACAAATAGATGCATAAAATTAGCCTGGATGCATGATGTGGATTAGTAGTTTTTGTCAATGAGCCCGTTAGTAAATCTGATATTTAAATTAGAATTAAAATCAACAACAACTTCAAAAAAGACTACTGAGGAACACTAGAGTGGACAGATGTTTTAATCCAGCTGGTATCTGAGTGTAATTCAGAGCTAAGGCAATCAAGCACGTCTTGGGTTTACTACATTTTTATTAGGTGAACAGAACATTCAAGACAACCTTGAGGTGAACATGACTCTGATGACAAAGTTAAAAATCTACATTTATATCTGCAAATAGACATTTAATAATTTCAAATAAGGCTTTTTGTGCAATTTATATAAATATATTTTATGTGATAGTATTAATGTTAAATAAAATGGTATCAATTAAGCAAAGCGCAATTTGTTGGATGCAACACAAGATAATACCAGTCTATAATGAATTGTTTTCCCATGTATCAGTAAATTCTGTACACAATAATAAAGAAAATGGTGACACACAATGACAATGTTTCTGTCCTAAGTGCTGAATTTAGGTGAATGAATTTGAATTGCAATAATACACACAGCTTGAATTTTAAAAACATAAAATGACTGTGTAAATGCATCTAAAATAAATCCAGAGTTTAGTGTTGTGATGCTTTAGCACACTGCCAACAGTCCCCATTGTAGGGGGGCAGGTGAGAGCAGATGTTTAGCATTCAGCAGACCAATCAACTGTGTGCCTGCTTAGAGCCAATCGGTTGCATGTTTGTTCAAGTCAGTAGACAAGCTTCTGGTATGATAAGCTTGCAAAGTAAAATGAATCCACAATGTCATATTTGTCTCAGACCACACAGCTTCTCCCCTTTTCAGTCTCTGGAAGGGTCCAGGCCTGTGCCGTCCTCATTTGCCCTTTTTCTTCTCCATAGTGGAACGCAGTGGAAGAGTGCCCTCTGCCCACGAGTCAGGGTACTGCATCATCTTTTCCCATAGACTGATCTCCTCCCCAACAGAGTCCATTTCCACTTCCTCTTTTCCTATTTTCACCATGCCTGCAGGGGTGAAGATTACACAGTGAATGCAAAATTAATGACAGAAAACTCACTTTAATTTTAACATGGGGAAAGCACATGGAAGCCTTGTAGGTGCATTAGCAGAAATCTAAAATTAAGAGGGTCTTTCTCACAAAGGCAATTATGTTTTGACAAAACTATTTAAACTAGAAAAGGGAAGATATTGTATTACTTTATCTTTTTATAAAGAGTAATTAAATTCATTTTCACTACAGTGTAACACCCACGTATAGGGGGTAGGAGCGCAACATAAAAGGTAAAAAGGTTGCCAACAAAGATCTAAACACTGAATTGTAAGTAGAGTGAAATAATTACCACTACAAAAAGGTGCAATTGTGAAAATAAACACCTTAATTTAGGGTGACAAAACAAAATAATTTACCTCCTCAAAAATGCTTAACTAACGTAGGTGAAACAAATAAGAAAGACTTTCATTAAGTCCAACTCTCTGAGATTATGACATTTACAATAGGTTACTCACAGTAACCCAACTAAGGCAACCTACCCATATTAATTCTATCTTTTACCTTTTCCAGAGCTGAGACGGACTCCTCCCAGGAATTCATTGCTCACCAAGGCCTCTCTGTCCCACACAGTCAGCTCCAGACACATGCCCTTCAGCTGCTCCAGAGTCAGATCCTTGTACTCAAATGTGTGGTCGTAGTGGGGGTTCAGGTTCTTCTTCACAACTGGAGTCTTCCGCTTTGTGTTCTTTGACTTAGTTGGGAACAAGTACCTGCAGAAGCACAAACAGAGAGTTGGTTTTGAAAAGAGAAATGTATGAATGGGAATGCAATGTGTGTCATTTTAATTTTAAAACTGTAGTTCATCACGAACCCTTTTACAAAGCTATCTGAGGTGCCTCCTGGTTTCATTGCCATCAAATTCTTTGCCTCTTTAACAAGGATATGAAGTTCCCCCCCTTCTTCAGTAATCACCTTTTTGCCTGCGTAGAAGACAACAGACATGCTTAGAAAATGAAAGGCAAAGTGCGTCAAACACAGCCACAGCTGAATGAGGTTTTCTTATCATAGTCTTACGTTTGATTTTCTCAGCTGTTGGCTTTTTAGGCATGATATACTTCAAGGAGATCACCAACTCTCCTTTGTACTGAGCAAAAGCTGAGGCCGGGACAGCAGAGGCTGCCTGTTTAAGAAAAGTACATTACATTTAGGACACACAAGAAGAAACCCAAACAACAATACAGCAAACATGTTATCCCTACTAACCTCTACACTAAAACCTGACTGACAAATACTGGGTGGCCGAGGCTGATACAGAGGTATAGATGATAACTGAGGGTGGAATAAATAATATACCAATAAATAAACAAAGACAAAGAATATGTACCACAGGTGCCTTTGAATTTGGCCATATTGTTATAAAATGTGTCATGGAAACTCACTTTCTAGATTACCTCAAACACAATCCTGGTATTTTATGTACAGCAATTTTTTTTTAAATACATCTGACAATGTATACATTGATACAAACATATCTGTGAGAACCAGGATCTATATTGGTCAGGGTGTACTCCTCCCACTAATCAATAAGCTTCACCTTGTTTTCATTTGCTTTGACCTTGCTGATTTTAATCATGCTTAAGTATACTGGTGAGCACTGATAGATAGATATTATAAAATATATATAAATTATATATTTATATTTTATTAGGTTTATTATGTCACAATATAACAGGTCATAGAGTGAAATTGAGTTTGTAACTCTATTCTGCTAAATAGTAGAGATTATTCATTAATATAGCAGCAATTCTAAAAATGGTAAACAGAAATAAACTGTATTTATTATTTAATTAGCCACATGACCAAAGTCGGTGGAATTTGCTTTCGGTAAATGTTATACTCTGCAGCACAAATACATAAATGGACACCAGCAGACAATCCACATATTATCATGACATCATCACAGAAACATAGTACCCACAAACATACACAGAAGGTGCATGGTAATGCATGTCAGTAGTAAGTGAGGAGGGGGCTGATGAGATATGTCAAATATGGCAGACAAAAAACACTTCATGAACAAATGTAACATGCAGTTTGTTAGCTTGCACAGCAATTTGTCAATATTTGTCAATCTACTATATCCTGCACCTCTGTTGGTTTCAGCTATTGGCTGCCGTTTCCTTGTTGATCCAGTTTGACATGATTATTGGGACGGTTCCATTTAAAATCCTTTTAACTTCAGTTTTTACACCCAATCTATTCTGGCACAGGTGATTTGGGCTATGTAGAGCACTTTTTGTTCCCTCTTGTTAATTTTAACACTCACTCAAGTGTTGATTGCCAGAGAGTAGCAATATTTGTAAATGCAATTCTAATCCAATACACATCTTTTTGTTAAATTCAGAAAATATGTCCTCACGATTTGTGTTTTTGATTTTTTGACCTCTAGTAGCGCTGTAGAGCAGTTTTTCTTTAGTGGATCCACAAATGCTCACAAAAGATAGAAAAGAAGAAGACATGGATGTTAACATTGCAGGTTTCGAAAAAAAAAAGATCAGCTTTGCGAGTGTTTTATGAGGAAGGAAATTCCTCAATTAGACCTCAAGCATACACATAATGCGTTTTAATACTGAATCTAAACATAACATTTATTTGTTTGCAAGAAACCTCCACTTGGCCCCTGTAACACAAGAGTTCATGATCATATCGTAAGGAGAATTAAATACAGAGTCTCTGATCTACCTTCGCCATGAGAGCCACACGATCCTCGTACGGGGAGTCAAGGTCTCGGGAGTCCAGAGGGATCTCCATCTCTCCCAGGAAGGCGTTGCGGCTGAGGCGGCCATGATGCCAGACTGATATCAACACGGAGCGGGTGAACAGCTGAGAGCGGCTGATTGAGTACTGGTAGTGGTAAGACAAGAGGGAGAAGACTGGATGGATCAAAGGCCTGTCTCAATACTCATACAGTGGTGGAGAAGTCTTATAATTAATATAATTTTAATTTAAAGCAGAAGATGGACTCAGATTTTATTGGAAGTTGCATCTAAAATCTAAATAATTACCTTCTTCCAAACCCTTTAAGAGCATATCCAAACTTTCTCTTGGTTTTGTCCTTTGTTTTATCACTGTAAAGTCACTGCTACACTGGAAACCACGACCAAAAATAATATTTGACAACAGCTACTCTAATCTGCAATGTCAATATCAACCCTAAAGTCTCTGTAGGTGTGGTCATTATTTGCAGCAGACATGGCGCAAGGTTATTAGTAAGGGAGTTTCAGTAAAGCTGTGGTAAAGTTTGGTCCAGTTATAAACCATCACCTTCAGTGTTTCTTTGTAGACGGGGTTGACCGTGTTTCTCTTGATGCTGGTCTTTCTTTTGCTCTGGCGAGATTTGTCAGGGAGTAGATAACATTTGACATAACTGAAAAACAAACAAAAAAAAATATGTCAACTGGTCTTTTGTTGCATTAACTGACTTAACTTCCTTGACTAAATGCATTGAAAAATATCTGTTGCCATTCGGTTTCCTGTGAAGCTCAAGTAATCAACTCTGGGACGTGATTATGAGACTTTGTAAACACAGAAACCTCTTATCTACACCGATCAAAGCTGTTTTAACATCACAGAGGGGTGTGTGTGCAGCAGAAAAATGTGTTTCAGAGCAGCAATCTGCACTGTTGCTCAATGTGAAGGCCAGCTTTTGAGCAAACTGAGCTTCAAATGATGTATGTATCCTAGTGGAACTGGCATATTACAGCTACACTTGGAAAAAGGGAAAGTTTTTAACATTTACGGGTTGGAAAGCTGCCGTGAGGCGTCGCCGTAGGCCAGCTCGTGGCACTCCTTGATGAAGATCTGGAGGCTCTGGGTGTGTTCGTCGTAGTTCATAGAGAAGACGACGTCTCCGCTCACCTCCACGTTGTCAAAGTCTCCTGCTTCACTATAAATACTCATCATGCTGCCGAGTGTGCTCTGGAGAAACATACATACACCCGACCTGAATAGTTTTTCACTAACAATTCCAGTGTTTGTTTCATTAATACCAAATATTGACATTTAGATAACAGTTCGACAGTCATGCTCTATAGGCATAATGCTGCAGATCACAGTGTAAAAAGATAAAAGGAGATATAACACGGAAACAAATAATTCATACCTACAGTAACAACACATGCTGTAGAGTTAACAGAAAGCGAGTCAGGGACAAACAAATTAGCAGAAATCAGGATGTTTCTGTCAATATCTAAATCTAAAGTGACAGCATGAGAGTCATTTTGGCCTCAGTTTTGCTTTCCCCTGAGGCTTTGGTAACTATAGACACATTTTGGTAGCCTTTACACATCAATTTCACACTTCCTAACCTGCTGGAGGATATCCTGAGGTTATAGATGCTCGATTAGATTATCTTACATCATTTCCGTTCTGAGAGACATAATGAGCTGCTCTTCAAAAGAGACTTTAGAGGACTAATGCAAGCTGCGAGAAATGTCAATACTTTACCATTGAGCTACGTAGGCTGGAGGAGCTCGAAGCCATTGTCCTTTTATGAAAGCTGACCAAGCTGTCAATATCTTCCTCCTCCTCTCCAACTTCCTGTGCCAATAAAATGAAACATTTAGGAGGCTGATCATAGACACACAGCGGGGTTTTCGCTGTCAGCCATAATAAGGATTGTGTTGTTAAAAAAACAAATAAAAGAAGTCTGGTTTCTCAAAGATCGATCTCTTTGTGTAATAGATAGATACTGTGATTGGAAAAATCTAGCATTTAACCTCTGTACCTATGACTAGCTAATACAACTATAGTCTAATTAAATAGCAGAAAAAAGTAAACTATCTGAAACATCAGCTGTGCATGGCAGGTTTTAGTGTTAGCTCCCAATATCAGAGGATGGGCTTCTTTCTAGGTTCATGCATTTAGCTCTGACAACAATCACACAGGAAATAAACCACCACAGAAGAAGTTAAAATAACCTGAGTATAGTCTCAATAGACCAGAATTAAATGCAGCTTCCCTACATGTTTCATTTTGAGCAAGCTGTCTTTTCTCTGCCGGAGACCTTCTGCTCTTTACCTACACCACTACGACTTGGCAGCTATATCGAACGTCATTCTTGCTGAAGTATATAGTAGTGTCTGGGATGCTGAAAAAAAAACAACAACATCGCATAGAAAAGAAAGTGTATCAGTTTTGTACTGATACCTGTATGTCTAGGCCGGGTACAGAACGGCTCCTTTTGCCCATTGGAGCCTCTGATGTGTCAGGTCCATCCCGCAGGTCCAATGTCGATACATACTCTGCTATGAACATGAAGACCAGCAATTAAACTGCGATAAACCATTTCCCCCCACCATTTGATTCTGGATATAAGACAACAGCATTGCCCACAGTAATATAAGAAGCTAACCAGAAGGCCTTGGGTTTCGTTTGATGCTCTTTTTGAAGAGTCTATCGACTTCCAAATCCGGGCTTGGGCTGATCGGTTTTATTTCTGGGGCCTATATTGACAGAAACAGGGAGTCAGTGAGAGAAAAGAAGATTAAATGGCTTGAGACAGGAACATGACCATGTCACTTCAGAGCATCGTACAGTGTTAGCTTCTGTGTCTGCGTCGTCAATGATAACAACATCTTCTTTGATTGTGACAGCCCTACTGGAGACACCAGATCCCGCTGGGCTGGACTGAACCAAGTGATCGTCACTCCTGTGTGATGATACAAATCATTATTAATCACTACAACTTTTTCACATTCAAATCCATATAAAACCACTTACTTAACTAACTCCAAATTTGTGTGCCACCTGTGGTCTACACCCTCACCCATATTAGCCTGAAACTGGCAATTGTTATATTAAGTCATTTTTTATGCTTTCTGTGGGCTTTATTTTAATGACAAATGCTGTATCATCAACAGTTGAAATTATTTATTCAGGCACATCTATTTCAGGCAGATTTTCTTTCTCAGCGTGCAAACAGACAGTGTTACAACCAAGCCCAAACGCTCCGTGCCTAATTTGCTGTCCTGTTCGTGGTTTGTCTCATCTACATATAATGAAGTTAACTGCACTGATTTATTATTATGTTCTATTTTAACAGTGCAATTGCACAATCTTCCCACCCTCATGAGAGAGTAGTTAAAACTATACTACATTCCTTTTACTGCAATTTAAATAAGATTTTTGCAGGCCAACTAATCCAAAGGTAAAAAATGAATATAAATGATTAAATAAATGATTGATTTATCAACTATCGCCATTTAAACATGATCTGACCCAAGCCTTGCTAACTTGTCAGCCAGTGAGTTTACCTTAACTCGGACGTAGATTTACTGCTAATAACACTGACAGTTTCTGCAGACTCTGTGTCACTGCGTGTTGGCTTTGACGAAATACCCTCCTTTGATTCAAATGATTCCCTTGAAGCAATTGATCCAGAATTCTCGCTTCCATGACTGTCACAAGAAAATATGACATAAGACAAAAATCGATTTTTAGAAATACATTAACATTTCTAAAACTTATGTGAACAACGATGACTCACCCTTTGTTACCAGTCTGATTTATCTGCCTGGACCGAGGCACGGGAATAGGTTGGTTTATTTCTGTACTTCTCAACAGAATTTCTCCTGCTGTCTGCTTGTTCACTATAAACACAACAACAGTTAAAATGCAATTCAGTTTAACAAAAACTGAGTTTAACATTTCTCTTATCCTACTGTTGAACAAGATTCCAGTGTTTGTGCATTTCACTCGGCTCAGGCTGAGAGCTGTTTACATTCTTTGAACAGTGGATAACCACTTCCTCTTCCTGTACTCACGCTGAGGCCTCTTTTTCAGGGAGACTCTCACTAAGTCATGTCCAGGCATTGTGGAGAAACGGTTGACCCTTTGATCGTAGAACCAGTCACCTGTCCTTTTCTTTAGATCCCTAAAATCCAAAAGAAATACTTTAAAAATGTCTAAATTTAATAGAATTTCACTCATTCATGAGATAAAATGACATTAAAAAAAACAGGTAGGTACGTTTTTAGAAGAGACTCAAAACAAGACACTGACTCAGACAGTCTAATTTCCTCAGGCAGGTTGTTCCAGAGCCTTGGGGCCCTCACAGCAAAGCTCTGTAGTTTTCAGGCTGGACTCAGGAAGAGACAGAACAACCCCTGCACCAAGGTCTCAAACTACGCAAAGGTTCATAAGGGATTAAAAAAGGTCCACAATTTAATCTGGAACCAGGTCATGAAGGGCCTTAAAATCAATCAATAAGATCTTAAAATCAATCTGAACAACAACAAACAGGGAGCCAATGTTAAAGAGGCTAAAACAGGGGTGATTTGATCGTACTTGGTTCTGTAGTTGTTTCAAAGGTTTTTTGATTAAGACAAGAGGCTGTTGCAATAATAAAGGCGTGAGGAGATGCACATACCATAGTTTCTACGTCTCTAAAAATTTTAAATAGATCTTATTGTGCACTGCTGTTACGATTACTGTATGCAAGGTTTAAAATAAAAGTATTACAGTCAGCAGCACTTGCTACAGAGGGATGTTGTATTGACAGATCCATTTTGAACTGTTGATTTAAGTGTCATTAAACTGCCCATATCCACATGTCAGTTATAACGATTTTATATTTGAACATTTTAAATATTTGTTGACCAACGGTTGTTTCAAATTTAATTTAAAAAAGGATAATGTATCTAAATGGTAAAAACTTAAAGATTAAGCACAAAATACTACTTATTAGTGACTTCAGTATGAATGATATTCTGTCTGTGTATCAGCTTTTCAATACATAAAAACCCTAAAATTACCATTTACTTTAAAAACAACAATGAATTGATTCTACTAATAATTATTATTCCTCTGTGCCATAGAGATCCATTGTTGTACAAAAAGCTATTTAAACATATTACTGAGGCGAACTGTTGCACTGGGTGTCCCTTAATTGCCATGAACACAAACACATACGTTTTATTTTGACTCAATCCCTCATGTACCATCCTGCTGCTGAAAAAATTCATCATGGCACCAAATGTGTATGAATTTACCACTGAAAAGTCCCCCACATAGGCACTATTTACTCCTATTTGAGCAACCATTGCCTAAAAGTACAATATCCAGCTGTTTTAGATTAAATCACATAATCTTTTTAAAATTAAAGTATATATTTACCACTTTTTTCACTTTCATTAGACATGAATGAGCTTGGGGCTTTTCATGGTATTTGCTGCCACTAAAGACAAATTGTTTTGATCAATATTTGCTAAAAATATTTGCTAAAAATACAATTATGGTAAGTTAAAGAAGTGTGTAAAAAAACATCAAAAAAAACAAACAAAAAAAAAAACACGTTCTCACGTCTCTTTGGCACACACACTGCACAGCCAGGATCCTTCGGGGAGGACTGTTCGGCAGCTGCGGCACACGTGGTGATTGCACATCTTGCACTGGCTGGGAAAAACAGTCAGTCGACTCAGAGGCTCCTGGCATCTGCCACAACTACGCTGACTGTATTTTCCACTGCCACGTTTGGCCCCTTTCCTCTTTACTTCCAGCAAATCTGTCTTCAATTTCCTGAGACGAAACAAAACTGAGAGGTTGTCCTTTGAGAAACTTCTCATGTGGTATAGTGTATGTACGTTTTTTTAAACATTCTGACCTTTTGTTCTTATCTGGTTTACCCAATATACCTGCGTCATTGCCTGCTACTAGTGACATCATTTCTTAATTAACCTGCACGGTTCATAACAAAGATTCACGACGAGGCAAGCTGTAACTTGCATATAGGCCTACTTGCAGTGCACCAGTCTACAACATTCTGAAACCCGCTAGTTTACATCAATACAGCTACACAAGATGGTGTATCGTCTGCATAGTAATGACTCTCTGTACTTCGTTTCAAACTGCCAGCTTTTCAGGCTTTTTCTGTATAAATATGTATGTAATAAATTGATGAGGTGATCCTCCCTTCAGTCATTCCGACCAGCTGACTTTGCTATGAGCTGATTGGCTGTTGAAACAGCTGGCCAGACTTGATGAGCTGAGTCGTAGGGGACGCCATCAGCTGGAAATAGACAAGCTGAGCAAGTCAGTTTACACCGCTTCCACTTTTCCTCGTAATGTTCTTAAATGGTTTCGTCTAGTCATGAATCTTCGGTCTGAACTGGGCCTTACACTAATAATGTCTTTGACATGTAGCTGAAACAAAGTTTATTAATCCATTACCAGAAATTTTTTAAAGCAAAAATTCCATCTTTCCAGCTTCTGTTCTATGGGACACTGAATTTACACTATTTTCTGACATTTTATAGAAAAAATAATTAATAAATTCATAGACAAAATAATTAAATGAGTTGCTAGTTGCAGGCCTTATCACGATATGGCAAATGTTAAAATAAAATGTCACAGAATAATGAAGTTGATATTTAATGCAATTAATGTAATAATGTTCCGCTGTTTTGCATTACATCAGACAAACACCTTTCAAATGTAAAAGAAATCTTTTAAAATTTTGCCAGATGAAAAAAGAAAATGATCATATAATCACGATACAATTCCATCGTTAAATTATAACACTGAATTATCTCTCAGCCCTTAATCAAAATAGTACACATTGCAACACAAAAATCTGTATATTAAGATAAGATATACTGTATCTATGTAGTCCACTGCATATCTTAATATCTGGGTATTGTTGGAATTTTTTGATTTAGTGCCAGTAACATCCCTGGGTATCAGCACTGATACCAAAATTATACTTTTCATTACCTTAATTTTTTTTTTTTTATTGTTTTCATTAAGTAAAATATGCCAAACCTCTGAGCAGTGTGAAATGCCTTAATAAAAGAAACTGTACAAGAACTTTGATTATAATTTAGATAAACAACATTTTGGATGGTATTCATAATGCATTGTTTTAATAACCAGCCTTAACAGCATCTTGAAATATTTCTAATAGATATTAAAAGATCTACATGGACTCATAAAATATATTTAAAACATTATCAAAGCATAAAAAAGTAAATTAGGTTATATTTAAGCTGAATTAATTAGTATGAAAAAGTAATACCTTGAACTTAAGGGATTAGCAATACCTTATATCTTTTGGCGCCTTAGATAAGTAAGAATCATTTAGTACAATTAACAGGAAGTACTCTCTTCTCACCGCACACGCTGCTCCTCAGCCTGTCTTAGCTCCTCGTCCCGCCGCAGCACCTCCAGGATCAGCTCCTGCTCAGACTCCGTCAGGAAGCCCAGGTTGATGATGTCAGCAGCCTGAGGCATGGTGCCTTTAACCTAGACCCCTAAGTGCAGGTTAACTGGCTCAGCTCAGTCGCATCGAGATGTTCTGAACACAAAACAAAACACCAGGAATTGACTGAAAGCGTAAAAACTCAATACTGTGTAACTATAACTCCCCCTGTATATTAAAGACAGTTTTAACATTAAAATAAAAGAGTCTAGACTTTACTACCTTAGAGGCTGCTTTCTATGATCTCATGTAAGGCAACCGAAGCTGAGCTCTGCAGTAGAAAGAGGAACTTTGATGCCCTAGGGTGATGGAGAGGCAGAAACAGCTGAGTAGTCCAAATTAAATGACTAAGATACCTTTGTCTTTTCCATGCAGTGAAACCTCATTACAGCAACTTTGTGACGGACAGTTCGGGAGTACAAGAGGCGTAAACCCCTTGTGTATTTATAAACCTTATGTCCATCAGTAAAAAAAAAATAAAAAAGATCGCCCAGGGGAGTCTACGTAACCACAAAACCAACAGAAACTGACCCTTTCACATGTTTTCTATTTCAAAAGAGGACAGGTCTACAACCCTGCATACAAGCATTGCATTCCTAAAATGATAAATGACTCATACGAACCAGGATGTGAGAGGATTTTAAAATCCCACAGAAGGCCTCTACATGGGTGAAAGGTTGTTTTGAATGGGACAGGCAAAAACAACATGAAGGCTATCATGTAGGGTTCCCACCCTCTAAGGATACAGACAACTGGGCGTGGCTCAGTAGCTTAACAATTTGTTTAAGCCCAATCAACCTGTCATCCATCATGCACCTCATCTGAAACTTTATGCTCACTTTGAATTGCCTCAAAAGGAATTTAAAGCAAAAGGGTAAATGTGCTAATCAATGGAAAGCTGCAACGCTAAACTGCACTACAAAACCTGATACCCTTTTCCCTCATTGTTTGAATGCCTGGGGCCAAACTATCTAACAGGAGTTTAATAATACCAGCAGAATTACCATCAAGGAAATGGCGCATGCGCCTGTACAAGAAAGTGGAAGAGTTCTTTACTTCCAGACACTAAACTGGGGATATTAAAACGGGAAAAGCATAAAAGGTGAAGTAGCGTGGTGAGGGCATATAGCTTTTGTTTTTGTAAACTGCAAATGAAATTAACAGAATATTTTTAACAAACATGAAACTCCACGGAGGCTGTTGTTAAAGATCAGAAAATCTGCGATGAACTGTGTGTTGTTAACTCAGTTCAAGCTGCTAACGGTGTTAACGGTCGAACGTTTACGTTAAGTTACGTTACCAACTGAAAACGTTATTAATGCTAACGTGACTCCACATCCACCTCAAGGTGTCTTTAGAAAACAGTTTTGCCTTCACCCGTCTTTAAAAGGCAAAAGATTTGGACAGACGATTCATTTAATTTACAGCGTAACTTCGAGATTTCTGAAATCAGAAGACTAACAACGTTACAAAATGCAGATTAAAGAAAACTGCACACACCTGCTGTTAAAAGTCGACTTCAGCCCGCTGTTACATACAGGCTCGCGTCACGGCGGGATATATTCCTGACAGAAAACACAACTGAAACGGTTTAAAGTAGCACACAAGCTAACAGCGTTTTCAGGATAATTAAATTAACCAATAAAGTGGTTTACTCACTTTCCTGCTCGGCTATGATAATAACCCTGCCTTGCCCACTTCTGCCTCTTCTTCTTGCCTCTCGTCTCCAACACTGTTTACTTTATTTCAGAGACTCCCCAGTTCCCGGAAGATAAGGAAAGTTTGCTGAAAGCAGCGCGTCTCCACATTTTCCATGATGACAGGTGTATTAGCTCTGCTTACCACAGAAGGGCTGACCCACTGAAACTGTCCAATAATTGGCTCTGTTTCCTTTCCCACGCAAACTTAACGTAACAGCTTATTTTGAATGCAGTGAGAGCAAAACTTGGAACGGGAAGTGTAGGGTTTTTTTTGGAAACGTTTCTTTCCTCTGAAAAAGAGAGAAAAGTAGACTGTATCAGACGTGAGAAATTCATATATAGATACAGCAATATATGTACTACAATTGAGACATAAAGGCACTATCCCTTGCCACATACTATGTCATTATTTATTGTAAGGGTGTATGCAAAGTGAGGGCAGAACAACACATAGTAAAGCAAATGATCACAGGGCCCATAAAAACTGCCTGTTAATTCTCACAGTCGCGTTTCTAATTTCCATTTACAACAAATCTCTGGTATCTAAAAAAAGAAAAAGTATAGCCTAACTTTTTTCTTCTTCTTCGTCTTCCCCACATTTTAAATATCATCTTGTGAGTATCATAAAGATTGTCTGTGTTGTCTGATATTAAATTAATGTTAATAACAACTCCCAACTAATTTACTGTGCACGTGACCAAAGGCAACAACAAGGTAGATCTGCTGAGTTTGTATTTCATATAATTAATACTACACTTGAGAGGAAACTCATATGGGCCATCACTTGCTGAGAAAATCCAACAGTGTCTTGAGTAGGCTCTTTTGGCGAAGTAGTGCAAATACACATTTTGCACCTCCTACTACATCCATGGCAGATACAGATGGGAGAAAAAAACAAACACATTAACGGTCTTAGTAACGTGTTGGTTCACCACGAGCCGCCACAACAGCTTCACTGTTCCTTGGCATAGATTTCTACAGGAAGGATGAACACCATTCATCCAGAAGACATTCCTTTATTTGGATCCAAATTCTCCCATAGCTGTTCAATTGGGTTCAGACCTAATGACTGTGAAGGCCAAATCATATGATTCATATTATTACCATTCAGTAAGCACCCTGTGTGCTCTGTTTGTCCACTCATTTATTCAGGTTTATCCTTTATGTTGTCACCTGTTTATAGCTCAGGAGTGAAACTCTTGTGTTTTTTCAAATGTTTTTGGAAAAAATAACTGTTGCCTCTCGAAGTTCTGAAAATAAATTGGCAAGGTAGAGTATGTAATGTATGTTATCTATTTAAATGTCTCATAGAGGTTGACCTTTACTTTCATGTCAAATATGACTCCTGTAGTTTGACAGGTCATAATAGAGTTTTGTAAGTTTGCATTTTCCTGTTATTGTCACTGATGTGAGAGTCAGGAACAATGGATGTGAGTCAAGTCTTCAGCTTTTCATTTCAGCAAAAGGGTCTATGGATCAAACACCAGATGGAAACCCAGTGAGTATAACGAGAATGTGGTGCCCTTGAGCAAGGCACATAAATCATGACTTCTCTGCTGTCCAGTAGCCAACAGATAAGACTGTGGTTGTGATACGACTTAGCAGTTCCCAGGTG
Source organism: Micropterus salmoides (assembly GCF_014851395.1). NCBI lineage: Eukaryota > Metazoa > Chordata > Actinopteri > Centrarchiformes > Centrarchidae > Micropterus > Micropterus salmoides. Next base: position 23,353,027 of record NW_024044237.1, read on the forward strand.
TGATTATACTGACATGAGTGTAAGACAGGGCGTTTCTAGAAAAAAACTGACAAAAGAAAAACAGCATTTGTGCTTAGTGAACCTGCCCTGGACAAATAAAAGGTTTATAAAAAACACTGCAGCCACTGGTTTCACAAACCACTACTGTTTGGTTGCATTGAAAACATCTGGACCACACAGATGCCCAATTCCTCTTTAGAATAAAGCAACATTAAAATGTTTAATGCCAGAGTGTCCACTCAGCATCTGTTCGGCTCAGGATGGTCTGCACTCCAAGTCCAGCACAATATGGTGAACATGAGGTGCATATGACTTAACGTGTTCGATGTGTTGGATGTTTGTTATCCACGGTGCACCAGTGATGTCCTTTAAAAGGCAGGCGATTTGGTTTGCTGTGTCAGCGGCCCAGGCCTGCCACACGTCTCTGTCAACTTTCTTCCCAGAAACCCTCTCAGTGGTGTCATCGACTGCTGAAACGGCTGCCGTGTTCGGTAACGGTGAGGTAACGTTCTGGTGAATGTGCAAAATGCCACCAGTTGTTCTCTTCAGCAGTCGACAGGCAACAGGCCAGCCGTCCTCAGAGCTCGGTATGAGACCCAGGTTCACTCGGTCAGCAATGTCACACAGCTGGAGCTGGAAAAAGATGCAAATAAAAAACTCTTCAATACTTGTAACTAAATTATTATTTTGTTATTCTTGTAACAGTGCCGAGCTTCGAGTTTTATAGCTACAGAGCACAAAATAAGTAAGAGAACATGCATTTTACATAGATTAGACCTAAAGGCCATTGTTTACAATCCCTTAGATAAGATAACCACTTATGTTTGACTCATTCTCTTTTGTGCTGATAGAAATAAAATCCTGAGGTTTCAATAATTGCTGGCATGGTTTTCAGTGGAGATGGGAACTAATACACCCACTAGAGGGCATAAATTAACACTTTCATCCCTGTGGAGAAGTATCCAATTAACACAGAGCTAATATTGTACTTGTGTGTAAACAATACATGTCACATCGGCAGCATGGGACACATATGAAAAGACATTACTTTTCGGTTGTCTCCTTGGTGAACAGTGCAACGGTCAGACACCCTGTTTGCCACGAGGTTTTTCTGTAAAGCTTCAACTGCGTCAGGGTTCCACTCACAGGCGTGAACATGACTAGCCCCCGCATATACCAGATATGGGAGGGTGAAGTATCCAATACCTGACACAAGATACAGTTGTGATAGTTAGACACCAACATTCATGTTTCAGATTATGTTTAATTGCGACTGAAGAGTACAAGGGTTAGACACAAAAGTAACATAATGGATGGATGGATTGTATGAAGATACATTACAATTATTTTCTACTTTACACACTGACACAATCATCCCACCTGCATACAAATCCACCACAGTCTCCCCTCTGCAGTCAAATCCAGCCACCCGGAGCTTCTCCGTTATGTTTCCAGCTGAGAACATGCATTTGGTGACATCAAACTCATACCTGAAACAAAGGTGAACACATTTTAAACTCAGACATGTTTTAGTATGTATTCATTCATGTGCCCATTCAATAATCAAATTAAGAGCAAATAAATTACTCTGATTGATTAGGACTGAGACTTACCTAATCTTATTGTCCACATGTTTGACCCAGCAGTGCTGTCCTAACAGAATCGTCACCACGGGAGACCTAAATCCATCCTTGGATATTCGACTCATCTTTGCCAGGCGCTTTGCCCCAAGTCCTTTGGCCACAGCAATCCATAGCTGTTTATCTAGAAATGTAAAAGCAATCAGTGAATTACTTTGTACACCCAGTACTAAAGAAAACTGTGGCTAGGTTTGGGAACAATACCCATTTTCTTCCATAGTGGCAGGGTGAAACAGTTGTCTCCCAGCAGGACTAGGTCTCCATGCCTCTGGAAGCTGCGAGGGAGGTCCCCCCTCAACTCCTCTGTCCATCTTTCACCATGAGATTCCAACAGCTCCAGGAGGATTTTCTCTAGTTTATTAGCACTCGTCCTTCCTCTCTCCTTCTTTGACTGCAAATGAGACTGTGGTGAAAACAGGACAGATAACAGGATATGCATACAAGTAGTTTAAAGCTGCTGTGAAACTCAGCTTTATTTACCTGGCTCCAAACTATTTCACAATCACTGTCTGAAGCCACCATTGTTCTGAGAGATTGCAGATCAAGTTGTGACACACATGATGGTAAAATGGGCAAGAGGACTGTCCCAGTCACGCCTGAGTCTTTCAGTAAACACAAACTCAGGTCCAGAGCTCCTTTGGACTGTAGACACTTCCTGTAAGTTAAGACATGCAAAAGGGGCATCAGAATTAGTACAGAGAGGCATATTTGACCGTCTGTCCATTGCTCTTAGTTCCCATCAGTGTCTACGGTTCCCATGCTAACTGCTAGCTAACTTAGCTTAAGAAGCTATTCACTCAATGAAAGGCTGATTACCTTAACTGCTGTGCATGGCACTGCGACACACGAAGGCAAGGCACACCGTCCATCTATACGCAAACAAACAAAGACACTGTATTTGTGTTTTACAGTTCAAGAGTATTTATTTAGCGTAAAACGAAAAGTACAGGTAACCAGTAGCTGCTCCACAATAACACACACGGGGAATGTTGCCAGTCGGATTATTATGCAGGACGGACGTTTCAAAATTCAAAACTTTATTGTAAAGACAAACTGCTGCGGCTTAAAATAAACCTCCACGGTTAAATCTTTTCTTACGCTGAAGAAAGGACATTTCTTAGTAAAAGGGTGATGGCTACACCTTTATTCATGTTAAACGTCCGTTAGAGAACGTCAGCTCTTGTTAAATTACAAGAAGGGATAAATCAATTTCAACAACTAGCTCTTTAATGTCTGTAGATGGAGACAAACTCAGGGAGATGAGTTATGCTTTATTGCTGTTCTAAAGTAACATTAATGTAGGCGACACTAAAGGTCATCCACGGCCATATATATAGTATAATACAGTATAATCATATGGGTTGTATCAGTGAGTTAAAATGGCCTATGAGTCTAATACAGTGAAAGATCCAACAAATTCATACAAAGATACACGAAAACGTTTTGAATTAGTCTTGAACGGGAAGAAAAATACAATTATAAATGTCACAGTAACCAACATTAATCATAAAGATGAAGAAGTTTTTATTGTATTTATTTATTTTGTACATATGTCAAGATTTGCTACTATTATATAAAAACTGTTTGTCCCAAATCAATATGCTGTTCCCCTTTTTGTTATGGTGTTGCACTTCCATAAGATTGGAGGACTTGTGGGGAAAGACATACAAAGTCTACATTGATGCAACAGATGCCAAGATTTCCTGACTTTTTGTCTCTATGAGTCTATGACTCCAAAAAATGCTGTATCCTACTATAACGTTAATTCACCTAGATAGATGTTTTGCCTTTACAATTTTCATAGTTAGAACAGTAAAAATGTAGTGGAACTAAAATACACACAGTTCAGTATGATCATAATTTCCACAGTGCTGCCTTCACTGTAAATAAAATAGATTTCAGGATATTTCAAGTAATTTTTTGTTTAGGTGGTTTCATAATAATACAAATGTATTTTGACATCCTTTTTAAAGTTTTGTCTCAGTATTGCCTATTTTATTGGTCTTCTTATTAGTCTTCATATTTTATTAATTGATTGATTCCTGAATTACATTAACGTCCTGGAATATGTCCTTGTTTGTATTGTAGAGATGGTACTAGCTAATGATGCTGCACATTAGATCAGTCATACAATCGTTAAGCTTTCTGCTGTCAGTAAGATCAAACAACCTCATCCTCCTTATATTTATATTATCTCTCCTTATATAATGAAAAGTGGCACCAGAATTTGAATTCTGACTGGCCGTCCGCAGTCATACATTTGAACCTGAGTTGGCAGGTTGGTCAAAGCAAGTATTTATAATGTCCTCCTCTGGAGTAGACATAAAAAAACAGGAATCCTGACTGATGGAGACGAACAGTAGCTTTTGGGCTATGACTTCTGCACAGACTGAGAGTGAAGGATGTTTGGTTCACTCTCTGGGTCTTTTATAGTCCAGCCCTCCCCTGTGTGTCTGATAAAGTGCCATCTCCTTGCCTCTGTGGAGCAACAAGTAGGCCAAAATGGCCAATACTGAACCATCACTTTTTCTTTACCCAAAGAGACTTAGCATGTGTTATTATGTAGCTTGTATTTGGCCAGTGTAAATGTCACTATTATCACCAGCCATGAACACATCACTACATACTTAAAATTATAAGCTCATGCTGAGTTTACAGTTACTATTACAAAAGTCAGAAAGGCTAAGGCTGAGATAAATACAAGGCTTCTGAAAGAGACACAACACACAGGATTTAGGCCAAACATATTTTAACCCAAGACCTGAGCTTGTTGCAACATGCATCATAATGTTCGTAAAGATTTGAGCTAGGTAGTATTACATTTATGTGAGTTGCACATCTTTTGTCATAATTTTGTCATTTGTATTAATTAATTCATTTCTGCTTTTCATTTTTGCAGATTATTGACCATGAACACAGTATAGCGTCCAGCATGTTATCAGAAAAAAAAAAACATTAAAAGAAATCTGCAATTTGCATTCAAAGGGGGAAAAAAAATGACACATTATCGCTTCAATTTAGAGGTGAGAATTTGAATCTGTGGTGTTTTATTTTCACCTTTTAACAATGATTATTATTATTATTATTATTATTATTATTATTATTATTATTATTATTATTATTATACTATTTATCCCTGGGGGCTAATTCACATGTCACAGCAGCAGTAGGCTACATGAACAAAGACTTCTGAAAAAAAGTCAAATGCAGGTACCATAGGTAGGCCTACTAACAAATTAATTAATACTAATTATGTTAAAACGTTAAGAAGAGGAATTGCACTACCTTACTATGTTTTCAGAATAGGCTATTGGTTTTGTTTTGTTTTATTCTGACATGGAACAACATTAACACAACACATTTCTAAATAATTATACAACACCAAACAACAAAAAACACTATTCAAAATAAAGAATATGGATTTAATAAAGTAGGATATTAGATATGAAGTACAGTTAATCAATAAACTACAAATAGCATGAAACACATAAAATATGCACACAGTATATAGGCTACATAGCCTATATAAATTGGAGCTTAAAATACTCAAAGTGAACATATCTTCTGTCCATAATGTTCCTAGTAGGCTATTCTATAACATGATTGACTCTGAGGACTTCTGCAGCGTTTTCCTCTGCTCTCTGGAGCCATTGAACTACACATGGAGCAGCACCTGAGGGATTAATGCATCTGGTGTCTATAACCAATTACCTTCATTAATGCACTTCTCACCTTCCTCTCTTGGTCGATACTACAGGCGAGCGATTTAGCATATGAATGTGATCTAAATAGGACCTCCATCTGTGTCCTTTGTTCCTTGTTGTTTTACCTGTCCTGCCCCTTTAAGATTAGACATTTCAATCTAGGCGTGTTTCCTGCTGCCATTGAGTAAAACCGAGAGCTGGCATCCTGCGGGGAATAAGCACATCGGACAGCTTTGCATGTTTGCGTCCATGCAGGTGATAATTTCCTATTAATGATCTCTGTTCTTCGTCTTCATTTTTTTGCTCTTTACATGAAGGCCTGCTGACCATGTCCAGCAGCTTGGGCATAGTATAACGTCAGTGAACGCGGAGCAGCTCGCGTGTGCGATCATTTATGATTTATCGTGATGATATGAATTTCAATGGGTCAAGGTCCGCTCTCCCGATGCAACAGCCACGGCTTGGTTTTCTAGCTTCTGGTGGGGAACATCTGCCGCAAGCATTTGGATAAATTTCTAATAATTTCCAATACTGATTGGGCGTTGAGAGGATTGAGATTGCTTGAGCAGCAGCGTGGGAGCCTCACTGTGGGAATGACATGCTGCAGTAGCCTAAAGACGGGAAACTGGATACAATATGGATTAGAAAACACTGATGATGTGACTGCGACATTGCTTCTTAGTCGTCGCCTTGTGCAAAAATCTTTAATATTACCGAGTAAGTGGTTTGTATTTTTGCAATTGGACTGTGTGTCACATTGAACAGTGTAGGAGCTCTCCAAAGCTACCAGCTTATTGTTTTACAGTAGAACAGCTGACATTAACTCAAAGAAGGACTGAGGACCCATCTGACTAGAGGACACCATGTCGGCGGTGATGATAACACGAAAGGTGCGAAAATGGGAGAAGCTCCCGGGTAAGAACACTTTCTGCTGTGACGGACGGGTGATGATGGCCCGGCAGAAAGGAGTCTTCTACCTGACCCTGTTCCTCATCGTCGGGACCTGCGCTCTCTTCTTTGCTTTTGAGTAAGTCAGTTCCTCTCTCCGGGCTCCTATTGAGCTTTAGGTATCTTGTGCTTATTCCCAATGCCCAGTTTCCTAATATTTATATAAGCGGCTGTCAGTAGGATGTAAAGTGAGTAACCTTATACAACATAAGCCAACTTTAGAGCTGCGCTGATTAGTCGATTAATCGTGATCGATTTTTGAGAAAGAATGTACAATGCTTATTAAAAGTGAGTATTTTCTGGTTATCTTACATCATTGTAAACCAAATGTCTTTGAGTGTTAGGATATGTCACCATTGGCTCTGGGAGTTTAATAAATAGTTGTTGCCTGTTACACTTTCCCAGAACTCAAGGTGATGCATTGAAATTTTATCCAACCAACTATCCAAAGCCCAAATGTATTCCGGTTACTACCACATAGTGTGTTAATACATCTACAATACTGCATCTGTTCTTTTATATTCCTTGTGCTTCTATGTTGACCTAAATTTCCCCTATGGGGGATTAATAAAGTAATATCTTATCTTTATATAGGACAAAGACAATAGTAAAATCCTCACATTTGCTTGAACCAGCAAATATTTGGCAGCCTATTTTTGCATCACAAATTATTCATTTATTGTAATAATATTGCTAGTAGTCTCAGCATGTGTGCAATAGTTTTTTTGGGGGGTATTGATACTTGAAGGTAATGTGATTGTTTGGATAAGTTTTTTCTTGTTGCTTTCTCACTGTAAGCTGATCACAACCTCCTGTATGGCATTGATTTGTAACAACCAAGAATTTCTGTTTTGATAAGCACCTATAGACACACTGTGGATCCGATGTTTTGTTGCTCAAAATGCAGTCCCTGACAGGGAAGGTTTATGACTGACCACATACTGAGGTGTTACATATTTAATAACCCCATAGCTGTCCAGCTTTTCCTCTGGTCTAAGAAAGGAAAGCTGCCTTTTTGCTGTTGTGTCAGCAGTTCTGTCTCAACCCACTACTCGCACAACCCATCGGACTCATTAGCACTGCAAACACTGCAGGTCGGTTCGGATGCAGCATGTGATCCCAGATCCTGTCAGATAAGGCTGCGCAGAGGATAGTTTTTAAAATGAGTTTGAATGATGATCATAACGCAGCGCTGGTCCTCATTTAGATTGCACTCATTTTCTGTCTTTGTCCCACTTGTTTCCTCTTACTTCTCTCTCTCCTTGCCCGACAAATCAGGCACAATGATTTGGCACAATATCCTGCTCTGTAACACAGTAACCCCTCTTGACTGTGGGTGTGCATGCAGCTACTAGGCCAAATGGATTTAAAGCATAGCAAAATGAGAAGTAGCTGCTCTCACATAGTGCCAGGCCCTTCCCATCTCTATCTGCTCTGCACTTTAATGGCCTCCTGCTTTCCTTGGAGTCTGGACAGAAGGAGCTGTTGTCCGGCTCAGAGAAAAGAGAGAGAGAGAGAGATGATACTGCTCACATTGAACATCCAGAGCCCAGAGGAGGCACTGCGGTGACTAATGGCTGGAGGGTAGTCAGCATACTACGTTCATATTACAGTGGAACATAATTTTCTCTCATGGGGGGTTGGATATTAACGTGGAGATAGGACCCAGACAACATAGGGGTAATTTTCAAACTCGCCATTGCACGGCATGTTGATACATATCAGTGTAATAGCCTTCTCCAGAAAGGCTCTGAGGTTTAATGCATTCACATAGGCTACTGCTCATTTGCACCTACCTTTTAACAGAAGCATTAAAACAAGAAGTCCAGTCTTTCTTGGTAGGAGCCTGTATTAGGGCCGCAACTAACAATCATTTTTATAGTCGTTTTTTTTCTATAAATGTCAGAAAATAGTGAGAAAAAATTTAATATTTTTCAGACCCTAAGATGACTCCTTCAGATTGCTTGTTTAGTCTGAGCAACAGTCTAAAACCCAAAGATATTCAAGTTACAATCATCTCTGAGAAAGAGAAGCAGCAAATCCTCACATTTGAGAAAATGTAGCAGTGAATGTGGATGGCAATGTTGGTCTGTCGGCCAGTCTACCACTTTGGTCAAGAATTAAGTATCTTAACTACTGTAAAAGGGATAGCTATGAAATTTGGTACAGATATTTATGCCTCCTTCAGAGTTACTTGTAATCACTTTGGCAATCCACTGAATTTTCAACTGGCGCCACCATCAGATCAAAATTGTTACTGTCCAGTACTCGGTTTATAATTAAATACAATCAAATGAAAATCTTGTCAGCTTCAGATGTGCTTTTGTGAGTGCCAATTAGCTGATGTTAGCATGCTAACACACTAAAAGATGTTGAACACTGTAATCATTATAGCTGCTTAACATCAGCATGTTAGCATTGTTATTGTGAGCATGTTAGCACGCTGACGTTAGCATTGAGATCAAAGCAAGGGTGTGTCCAAGTACAGCCTCACAGAGCCTGGCTGTATACTCTTAGTCTTGTTAGCTGGCTGCTTGCGGCAGCTAAAAAAGAGTGTATTATTTCACTCATCTCTGGCACAATTAATCAAGATAGTAGCAGATAATTTTTTTTGACAATTAATTAACTAATCAATAAATTGACTAATTGTTTCATCTCTAGCTAAAATGATTTACATCGTCACTGTTCCACGCCATGCAGTGGCCATAATTTTCAGAAACTTGCTCTGTAAAAGGCTTGGCATTGATTAAAAACTGTATAACAGTCTTCTGCAAAGACAAAATATGCACAACGCAGCGCCATTATAATCAAATTTTAAGAAACAAGCTCTTCGTGTAGGCATATCCTTGGCTAGTTCATCATTCTGTTATCACGTGCATTGTCTTTGTTGCATAGTTTCCTTGTTTTGGAGGGTTCAATTCCTCAAATGTTGGCTTGAGGTCGAGCTGTGAGCTGCACCGAGGCAGTGATGGGAGAACACAGAGGGCAGTGGCCTGGCTCATGTCCAACACCAGCCGAGCAGACATCTTACTTTTATCACCAGCCATCGGCACCCTTTGCAGGGAGACGTCTCTGTGCTTTAATTTGTGCTAAATTGCGGAAACGAGCATCTGAAAACACAAATGTAAAAGTCCCATTAGGAACATCTAAACAATTTATTCTCTGAAGAGGTGGGCTCTGCCTGTTTTTTCCTTTACAGGGCGGAATCAATTTGAGGACTGCATGTCCTTATCTTGTTGTTTTTGTGCCTATTTTAATGTCAAGCGATCTCATTTTTAAATGTGATTTTACATATTTACGTTTTAGCTGTGATGTATAAAAGGCTTTTTGGTAGTCCTTTGCCTAACATTTACATATCTGCAAATGGCTTCCTCACAGTTGGATGTTCACTGGTTTGGTTCCCATTTGTGTGTTTGTGTTAATGTGTATGTGGTGTGTGTGCATTGGTGGATAGCCACCAATGGAGAATGGATGAATGAACAAGAAACTGGAACACAAGGACAGTGTGTCATCTGTCCTGCCACCCCAGGACGCTGCGCTACGAGGCCAGAGAAGCATATGTGCATGTGTGTTTGTACTCTATCTACATCCTTACACATGCTGCAAGGGTGAGGTGCTCAGTGTGTCCGGCTGACCACCCGTCATCTAGCCAGCTTTAGAAAATGTGAAGATGCATTGTGCAGGGCTGAGTCTGCAGAGCGAGCAGCTGCAGTCAAAGGAGATCTTGTAACCGACCCCTGAGCCTCCCTCAGCATCAAACCCCACCCTGTCTCCCTGTTAGCCAATCAGAATGTGCCTTCCAGGCCTGGCTAAATGAGCAATAACATGATTTATGCCCTCTTCAGACTACATGCTCCATTTACAGTAACTGTGATCTACAGGCTTTGTTCTCTGGAAGCTTCCTTGGCAGGACGAGGACAGGCAGCTTTTCTGTGGAGGGCGAAGTGATATTTTTTGCCCACATCCTGTGCCATACAGGGAGCCATGGTTTACATGTTTCCCCACTTCATTTATTTAGTTTGAAATAGAAGAAATTTATAAAGATGGCTGCTCAGGACATTTTTCATGTGGCTGAAATGAAATGATCAGATTCATCATTATTCTTTCTTTCACTTGGTGAATATTATATAACGCAACATCTGTAATTCTAGCTTTAATCCTGGCTCTCATGTTTCATTTCTCTCATGGTATTTAAGTGTTGCATAACAAGGGAGACTGATTTAAACTGGACAGATTGTACCCTCTATAGCCTTAGTGAAGCCTCTTTTAAAGTCACGCAGTTTTAATGGTTTCGGTCAGATGTTTGTTGTCCAGCGACTCCCCAGTTTGTGCCTCTCATGTATTACATTCGAGTCACAGAGCTAAGCAGTCAATTTTCGAAAAAGAAAACCACCAGGCAATATACCAGGCGATCTTTGAAACCCTAGAAGGTCATTTAACAACACTTACTGTTGTTCTGAAAGTATTTCTAGATTCCTTAAAGACGCTTTTAACCATTTGGATGAAAATAAATTGTGACTGCATTTCCTAATCCAGTTGGCCAGAACGGATGTATGTCCTTGCTTTTTTTTTGAAAACACACGTAAAATATGAATCGGTATAACTGGTCATTTAATTTTGGTTAATGTACAAATTGATTTTTAAGCTGTTTCACCTTCAAACCAGTGGTGGACGAAGTACTATTTAAGTAAAAGTATCAGATTAAACTGTAAAAATAGTCTAGTATTAGTCATGCATTCAAAAACTTAAGTCAAAAGTACAGAAGTATTATCATCTACTCAGCTACAAATTGTCTCCTATTATACATTCATACGTTAACACACAGTTAGGTAGTTTAGTGGTTCCCAACCTATGGGTCAGGCCCTTTCCAAAGGGTCAAAACATAAATCTGAGCGGTCGTGAGATGATTAATGGGAAAGTCTGTGCTCAAAAGGATGTTTCTCAGTTCTGGCTCTCTGGATTTGGAAACACAGGCACAACTTGAGAAACTGGTTAAACTCTTTTGTGTAGCAGGCTGAATATTTTTTATCCATGTTAGGGTTAGAAGAGACTTTAAGGATTCTGGAAATACCTCCAGAACAGAGCAAAGTGTTGTTAAACGACATTTTGCGTTTTTTCAAAGATCGCTGAGTATTTATTTTTCAGAAAAGGGTTGTAATGGTAAGATATGAGGCGCAAACTTGAGAAGCATGATTACATCTGTGGAAAAGGCTGTCTGAGATTTCTGCTGCAGAGGGACTCCCCCTCGAATCAGAATATTTACCAAGTTCGGTAATGGAGTGGTTTTCAATCTGTATGTGAAAAAGACGAGAGAGGAAAAGGAGAGTTTGTGAGCTTCTGTTATTTCGCAGTGCCCTAGAAACAGAGTCACAGCTACAGATGTTTGTGTGACAGAGCGCTGTTACTGAGGCCCAGTGTGGATCTTCCTGCACAGCAAGTGCATAATTCATTTGTAGTATGATTCATGCAGCTCTGAAACAGCTTACATCTGTTAAGTATTAATAAAGGAAGGGCTTGAAATGTTTAACAAAGGTAAAATGTGACTCACCAACACATCACATGGTGACATATTAATCCTGGGTTCAGCTGTTTTATGGCTGAGAAATTGAAGTGATTTTAATTCAGCGATATCCCTACTTTAGACGCTTCTCATCTATGAGCTCATGTCATCCTAAATTAAGAGGGGAAATCCTCTGGATCAAAGTCTGCAGTAGACACACCCCCATGCATCTAATGCCCGCCCTTCTCATACACACACGCACATACACAGCAAACTGAACTTAACACTTTCCAGGCTGGATAAACAGTACTGTAGGTAGCTTATCTCTAGCTCTTATTCAACACAGTGGACTTTAATACACTTTTATATGTTTTTTGTGATTATTGTCCTTTTTGACCAGCTAACTGGCCTAATGGTCACTCTTTAATGATTTTATGACAGTTGTGTAGGGGCCCTTTAAGTAAACAATACAGAGTGAAGCAGTCTGTTGCTTTTTTGACACGTAATTTTTGTAGTGATTAACATTATTATTATGTTTATTTAAATAGTGAACTTTAGAGGCAATGGAAGGTTAGAATAGCTGTCCCCTCCTGTTTCCAGTGTTTATGCTAAGCTAAGCTAACAGTCTTCTCATTTCACTCATGACAAAAAGATGAGGATGTTTATTTCCCCAAATGATGAGCTGCTACTTTTAAAGCGTGCTCCACTGGTTTAGCATTGCACTCCTTTAACACTGTTGGACTCTGGATGGACAGTTTAAAAAAGGGATCAAAATCTATGCAGCTTATTCCATGCATTCTTCCTCCTTGGTCAAAACAAAAGACTGTATATAAGAAGTGGACGCAGTCATCATGATGTCACCCGTTGGTTTGTGAACTGCTGTTTTTAAGCTTCGAGTTTGGCCAATAGGGCACCGCCATTTTGAGTTTTTTGCAACCAGCGGCACCGGACGTGACCATATTTGGACGAGACGGTGGAGCTAACGGCTGTGTGGGGAGCTAGCTAGCTTGCTTAGCTAGGTGCAATTGTAATTCATGTTAACTGTCATTTTAACAGAGCTGAGCATTTTGTCTAGCGAACAATGGTCTTAAAACTAAATGTACTCACCAGAGAAAGTGAACATCCAACTCTTAATAAGGTTTTTCAACTGCGCAGGTTAAATTTACACAGTTCTGTGGGTACGAGTCGCTCTTGCCTGATTGACAGGTCGTCATGGTAACAACTTGTCAATCACAGATAATCCCTCCCTGAAGCGCACTCTGCTTACTGGTCTATTTTCTTCTAAATGGGACCATAATTTACTAAATGAACATCAAGTTGTATTGAAGAAGACGTGAAACCAGCGACTGAGACCATAAACTCATTATGAAAGTGTTTACTGAGGTAATATATCAGCAGCCAAGTTGCATTGTGGGTATGTCACAGTTGCAATGAGTTGCTTAGTTGGTTAATAAATTGTATACATTTTAAGTACAAGTATAAAGCAGTATAAAGATAAAACACTCAAAGGCTGAAAAGGCAAAGTGCTTCGTTAAAGTACTTGAGTAAACGTACTTAGTTACTTTACTGAACTAGCTCATTGTGAGCCTCAGTGGGGAGGCAGAAAGTGAAAAAGAAGGAATATGTAAGTGGTTTGTGGGTGTCATTTTGCGGTCTGATTGATCACCTCACTGAAGAAAACATTTTCCCCACATGGACACAGGCCTGATTAAGTCCAGTTTTTCTGCTGCCTCTGAGGTGACTGATGAACACAGCGTCACTGTGCCAGCACCACCCTGCTCCTCAACAGCAGAGGATATTGTCACATCCAGGAAGGACGTGGAGGCTTGATGGGAAGCGATGATAGAGTGCGCCTCGAATACCTACCAGTCATCATTACAGGAATTACACTTCATCGACAGACTGCCTCCCCTCTGTCCGAATCCCCTGGCTGCTCTCTACTGTCTCTGCACTAGCAAATGGGCCAAACATGCTTCACAGGCTCGGTCCAGTGGAAATTTCTATTGATTTGATCTCTTTCCCGTGTTTCCATTAGTGTGAAAAAAGGCACTGCAGGGAAACTGCTCAGACCTGTCCAGTAGGTGTTGTGAGTATGTGTTGTTGACTCGTCAGTGCTGCTCAGTATGCTGATGTAAATGGGTCATCTTCACACTGTGACTGAACAGGTGGATTCTCTGCCACGGTGTGCGCACTGACTGTCCTTTTTCCTTCTTAAACCTCCTTTCAGTTTTGTGTGAGTGTGGTGAGAATGAATGAGAAGGCAAGACAATGTTATGGATGACACTGTAAATGATTAAATTGCTAGTTTTGTCCCACCAACAGTCCACAACTCAACTCCAAGATGTTCAATTAAAAAATATATAAAATACGAAAATAGTTGACGATTTGATTAAATGACCAGATGTTTTAGTTATTATTGTGAGATGTCAGATGTACAGGGCTGTCCATTAGTAATGTATTTGGAGCGATGCACATCTTTTTGTTGTATTGGCTCTGTAATGCAGGACATTGGTATTGAACCATGGTTATTAGAGTTAAGTGCAAGTCTGATCTAACAAATTCAAGACCCAGGTGAAATATAGGCAGTCACAGCCAGTACGAGCACAGCCAGAGATGTACAGGCAGCATCAGATTCAAGCCACTGAGACCCTAATGGAACAATCGCTGCTCTACCAAATGACCCAGCACAATGGCACCCAGTCTTAACAGACTTTCCCAACTAAACCAGAAACAATCACATAGTAATAAAACATAATTTTGCATTCATCGTTGCGTTTATGCGTTCATCGCTTTTGAAGCAGTTTTGGCCTCCCCATAATAATTTATCGATCTCACTTATTTATGTAACTGTAGATGCAGTCGCTTAGCTGATATGTGATAAAGATAAATGTCTTTTGTCTATCAGGATACTATATATATACTTGTACTTTTTGTGTAGAAAAATCCTTATTCCTTAAACATAGGGCTGCACCTAATTTATTATTTAATCTATTAACCTACTGATTATTTTCATGAGTGATCGATAAATGACTTGGTCTTCAGGAAAAGATTGACCATCACAATCTACCCAGTCTACAGTACATGTCTTATTTGATCCAAAACCCGAAGATCTTCTGTTTATTGTTATTTAAGAGATTTTTGCTTGAAAAATAATTTCGATCAATCAACTATCAAAATATCTGCATATATTTATAATGCAATTATAATTTTTTTTTATTTTGTCCATTCAACAACAAGTCCATAACCCCACAATATTGAATTTACAATCAGAAAATATTTACATTTGAAAAGCTGGAACTAGCATCGACTTGATTAATTGGCTAATCATTTCAGCTCTACTTATACTAAATATTTACAATTCACTTCAACAAAAAGAGAATAATGTGTAATTATAATGTAGCCTGATGATTTTTCTTTTAAATAACTGATGTGTGTCTCTTCAGAGACAGAAAATGTTTCTGTCCACGAACAGTTTTCCATATAATGAAACAGGGTGTGTTTTGGCAGACTGTGTGCGACAAAACTTAGTCTTGTACAGGATACGGCACAGTACCTTGCAATCCTGTAGTGAAACATCAGTGTTTCATTATAAATATATGATCTCGGCCACATGGGAGCAAGATGCGGCTGCATAGTTGAACTATTAATAACTGCCTGTAGAAGCCTTTGCTGCTGCTGTGTTCTGTCGCAGCACTTTGCACTGCAGCTCTCATTTGTTATCGCACTGAGCAGCAGGCCTTTTTGTTGAAGCCCTTCTGGCCCTAATCTCAATGGCCTGGCAAATGTAGGTATGCTAATGTTTCTCCACTCTTCCAGAAGGTGAGGGGAGTGTGGCACGGTGTTGTTTATTCACGGCCATGACTTCGGCACGGTCCAGGGAAAGGGCAGCTCTCACGGTTCATGACCTTATGCTCTGAACACCAGTTCAGAATATGTATGTTGTCATGGCATGCCCTCTCTGCACATACCCTTTTTCAGAGGGCTCTCCCATTTCTGACATTATAACATGTCTTGTTTCATCCAACCAAGAGTCCAAAATTTAATATTTTGTTTCAAATTATATAAAACAAAAAAAATACTCACATGAAACCAGATATCGTTTGACAGTTTTTCTTAAAAAATGACAATTAATCAGTTATCAAAATCACAGCTCTAATGAAATCATGACAAAGCAGGCCACAAAAATATTTCACTTGCAGTTCTGTTCTATACTATAATGCGGTCAAACAGAGAAACTGTAGTCAAAAACAGTGGCTTCACAGCTTCTCACCTTGTCTGATAGACTCTACATGCTTTTACACTGGGATCTTAATCTTCTTTATTTTAATCTTTTTCTTTTTATACAGATGTCCGTACCTGGCTGTCCATCTGTCTCCTACCATCCCGGTTTTCGCTGTCGTGCTCTTTCTCTTCGTCATGGCCATGTTACTGAGGACCAGCTTCAGTGACCCCGGGGTGCTGCCGCGGGCCCTTCCAGAGGAAGCCACATTCATCGAAATGGAAATTGGTGAGTTACCCAAAGAAATTGTGTACAGAAATTTTCTTTATTTCAGTCTACAAGTTCTTGTCTCTCCAATATTCCCCCGGAAACCTGGCTTTATAAATAAGCATCTAAAAAAACTATTTAGGTATTCTCTATTAATATTCAAACTCAATCTGCTTCATCAGGACTATGTGGGTGTGATTTGATCACATTTGATTGACAGCGACCAAACAACCCAAATGGTCAGGGCCGAGTTCAGTCCCAAAATGTAGCAAAGGGTTTATTTCAACAGAAACAGTGGTGCCTTTCATGCCCTGTGTTTACGCAAGCGCACTACACTGCCTTTTTTATTATGGCTGTGTTAACAGATATGTCGCTGCTGAATGGGTAACAGCCTCACCCTTACATTCATCAGGTGATCAGAAACACGACTACAAATGAATGATAATGTTGCTCTGTAACTGCTGGATGTGTAAATAAGCAATTTTGCCACATCACCTTAAAGGTGATGATATGTTGTCTTCACAACTTGTTTTCCCTGCCCATAAAATGGGTTATTGCGGTGTAAGTACATTTAGTGAAACATTTAAATCCACAATGACATTCCTTATGTCTAAACCATTAAAAATGTATAACAATGTTTGCATGGAATATTTTGTGTTTTTACAAACCTTGGGATTTTGACTGGGATATACAATTGCAATACAAATACCATAATGTGAATCTGAAGAATACTGACGTGATAAAATTTGTAGTGATGGATCTGCCAAAATGTAAATGTATTGTGGATAATAGCTGAAAAGAATAACGCCAGCCCAATAGCATCCCCACTCATGCACCTTCAGTAATAATGCTCAGATCCACTGCAGGTTTTTGCCAGGTGTGAAATAGTCTCATCACTTCTAGTATGATTGCAGTCCAGCTCCTCATCTTGAAGTATGCACAGCTAGTATGTGTAATCAGTACTGATAATGCCACCAGGCACAAATCCCTTATCTACACTCATTCAAATGTGAACAGGACAAATGGTTATTACAGTTCATGTGCTATTGCATCATTACCTACGTTTTGTGTATAGTATGATGTCCAGAGATGTGAACAAAAAATTAGGTGGAAGTAGATGATGTGAATGTATATTTGGAGGCATAAATACTTCAGTATATATGCTAGTTAAGAAGTGAGCAGACAGCCTCAATCCTGTTGGTTTATTCATATTTTTTGTGGTTTATGTTGCTAAAGGATGGGTGTGCTCATCTGTGGATGGACTGAAGAGCCCAGTCTAGCACGCATTCATTACAAGGGATTCTGTTGTCTCATTGCACAAAACAAACTATACACTGTATAATAATGAACACAGCCTTGGCAATTTTAAAATAAACAAGCACCATCAGTGCATTTTTGTATTTTTCATGTCTACTCCCTGAAGTGTCCAGACTCTATTTATGTCTGGAGGAATAAGCTCCCTCCCTGCATCCTGCCTGTGTGGCTGCTCAGTGTTCGCTCTTTGTCTCTGTTAAAGTTCCACTGTGTCCTTCAGCCGTCACTCGTGCTCCCTCACTCCACTCAAGAGGCATAGGTGGAGACTGGTCTCAGCTCATGACAGAGCTGGGCTGTGAAAGCAAAGCTGAGGCACTTGGCCTTCTGACAATGGGGTTAGCTGGCAGCCAGTGCTTCTCTCATCGTGACTATGACTCCTACCGTTTGCTGGATGACAATGGCTCCGTGGTCTGGCTAGCTGTGGCCGTGATGACGGTCACAGCTAGTCTGACAATATACAGCTGCTGCATGTAGTTTATATGAGTAAATCTCATTGGAAATCATTTTTGTGAATATAGCTGCAACTAATCATTATTTTCATTTTGGATAAATGTGTCTATTGTTTTCCACTGATCATTTAGTTTTTAATCAGAAAAATATTTTTAAAAATGTCTCAAACAACACACCTAAGTTCCAAGAGCCAAAGGTGATGCCTTCATATTTACCAACAGTCTAAAACCCAAACCCAAAGATATTTTTTTCAGTTATATCAAACAAAGGAAAAAAGGTGGGGCGCTGTCTGGAAAGTGAAAATATTTAATATACTAAATAGGCTATGTGTGCAAACCCTGCATACTGTAGGGTTACAGATTGGGCCTATGATCCGGATCTTTCATAAGCAAAGTTAAGAAATTTAAGCCTGTTCATTACCAAATTGATTTACAGGGTGTTTAACACATAGACTAACACTTAACAAATAGTAAAACTAACATATTTATGTTTTTGGATGCTGTTAGGTTTTTTGTATCAGTAATGCATGTAAGAAAAACAGGCATGTTTTGAAAATATGATGAGCTGATGAAACAGAGGAATTATTTGTTATAGTCAGTCTTAACCCTACATCCTCTCTAAATTTTCTTTTTAGGTCCTGGTTCCACACACCATGGGAAGAATGGGAAGAATGGGAAGAATGGGAAGAATAAGCACTGCAGCAGCTTAATGAAGCACTTAGTTGAAACCCTTCCATCCCACACTTATAGCTTTTATAGAGTATGTTTTTAATGTATTAGGGTAGCCTTGCTGTTACGAGTATGGGCGAGCTAACAGCCAGTTTAGGAGGCAGGTATGGATGTTTGATCTCATTCTGAGGCTTAGGCAGGCATGTTGATGAAGCCGCTGCTGCCTCGATGCTCTGTCCCCTCAGCCTGTTAGCGACTAGTCCCGAGGGGGACTGCTAATACGAGTAGAGGCATCCTCTTGGAATATATAATGCCACTAGCAGACAGAGCTTTTCTACCCGAGGGAGTGGCATCATTCCCCGTGAGTGATGACTCATTCATTTATTCTCCACTGGTTTATCCTGAAAGCCAGTAATTCATTATGCAGAGCATTTTTGTGCTGTCAGATAAATTAAATTTCACTATCTTTACATCTGTAGATGTATTTTGTATGGATTTGATAAAAGCTTGTAAATGTGCTAGTTTCACTGATTTATTTATGAAGAAGCTTCTTTGTTTTACATAACTGAGAGCTTTATATAAATGATAAATATGGAGTTTAGTTTATGTAGTAGTTTTTCCTCTACACATCTATGAACTCTTTCTCCAGCCCAGATCATTTAATTTCCACAAATACCACATTTTTATCTGAATTTTCTCCAGAAAGTCAAATGAACGTGCTTGCTCTCCCCATTAACTCCATTCACGCTCTCCCAATGCAGCATGTCAATGGTACATTTCTCTCTAACAGTTAATCTCCTGAGAAATTCCAGCCTGCAACCCTCTGGTCATTAGCCAGCCTCTCTAACCTCTCGGCTCATGCAGTGCAGCATAATCAGAAAGATCTGGCTTGCCAGGAAAAGGGAATGCATGAGAATTTCATTTGGTTTGTGACTGCAGAAACAAAAGATGACTGTGAAATACGCTCATTTCAGTGTTGGGAAGTTTAGTTGATGCCCATATGGAGCGGGACACTGCATTATAGTGTTGCTGATAAATAATATTAACAGCTCAGCAGTGATTAAACATATATCCACCATCATCAATACCATATCGAGCCAATGTCGTCATTCACTCACATCCTCAAGGTTCAGCTGTCGGGATTTACACCTTTTATTTTCTTGTCCTTGTCACTGAATCTCACATTTCTCACTGCCTGTTAAAGAAATATACAGAAGGGGAACACAATATTTTGCACACCTGTACTCTAAATACCTTTGTGATGCTTGTGTTTATTTGTGAAAACACTGTTAGGTGTTAATTTATGAGCCACAAGCCTCCAGAACAGCTTCAGTGCTCTTTACCAAGTCTGTGTGACTCTGTTGGAGGGATGATCACCATTCCTCCACAAGATATTCCCTCATTTATATATAAAACCTTTATTTAATCAGGTGATCTCATTGAGATCTCCACTCTTTTTTAATCAGGTTTTTCCTCTTAATTTGTCCCCCTCCTGTAGTTTGTGTTGTTGTATTGTATTGCGATTAATTTGTGTGAACAAGACCTACTAATGAATGTTGTAATTTTGTTTTCAGAGGCTGCGAATGGTAACGTCCCCGCAGGGCAGCGACCCCCACCTCGAATCCGCAATGTTCAGATCAACAACCAGATCGTCAAGCTCAAGTACTGCTACACCTGCAAGATCTTCCGACCACCTCGAGCATCCCACTGCAGCATCTGTGACAACTGCGTCGGTAAGAAAACTCTCTTGATCTGCCGTCACTACTCATAATGTTCAAAAATCTCTTTAAAAAGTGAAGACAGCACATTGAAAATGGTTTATTTCAGCTTTTCAGAAATAGAAAGGTGAGTAATCTTTTGTGGGGAAAAATAGCTTGCTGAAGTGATGATTACATCTGGAGCCTCGATCTTAATTACCTCTCTGCATTCATTTGTCACAGTAATTAAATTATTTAAAAAAAGCATACCTTTATAAATAAACGTTGAACTAAGAAGACAGGGTGCAAAAGTTTTTTAGAAAACTGAAATAAATGGGCTGAATACTTCACAGGGAGTGCTTTTTATGGAATGTGCTTTGAATTTCGAAGGCTGTTTGAACTGTGTGTGTGTGTGTGTGTGCAGCTGTGTCATCTCTCAACCCTGCAGAATAACAGTGATTTGGCTTCTGATGATTGAGGAATGCGTCTGAGGGGACTCATAGGCGATATGAGAGGAGACAGTGGAGGCTCAGTGAGGGAATAAATGCTCAGTCATTCTGAACACTGGTTCATCTGTGTCCAATGCTGTAGAAACACACACACATAGTCAAAGCATGACACAGCAGCATCCCTTAATCCCTCTTTTACTGCAGTCATATCTTTTCCTTCTCAACTCAGTGTTGTTTATAGTGGTTAAAGTCTCTCTCAGAATATGCAGCATAATAAAACAGCCAAGCTATTTCACAAATTATAATTGTTTGTACCCGGAGCCTTCCCCGGTTAATATATTATGAGATGTCTGAGTATTTGAACAGTTGTTTTAGCTCTGTATGTAGCACATGGGACTTAAAACAATAACTATGTGGGTAAAGTGATTCACAAGGGCAATAATTGTTATGAGCAGTAGTGGTGGTTGAACAGGTTGAGAACCCAAATGCAGGACACCAGAGCCGAGGAGATATAGTCCAACGATTTATTAACAAAAAGAGATCACACTTACAAACTGTGGTTAAGTCCAAATAGAATCCAAAGGGGTTTAAATGAAAGGAGGCAAACGAGCGGGGCAGGAACATAAAACAGGTGGATCACATCAAGGAGAACAGAACAGGAAGCAAAGCTAGACAAGAACACCAGGCACAGAAGATTACAAAATAAAACAGGAAGTAAATTGCATGGGAACATACCAGGACAGATCTACCAAAGTGAAAAACAAAATATGGAAAGACTGCAAAATCAGGGCATGGACTGAGACCGGGCCAAACAGGAGACAGGACTACATGGAGATACAGGATTAAGGACTAAGATAAAAGACAGATACTAAGAAAACTTAAACATGCGGATGAACAAAAAACTAAAATTAGCTACAAAACCCAAAACAAGACAAGATCAAATAATGAAACACAGAAATACACAGACCAGGAATAACATAACATTAACATGAACTAAAGTACAGAACTAAGGCACTGGACTAAGAACTGAGGCAAAGAACTAAAATGCAGGACTAAGACCTAAAATAAGAGACAAGACATAAATAACTAGGGACAAGGAACGAGCGAAACCGAGGCAAATAGATAGACCCATGAAACAATGGCAAAACCAGAAACACACAGGGAAAAATACAACACAGACGTAACCCAAAACTAAGCTCATAACAATAATGGCATTTCACTTTAATTATCAAGTTAGTAAAATGTTTTCAGCTTTAATTAGAGGGTTTGTTAGGCAGGTAGCACTAAACAATGTCATTACTTTTTCAGGTATTTTGTCATAAACCAAAGTATTGGACACATTAAAAACGTTGACCTTGTGGTCGTGCTCGATAGAAAGTCAAAGGATCACCAAAGTGATTACAATTAATTCTCTGGAGACAATGAATGTCTGTGTTAGATGTTAATGGCAATGCATCTATTTGTTGTTTGATATTTGTCTGAATGAAAGTGGTGAACTAATTGCCGGACCAACAGACGCTGCCATCCCCATTGCACTGTGGTTAGCACTACTAAAATATATAGCGAGGCTCCATAAGTGATTCCCACACTGTATACCAAATATGTATCTGAACACCCTTGAAAGGACTGAAATTTCTCTACTCTTATCCATGACCTTATATCTACAAGCTGCTTCACGCCTCAGTGTTTACTGTATGTTGTTGTGAAACTCCATCCGTGGAGTGCAGCAGTGTGTCTGCTGCAGAGAAGAGTGTAAAGCAAGATGTTTACCTCTGTTGTCCGTTTGACCCTGCCCTGCTTTCATCTGGCGCTCCTCCAAATTATACAAGAGGAGAGGCAAAGAGGAAGTGATCACTATATTTAGACTGCAGGTTTACTGAGGCTGATGCACAAAGCTGTCTTTGACTAAAGGACTGCAGCTGACACTGATGTATTTTTAACATGTTTGATTTCTAAGTTGGTGTGCAGCTTGCTATACAATTTACATATTTCTCTATATTTCTCTCTTTCACAGACCGTTTTGATCACCACTGTCCATGGGTAGGCAACTGTGTGGGCAAGAGGAACTACCGATACTTCTACCTTTTCACCATGTCCCTCTCCCTGCTCACCATTTACATCTTCACCTTTGACATCGTCCACGTGGTCATGCGTGAGTAACCTGTCAGTCATTTGTCCAGTTAGAAAGAACAGACAGGTGCGTTATGTAGGAGAATGTACATTGATGGCTAAAAGAATGTGGCAAAACAGGAAGAACGACCTTTGACACAGGCTCACTAGCAGCTTGTGGTGTATATGCAAGCGCATGCTCATGTGCTCAAACTATGACCTAATTCAGACCAGGCTGTTCCTGCAGTGTGACATGACAAACAACAGCAAGTGACAGCATGACACGATTCCTCTTTCATCCTCATCCTTCCTGCTCCCTTGTTCTAACCAACGCAAACAGCAAGGAGACAGAGAGATGAGGAAACAGGAATGTTTCTAGGCAGGATAATTAGCTCTGGGCTTGTTATGTTAATATTGGGGTAATGTGTAAGAATTATGCCTTTTCAGTACAGAAACAAAACTAATAAAGAAGCAGTGGGAATTCTAGAAAGTCTTTTCTTTTTAACTTCTCTGTGTGTTGCTCTTTTCACAGGTTCAGTGGATAAGGGCTTTTTGAACACTTTGAAGGAAACACCTGGGACATATCCTTTTAATCTCTGACCACAGTATATAACACAATAACAGCTGCTGCGAGTGCTACGTTTGGCAGGTTTCCTAGAATAGAAAATGAAAGATACTTTTAAAGTGTGACACCCCAACTATGGCCGTTGCCTAAACCTCTCCCCGAACAGTATTGATGAAGTCTTTTTAATTGCCTTTCCAAAATCAAAAACACAGAATCAAAAGTGTAAGGAATGGATTAAACAAAGTTTACGTGACTAAAGTAGTAACCAAATTACTTTTAAGGCCAAACACATCACAGCTACCCAAATTGGTTTGTGGGGTTACAGGTCATGTGTGGAAGCGTGTCCTGAAAGCTATTAGAATTTAGCTTAACATTAGCATCTCTGTCCTGCTCTTATTAGATTTGGGCAAGTTTAGCAACCCCAGCCAACGTTACCTGAGATAGTGTTACATATTCCTGAACATAGGTTAGTCTCCATCCTAAAAGCCTTTTCTCTTGTTACATTGAAAGAGAAAACATACTGTTTGAAAATGCAAACTATAATGCAAACTAATCATTTCTTTATTATACTCTACTGTAATAATATTAGGCCTAACTGGCTCTACACTACAATGAAAATACAATGCAGTTTCTTTATTGTCTTCCACTCAGATTAGTAACTGCTGACTTTTCGCCTGGTAGCTTTAAGCCCCAGACATAATTGCTTTTTAACAATGTGTAAGCGTAGCCAGGCGTCGACGACGCAAACGCCACATACTTGCCTGTGTACTTGGAGGATTAAACGTGAATCCACTAGGGGGCAGATCAGGGCCGGATCATCCCACGCCGACACCAGTTTATCTTCCTTGACAACCTCTGAATTTGCACATTGTAAATTAACCAAACATAGCGACACTCAAGGAGGTTATGATTTTAATGAGACATCATAACGATCTCGGTAATTGCAGATTAGCTCCAAGAGTTTTATTGTAAACATCCCGCCATATCTCCTTTGTTAAATCTGCTCGCTGACCACCTTCTTCTTTTGCGTTTAATGCCGGTTGGCAAACCAACTGCAAACTGCCACCACCTGGGCTGGTGTGTGGAACAGTAGATTGCTGCTGACCTGCCTGTCAGGTTGACATACTGCCACCACATTCATTTGCTGAATTGCATCTTGCGGACGCGTAGCGTTAATTTGTGGAGACGTGCACAACCTACGCTCTAAAGGAACGCTGGATACGCATGGCAGCTATCTTGCGTACATGAACGCGTAGTTAAAAGCAAGTATATCAGGGGCATTTCCCTCAGTTTACGAAGTTGTTTGTCACATGTTTGGCACGATAACATGTATGTGCATATTTAAAACCCCTTTTATAAAAATTTTGTTTTATAACAAATCAGCTGGATACATTAAAAACTCTACCGGAGACAGCATTGTCAAGCAACACATGGAGCTATTGCTAGCTTAATTAGCTAGCTAGCTACAGCTGATAAACTATAGTTTTGACAGTTGTCATTTCAGCTGGCAAAATCAACGGTTGCTGGATAGAAATGGATGCTGCTTTTGTCTAGTAATTTCAGTGGTAAATCTGCCACAATCATCATGGTAAAAACTTGTGTGCTATGCAAGAACTGAAAGCTTGACAGGCATAGCAATTGGTATACAGTAAACCTCATGCCCTTGACCTTATACTGTTTTCAGACTTCCTTTTACTGACCGTCACTGGCTTTAATCATGTTGCATAAGTGTCTGCCATTTTGCTTTCACGCGCTGTCCACTGTTTAATCAGTGACCCTGTGTCAGGCAGAAAACATCTGTTGCTGTTTTCTTAACTGGAGTTCACTGTGCTGGAGGTGTTGGTGTGCTTCTTCACCCTGTGGTCAGTAGTGGGACTGACCGGCTTTCACACCTACCTGATCTCTCTCAACCAGACCACGAATGAGGACGTAAGTGCTTCTCACTGCATGCTCAGTTAAACATATTCTATAACTTTAAAGTTTTTTTTTGACCATGAATACATACAAATTTTTTCACATCAACAGTTTATTTGTTTTTAGGTCTGTATCATGCTGCAAGGCACAGTGCTGTACTTTGCATCTAGTTTGTTTAGGTTTCGCACCGTCTTTATGCAAATGAACCAAAACAAATAACACACATGATTAACTTTGGTTTGTTTTCTGAGACATTAATATAAGATAAGTACTTTATTCCAGTGGCCATGCTGTATTAAAGTGCACTCCAACTAAAGTGAAGTGCGCCTCAGCTCCATTTACACTTTTCAAGTCGAAGTATCTTGTTTCCAGATGCGATTTAACACACTTTTCATTTCCTTTTCTTTTACATTTAGACACACATACACATCTCTGTTGGCCATACTAGTACGAATCTGATTGCAGCATCTTGGTTTTCCTGGGCCACATGTTAATTAGGGTAGATCCTACTAAAGCTCAGAGGGTACTGATATTGCACCTGAAACTGTTTACTGGCTGTAAAAGCTGTAACTGCAAAAGAACCATATGAAGAATAACTTGTGCACTTTATCAGTTAATTTACTACAACAACTACAACAACAACCAGAATGCTCTTTCCATAAAGAGAGGCACATGGATTTACACCTTTCCAACACTGAAATACATGTTGGTTGCATTTGCACTTTGCTTTTTTTATATCCAATATCCAGTATTTTTTTGATATCCAATGTGGGTCTCATTTACACTGGGTGATTTTCCCAGTGTAAATGAGACCCAGATATTCAGGCACTTTCGGCTCTTCTGATTGGTGCTCACCTAGGTCATTACCCACCATTATTTTCACCTACCCAAGCAATCTAAACTGAAGAAGGAATTTACCATAAATGTCATGTTAGAGGAACAATATTTTTCTTGTCTTCAAATATAAGAGTTTGGATAAAGGGATAGACATGTGTTTGAGATGAAGAATTGTTGTTAAATTAGATTTCGATTAATGATGTTGTAATGTTGACAAAGTTAAGCACATCATGAAGATAAAGTATAGTTTGAAGAATATGTCTGTAAATGTTGTGATCAGGCAGCCTGGCTTCATGCGACTGGAAAAATAAACATACATCACAGGTGTAACCATTACAATTTCCAAGACTGCATAGCTGTTTCCTTGACAACTGCACCGCCTTGTTCAGCAAGCAAGGACAGGGCACTGGTAACCTGTAGCTTGTTAAACAAGGCTATTATATTGTAAACAAAAGTAAAGCAAATACAGAAAGTGTTGTGAACTCAAAAAGAAAACAGAGAGGCAAGATCTTAACTGAAGATAGAAAGTCTATTTATAACAGCAGCTAAAACAAAGACATCCTGTATGTCACATTTACAAGAGAAATGTGCAGCAGGAGCAGATTTATTTTACTGGAGTCCTTCCTGCTCACCAAGCCAACATATTCCAATGATCTAAAAATATGCATGGATAGCAGCTATTCTTAATAAATATAACGACAGAACTGAGCTGAAATAAAATAGACCAGCTGGGTTCTGATTCTCAACTTGTCAGCTACATTTAGATGAAGCTTGTGAGGCTAAATGAGGGAACAAATATTGATTGCTTGATCGCATTACCATTGAGTCATTATTTAGCCACCACACACACACACACACACATTCAGCCTGATGTAAAGCAGACGATGGGTGGTGGTGATGCAGGTGGATGAATCCGCAGAGGGAGTAATTTATGTTGTCTGTGTATATCCAGTGTTAACAGTGTGTGTACTTTATTGGCGGCTTTGTTAGCCCAGATCTGACTGCAGAGGCTCCGACGAGAAGCAGAGAGCAGCAGCAGCAGCAGTGATGCTGGTGGTGGGAGGTTCTAGATGGCTGAAAGCAAGATAGTGCACTCATACTTTGTTGTAATAATTAATTTATAATTCCCCTTTTTCTTTCCTGTGGGAAAGCTGGCCTCATTTTTTTTCAGTAATTTAATCAGTAATGAAGCTCTTCCATGTTGCACCTACAGTATAGTGTAATGCTGCTCCAGGAGTTGGCTGTCATCCTGGCCGTTTCAATATCTGTGATTGGTCTAATAATAGATGCATCGATAGCTGCAGGGGCTGGGCACGCTGCCAGAAACAGTGCTAGGGGAGAACGGGAAGGAGGGGGAGAGAGAGAGAGTGAGAGGAGGAGGAGGATAGAAATGGTGGTATAAGGGCGAACAAGAGAAGGCAGCTTGAGTGCTGTAGCGGCTCTAGTCTCCCACAGGATGACAGTTCCTACACACACACACACACCGTATATGTTGGCATGCAGTGGCGAAGTACCTTAGACTGTTGACCTATATCTACTGCAACTAAAGACAAGCTGTTATCTCGCTGGAGGGTCAATCAGTACTGTATGGGTCAATTATAAGTCAATCTATCTCTTTCTCTTCTTGTCTGTTCCAGTCACACTTTTATCAATCTAGCACTATGATATTAAGTTATGATGAAATAACGGGGTGTTGTGTTTTCCATATTAATGGTATTATAACAAAAAAAATCAAAAAGATAAATAAACTTATATTTGCATTTTTACTACAAGGAGCGCTGTGCTTTGCTGTCTTATCTTTGATTGATGTTCCATTCAAGTGTGTTTTAGCAGAATATTAACTACATTAATTTTTCTTTTATCTAAAAAGCATACAGAATAAGTGTGAATATATTTTCAGCCCTGAGTAGTATCTGCAGGTATTACCTTTAGGCTGCATACAGTCCCAACTACCTCCACCAACAGGGTACTGCGGTCAGTATGTAACATCAGGCTCATTTTTTTTGCGCGCCCAGAAATAATTGAAGATGGTCAAATAAGTCTATCAACTGAGATCTTCTCTCATCTGGATGATGTTGGCAGTATAGTGAGAAGATAATGTTCAGAGACATTAGTTAGAAAATCAACATGAAACAATAAAAATGAAGGGTACAAATGTAGCATTTTGAAAAGTAAGAGGGACATCCCTAGTGGAAATTACTTTTTTTCCATTTGATGTAATTGTGGAGCCATAAAAACATGAACTACTGGGTTTAAACATTTCTTTGACAGTAAACATCACATTAATATGAAACCAGCTGACTGAATATGTAAATGATGAACAGTCGGTGTGGAATAAGGTGATTTTCTCCCAACCTCAAAGCTACTTAAAGGAAAAAAAGGGAAACCCGGATGTTTAGGGGTTAACTGCTGCCAAATAATGCATATGACTGACAGATTATATGCAGTACAGTGTAGAAGGATTTTCTTTATTGCTGGGGGAATCCTTTCTATGAATTCTCTGAATTTTCAATGAATTATTAAAGTGGTTGTTATCTGTAGTGGCTGTGTTCGTTGGCACCCGTTGGCACCACATTTCCCATTAAACCAGGAATCATTAAATCTCAGACAAGATCCTTTTTAGTAGGTCAAAGCCAAGCCTGTGGGAATAACCTCTCAAAATGGAACTATGCTTTTGAATAAGGTATAAGCACAGGGAAAATCTTTTTTGAAAGAGAACTGGGCGAGTTTGTAGTCAAGATGTGTTTGGGATGTTGGTTGGTGGTTTGGGAAGGTTTGCTGCTCCAGTGACCAGTGTTGTGTACATTTTGTTTTGACCAGATTAAAGGATCCTGGTCGGGAAAGAACAGAGTCCAGAACCCGTACAGCCACAAGAACTTCATCAAAAACTGCTGTGAGGTGCTCTGTGGGCCAACGTACCCGAGGTATACCTTGTCAGATTATGTCTTGAATTAAATGGCTGTGTTCGCAGCAGGAAGAAAAAACACGCTAATACTCGCCAATCACTAGTCTCACACAGGATTGGTTGAATAATTTTGTATTAAATGCCTGTTTTCAATCAGAATCCGACGTCAATTTTGGTTGGTTTATTGTCACATTATCTGCATTAAGTTTTGTCTTTTGTTTTCTTCCTATTGTTATCAATGAGTTCTAGTTCTCAGTGCCTGAGATAGATTAGGCTCTTAGATTTGTCCCTCTCATGTGCCTCGTTCTTGTGGAAAAACGAGCAGGATGCACTTAGTGACTGATGGCTTTGTCTCGCTCTCCAGCGTCTTAGACAGAAGAGGACTGATGCAGGAGGATTCGCCTGTTTCTGCTGAACCTTCCTTCTCGAGCGGCAGCAACCCAGTGCCACAAACCACGGTGAGAGCGCGCGCACACACACACACACACACTCTGTACCCTCCCCATCACACTCTTCCACTAAAGTGGATCGAGGCTGCAAACACAGAATAGTGAAAACAGAGCAGACATAAAACAGACTCTAAACCAATTACAGATTGTTGAAGAGAAGAAAGGAGGTGAGCGGAAGTGTGCTCTAAGTGGAAAGCACTTTTCTTATTGATAATCCATCTTGTGACACATGGATATGGATCCTTTTTGTGGCTCTTTACATAGTTGCCATTGTTTATTTATAATTGTTCAGTTGTTCCGCTAAGAGCGAAATCGTTAGCCATGTTTTTGCTATGCATACTTTTTCATTTTAAAATTTGTCTCTCTCCTCAGTGTCGCCAAAGATCATGTTGACATTAAAATGTTCCACTGCCACATAGGTACTTCAGAACTTAATGTTACTATGGTGATTGTTACATAGCAGAAATTATATTTTTAAAACTTTTATTAAGGGTGGGAACAAAATAGTGTACTCCCCTTTCAGCAACTGAGTGGTATTTTTGCACACTTGCTACTTTCACTATTTGTTTAAGCCTTTTAGTTTAGTTATAGGGCCTTATTAAATTAGTTTATTCTAAGGCCATTAGATTGAGCCACTTGGTGTCGTGCCACAGCTACTGCTAGTAGTTTAAGCAACATCCTGTGGCTATTGATTCATTGATTGGGTATAGGATGGGTAAAGCAGACTTCTTCTCTTCTATGTGCTGCATGTGAGTTTACTGTACATTTCTAAAAGAGTGAAACGTTTCATATCCTGCAACCAATGACATGACATTCTTGTTGCATGCGTGTATTCATTCCTGTGATGCTTTACTGCAGCTCACTTTGTCATCAGTGGCTCTTAATGCATTTGGGTCTTTTTAGCATGCTATCATCTGCCTACAGAAAACAACAGCTCCACTCATCCCCAATGAGCACACACCTGATGATGCCAAGCCGAGCATTGCTGCCTCAGCAGAGAAGAACGCTTCCCCCAAAGAGGAAAAACCTCCTGCTCCAAAGGCCCCGCCCCTAGCTTCACCCGAGGCTGATCCAGAAGCATCCCTTGCCAAGGATAAGACCCATTAGCCGCATGACGAGGCGGCTGTCGCCGTAGCCACTCCCCCAGCGTCCTGCCTGGTCATGAAACATTAATAAACAGTCTGATTACTGTGCGGGTGACTCAGTTATGCTCCGACTCCTGCCCTACATTCCACCAGAAGAGCACAGCTTCTGCGGCAGCTCCTCCTTCCCTCCTCCCCTCACCAGGAGCTGCAGAGCTGTTTGATTGACACTTCCTCCTAAAGGGCGGGGGGGGGGGGTGATTTAACGGAAAGTCAGCAGCTTCCTCTGTCTCCTGGACACTGCATGGAAAAGACACGCAGGGGGAGAAGCTGCTGGGAGACGTGCAAAAAAGAAGAACTCTCCAACGACTTCCCCACAGGTCACCTGTGGACTGCTCTGAATGTCATTACTACTTTTGTTCTTCATATAAAATTGCATATTGACATTTATTGTGAGAGGCCAGTTCAAATATACTCCCTGCAAGTGTCTGGCAAAGACAATATAACTTCTGGACATGTATAAAACTTCATACATACAGTCAGTTTTCTGTTGTGTGCACATTACATGCCCTATGCAAACCATGAGAAGGCTGGACGAGCAACATTTTGATGAGCGTGCAAGAGGTTTTACAGCTGTAAGTCTGTGAGTACACATGATGTCCAGGCAGGGGGAGGACAAACAACTCCTACGCTGAGATATCCTAAAGGCTCCTTCCAGGCAACTCAAGATCTACCTTGTATTCTGATATTGCTGCATTCAGTACTGTTGTTACTTTGGTGCGTCTTTTAAAGTGATCTGATCCAGACCAACGCCTGTCCTTCCATTTTTATATAATCAAGGATGTAGTGTGACGTTGGTGCTCTAAAATATATGAAATTGCTTTACGCACAGTCAAAGTCTTGTTTCCTTGTGATGCTTATCCAGACTCCAAGTTCATATAAGAAAAGGCCTGTCTTCTGATGATAGTAGACACTCGTAGTAACAGTGCCTTATCGTAACAGTTGCGCTATCAAATGCAACTGATGTTAACTAACAGAGCCCTAATAATCCATTCTAACCACTTATACAGAGTTAAATAAGAAATGCCAACATTCATACACTAAGTCTTGTGGTGTTGGAGTCACACAAGTGGTTGCAAGAAAATCTACATTTAATTAAAGGAATAGTTCAAAATTTTTGCTTTTTCGCTTTCTTTCAGGGAGTTTGATTAGAATATTGATGCCACTCGCGTGTGTATAAAGCCACAGCCAGTACATGGTTAGCTTAAAGACTGAAAACATGGCTTTGTCTAAAGTTAAAAAAATACATCTACTAGCACCTCTAAAGCTCACTAATATTTTTTTGCAATATTAATTAAACAAAATAATTTGTGAGCTGGTAGGTGTATATTTTAATTCAGCTGAATTCAGTTTTATATTATATTAGTAACCAAAGTCATCTCCTTGCACTTTTCATATAGAGCAGGTCTAGACTGTACTCATTGTAATATTATTTACAGAGACCCAACAAATTCCCGCCATGAGCAAGAACGTAGTGACACAGGCAAGGTAAAACTTCCTTTTAAGAGGCAGAAACCCTTTTTTTTTT
Organism: Micropterus salmoides; assembly: GCF_014851395.1. NCBI lineage: Eukaryota > Metazoa > Chordata > Actinopteri > Centrarchiformes > Centrarchidae > Micropterus > Micropterus salmoides. Next base: position 23,385,332 of record NW_024044237.1, read on the forward strand.
TTAACCTTTGGACAGAGCCAGGCTATCTGTTTCCCTGTGTTCCCAGTCCTTATGCTAAGCTAAGCTAAGCTAACCTAACCAGCTGCTGGCTGTAGCTTTGTGCTTCGCATACAGACATGAGTGGTATTGATCTTCTCATCAAACTCCCAGCAAGAAAGCAAATAAAAATTATTTTTTATTTTTTTAAATCCCCAAGTGTTCAAAAGGATAAGGAAGTAGAAAAAGCAAATATCTGCTAACAGTGTGCTTTTTTTATGAAATAGTGTGAATTTTCCCCTATAAATGATGAGTAGAAATTGCTGTGTTTTTAAACTTGGTCTTAAATGTTGGGAACTACTGAATTAGATATTGTGAAGCAAAAACTAAGCAAAGCCATTGCTGAATTGTACAAAGTTTTAGCAGGTAATGATGGACTGAAAACCTCAACTGATTGGTGAGGTTTTCAGTCCATCATTACCTGCTAAAACTTTGTAAAGGTTTTGTTGTGTTTTTGTTTTATTCTTAAAGCGCAAGTGCAGCCAGTGTTAATTATGCTGCCTGTGACATTGAACACCTCCTCCTGCAAATTCTGATCTTCCTCTCGAGTCCTCTCTTCCTGCCTTCCTCTGCCTCCTCCTTCTATAAAAATGGCTCTCATATTTAACTCTCCTCCTTCTCCTTGCACCTCTGCTGTGACAGTTATTCCTACAGCACGCCCAAGGCCGAGGCCGTTTCCACTGCAGCCTTCTGTGGCAGGCTCATTATCGCAGAAAATGAGGCCAAGGCAGAGAGAGAAAGACGCTCGATCCTCTCTTTTCACACATCTGTGTATTTCGAGCAGAGCACAGCCTTTAATGTGACTTGAAAATTTGTCTTGTTTTGGTTGCGGATCGCTTGAGGGGACAGCATCCACATAAAGAAATAAGAGAAGGAAGTGGAGCTTATTCTTAGCATTTCAATGACATTAGCTGATAGCAAGAGTTTGTAAAAGTGATGTGTTGTATGCAAGACAGAGTTAGTGTTTGTGAAATATTCTTGTGTAGAAATTCTAGTGTGTCAACAGCATCGTATCAGACCCTGAAATCTGCCTGAGATGATTTATTGTAAGACTCAAAGTGGTCACAATTTCTCCTAATTGCCTAAAGATTTTAACTCCAAAAATCTTTGCCAAACAAAGAGAGGAAAATAAATGTCAAATGCCAATGATTGTTGGCAGCTGTATGATTATTTTTGATTGTACCATGACTTTTGTGGTGCAGTTTAAAGCTCAAGACTGGTAGACACATTCAGACAATACAAGATTAAACTAGGCCATTTTTTTCTTTATTGATTCATCTGTGGATGTTTTTGTTGATTAACTGATTACTTGTTTGGTCTATATACTGTCAGAAAATAGTAAAGTTAATAAATTGAAGTTGACACATTGAGTTTGTCCAACACACAAGTCAGAAAGATTCACTAACTATTAGAAAATCTGCAAATATTTATATTTAAAGAGCTGGAACTAGCAAATTTTACTTCCACTAGAATTATCGACAATCAATTTTATGTTGATTATGTTATGTGGACTAATCGACTAATAGTTTCAGCTCTAGATGAATCCTTTTTCCATGTTTGCTTTCTGTACACTCAGAGGATAAATGGAGAGATTGCTGACACATCTCTGTTGGAAGAAGCTGTGAATGTGTATGTAGCAGTTTTGTTCCTGTGAAGTAAAAAAAAGTGTAACTTGAGTATTTGTTTGGAAAACTTTCCAATGAGAAGTACCCAAACAAGATCAGTTTTTAAAGCTGAATTTAGTGGGCTTTCTTTCTGGCAAGTATTTAAAGACAGTTTGGTATATCTGATGGCTTTGGGTTGCTGTCACCGAGAAGCAAGAATGTATGTGATTGATACTGGGTAAAAGAAGGGACGTTTGTGTTGAAATCCTGTTTGAAAGCAGACTTTAAAGGGACGGTCAATCTTTAATTTTTAGCTGTAAAGGTTTGCAGACTGTAGAGCCAAGCCGAGCTCTTGTATGTATGATTCCTGTGTTAAAATGCCATGACGGTCAGATCTGAATGCTCTGATCAATCTATTACATTGCATTATGTATACAGATACAGTACTATACCATTGATGGAACTCTTTATTTATGTTCACTTTGTTTAGTATCAACACTGTGACTATATGTATTTCATTCAATTTACTTCACTTCTTTTTACATGATCAATGTGTCCAGTGAATAAACAATATTGTCTTATTATTCCTTGTCTTTTAAAAAAGGTTTTCTTGAGATGAGACTCTAAAAAAATCCAGAGGCGTCTCAGTTTATCTGCTATCATTAAATATTCAACAGAGGACTTGTTTTGTATACTGGCATGTTTGCGCCCCTGGATAATAACAAACTGTTGTATGAATTCAAATTTCTCCAGAGGAATCTTTGAAAACAATGGTATTATATGAATATACAACAGCTTTTTGCAGACTGTAATGCTGCGAGGGAAAGGGTTTTGCAAAAGAAGAAAAAAAAAGATGAGAAACTGCTTGAAGAAACGATATTCCTGGCCCAACATTAATTCGCTTTCCCTACTGTTTTTTGTAGGTGGATCACTTCTTTGCTTAATTGTTCCTAACTTTTGTGGCATTTTAGTCATGCTGAAATCTCTCAACAAGGATCTGATGGGTTGTCATGGAATTTGGTACAAACATTCACATTTGCGTAAGGATAAATTTTAAGTTTGTCCAATATTTTGGCTTATGACTAAATACCTGCTAAACTAATGACATTCCCGTCAGCCTCAGCTGTGCTGCTAGTTGTTCGCGTCCTGACAAGCTAAACTTGGTGACCGTGGTAAACATATCACTTAAAACCAGGATGCATTTAGCTCAAAGCACCACTGTACAGCATCACAGAGCTGCTAGCTAGCACCGTTTAAGAGAGATAGTACACGGTCTGTGACATGACAGGAAGAATCTCCAATGGAGAAACACCAAACCATGAAAAATATCATAGTGCGCATAGAGACCAATGACATTGTGAAACAGGAGTCAGAATTACTGGAGTTAGACTTTACTGCTCTGCTGAGCTCCTTAATGCTGAGGTGTTCATTAGTGGCCCTCTACCACCAGTTGAGAAATTCAACAGATTTTTGACTCTGAACAATACACTCACCTAAAGGATTATTAGGAATACCATACTAATACTGTGTTCCGGCCCGTCTGGCACCAACAACCATGCCACGCTCAAAATTGCTTAAATCACCTTTCTTTCCCATTCTGACATTCAGTATGGAGTTCAGGAGATTGTCTTGACCAGGACCACACCCCTAAATGCATTGAAGCAACTGCCATGTGATTGGTTGATTAGATAATTGCATTAATGAGAAACTGAACAGGTGTTCCTAATAATCCTTTAGGTGAGTGTATATCCTGCAGTCAGTGCACTTTATTGACATTCTAATGTTTTTCCAGCACCGCCAGATATCTATTTAAGCCAGATGGACGTCAGGAGTAAAATTTGTTCACTTCTAATCCATTTTACTCCGGTTTACATCTGTTCCCTCTGCCAAGGACAAGAGACAAGAGGAATCAAAACAACGGCAAGACACAACACAACACAAATCTTGAAATAGAGCCACCTTAGCCCCAGCCTGAAGCAAGTTAAACATAATAGACATCAGAGCCATGCAGGCTACCCTCTAACCTCATCCAGGTCACTCTCCTCTCCTATCACCCTCTTCCCTCCTGGACTTGACTGACCAGATGAAAAAGCTGGTCAATGCTGGGACCAAACTTACCCCTTGTGAGATTACTGATATCTTTTGGGTCCAGGCTGTCAGGATGAAGACACTCATGAATATTTCCAGGACATGCTGGTAACTTTCTATAGGTGGCACTCCATTCAGTCATCAAATTGGGTTAATCTGTTAGGAAACAGGATGCACTCAACCAATTCTGCAAATATATCAAATCTGATAATATTTCCTCGTCTTCAGCCCTGTCACAAACAAATGTTAAACTGGCGGAGAATGCTTTGAACTCACTAAATATAGCTTTATTAATCGTCAGGTCTTTGGCAGGCAAATCATGTTAAATTAATCTTGATTGTATGTTTTTAACTGAAACTTGGTTAGACTAGTGCACAAGAAAGGAGGGGGAGTAGCCATTTTGTTTAATAATTCTTTCCAACGCAAGCAGATGTCTCATGGAAATTTGGCATCTTTTGAATATGTTGCCTGCCAAGTGAATTCCTCTTGTCGAACTGTATTTTTAAGCATCTACTGGCCTCCTCAATACTGTGCAAAATGCATTGATGACTTTTCCGAACTGCTGTCTGTCATCTGTGTTTACTTTGTCTTTGTAGTTATTGTTGGCTAATTTAACATCCATGTTGACAACCCCCAGAAGAGCAGCACTAAATAACTGTTGTTGAATTCTGGGTAACTATGGACTGACTCAGCATGTGATGGAGCCCACGCACAATAAGAGGCACACTCTACTCTGGTTTTAATCATCTCCAAGGGTCCTAAGGACTAAGGTGGTGGTGATTGATGCTCTGATCATTCCTGTGTTTTCTTTGAGATGATATCGCTGTACACACAAATCTTCAACTGGGGTTAATCACAAAATGGTGTATTCAGAAAGGAATTTTCTTCCACACCTGCCGAGTGCCATTACCTCGCTGGTAAAATGATAAAAGATAATATTGAAAAGCTGAACACAGCTGAAACAAATCTCTACCTTCAATATGACACATAGGTCTATAAAGAGAGTATGCAAGGCAGTCCTTCTTTGCCAACATCATTGCCAAAAACAATAATCATGCACGTGCTATTATTGACAGTATGACAAAACCTTTTGTGTTAGTATCCCTTGAACTTGTATCCACTGAGTTATGCAATGAATTTGCCTTCTCTTCCACTGACAAAATTCAGAAAACCAGACAAGATGTCAGCACTGTCCTTGCATCCATTTAAAACAAATTAGCATGGCATAATTTGCCATAAAACCCTGGAGGATATTGTCCAAGATCTGAAATTCTCCTCCTGCTGCCTTGATATTCTGCCTACAGGCTTTTTCGAAGGATTTTTTTTTCTACTTGGCAACAGATCTGCAAATAGTTATCACTTCTCTACCTTGAGCCTGTTTACAGAACCAGAAACTGCAGTTATTAAGCCACGATTAAAAAAAGGAAGAATCGAGACAACTCACCAACTCATTAGCCCAAAATTATAAAAGTCAGAGTGAAATTTGCTGGGTTGTCATGTCTCAGTTTCATACTTAGAACACGTGATGACAACTGTGCATTTGCCACTAAAAACTAAAGATGTAGTGGAAACCTCTGGAAACAGTTAGGAAAGTGGACATGAAGTGTGAAGTGAAAGTGGAGTTAAGATTATTTAGAAATATCTATTATTAGTTATCAAAGAATCATATAGATTTTTCACTCACTTTCTCAAGATAAAGCCTTTAAAATGACTAATAATTAATGGGTTACGTTATCAACCACATGTCACTGATTTTTTTTTAATTCAAATTCTATTTACAGCACAGGTACAGACATCCCCATGATCGCATGTGACAGAAATCACTGTAGCGTACCTCATAACATGTAAGCAATAGCAAACCACTGAAAGTTACAATTCAAGGCACATGAAAAAAAATCTGAAAATATTTTACATTCATATTTGTAGAAGCCTGCACAACATGAACATATTTAGGACAGGGTCATACTGAAGAGAAAGAAAACCTTTAAATGCTTCATGCTTGGTACCTTCATTCACACCGCACATACAATCCTGAGTAGGAAACATCATAATTCCTGCAATATAACATCACAAACATCGAACCCAGCTGTGGCTGATGGAGACCAGTTGTGCTGCTTGCCCAACAGTTCAAGCAAAGTGAGTAAAACGGTGACCATCATGTTCATTCAATATTTCAACCTCACATTGTGTTCAAATCACAAGACCGCTCTCTTTTATTGAGGAGACGTTCTTAATGGCACAAAACCTCCGTCCACAGAGTCCCTGAGAACCAGGAATAAAAGAAGTTTGACTTTTTCCACCACTTTTTCAAGATCCTTCGTCCACCGTCAGCTCCTGCAGCTCCTCCTGCAGGGCATCCAGCTGCTCTGTTTGGTTCTCCTCTCGCTGTTCTGAATCCTGCTCGTGTTTGTCCTGGTTTGTCTCCTCCTCTGATGCTTCATCCTGGAGGTCTTCCTCTGTCTTTGGCTCCTCACGTCCGCTCTCCAGGTTCTCCGAGCTCTCGAAGCAGCCTGAATCCCTCGGCTCCTTGGTGTCCTCCACAGATCTGTCTTCCTCTTCTGGCTCTGACTCTTCTTCAGCTACATGGAGCAAAGATGAACACATTTTAATACAGAACAGCTCAAAACAGGCCTTTTTTTAATTCATCCTGGACTCTGAGAGGTCTGTTCATCTTATTTCAGCTAAGTCTGTCAACAAATACAAAAGAACCAATCTCATAAATATGTTCAGATTACTCTCTATTTTGAGATTGTGTGCGTAATTTATTGTCCTGGGACTGGCTGACTGCAGGTGTTGTCAAAATGCTTTTTACAGACCCACCAGGGGGCTTTGTCACTCTCTTGAGTTTCGGGTCAATGTCCATTAAAGTGTGATTTTAGTTTGTGGAATTTTTTACAATAAAAATTGTGTATTAATGAGCAAATTTTTTTTTTCTGTTGAGCTCCACTATCATCTCAGATTTCTTTTTCTAGGTCGGGACATTTAGTAGTTGCTACATAACCAGCTGAACAGGTTGGATTGTTTTTGGCTTCCTGCAAGTTGATTTCACTGTTAAAAACTAACTCTAAAATAAAACAAAAAAGTTGACCTTTAAAATTCAGCAAAGCAGTATTGTCAGTTTGAAGTGTTAAAGCTTTTATACTGAATATTTCAGAACAAAGAGTTGCGCTTTGTTTTGCAATGGCTGTAATTAAATCCGCACCCAACTTGAAAAAATAATTAGTAGAAAGACAATACTTCAAAACGAGGGAAGGGTGCTGAACTATAAAATCATCTCTCTGAGAATAATAATAGAATAATATTAATAGTATATACTTAATATAAGTAGATAATTAATATTTACTCATAATAACAGATTGTTTTTAATGTAGATGAGATGATGTTTATTATTGAGATAAATTCATTTAAAATCTATGAAAACAGTCCCAGTCAGGGTGTGTTGCATTCTTTCATTGCTAATAGGTTTTTAATAAATATGTAGATTTTCCCTTGATTCTAATATTAATCTCAACACAGTAGATATCATCATCATCATACAGGAAAGGAAGAAAGTGCAGTGCCAGTCAACAGTGAATAATAAGAATAAGGTTTGTAGCAGCTAACTGTAACAGTCCATAAACTGTATTCAACATACAGCTGTTGTTCCTGGTGTTCAAATCATGTTTAATGATTTGTCTGAAGCTCAGATGAGCCAAGATATCAGGGGAAAGCCGGATTTCTCGCAAGTGAGTGAGTATAACTACAAACTGTGAGTGTAATGCAGTGCAACCGAGCCATTAAATGCACTTAATTATATAGCTGATGCAGAAAAAATATGACTGTAGCATAATTTATTCCCTGAAGACACGCTGCCTAAACACGACATCTGAGTGGCACAAAGTGACTCTAAAATTAGCAGTACTTACAGTACTGTTTTTTAATGGGACATTTTTTTTCTGATCTGAAATTCTGGATTAGAGGTATCTTCTTATTTCCAGCCAGTAGAGCATCATATGAAATATTGTTGCAGCATCACAGTTTGTAAACCTACAGTCTCTCAGCAGCTCAGAGGCATTCAGGATCTTGGAGCGCTGCTCGGGGTCGGTGATGTTCAGCTCGTTAAGGTGAGATTCCTTCAGTCCTGCAAAGTCTTCCAGGCTCTGGAAACCGTGCATGGACAGCAAAGAACTCAGCTCCTGAAACACAACAACATACAACATAAACTCAACATTAAGATGGATATGCATGATTATGACAATGCGGCTCTAGCGTAACAAACTGTCATCAGAGAGTATCTTACAGTAAGACCGATGGTGTCCAGCACCTCCTCCAGGGTCTTGGGTTTGGACTTGGCTCGGCCGATCTTGCTGTTGCGGTGTCTTCTCTTGGAGGGGGGGCTGTCAGGCAGCAGGTTTACGTAGATGAACTTAAAGGAGCCCACTTTGTTGTTGAGCTTCCCTGTCCAGGTCCCGACAGGGGGCTTCTCAATGATGTGGATGATGTCTCCTTTCTGTAAGCGAGAGATGACGCATGAGCGCCGGACTTAGTCATGATGATGTCACCAAAGGATACAGACGAAAGACCTTGAGAGCAAGAATAATTTGGCCAAACAACATCTCTCCATTTACTCAAAATATGCATCACTTGTGTAGAATGATATGAAGGGAATGAAAAGCAAAACATGAATTTGAAATTTGAACAGACTTTCAATTAACAGACGTTTCTCCTTGTGCACTACTGTATAATTTTCATTGTAATGACACAATCACTACTGAAATTATGTTTTTTGATCAAACAGTCAGTCAGTCATGGGGTGATGTAGTCTAAACTTTGCCTTGAAGAATAATAATCTTGTTTCACTTGGTTAACAAGCTCCCTGGAGGAAGAAATGACAAGACAGCTGAAGAGGCCGAGGATGGCATCAGAGACAGCGAGGAAGACTTCCCCTCTGAAACTCACTTGAAGTTTGAGCGACTCAATATCGTAGGGGCTGGGCGTGAAGTCAGTGTGAACCAGAGCGCGACCACAGAAAGGTCCGTTGTAAGAGAGGCCGTTCTCCTCCAGTCTCATGCTGTCCCTCTGGCAGTATCCACTGTCCAAGCTCTGTCTGTCGCTGCCTGAGGTGCACAGATAAGAAGCGGGGTCAGATTCATCCTGAGCCTTCAGATACCTATTGTTAAGGAGGGGTTTTGCTTATCTTTATGTCCACAGGTTCATAACACAGTTCAAATAGCTGCACATGAATAGACAGAGGAGACTGTCAGGGTAATAGACATGTTGAAGGGAGATTCTGAGCCAAAAACATAATACACTATCAATATTAATAGTTCATTATAGTTTATTAAAGAAATAGTCATTTCTTTGTCTTCCTAGTATTTGGTTGATAATTGGCTCTAGGTTTTTTTGGTAGTGCAGTTCTCATAATGCTTTGGGGATGTAAACAGGAAGTATAATGTAGCCATGGAGTCAGTGAGTTGGCAAATTGGCAACATTGAAAGTATGGCTCTCAGTAGTTCCTGTTTTCAGTGTACCCCCGGATGAAGACAGCTATTACTGAATTACTTTGATACGGAAGAAAACTTAAAAACAAGATGATTCTCAGGCAAGTTCTGGAGTTATAGGGTCTTTATTCTATGACTTGTAGACTTGTCATGACTTGTATTTATGTACGTTAATTTATTTATGAACATTAAAGATAATGTACATAAGTGTAATCTAAAAATATGTGTATCAAGTCTTAGGAGTTATATGCCCCCTTCAACTCCCCCTCATAGTTTGGACACCTCTGGTTTGCAGGGACACAGATTACAGTACAGTACACTTACTGCCTGAGAGTTGGCGGGTGAAGGGGCCAGGCGCGGTGTCCTCTGACCCTGTGGAGCACACAGACGTCCTCTGTCCTGCGCTCAGATCTGGAAGCCAGTCAGGAGAGACCGGAGACAGATCCTCACCGCTCTCACCCTGGAGACACAGAAGACAACAGTGCAGGTCAGAGGTCCAGTCCATTCACTCAATTAGTAATGCTGACTTGAAACTGAAGGTGACATAATGAAGAAGCTTTCCTTAGAAAACATTTTTTCAAAACAACAGCGATGTCATATTTTATAAGGAGCCTGGAAACTGACAAAATGCCATAAAAGTTATCAGAGAAGTCAAAAATATAATTAACGTTTGCTAGGACAGAAAATAGGAAAATTAGAATTGAATAAAAGGTATAAAGTGTATTTTTTGGCTAAATGGGAGTTATCACTATATTGATTGATTAATGAAGGATTATCATGGATGTATTGACTAAACACGAACACATGTACGGGATGTAAAGAGGTATTCTTATGTTTTTAGTCTCTCTATGAGCTGGATGTGAAACTCACTCACAGATCAGGATTAGCTAGCCATACTGGTTTGTTGTTTGCAGTCATGTGATTCTGTTGTTACTTGAAATTCAGATTGAGGTAGGAAGTGAAAGGCAGAATGTACGAGATGGAGGAAAGCTAGTACCGAGCTAGTTATTGTTTCCTCGTTGTGTCGTCCCAGTCAACATGTGTGTGAAATCTGGAACTATCCAAATCATTGTTAAATTATGGCTAAAACCTATTTGAAGTCTTAATGACCCTTTGAGTCAAAAGTGTCACCCATACAGTGTCTGACCAGCTATGAATCATGGTCACAATCTTCTGTTCCTGAGTTATGGTGTTGAATTAAGACCAAAGGACATTATGATGTCACAGTGAAGTTGACATTTAACTTTTGGGATTATAAATTTTGTCATAATCACAGCATCACTTCTTGAGTTATGGTCAAAAATGTGTTTTGTTAGGTCACAGTGAACCTTGACCTTGACCAAATTCTAATCAGTTCATCCTTGAGTCCAAGTGGACATTTGTGCCACATTTGAAGATGGCAACTTGTTCAATTATAGTAACAACTTTGTGAATAGTTAATTCCCTCACTCCGCTGATACTTTTTTACATCACTGTGCGCCAGTTACAATGCAAGTTATCATAAACAATACCTGTCGTTATGCTTCATGGCAGTATGACACTAATTGTCAATACTGCAGTGATGTCACTGTGAAGAAATTATTATTATTCTGTGTTGTACAAACCACACATCCAATATACCTTCCATAACACTGTATCTGTTAAGATTGCCAACCCCCTCACGTTTGCGTCATCTGAAGGAGAGAAGTTGCTGCGTTTTCTCTAACTGGAAAATTAGGCCAGTTGTGCACAGCCAGACTATAGTCACCCACGCAGTTGTTTACAATAAGCTAGTGACAGATAAATAGTTGAGTAAAATAAATTAAAGCCTAAAATATAATTTATTTTTTAAACTAATTGGTGGTAAAGGAAAAAGCATTTTGCTCGTCTTTACAAACTGATTGAAAAGTACAAAGCTTTACATTTCTTTTACACTTTAATTACTTGACTAACAATATTATTTATTGATGTATTTAGTTATTCATTTGACTTGACTGTTAACCTTTTGCTATATTTTGTCAATTTCAATGCTCCATAGGTTAAATGATACCTTTAGAAAAGTAATTTTTCTCAAAATCAGGTCAGAGGTCAATGTAAGCTCAAGATCTTAGAACATCAAGGACACATTGGGAGACCATATTTTTAACAATATAAGGCTTCATAAATCCACTCTGGTTTTGCTTTTTTGTTTATTATGACATAAAAGAACCTTATTCATGACAAATCATTTGCAGTTTTGTAAGTTTGGAGCACTGAACTGAGAACCAAACTCAGGTAAATGTCAGACCTCAGTGGTGGAGCAAATATTCAGGTTCTTTATTTGAATAAAAGTAGCAAAACTACACTGTCAAAATACTGCTTTACAAATGTCAAAATACTGTAGATACTACTGTTGAATGTAAAAGAACAGTATTATAAGGAAACATACTTTAAGTATCAAAAGCACTCAATATGAAAATGTTGCTCTTTGAATAGGCCTATACTACCACAAATAGGTAGATCCTGCTGATGCATTAATGTGTATGTAACATTTTACTATTACAATTGGTCGAGGTGGAGGCAACTTCTTTGTATACTCTTAGTCAGTTTAATCTTTAACACATGATCATCATATGTTAAGTAACCTATAAGTGTAGCTGTCAGATAAACATACTGGAATAAAAAGTAATTCCCTCTGATTTGTAGTAGAGTAGAAGAGTAAAGTAGCATGTCATGGAAATACTGGAGTAAATACAAGTGCCTACAATTTGTAGTAAAGTACAATTCTTGAGTAAATGTACTGTTTTTCATTTTCAGTGGTGGAAAGTAACACATTCTGCCTTTGTTTTGAAAAACACAGTACATACATTTTTCCACTAGATGGAGACAATTTCAATCTTTTTGCAACAACAACAGTGTCCGTACAGAGCAAGGTGTGTTCTACTTTAAATATATGAATTGCTACTGTGATACTGTGATCTTCATAAGTGTAAGTATAAACAGGATTTACCCCCTCCTCAGCCAGAGCCTTCTGCACCATCTTGGATGTTTTGCGGGTCATGGTACGTGAGATGACGTTGCGCCATTTCTTGCCCAGTTTGCTGCCGCTTTTTACTGCTTCTTCTGCTGTTACACACTCTGCCACCTGAGATGAGAGTAACAAAAAATCATCAACACCAATTTGTCGACAGATGTTAGGAGAGGATGAGAGGGTATGTGGCACAACCTTATTTAAATTTAGTAAAGTTATGGGAAAGTTGAGTGAACTTTAAACATGGCAAAACTAAAATGATTCTCACTGGGGCATCACTGCTGAGTCACACACAGTATTCACAAATTATGGGAGCTGCATTGTGTATTATTGTGCAGTATGCGTTACCGCTAAAACCTACACAGTCACATGCACAACACACACCCACTCTCACACCTGCACTGTGTTGTGGCCAGCTGATTTAAAGCAGAGTTTCCAAACACAACACCATCTGCAGACAAACGCTGCAGGGTTGTGGGCTCAGTAATGAAAGCTAATGATGTTCAGTATTTTTATGAGGCACTTAGTTGCAACAAATGTTCTGTGTGACACTTTGCAATGTTTGAGGACACAGAGGTTGAGTCATCTGTAATTTGTAAAGGAAAATAAAGCAGAAATGCTGTTAGATTTAGAGAAAATAGAACTTTAAGAGGGACAGTTTGTGATGGCTGTTTTAGACATTTTATACATTCAACATCCCTCTGTGGCTACCGACATCTAGTGGTTTATTTTAGGATAGTGAGTGTCCACAATAGTAAACTGTAGCAGAGTTTATAATAGCTGTTTTCTCGTGCGGATTTGATACAGTCTTCTGCGCTCACATTCAAAGATTTTCAAGGAATTCGTGCACTTGTAGACTGTAATCATAACTTCCTCTCACAAAACTAAGTTGAGTGTAGACTTTTTCAAATAAGCACTATGGTAAAGATAGATAACTGTTGCTGTAAACAAACACAGAGAAAGAGAGGGATGTAACAGATGAATATAGAAATAAAAACTCTCTGGGGGAGCACTGTCAGACTACTGGTTAAATGCTTGCTGCTTCTGCAACTGTCTGTCTAACACAGAGGCTCTCTGCTTGACTGGCTCACACAAGAGGACATCCTGTCTGCATGCTGCAGTCATCTGGGCTCTGTGCAACGCTTCTCATTCTTACTTCCTCTCTTCTTCTACACCTCTACATTTACTTGTCCTCCAACTTCCACTCACGGTACAAAATATGTTTCTGGGAAGTTGTTAAAGTTCTGTGTAAAGTGCTAACATATGCCCACACATTCAGCAGTTTGTTAAATTAAGGAAGAAACAAACTACACTTCTGTATCAGCCGTGATCAATTTCTGCTCGGCCTTCATGCACTTTGGCCTCTTCTGGATGCAGCGTCATTTGGTCACAGTATGACGGATGAGGAACAATGTGATAAAGCATCTGTAGGAACTGCCATTTAGGAACTAAGCACACAAAGTGTTAATAAGATATCTACTTCTACTTTTCAACACAGTGACAGTTGTGTCCGATAATGTGATTGTGTGTTTTAATGTGTATGTTTGAGAGGAAAAGTTCAGCTTACATTCTCCTCCAAGGTAAACTCCTTTTCTGACACAACAGGAGACGTGGGTTTGTGCTTCATAAAATCCTTGAAGCTGCTGGACCTCTGCAGAGTGAGCTGTAAACACAAAAAGCATTGACTTCATTTTAAAATCATAACCAAGCCATAACTAGCAGCAAAGGTCCAGTCATAGTGCTTTCTCCACAGAGCAAACGCTGTAAACATGACAGTCCGTTGCTTTGTGGTTCTTACTGTAACACTGATAGTGCTGATCTCATGGTTGTGCACCAACGTTTTTATCTCTCTATATGTGAACTGAACGAACCTGCAGAGGTTTTTCTCAGAAGGAACAACTGTCTCTGCACACACAGTTATCAAACATAAAGTCATGAATCTGGATCGTTTAATGTCAGCACGTGGCAGCTGCTTCTAATATGTATTTTAAATGCAGTAGAGCTGTTTAGCAGGAAACACAAAAGAAATGATTTGCGGTGATCCATAATTGTCTGTAATAAATAGTTTGTATTCATAACAGCGACTTTTAAACTTAACAAAGGGGAGAGGAAAATAAAAAGGTTGAATGTGTGAAACAACAAAGCAAATTCATCTTATAACTCAATGCCAGCAAGACGATGCATCTTTCTAGTCTGAATTTGAAAAGGGACAGATGGGAATCAACCTTCTGTGAAATGCTCTATTCTGAATTTAAAGTTTGGTATAAGGCTGCAAATATTTTTTTCATTATCGATTGATCTGTTGATTATTTTCTTGATTGAGTCTCTAATAGCTTGGTCAGTAAAATGTTTATCCAACCAACTGTCCAAAACTTCAAGATATTCAGTTTACAAAACCCCATAGTTGAGTAGGTGGAACTGGGCAATTTGAAAATTTAATTTGGCAAAAGATTCATCAGTTATATCAAAATAGCTGCTGATTATTTTCTATCAATCAACTAATCAATTTATGGACTGATCCCTCAGGTCTGCTGTATATAGCATGTTGCTTGCATGTGACTTACTATGACATGTGACTTACTTTGACCCACCCCACCCCCCCAAAAGAAGCCAAATCTTTACTCTTTTGCATAATTGTCACATCTTAGAGTTTCTTCAAGCACTGGTGGAAATTCTTCATCTAATTTTCCATATAACCACATGTCGCTGTGCACAATCTTATCGCGCCTCATCCTTCTCAAGTCTTTGCTGAAACCACAGGAAATGGGCAAAGCCTGAGCAACTTTCTGGCAGCCAATCATTGCAGACATTCAGTCAGCACTGGTGGCTATGGTCTCTGATGTTTTCGTCTACCCTGAAGAATTAAACCGCCAGTGCAGTTGAGGGAACAAATGACCTTTATTATGAGGCCATTATGAGTTTTGCTGGTATATGTCTGTCTGTTTTTCCTGCAGCAGCTCACCTCGCTGAAAAGCCACAAAGCTTTCAGATAAATCAATCTTCTATTTATCGCAGAATAGTGACTCGGGTCGTGGAACAATGATGTTCTCCAGCCTCGATTATCAGCGGTGACAACTATGTGTTGGGAGACGACTGCCGAGAACAAAGGCAATGAGGTGTATAATGACGAGGCGTGAATTAGACCACAGGAGGGGAGATATGGATGGAAAATAAGGGCACTGGTGTCAAGCGTGGGAGGCTCGCTCTCATGGTGGCAGCTGGAGACGAAAACACCAGAAGCCACAAAGCCTGCTGTGACTCAAACTACATCTGAAGCAATGATTCACTCTGCCAGAATAGAGGAACTTTACTGCTCTAAAACAGTACAAAGAATATGTTGAGGCCTGAGAGTAGACTAGACACTTATAACATATTCAGTTTTAAATGTAAAGATCGTGCTGAGCTTTACGCTGTGTGTGTTTATGTGTGTGGGTTTGTTCAGCTTCACCGCAAAGGTTTGCACTAAACTTGAGCAGACATCCTGTGTTGAATATATGTGCACACAAAGACAGCTGTAAGTAACGTAGAAACAAGCATAAAATTGCTTCAAGTGTGATAAAGACCTCTCCACAATCCCAGCCTATGACATTCACACATAATAAAAGGCTTTGTGTGATTACATTAACTTTAAACCTTCATTACCTTTTAAAACAAACCAAATATGAAAAACTCAGCTCACCTTCTTCTTTTGTACCTGCACCTGCTCCTTCTCCGAGGCATTGGAAGGCCTTCGCCTCAACATCTTCTGCTTCAGCGGTCCTGAGATCTCTCTGGACAGAAAGCTGTAAGAGTGCTACACCGGTTTTAATCAGTGAGGGTTTCTGTCACTGCTGTCACTGCCAAAGTAGTCAGATAAAAAAAAACAGAGGGGAGGTAGAGATGCACTCCACTGTAGCCGAACGAATTTCAGAGGCTGAGAGGAAGTCACGTGGCCTGCGCAGAAACTGAAGAGGCAAACCCAATTTTTGGTGCTCAGGTTTACACACAGGCTAGTGAGCGTGTCACATGTATTTGTTGGATTTCTATGCTAAAAACTCTGTGGCTCTAAACTGAACTGACACACACAACTCAGTTTGTTCTGTTACCACTGATAGGCTGATAGAGGTTGAAAAGAAAGGGTTTTTTTTCTGTGAAGCTTGTTTTAATTAAATAAATCAACCTCTGGTTACTTATAATTAACATTTTCAGTCAAATAAAAGCTCTCTAAAGGAGCATCAATAAGGAGCAGTGGTTTTAAAAGTCATCGCTGGCTGCAGTGAAGTGCAGCTGCTGTATTACGACATCTCTACTCCTACAGACGTCAGTTTTCAACTTCAGCAGAATGTTGAAATAGATTTGCCGACAGGAATAATCTCTATCATGCAACACAGCAGCTCTTGAATTGTGCACCAGCTCTCTGTGTTCGGGATGTCCAGGCCAAACAATGTTTTTTGTGTGTTGTTTAGCCATCGTTCTGAAATGAGCACGTATTTGTCAGTGCACTGAAGTGTGGAAGTGAAAGAAATCTAAAGATGACATATTTAGAAACTCAGTAACCACTCTGCAGCTGCAGCAGAGGTCTGCCACAGCTACAGGAGGCCATGACACCCATCACAAACCGGTGATCAGACAGTCCAGGTCACCCAACAGAGGATATTTATACAAAAAGTGGTTTATGACACAAAATAGCTGCAAAGTCAGACACATGCTGACAGTGTAAAAAAACATCCAAAACAGACAATCAGGGCAAAAACAACTTAAGTGAGTCACAGAAATGTGCATGCTTTTAAATATACACTCAGCCTGCTGGACAAGGCAAACATTGGTAGCAAGGGAAGTAAAAATGTAAGTCAAGTTTAGCTTGTTATTTTGGTGCGTTAGCAAACCACATGATAAGAGAATGCCCTATTTTAGTTTCCTGTCACTCGACTTAAGACTGGCAACAAACTGATCTGTCTGCAGATCTTAAAGGGACAAAAACATTACCAAACAACAAGTACAAGTAATGTGTTAAAAATGTTCCTCCAGTAAAGGCACATAGATATTATCAGACCAATGTACTTAAAGTATCAAAAGGTAAAAGTACTTTCAGAATGATAAAATTTCATTATAATGTTAGATAACATATTATTATATTAGTACTACCGATGATGATGTGTTGCAGTTCTATAACATGGACCTAATTTATACTACTTTAAATACTGTTGGGCAATTTAATCTAATTTAAATCTACATCTGCAAAGAAACCATTAACTATAGCTGCCATGTAAATGTAGTGGAGTAAAAGTACAATATTTTCTTCTAAAATATAGTGGATTAGAAGTGTACCAGAAAATGTACCTGAAATGACACGTAAGGGATGGACAGTATTTATGATACATGTATTTAAAATAAGTATTTTAAAATCCAAAATAGCATTTTGTAATTAGTAGTTGATAGGGGCAATAGAAATAGCTTCATATTTTGTATCAAAATACTTGTTGCCTCTGACCGGTCCCTACTCAGTAGTTTGCCCAGATACGCTGAGGTCTATGGTTGAGATCAGAACAGAAATCTGACCTGAGATCAAGTTGAGAAATGTGCAGTTCCTGTTAAAAACCAAAGTTTTAGCAGCCTAGGCTAAATCACTCACCAATTTACATAATGTTCTTGATAACTATTTGACCTGAGCAGCAGCCCTCACAGTTAATGTTAGCTTGCTACTTGCAGCATTTGTACACTATTACTTTATAAAGCTACAAGATGGTGTAACTTATTTGCACACATGCACCTTATTGTCACTAACAACATCATTAACCAACAAGTTGTCAACTCATCCACCAGTCGTGTTTGTTGTTGCTACGATGATGCTATTAAGGCCCTTATATAACCCAAACACTAAATTATAAGTAAATCAGGATTCAATTGTGAGTCATTAGCAAAATGTTGGTTTGATCACAACTTTCATCACAGGGGTAAGTGAATATTTGATCTGTTAACTGGTTGCCTATCAGATTTATCGCATGACTCATTGGGCAGAGAAAAGCTGTTGATGTCAAACATTGATCACTTAATCAACTTAGTCACTGTTCAGATCAAATAAGCAGATAGACAGAAGGGGGGCGAAGGGATTTCATGGTATCTTGGAAAAGTTTTTTTTTTGAAATACAAAAATACAGTACTTTATTTTAAAATACATTTTGATGTATCTTTGCCAATCCTTCTGTACACTGTGATTTGACAACTAGTGGGGCTATGGAGTAATGTTTTGAAGAGAAGGTCCCTGTTTTCTTTGTATTTGTACACGTGTGGGTAACGAGATTCACATGCTAATTGTTTGATCGATCGACAGTTGGCGAAGCTGAGAAGCAAAGAAGCACAGAAATGTGTCACCAAAGACAATGAAGAAGAAGACCGCTTGCTAGCAAGCACGGGCGTAAAAACGCAGGATTTAAAATACTTTTGAGAATATTTCACAAGGAAGGAGTGCACTGATCATGTTTTTTTAGACAATGTAGATTCACACAATGCACTGAATGTAAACAACTTCTTTTTTTTTTTTAAAAAGACAAAAAAAAAACGCACGGGCGTAAAAACGCAGGATTTAAAATACTTTTGAGAATATTTAACAAGGAAGGAGTGCACTGATCATGTTTTTTTAGACAATGTAGATTCACACAATGCACTGAATGTAAACAACTTCTTTTTTTTTTTAAAAAGACAACACCTAATGGCACCTTTAAGTACTTGTACTTGCAAGGTGCTGGGAGGACGCTGATCACAAGTGATGACTACATATAAAGATATTGAAATGTAACAGTAACTAAATAACAAACGGGGAAAACAGAGGACCTTTTTCTTCACAGAGAACAATGATCTCATACATGTTCCTCTTTTTCAGGGCCTCTTTACCACAAAACTCAGTGTAGAGCGGATATGGATGAATATGCCTTTTGTTGAAAGCTGTCCGACTGTCTGAGTGAACTGTTTCTTCATGTGCTTCTAGTGTTTAACAAGAGCGCGTGGATGCAGGGCGTTGATGTGATGGCAGCACATTCACACTTTAAAGACATGCTGACAGAAGAGTTGCCTTCTGTGGACATGAGCTCCTCACCTTTGGAAGAAAGCAGTAATATAAATGTAATTTGTTGTTGCCTAGCCTAGTCTTTGTAGAAAAATGTAATTATGATGAATAAAAAGCAAGTTAATAGAGCATGTAAGTGTCTTTTGACAATGCTAGGCTAACTTTACTGCTAACCACTCATCAGTGTAAGAAAGCTAAGGTTTGGAAATATGCTTATTTGCGTTCAAGTAGATTCAGCTAGATGAGAAGACCGATAAATATGAAGCTACCACTAGCAGCCGGCTGACTTAGCTTGGCACAAAGACTTGAAACAGAGGTTGTTTTTCAAATGTTATTTTGATAGCTGTTCAGCTACAGTGGTACCATTACTATATTATTTCAGTTTGTTCAAACTTTTTAATAGATGTGATTTCGGTGTACAAAAATAAAAGCTTATATGTTTTTAATATGCATTGTTTGTGTATTGAAATACACAGATGTTTGATAATTTATCTACACACAGACAGTGGCCTGCCTGGTTTAATAATGAATGACTGTTGTTGACACCAATCCGTTATTGTCAAATAGGCCAACTACTTTGTATTTACTCCTAGTTATGTGTGTTATGGCAGAAAATTGTGTCCTCTTACATTTAATCTTTTATGTATGATCTTTTACTATTATTATATTACTATTGTTATTACTAATTTTGTTATGGATTATAGATATATATGTATTGTGTTTTTATCCTTCACCTTTCCTCTCCTATACTCCTTATGTTACTCCGTCCACATTTACTAGGGTTTAGGTCAGAGCTGTGTGATTGTTTTGGTGTTTTCCTCTCTTGTTGTTCCTCTCCTCTCCTGGAATGTTCATTCAAGGCCGAGACATAGACATAGAAACCTAGACTGTGTAAATGATGATGCATCCGTTTGCTCGGGGCCAGACGCCCGAAGCTGCCCTAAGCAGCAGGTCCCTGGACCATGTGTTTTAGTACTTCTCTGTTAATTCTCTTTTATTAATAAATTCTTCAAAGACAACGGTTGCTTGTTACTCAATTATTTGTTTAATTCCTCACCAGGAATATAAATGACAATGTGTTATTTTTTGTTTTGTCTGCTTTTGGTTCTGTTTAACCTTAGCTTCAGCATGTGTTCCTTGTTGGTGTTAGTTTATTTGTGATCTGTCTGCTTGTGTCTGGATTAGTTTGTTATTTTTATTATTCTGTTCTGTTACTTCTTATTTTGATATGGCCTATGTTAGTGTTCAGTATCTTGTGTTATCTCTGTTACCGTCAGTAATCTGCCTGCCTGCCAGTCTCTCTGTTTTCCCTGCTGTCTACCTGCCTGCCTCGTTAGCCTTGATCCCTGTCATCTAATATGAGGTTACAAATTCTGGGCCAATTTGTGACCCCTGTCTTTTATACTGGAGACAGCTTCCTGGATTCTCTGTTGGTGACCTAGCCACTTGGCCTGGCAATCAGAACAAGTATCTTGCTAACATCAGCTCTTTGCTAGTTTAAGCTATGGCTGGCCAAATAATATTAAAATTAGCCTCAACTTACTACTTTTTGTGCAGCTTCAAGTGTCGGGATGAGAATGGAAGTTGTTGTTGGTCTGGGTTTTTTTGCCACAGTGTAGTCTTTAAAGGGGTCATATTATGCTAATTTAAATGTTCATAATTTTAGTTATAATACAAGAATATGTTTATATGGTTTAATTTTCAAAAAACACCATATATTTGTCATACTGCACAATGCTGCAGCACTTCTTTTCACCCTGTGGGTTGATTGCTCCAGTTTAGCAACTGAGTTAAGCATCTCACTTCTATTTGATCTTTGTTGGGAGGTGCACATGCACAGCACTTATTTAAGGACTACTAGCAAATCAGAAGCAGAGTAGGGCTGGTCCTGACAAGCATAACCAGTGCTTCGCTTCAGCAGTACATATTCCCTAACCAGCTTAGTAACCTAGACTGGAGCAAAGTGATCTTTTCTACTTTTTTTAACAGTGCACTGTCTCATCACAGTAACAACTTTATGTCCATTGACTGCCTGGAGAGTATACAGGGTTCGCGTTACATGGGAGTCGTCAATGGGAGCTCAGCTCCCATAAGGAGGGTCTAAGTTCCCATGGAAGCAGTAAAATCATGTGGGGGTCTCTACTTCTTTTATCAACTACCATTATTTAGAATCACAAATAATGTATTTTTCATTGTAATTAGTAGCTATTATTTACATTAATCAAGATAAACAGACTTAAATGAACACACTTTCCTAATGAACTACGCTGCGCATCGCATGAATTGCATAAAATAATGACACTTTAATATTACCAAAGGGTGGAATTTCGGTCTCTCCTTGAGCAATAGTCTTTGCTGACATTTTTCAGATTGCCTAGTGTGAGTAGACCTACACCCTGTTGCAATATCACAGACATCTGGGGCAAGTAGTGGACTGCTGTGTGTGTTTGTGCGTTGGCGTGTGTTTGAGAGAGGGAAATGATGAATCACTTAATAAGCAATTCTCTCTCTCTCTCTCTTCTCCCCTTTTCCCTTTGCAAACCTATAACATGCACAAAAAAGATATGTAACACAATAAAGGAAAGGGGAAAAGCCAAAAGGCGTAATATGACCTCTTCACAGTAAACCTAAACGTGATCATTAGAATGTCATTTTATTTTGTCTGTCTGCTGGTGTGCATTGCCAAACACACCTTTCCCTCCTGCCTACACATGATGATTGGCTGCGGTCAGATTGATTCAAACTAACTTTATAGTCAGGAAAAGGAAGACTTGATTTGCTGCACACATGATATTTAATCTTTGAGAATTTTGTTGTTGTGATCAACGTGGAGCAAATTTGAACTACTTTCATATAGCCTACTCTTGGGCAAGTTAATCTATTAGAATAAATTAAGACAAAATCTTTATCTGCAAAGTAACTGTAGTTGTCAGATAATGGAGTTAAAAGTGAAAACATGGTATAAACATGGATGTAAACAAGGATTTATATATTTAGTATGAATCTATCATTCTATCAATTTATCAATCATTGATGACTTGAGTCCACCACTTTGTTTTAAAGAGTGTTACTTTAATAAAATAGAAATTATATTAGCTGGTCATACAAATGTCCAGATTAAAAACCAAAAAGCTAAAACATTACAAATCACACAAAAGATAATTTTTAAACTTTAAATACCACAATATCAGTCATTAAACAAATACATCAGTTTAATTTAAAAAATGCTAAATTGCAGTGCATCTCACAATCTGGTATAGCTGCTCAATAGAGACTGCATAGGTGGAACATTAGTGTGCAAGTCTGCTTTGAATGGAGTGAGTGCAAGAGAGATTAAGTTGCTCAGATGATGTTGTGGAGAAGAGTGACGGACAGAGTGGTGAGGGTCAGCGAAAACGAACAGACAGATGCGGAAGACCCAGACTCCATGAAGGGCTCTGTGTTTCTGAGCATCCAGTCCTTCTCCTCATGTAGTCCCTGTTTGTCCAGCTCAGGACCTACCAGCCTCTGGATCGTCTCATAGTATTTATTCAGCCACTGAAGCTGGAGGGAGAAAAGACCACTCTGTTTTTAGGTTAATTTATGCTTTTCATTTAGAGATGTAAAAACCCCAAGTATCTTTGTTTAATTTTTCAGATAAATTGGATGAACTTCCAAATTTTTTAAGAATGGATAACACATACAAAAATATATAAATTTATATTACTGTAAAACTTCGATCAATAGCCTAGTCTTTTATTTGCTAAAATCACTGAATTGACCCTGCCTATATTTGGGACAGGTGTCCATATGGGACAGGCCTTTAATTCCTTTCTCACAAAACTGAAATAGGCTTTGTTGTATATTACTTAATTGTATAAAAACTATTATATCAAATAATATCAATTACACATCATTCATTTGATCTACCTCTGACAGACAGCTTGTGCACTTTGTAGCAAGGTAACGAAAACACACACATCCAACAACATGGTGCAGGAAGCAGAGAAAAGTGGCAGAAGTTAGCAGCTGTCTAATTGAGACCTGTGTTTATTTGTCAAAGTGTGGACCAGGCCAGTAGACTGGGTAGGCGGCTATTTGTGACTTGTTTTATTGTTATATTGCAATACTGTATCTTCCTGGTTGAAGGTCAAATATGGTGTTCCACAGGGATCAATCATTGGACCATTTTCTTTGTGTAGGTTCTGCCACTTGGTCACATCTCCAAAAAATGCTAAATTAATTATCATTGCTATACTGACAGTGGTGGAAGAGGTACTCATATTGTTTACTTAGGGGGCTTTCACACCTACCTCGTTTGGTCCAGACTTTTGGACTTTTCAGTTTGGTCCGAACCAAAAGTTTGGTGTGAAACCTCCCACGGACCATTGTCCGGACCAAACAGATGAAATTTGGTCCGACAAAAAGAGGTAGTCTCGGTCCTGATCAAACTGAACCATGGTTCAGTTTGTTTCTGGTGTGAAAGCATTTTTTGGATGGTTTGGACTTTCAGACTATTTACAGGAAGTTTGGCGGTTGACATGTAAACCGGAAACAAGCAAGTGCACCGTCTCCCGTGACAGATCATCTTTTCGACAGCCACTATAGAAGCACACTGTCACATACATCTTTGGTTTCTCCTGAAACGGAGGTGCAGAAGAATTGCTTGCTGTCTTCTCCTCCTTTCCTGTCGACGACGTTATAATGTTCGCACAATGAGGACGTTTAATTCCGAATTTGAACTAGCCTTCAGTATAGTTGGTGCTGCAGATAGTAATGCCATAATAATAATATAGTGCCAATGCATATGTTAATTTTTCATTGTCATTCATTCTTGTCAAAGATACCCGGTGAACTGTTTAATAAACCAATCAATGTCAAGTATAGGGAGACACAGCCCACATAGATGATGACGACAAGACGCAAGTGTGTCACGTAAAGTCCTGTGCAGTCGCAGAATTGCAGTGTGAAACCCTAACCGAATGTATCAAAATGTATCACAACATGAACATTGCTTCGGACCTTGATGCGGACCTTCGGGTGTGAAAGCCCCCTTAAGTAAAAGCACAAAAATGTAAAAATACTCAGTAACAAGTAAAAGTCCTGCATCCAAACTCATACTTAAGAAGAAGTACATATCAGCATTGTGTGTATATTTGTACCATCATGTACCAAGTTTCTGCAGAAAAACGACTCATGGACTGACACATTATTATAAAGGTGACCACATTATATTGTTAGTTTAGTCCAGTGGTTCCCAAACTGGGTGGCCCCTACATTGGATCACAAGAAACATCTGAGGGGTCGTGATATGATTGATGCGAAAGAAAAGAAGACAAAACAAAGCTCTGTTGACTTTCGGGAAAATTGTTTTTTAAATTTTTGTTTTTTGTGGTCTGTTGGAGAACTTTGCCTCATTGGGTCTTATTTAAATTAAGCAATCTGAGAAATTCAGAAGGGAATTGTCTCTTTGGTGGAACTCCTGACAACTCAAAGACATCTCAATTATGACAGGGGGCCCCAACCAGACACAGTTTTTCATAATACAAAAAGGTTCAATTCCACTGTTTTAATCTTT
Organism: Micropterus salmoides; assembly: GCF_014851395.1. Lineage (NCBI taxonomy): Eukaryota > Metazoa > Chordata > Actinopteri > Centrarchiformes > Centrarchidae > Micropterus > Micropterus salmoides. The sequence continues at coordinate 23,410,128 of NW_024044237.1, forward strand.
GGCAATGTATTGTATTTTATATACAAAGTCTTGCATTTTTAAAATGTGAAACAAGGTTAATTTGTAAAGAAACCAGCAACTACCGCTGTAAAGTAAATGTATTAAACTGAAAATGTACTTATGTACAGTGCTTGAGTAAATATACTTAGATTCTTTCTGTTCTTCTGATCTTAATTTGGTTATTGTTGTTGGAATAACATTCTTAACTTCATATCCTCAAACTTGTTGTGCCACAGACTCTTTGAGTGATGTGCACTATAAATAAACTGAAGTTGAAGAAAACAAGACAAACTCAAAATTAGCTAAAAAAAACCTCAGTTCTTCTTTGTGTGAACATTTTGTAAACACAATGTTATTTTTTGTACAGTGATGCAGCAGAAATATCTTTGCCTTTCCTTTTAGAATAAAAGAAACAAAACACAAGTTGATTTCACACGTGGTTTTGTTTTCTGAAATAATGTTTTGATCGCTAAGCTGCAGAGAAGCTGTGACCTGAAGTGTTAAGGGGGATTTTAAGAGGAAACCAGCAGTTGTAAAGCAGGAAAACGAAAGACTCGGCTGATGTCACATTCTCCTAGACTGAGAGGTATTTACAAATTTATGCAGGAAACTGATCATATCTTTGGGGAAGTAAATTTACATTAAAGCTTGTTACTGGGTATTTATTTATTGTGTCTGGTAACCACTTTATAGCTTTATCAAAAATATGATGGTTAATTTCCAGTAACTTCTCAATATGCAGTACTCTCATAAGAAGTCGATTATGCAGTCAAATACAATTTCCTACCTGTTCTGAGCTGAGGAGAGAAGTGTCAATCAGCTTTCTGTCATATGGAACCAGCGACACAGTCTCAAAGGTCAGGTAGTTATGACCATACTGAGGGAAAGACAAGCACAATCACAAAGAAATTACAGCGACATTGCTTATATAATGCATTAAAAGCTGGAAATCACTGACATAATTATCAATAAGTGTTTGGTTTTGGTAAACCACACTGTATCTACCTTTGTATGTACAGGTACGATCACAGCTACATCTTCAATCCGGATCCCAAAGTCATTCTCCTTGTAATATCCAGGTTCTAAAAGAAAAATCATTATATGTTTATCCCTATAAAATTATAGTAATGTTGTGGATTTATTTTGTTTTTATTTTATTTTGGTTATTATTGTCTTTACACTTGTTAAAGCACTTTGTAACTTGTTTTTTAAAGGTGCTCTACAAATAAAGATTATTATTATTATTGTTATTATTATTTTGAAGAAGAAGAAAATCTCACCTATAGACGTGAACATGCCTGATCTGAAGGGAATGTTGTTGCCCTGAAAGCCCACTGGCCCTGGAAAAATATTACAGGATTAAAATATGGCAAAGACAACTAAGTGAAAACAAACATTTTATTTGTGTATGTACATTTTCAGCTGTTTTAAGTTACAAACTGGGGCGTTTCACTGATATTAATTTATATTTTGCTGCAACCTCACATGAAATGAATTGGCAATTCAAAACAGAGAATAGTAATTTGCACACCCGATCCTGTGTGTCCTGCTTCATATCAGTGGGGTCTATTACATTTTGTCAACTTATATTTTGTATAGTTAGTATAATTTTTTCTTTTTTATATATATATATATTTTGGATATATTTTGTGTCATTAATACGACTGCTTTCTGTGATTTATTCAAGCAATGATCATGTATTGCCTTGATTATGTATCGAGTTGTTGCCTTTTTTAGTCAAATAAAGTTTTGGGGAGCTAAAATCCAGTGTGCAGACACTTAGTCATTAATTAGTTAATTTATTAGCACACTCAGTTGATCACTGAAGTCATTTTTAATGGGAACATTATCTGGTCCCAGCTTCTCCAGTGTGAGGATTTGCCTGTTTCATATCACTGTAAACAGGATCTCTTTCTAATGTGGACTGGTGGTCAGATAAATCAAGACATTTAAAGACGTCACTTTGGGCTCTGGGAAATTGTGTTGGACACAATTTTCTAAACATTTACAAGCTAAATGTTAATATAGTTAATAGAGAAAGTAGTCTGCAGACGAATCTATAATGAAAAAAAAGATGCAGTTTTACATACAGGGGTCTAAATGTAACTTTAAGGTAACTTCACAGATCCTAGCCTTCTCCCTGTTGTTCTTTCTTCAAAACTGTGCTCAGTTTTTACCTCAGTGGATATTTCAGGTCACATAGAAGTGGTTGCATTGCAAAATTAAATGTGTGCTCCAACATGCAAATTGCTTGCCAGCTTATTAATTTTATCACTCTCACTTACTGAATAAGCACCACAGTGTAATGAAGTTCAATTTGATGTAAAACTTGTGCATAATAATCATGATTTTAGGCATCACAGATCAATGAAATCTGCATTTGAATTCTGCTTTAGTAAGATGGGTTTATCCTTTAAAATGTGTTTTTATGTGGTGTCACTGTATCTGAATACAATGATCAATTTCATACTGGGCTTGTAAATTTTGGAAAATATATCGGAAATAAAAAAGAAAACATAGCCTACACTCATGAACTCCAAAGTAGTTTCCAACACCATGACCTGTGCCGTGGCCATAGTTCAGGCCCACCTCCCACAAGGCTCGGCGCCCCAGCATCTCCATGTTTACACCTGTTGATAAATAGGTGAGAGCACCAATCAAACATCCTGTAGTCACTCACAAAACATTAGCATGTGGGAAAACAGGGCTCCCTAGTGGTGAAACTAGGAAAGGTTTCAAACTAGAATCTCATTTTAAACATGCTTGAATGTTATTTATTCCCACCTCTTGTCCCTGAGGGAAAGATGGTTCGAGATATCTCAATGTTTCCCATGAGCACTCGAGTGAAAGCCTCCTGTGAAGTGAGACACGTGGTTTATAAAAGGGGAAATGTTAAAGGAATATTTGGGATTATGTGGCATTAATAGTTTTATGAAAGAACATAACTGCAAAGATTTTTTTTACAGCAAAACATCAAATACAAAAAGAGCGTTTCTGGAACACATTTTTATTGCAGTGGAGCGATACAGAAAATCTCCAATGATCCACTGAATTGTGGATGATTAGCCATCTCTTGTGTTTTGACCAAGTAAATGTAAATATCCTATCAAACATTCACACTTTCATTGTAATATCTAAAGTGTAACCTTCTGCATTGCTGTGGGAGTTCCCCAGTGAACTGTCCGAGTGATGTCAGTGGTCCCGTCTCTGATAGTAGTGAGAGACAGAGAGTAGAGATGACTCATTTCAAATGCAAGTGATGAGATGTGAAACTGGAGAGTTTGTGAGTAGAGTGTGTTTTTACTCACAGATACTGGCCACCAGAGTCCACCAGGTACATCTCATCAACTGTCAACCTCCGGCTTGTTTCTTCTGTAGGGCTGCAACACAAGAAAAAACAGGAAATAATAGCAGCAGTGAGTCTCTCTTATGGCAGCTGTAGCACATTTAAAGGACCATACCAGAGTTTTAAAAGCCCAGTAGCGCCAAATAATTTACATCATTGCTGACCATTTTCTAAAGCATGCCTTACATTTTTAGATTGATATCTTATCTCCCAGTTTTGTTTTCTATTTTTCAAGCATTTTGGGGTCAGTATGCTTTTCTTAGATAGCATCTAGTGGAGAGCTCACAAGAAATGAGTAGTGAGAGAAAGAGGCGGATAACAATCAACAAAGCTCCCCAGCTAGATTCGAACCAGGGACATTGTGATTACAGGTCAGCATCTTAAACTCCCAGAATGCCTTCCTTTCAATGCTTTTTGGATACCGTGTCTGTGGGACTCAGCCCATTTATTCATAGTATGTATACTATATGTACAGTATATATATTACCTCCACTACTTTATTCCTGCATCCTGCATTCCTGGCCAATAAAAGTGATTCTGATTCTGAAGAACAAATTTTTTCATGAATTTCCAAAAACAGCTCAGCACTGTAGTATTTGTGGAATGCTACTCAAACAAGAGTAAATAATGCATTTGTTGGGGACTATTTTCAGTGGTAGATTAGTACACATCTGGTGCACCAGAGGGTATTTTTACAGCAGGAAAATGTTTCATTTATTAGTTTTAATACTTTTGTCATTTGTCTGTTTTGTTTTGTTGAGAAATAAAGTAATCATCAGCCTAATCCTTTAATTAAATGTTTTAAAATGTTTTGCTTATTGTTTGTGGACACAAATGCAAATAGGTATTGTCTGAGGTCTGAGCATCCTTGAACACACCAACCCAAAGAGGTAGAAAAGTCCGTTTAAAACTTATGGAATGCTTTGAAAAAGGAGTTAGCAGTAACACAAGGAACCACCTTTAGCAGTAACACAAGGAACCACCTCCAAAACCACACACAGCTATGTTCCTTTAAGGATGATACATGTGTGATCCAAATGAAAAAGAAGAAGAGGAAGAATTTGAATAAATCTCACCTGTAATGGGCAAGTGCAGCGTTGGGTCCGCTTGCAGAGATTGTCTCAAAGCTTGGGCCTCTGCTGTCTTTCTGTTTACTGTAATGATGTTTATATTAGCTGTGCAAGCCAATTATTACATTACATTATATTCAAATTTCTAGTGTCTTTTTAAATTTTTAGAGTTTGACTCTTTGTTATACCCAGCGGTACCCAGCGGTTCCCCTCCACTGTTTACCTTGTGTTCTCTGTCGTTTCCCCATCCTATTGGCTCTGTTTGTCTGTTTCCCTGTGAGTCTGTCTGCAGGTGGGCGTGGTCTTCCCGGCTCTGGCTCTCCGCTCTCACACCTGCACCTCGTTCGCAATCAGCTACCTGTTATCTACCCCGGTCCAGCACGCCAGTATTCGCCAGATTGTCAGCGTATCTCTCGTGGTACACACCCTGGCCTTCTCCAGTAGTGAGTAAGTTGTTTCTCGTGAATTTTCCTTCGCAATTCCTGACACTTGTTTGTTCTCTCCCACTTCCCAGAAACCGCCTGCCAGTCATCTGCCTGCCCACCTGCCTCACCTCAACCGCCACAACTCACCGCCTCGCCCGGACTCCCCCTCTGGACTCGGATCACTCTCCACTCCCACGTTTTCCTAACTACTGCAATAAACTCCCCTTAATAGTATCATCTCTTGATTTTGTCGTGTTTTTGGGTCCTGACTTCTGCACACACCCGTAACACTCTTTGCTTTTATGTTACTTATTAATATATTTTCTAGGCTCTAGAGCATATTGCAACTGTCATGATTTAGCAAGGAGTATTACGTCACCTGCGACATTCATTGGCGTATTCTGCAGCAGTCAGCTCAGTCTCCTTCCCCTCTGGCACTGCCTTCTCCAGCCACATCAGCAGCTGGATGACTGCGACTGCATCCCTCACCTACACAGAACCACAATGACAAACTGACCAGGAGAGTCTCAGCATCAATGACTACAACACAAAACATATGAACTCACTAGTGCAACATGTTGCAAGGTTGTTCAGACATTGTTTGGACAGGGTAATAAATGTATCAGGGTGTGTTCACTGAAGTGTTCAAGCTTGAAGTGAAAACGATTTATAAATGTCCCACCAGTCAGACAGTGAAGACGGATTAATGGATTCCTGGAATGATAATAGCCTCACATAAATGTATTAGAAGCTCATATCTGGTCTTGCAAATTCAACTTCATAAATAATAACAACAAGTGTTTTGTTTGCTCTCATGTGTGCATGTACTCGCTGGTGTACTTGTGTTTGATGTCAGTGTTTCTGAGTGCAGATGACATACATGAGCGTCCCTCAAGATTCGCTGCTCAGTCTCATCTTTCACTGCTTTGGTCGTCAATACAGGAGAGTAGGAGGTTGTCATTAGTTTGTCCTACAGGATGCAAAAATTATAATTATTTATACAAAAAGTATATCAATTCATACTACTTATTCCAATCCACAACACGCAGCAAAAATATTTATCCCAGTAGCAAATGACAAGTGGTGACTTACTACTGCTGCCTGCATGATAAAATACATCAATTCAAACTTTATTACACTGTGTGATACAACATAATTTCAAAAACCATTACATAACAATGACGAAGAACAAAATTATGCAGTAGAGAAAATATAATGAAATAAAATACCTCGGGTGTAATGATCTCATACAGTGCATAGTTTGTGTACTCTGTGCCAATCCACACTTTAACCCCTGGCATGGCCACATACTTCTTCAGATCATCTAAGATGGTGTTGTAGCTTTTCAGCTGCACACAGAGGGACCCAACACAGGAGGTGTTAAGGTACACCTTCAATTCCTCTGTCACTCTGTCAGTGTGGAGAAAGAGCCTGTGGATGTGGAGATTTGGTTTATATATATAATAAGAAAAATGCTATATGTCCTTAAATCCTAGTATATGTGATGGGAGTCGATGGGAGAAAGAAAACCTAAAATGAATTCCACACATAATCCCTGAAAAATGGACTTACCAGATCTCATCCAGTGTGAGCAATGTGTAGGAGTAGAAGAAGGGGTTGTATGGGATGTCGTTGCCACGCAGATTGAACAGCCCTGGAAATCAAAAATATACACCACCACTGATTGTCAGCAGCAGCAGCATCTCCCACATTCATTAACGTCATCTGCAGGATCCAACCTGAGCCAAGATATGCTGCTCACATCTAATATTTGTGTACGTGGCTTTTTCTGTGTCCCTGTCATTGAAAACAGACTCGCTAATTCTGAAATCAGAAGCCAGGGAAGGTCTGAGGCTCAGCAGTCCTCTGGTGTGGGTTATAAGAAAGATGCTTTTCTATAATTCACTGCTCATTTGCAAAGTTCTGAACTAAATGTCTAGTGTAATCACAGGAAATCAAATCAGTTAAATAACATGATTACTGTTGGTAATAAAGGTTAATCCAATTTAGTGGACAGATAATTACAAGTAACTATCAACCTTTATTTAAAAATTCAATGTATCTTTTTATGTAGTTTGTTTCCTATATTTTTGTCATGTCTGTAATGCATTTTTATGATGCTCATGTCAACAGTATTTTTCAGTGAATTCAGCTGTGGTTCAATATTAACTTATCTAAATGAGCAGCGTGATTTATTGAAACACATTGGATGAGCTTCATGAACAAAGAGGAGTTACTTACAGGCTGTTTCATCCAGGGCTGATAGCAGAAGAGCTGTTGGTTCGTATGGATTGTCCCTTATCTGATTCCGTATGTGTGCCACTTTCATCTGCCAGGACCTTTCTGCAAACACACATTTTACTTTTATTTGCATCCATGACAATAAACACTTGATGCTCATTTGTGATGGATGTTGAGTTTTGTTATCTATCGTCACTGTAATTCTTATTAAAGCTCTGTTTCGGTCTCCACCGACCTTAAGGGGAAATATTTGACCATTTAGCTACTAAATGTTCTACTACATTCACTAAATTTGTCTATCTGCCATTTGGTGCTTGACTGTCTGGTAATTGCTCCATAGAGCTGAGGGGAACTGCAGAGTCAGGTGATAAATCTCTGTGAGTCCATCACTAACAGCAACACCTTTCACATTACACGTTGTTTGGTGCATCATTCATATAAAAATATTGATTATTGCATCTTTAGTCCCTTCTGTAAATGTGATCATTCCTACTAAGTGCTGCCAGACAGTACGTCAGTGTGTTTCCCATAACTTGGGGCATTCCTGTCATCTACAGACTGCTCATAACTTTATGGACTTGCGAAATATAAGAACAAGCTTTCATATCCTAACTATGAGACAGCAATATAAAAACCTGTATAGGATATTTTTCCAAATTTGTACTCAAATATGTACACACACACACACACACACACACACACACACACACACACACACACACACACACACACACACACACACACACCATTAGGTTTATGATGCTCTCCATTTGTTCCATTTGTCTATTCTCCGACCATAAAGACTAATAAGGCCCCTGGGCGCCCAGACAACTTCCTTATCCGGAGGCTTTTCCATTCTCTCAAAGTTAGTATTTGATCTATAAGCCAGCCAATAAAAACACAACTGTTTATTGCTGTGTTTGTGGAGCCGCTTGTTGCCGTCTGTTTGCAGGTATTTATCAGCACATAGATAGGGGGCACCAGACAGCCAGACCAGCAGACTGCAGTGTGTGTGTGTGTGTGTGTGTGTGTGTGTGTGTGTGTGTGTGTGTGTGTGTGTGTACAGTATATAAGGAACACACATATAAGGAAACCTACGTATAACTCTGTTGGGCAGGCGGGTTAGGTTGTCAGGTGGGATGGGTGGTCTTTCCTTCCACACTTGATCGACAAGGTTAGCAGGGATGGACTTGAGACTGCGATTGCTCGACTCCAGATTGATGCTGTAGTCCTCCTGTGTCTCTAATGGAGGAAATTGCAGATCATTACACACACTGAACCGAATCAATCGCAAGTAAACAGTCTGTGTGGCATCCGAAGGGCCCATCAATAATTTTCCATCTACTTGGGGGAGCACTATATTGATGTTAACTTGGAGTGACAGGAGGGATGGCATTGAGACTTACTGAGGGAGAAGAGGAAGGGATCAAATCCGATCTGGCCTCCTGGTGGAACCTCAGAAATCAGCCACTCTGCTACATTGCTGATGGACACTGGGCAACATCACACATGACAGACTGTAGTCAAGTTGTTATTGACTTTAGTAGATGTGACAGAATAAATCCAGTTGGCCTACCTGTAGCAAATACTGTGAATGCTTTTTTTCTTTTTGCCAGTTAGATGTGTATTAAATCACATAAATTACATGCTAAGATATCAATATCAATAATTACATTTACAAGCAGATGAATGTAACCATAAGATGTTACAGGATGCTATGAATTAGTGACCCATGTTGCAAGCCACTGGGTAATTACAGTAAAGGCTAAAATTATGTCAGAGCTGTCAACATAACAAATCTACACATGCCCAGAGATTTCAGTGCACTGCATCTTAAATAATAAGGCTGCCTTGTCAAATCTCATGGAAAGACCAAAACTAACGATGTGTTAGTCGTTGTCTGTGGCTCTCAACTTCAGTCACATTTGTTCCCACTGAGGATATAAATCTTTAAAAACATCATATTTTTATGGGCCAAAGAATGTCCTAAAACAGCTAGGCACTGTTGTTTACTCAAACACGAGTAAATAGTACATTTGTAGAGTTTTATAATCAGCAGTGGATTAATACACTCAAGCGAGTATTTACAGCATCTGGGCTTGACTCAAAATAAACTACAGTTGCTGTAATGGAGGAATGTGTCACCCAATTAAAACATATTTTGGACAACAGAGGAGCCCAAAGGCACAGAGGAATAAAATGTATACGACTTCGGGCTACACAGACAATACTTGTTAGTGGGATCACTTAATTTTTTGTGGGATTTCTTGGCACAACAGAAAAATACAGAATTTCACCAGCCTTATCCAGTCAAATTAAGAAACACATTCACTTAACACAGAACACTCAAACAAATACATAAACATGGCTACTTGTTCACAACACCTGAAATAGCACAAAAAATGATGAACATGCCAGTCGTTTGTAAAAGGCTAAATGTGGAGCCAATATCTCCCTATAAAATCTGAATCATACAATGAGAACTAAAATGAACTTGCAGTGTTTCTGTATGCTTGTATTATCTGTATTTGCAGCAAGTTTCTTTATGCAGCGTAGTTTGTCAGATCAGTAGTGCAAGTTGCAGTGGGTTGAGCTCTTTCTGTCAAAGCACAAAACCTTGACTGATGGGAGTTGTCAAAACAAGTCATAAAGTGTCAGTTGCCCTATGTATTAAATGCTGTGCTTTACAAATGTGTAAACATCAGAATCATATAAAAACTAGAAAAATGTAAAAAAAAAAAAAAAAGTGTTTTTTTACAAGACATAAAATGGGGTGACTTTATTTGAGCAATGTTTATCATGTAAATCCTGTAATCAGAGATGCCGCATTTGTCACAGACTGGATCATCAAAACCACAAATATTTGATCGGCATCCATGTGTCCTGCGTTGTCATAACAAGTAATCACAATATGATCACCCCTACCATCTTTTTCCAGCTCCCAGTTGCAGTCCAATTGTCTCTCAGCTTGAACCCAGTAGCGGCTGTCTGTCCACAGAGCGGCCTTGGTCTGAGTAACTACGGCAGTGCCTGGGGAGAGGCACGACAGCAGCTGTGTTATGGAGAGTGCAGCAGTGACAGTGAATTACAAGTGACTATAAATGTCAGAGTTGACTTAGAACAATGCGTGATGGGACAGCTAATCTTGAAAATGTGGGGAGAAACAGGAAGGTTAAGAAGAAGCACTGAGGAGATAGCAACCTGGTGACGTGTGGTGGATATGTAATTAGGGCTTACATTATCATTCCACTGTTGTACCATCACATGAGACACTTAAGTAGCAACAGCTTAGCAGATTTCTGGATGTAAAGTTTGCATGTCTGATTCTTACATATTAGAGGCCCAGAAAAGGTGACTTTTCTTTATGGAGGTATGGCCTGGTTTAAACTGTGTAGGCTACTGAATTGTCATCTATCTTCTTAGCCTTTCATCCATGCAACAGCTGAGTACAGAATATGTATGATCATTAATTCTGTTCACCAGTGTTGCGTGAAAATAGAGCTCATGATTTAATGGTCAAGTTACTCCAAGAAAAGAGAATGATGATGAATGAGAAGATGCAATGATGCAGTGAGTGAAGCGATGAAACGGGGAGCGGGCTGTACGGTGAGGATGTGGGATGAAAGTAGAGGAGCTGCATGACGGCAGCACTCAGATGTAGCGGATTGAGTCATGAAGAGGAGGAGGAAGAAGAAGAAGAGGAGGCAGAGAAGACAAGAGGCAGATAAGGATTGTACCTGCGGAGCCTGTAAAGCCCGTCATGAAGGCCATCCTGGCATCACGTGGTGCGATATACTCACTCTGACAGAAAAACACAGTGGGTTAGGATCTCTGTCACAAACACAGGCACACACACACAGGTTTAAACCCAGATTAATTAATTATGATGGACAGCAGATGTACCAGGTGAGCGTCGGTACCAGGGATAATATAAGCAGAGATATTCAGGGGAAGCATTCGCTCTCGTAACTCCTGCAGCTGGTGAGTGGTATTTACTGCTGTGCTGGGGAGGTACTGTAACACACATACACACACACACACACACACACACACACACACACACACACACACACACACACACACACAAAGAGACAGACAGAGAGTGTGAAAAGTCTCCAGACTGAATCAAAACTTGCTAAGAACTGCTGATTCATCCCTTTCTGTATCTCCCACTATAATCATTAACCCTAGCATTTGCAATAATCATTAACTGTAACCGTGTAAAACTCATGCAACATGTTTCGTGATAGAAAAAAATATACTGTGTGACTTCTTGGTTGTCAATTTTATGACTTAGTGTTTTATGACTCAGTAATTTTTTTGCTCCCATTAACAAGTCTTACCGGTGGGGACAGAGAACAGTTCCTCTCAGTTCGCTCAAATGCAACAGCACCAAGCGTGTTTCCTGAAATGAGAAGATGTGGTGACAAGAGACCTTGGAAAGTGACACCTAGTTGTCACCGAGCTGTACTATGTAAGCTCATTTTTAGATCAGTGTAAAGTGCAGTGACTGTCAAAGCAATCTGTGGAATCAATGCACTGTGGTTCAGTCAAAGTAAAGGACACTTGTCGAGCTCAGAGAGCAAACAAGGCGGCTGTACAAAAAGAAAAAACAAACAGGATATCAATTACATTAACCACAACTTGTCCACCAAGAGAAATGTAAACAATCAAGATTGTGTAGTTCAATCATGTCCACGTCATGTTTAGAGATGATGTCTTAAATGTGGAAAAAAGGGAAGAGAATAAGACAGAGCTGTCATCTCCTAATACTATTTTTATGCAAAGAAATCCAGATCAGTACGCCAACAGGTGAGATTGACAGGGAGTGTTTATACAGCGTGATACAATAAAACTGATCACATGTACTAAACTGTTACATATGAGCTGTTTTTACATTTTACACCACTTCACAGCTTCTGTCACTATCATAAATAAATAGAAATATTGATAAACACAGGAGCTCAATTAAAGTCTTCACTTGACTTGACTTTCTCTCACACACACACACACACACACACACACACAGGTCAATAACAATAAAGAGGACTTTTATTTTACCTGTTAGTGCTGCCAGAGACAGAGCCAAAATCCAGCCACAGGAAGGCATCTTGGCACTACAAGCCCGTCACGAACAGATTCAAACACAGACTGGCTACACAGCAGGTCCTCCGATGTGTATGCAGTGCATGTGAGAAATTGTGTGTGGGTGTCTGCTAGTAATTGCATGACTGTCCTCTCTCTCTCTCTCTCTCTCTCTCTCTCTCTCTCTTCCTATCTCTGTCCTCCTCCTCCTCCTCCTCTGGCACCACTGACTATCTCCTCTCCCTGCGGACTTCTGATCGAAATCATGTGTAGTGGCTTTGGGGGTGGCTCTTGGTTTTCAGGAACATTTCTTTGCTCCCTGACCTGAAATACAATGTGCCAAGCCACAATGACCACACTCCAGATTTGTTCGTCCCTGTATCTTGCTGAGTTACTCAATGCTTTTGATTGTATCACGATGCAACTCAGAGACTGAGGAATTCCCACAAAGATGCACAGTCATCTGGCACATGTGTTTTTGATCACATAAGAACACACTTGTACTGTTTTCATCGTAATTATTGGCATCAATAAGATTGAGATGCCAATGCTGCATTAAAAAAAGCAGTATTATGCTGAACAACATGCACAAGGCTGTTTACACACAGTGCATGCCTGACTGTGACAGACTGTGTATGAGTGGAGAGTAATTGTCTGTGGACATTTGTAGATGCAGATTTTCATTTTTGTGAATTTTCATGATTTGAACATGAACGCATGTATGAGAATCTATGTTGAATCTACAGATTATGGACAAGTCCTTGTGATCCTAGAGAGATCTCCATGAAAACATTTTTGCTTTATGTATTTTTAAATCCTTGTTTTCAAGCCAAATGTATAATGCCATTTAGCTAAAAGAAGTGTTTGAGGAGGATATTTATTACAGCAGTGATATATCAGTCTGTCTTCAAACATTTTTATACATTACATCTTATTTTATTTTAGTGGAATTAGTTTTACATCATTTTATTCTAGCTCAGTTTAACAAGAGAGTTTGACATTTGGCAAAATATGCTTATTTGCTTTCAAGTTTGTCAAGAGTTTCATTGGAAGATTCACTCTCTTGCCTATCCATTACATATGAAGCTACAAGCAGCAGCCGGTTAGCTTAGCTTAGCATAAGACTGAAAAAGGGGGAAACAGTTAGACTGGCTCTGTCCAAAGTAACAAAATCTGCCTGCCAGGACCAGTAAAATTCACGAATTTATGCGTTATATAGCTACAAAGCAAAATGTAAAAGCAACACTTTAGTGTTTTACGGGGGTATATGCATCATTATTTCATGGCTCAAGAAATTTATTTTGGACAGAGCCAGACTAGCTGTTTCCTCCTGTTCCCAGTATTTATGCTAAGCTAAGCCAACCAGCTGCTGGCTGTTGACTGTACAGAAGTCAGAGTTCAATCAATATTCTTTAATCCTCCTTTAATGTATTCGATGAACCCTTATATTTTTCCTGTTGCTTTTATTATTGTTAGTGTTTCATTTGCTGCCTTCTGTGAAGGACTTTGTATCTACAAATATAGATTATTATTATTATATAAACACACAGGACTCTCATAAGAGCACAAGGCTAATTAGTCAGTGAAAAGCAACCACACAGTCTCACAGCGGTCTGTTATTCCTGGTTTATTAATCAAGAGCACCAGATTTATGCACATACAGCTTACTGACATTGGAACTACCTGTGAAGACATAAATATAAGGTAACACCTCGGTGGATCCACTGGCTTTGATCACAACTTCAAAACCTGGCAGGCCTTCAAACTACAGTGCTAAAATAAGACATTTGTAATATACAGTAATATACAGTGATCACAGAACTGTCTCTTAAATGACCTCCTTCCTTCTTAGAGGTTTTAATTTATAAAAGTGTCTGTGGGCCTTAAAATCTATGAATATGAAACGAAATTGTAAAGCTGGTGGGTATCAAACTTCCTTCAAATCTCATTTAGCGCCTTTACTTTAAAATTGAAAGTTTTTTCAGCATGTGAGATGAGCTCATCTTTTTCATTAAAAACATGAAGTATAATAGATTCCTGTGTTTTATGAACAATTATTTGGTTTTCATGTCGTACTGGTTATCATATGCTCGTGTTGGTGATGGTGCTATTTAAAAAGTTAAGGGATCAACAAAGTCACTACAATTCATCCTGAAGGACATGAATGTCTGTATAGAATTTTTATGGCAATCCATCTAGTTATTGAGATAATTCTGTCTGGACCTCAGTGGTGGACCAACTGACAGGCCGACTTTGCCATCGTAGAGCCGAGAAACAAAGTAACAAATTACCATAAATTGTTGATTATGTTGTTAAGCATGTGTACTACATGAAGAGTCATTTGCAAAAAGGGATAAACACTGTTTGTCTGTAACAACAGTTTGACTGATATTCCCTGGAGTGCACAATAATAAAACAACAAAAAATGGAGATATCTGGTATTGCAAATGTAATATATGAAGACATTTTTTTATAGCAAGATAATGCTTTATGCATAAATCTGCTATAAATCAATTCTCCAGAGCCTGCTTTTTTATTGCTCACAACAGTATTTTTAGATATAAAGTGACCCAGATATTAAGTTGGACATTTTATTATAACATTAAGTGACGGGACACGGATACACGGGATACAGTGCAAACCAGCCGATGATGGTAATCAGTGTGAAAGCCACGCAGTAAAGAATACATTTTAAACCAGTAAGGCTTTTGAAACCAAATTATACATGGCTCATTGTACTTCATAATAAAGATCTCAGAATCCCAACAGCCTAATAATAAAAATACAAAGGATTAGAAGAAGAAGAAGAAAAAGAAGAAGAAGGTACCCGCTGTTTACTCCATTTTACATTTTGACACGAGCCTGATTGACTTTGATACTGACCTGAGAGCCTGATGGACTTGAAAAGCTCGTTTGTAAAGGAGGAATCAATTACTTTTTTCACTGAGGGGCAGAGGACAGCAGGAAAGGTGTAGAGCAGCTTCTTTCTTCCACAACACATTTGCAAGCACGTGTAGCCTGTTTATAGTATTGTGTATAAAACTACAAGCTTCTATTGTACAGTAGGCCTAGTGGAATCACAGACTGAGCTGCTTACATGAAAAAGAGAAAGTGGCTGGCAGATGAGAATAATGTGCTACTGGCCATTGCAGCTAATGTAGGTGAATGCTTAAGAACTCAAGCAAAAACACGTCATATGAACTAAGTGCTGAGAAATACTGTCTCACATCTGGTTAGATGTGAGCCAGTGTATTATGACCAGTACTGTACAATAAATGCAGTTTTTCACCCATTCATCTGCCACTGTAATATTAATATATATCTAATATTTGTGATTGTTAGGCAGTGTGTCTGGGTATATAATGATTGTTTTGTGCGATTGTTTTCTGTATATGTAATTTGTTCTCAGGTCTTGCTTAGAAGAAAGGGATTGTGATCTCAATGAGATGTCCTGAAAAAATCAAGCTTAACTAACAAACTAAACATAAATGCTCTCTTAATTGACAGTGACCTGGCAGAGATTTCCCCAGAAAACCCCAGGGGGCCAGAGGAGACACACACAAGATGGAAGGCGTAGAGCAGCCTCCCTCTGTCACGCTCTGCCGGTTGGCCATCCTTTGTGTTTACTTTTGAGTTTGGTATCTGCCTTGGTATGTTGAGTTTTGGGTTCTGTCCTGTCTAGTGTCCAGTATCTGTTATATAGTCTGCTTGTCATGTCTAGTCTCTCTGTTTTCCTCTGCTCTCTCTCTCTGCCTCGTTAGTCTCATGTCTTTCACCTGTGTTGCTCCCGCCCTGCTCGTTAGTCCCTGTGTGTATATATACCTGGTGTTTCTGTCTTGTCCTTGTCCGGTCATTGTTCATGTTACCCCCCAGTCTGTCGTGTGTGTACTCTCTGCCTGTAACCAGCCTTGCTTGTCTCGTCTCGTCTCGTCTCGTCTCGTCTCGTCTCGTCTCTCGGTACTTTTGGATTTTGGATTTCAGTTATTCAGCCACTCACCTGTAAGTGTGCTCGCTTTTTTTTGTTTATTAAAACCCTTCGTTGTACCATACCTGCCCCGCTCTGTGTCCTGCGTTTGGGTTCTCCAACCTGCCTCCACACCACGATCGTGACAGAATGACCGGACCACAAAGGGACTCAGCGGACACCATGTCCGAGGAACTTCTTGATCTGTGCCGGGAGCTTATGGTGCTGAGGAACATGTGGTATGGGGCTAGTCATGTTAGCCACAAGGAGGCTATCGTGTCCCTCACCCGAACAAAGTTGGCTGCAAATCCAGGAGCGGCCAACTCCTTTCCTAAGTGGGTGTTGGACTTCCTCCACACCTCAGCCGATTCCCAAGCAAGGTCAACACCAGTTCCTCTACCTGTTAGCCATGAGCAAGCTAACAGGCTGCCAGCTAGCGTCCGGCCGTCATCTCCCCGGCCGGCTAGCCCTCAAAGGACTTGTTCTCGGCCAGCTAGTTGCAGGTTGGGAAGCATCCTTCTGTCCTGCCCGGCTAGTGCTGCTAGCCCTCCGCCTGTCCTGCCTGCTATCTGTTCGGCTGGCGGTGCTAGCCCTCCGCCTGTCCTGCCTGTTATCTGTTCGGCTGGCGCTGCTAGCCCTCCGCCTGTCCTGCCTGTTATCAGTTCGGCTGCCGCTGCTAGCCCTCCGCCTGTCCTGCCTGTATCCTGCTCGGCTAGCGCCGCTAGCCCTCCGCCTGTCCTGCCTGTATCCTGCTCGGCTAGCGCCGCTAGCCCTCCGCCTGTCCTGCCTGTATCCTGCTTGGCTAGCGCCGCTAGTCCTCCGCCTAGCCTGTCCGTCCGCCTGCCTGCCCTACCTACCAAGGACTCAGGGACTATGACTCTCCTAGCCTACCTGACCATGAAGGCCAGGGAGTCAGAGGCAGCACGGGCAGCTACGCTATGGCCTGATAGCCTGGAGGCTAGGCTTTCCCCGGAGTCGTCCTTTGAAGGGAGTCGCCTAGCCATCTTTTCGGGTTCCCGTGGTGGTCATCGGAGGCGACAAGGTCACCATCAGCGACCCGTCGGCAACAAACCTGTCCCCTGGCTTGCTAGAACGGCTAGCCGCTTGCCTGATTCCCGGCCCGCTAGCGCTGCTAGCTCCACATCACACCTACCTGATCCCCGGCCTGCTAGCGCTGCTAGCCGCCTGCCTGATCCCTGGCCTACTCCTGCTCCCAGGTCTCACTCGGTCGTCCTGCCGACACCTGTTACTGGTCCCTCATCGAAGGTCCGACTGACACCAGTTCCAAGGTCTCCGTCGGTGGCCAGACCAGTTCCCGCTCCCCGTGCCCCGTCGGTGGTCCGACCGGCACCTGCTTCGCCGGTGGCCCAGCTGACTCCTGTTCCCTCGTCGGTGGTCCGACCAACACCAGCTTCGTTGGTGGCCCAGCCGACTCCTGTTCCTCATGCTCCGTCGGTGGTCCGACCGGCACCTGCTTCGCCGGTGGCCCAGCCGACTCCTCTTCCCTCGTCGGTGGTCCGACCAACACCAGCTCCGTTGGTGGCCCAGCCGACTCCTGTTCTCCCGTCGGTGGTCCGACCAACACCAGCTCCGTTGGTGGCCCAGCCTGTTCCTCGTGTTCTGTCGGCGGACGGACCGGCTTCAGCCCCGCCGGTGGTCCGGCCGACCCCTGTTCCTCGTGTTCTGTCGGCGGATGGACCGGCTTCAGCCCCGCCGGTGGTCCGGCCGGCACCTGCTTCGCCGGTGGCCCGGCCGACTCCTGTACCCTCGTCGGTGGTCCAGCCGACTCCTGGTCCCTCGTCTGTGGCCCCACCAACTCCAGCTCCGTTGGTGGCCCAGCCGACTCCTGTTCTCTCATCGGTGGTCCGACCAACACCAGCTTTGTTGGTGGCCCAGCCGACTCCCGCTCCTCGTGTCCGGTACATGGCCTCCAGCCCAGCTGTCCAGTCCATGGTCCCCAGCCCTGCTACCCAGTCGGTGGTCAGGCCGACTCCAGCTCCTCGTGTCCGGTCCATGGTCCTCAGCCCAGCTGTCTCGCCGGTGGTCCTCAGCCCAGCTGTCTCGCCGGTGGTCCTCAGCCCAGCTGTGCCTCCAGAGCACCCAAGCTTTGGGTGCCGACCTCCGAAGAGGTCTTGCCGTCGGCCTCCTGCTCGGCCCCCAGTGGGTTTGCTGCCTCACTGTTGGCCGTCCTGCCAACCTCCCGAACTCTGTGGCCCCCCTGTTCTGCCCGGCCTGTTGAGTCGACCTCCGGCGCGGCCTCCCGAACTCTGTGGCCCCCCGGTTCTGCCCGGCCTCATGGGTCGTCCCACGGGACGCCCACCTGAACTGTTTTGCTCTCCTGGTCTACTCGGTCGACCTCCGGGACGGCCTCCTGAACTGTGTTTTCCCCCTGATTTGCTCGGCCTGTCGGGTCCGACCAACACCAGCTCCGTTGGTGGCCCAGCCGACTCCTGTTCTCCCGTCGGTGGTCCGACCAACACCAGCTCCGTTGGTGGCCCAGCCTGTTCCTCGTGTTCTGTCGGCGGACGGACCGGCTTCAGCCCCGCCGGTGGTCCGGCCGGCACCTGCTTCGCCGGTGGCCCGGCCGTCTCCTGTACCCTCGTCGGTGGTCCAGCCGACTCCTGGTCCCTCGTCTGTGGCCCCACCAACTCCAGCTCCGTTGGTGGCCCAGCCGACTCCTGTTCTCTCGTCGGTGGTCCGACCAACACCAGCTTTGTTGGTGGCCCAGCCGACTCCCGCTCCTCGTGTCCGGTACATGGCTTCCAGCCCAGCTGTCCAGTCCATGGTCCCCAGCCCTGCTACCCAGTCGGTGGTCAGGCCGACTCCAGCTCCTCGTGTCCGGTCCATGGTCCTCAGCCCAGCTGTCTCGCCGGTGGTCCTCAGCCCAGCTGTCTCGCCGGTGGTCCTCAGCCCAGCTGTCTCGCCGGTGGTCCTCAGCCCAGCTGTGCCTCCAGAGCACCCAAGCTTTGGGTGCCGACCTCCGAAGAGGTCTTGCCGTCGGCCTCCTGCTCGGCCCCCAGTGGGTTTGCTGCCTCACTGTTGGCCGTCCTGCCAACCTCCCGAACTCTGTGGCCCCCCTGTTCTGCCCGGCCTGTTGAGTCGACCTCCGGCGCGGCCTCCCGAACTCTGTGGCCCCCCGGTTCTGCCCGGCCTCATGGGTCGTCCCACGGGACGGCCACCTGAACTGTTTTGCTCTCCTGGTCTACTCGGTCGACCTCCGGGACGGCCTCCTGAACTGTGTTTTCCCCCTGATTTGCTCGGCCTGTCGGGTCGTCCTCCGGGACGACCTCCTAAACTGTGTTTACCCCCTGATTTGCTCGGCCTGTCGGGTCATCTCCCGGGACGACCTCCTGAACTCCGTGATCCCTTTGGTCTGCACGGCCTCCTGGGACGCCCTCCGGGACGACCTCCTGAACTGTTCTGCTCCTCTGCCTTGCCCTGCATGTTAGGCCAAGCGCCTTACCTGCCCTGTTTCCTGGGCATGATCTGCCTGTTGGGTGGTTCCCCCGGACTGTTTTGTCCCCTTGGCCTGCTTGTGCGACCTCCTGAACTCTGTCGCTCCCTTGCCTTGCCCTCTGGCCACCCTCCTGAGAGTTCCTGGTCTGGCTCTCCTCCTGTCCTCCCTCCGCCCACCCTGGCTCGACTAAAAGGAAATACAAGGAAGCTTCATTTTCCTGTTGTCAAGGGAGAAATTGACAGAAGGCAGGCTCCAGGGACAGTAATGTCAAGTTGGTCGGCCCACCACTTCAAAACTGAGATATCTAAACAAATATTAGTTGGATTTCCACAAAATTTGGTTCAGACATTAATGGTCCCCAGAGCATGAATGGCATTCAGAACTTCTAATAGGACATGTGTTCTGTTAGGAGGACATCAGGCAAAAGCGAAGCAAGTGGAAATAATAAAAGAATGAAAACAGTAGAATATAAATTGAGTTTGAAATGACAATGACAGCTGGAAAGTACATTATACTGACTTTACTGAGACATCAGGTACACATGGATGAATTCAGAAATCAGATAAGAAAACAGGGAGACTTCCTACTAAATATGGTAAGATATACAGTATAACAGGGTACGCTACAGTACAAATAAAGGTGTGTCACTTCTATAACCCTGTTTCAGATAAAAGTCTGGTTCTCTCTGCAGTTGGGTAAATTAAAGTCTAGGCCAGTATTTGAGAATTTATGATATTAGATGGCTCTTTAATTTGGCTTGTCTCCCATCTTTATCACACACTTTGAGCTAGTTTGTGACAGCTGATACCACATACAGCGCTAAAATGAGCCTCAAGTGCTCAATAGTCAGTGAATAGCAACAGTCCATCCATCCATCCATCGTCAACCGCTTATCCTGCGTACAGGGCCGCAGGGGGCTGGAGCCTATCCCAGCTGACATTGGTCGAAAGGCGGACACCCTTTCGACCAGAGGAGGTCGACCGAGTAGACCAGGAGAGCAAAACACCCTGGACAGGTCCGTACCTGGAGAGAACCCACGCAGACACGGGGAGAACATGCAAACTCCACACAGAAAGACCGGGGCAACCGGGGTTTGAACCCACGACCCTCTTGCTGTGAGGCACCAGTGTGAATAGCAACAGTGACCATCATAAATAATGATTGACCAATACTTAATAAATACGTTCTTGTACATAAGAAAATAAAGGAAACTAATAAACAAAGGTCCCACTTGCTTTGTTTTGCAAACATATTCACCTTAATAATGCGTTCAGTAAAGCTTCTCTATTGCTTTGACCTTGGACCAAAACCTGCATTACAGAGGGAAGAGAGGACTACGATATACAGCTGTTAATGTTTGGTCACCGCTGTTTATTGAAATGGAAAACTGCATATGGGTCAATAAAACCTGGTCTTGGTGATAAAGCATGTTTAGTTTCCATAATTCTTTGATAACACAGAGAATGAAAAGAGGCACATGGACACGCAATAAAAGTGATTATGCAACTTTAACTCAAAGGTTGCAAACTGTTGATGGGAAATGGTTGTTGTCCCAGACCCTCCAGGGTCCTTTAGGAAACTGGGACTCAGTTTTATTTAATTTAATAGAGTAAACCCTGTGAGATTCCTCAGGCAGGGTTTTGCTGTTGCATTCACACATGACATTGCAACATGTTTCCAATGCACAGTTTGCACAAAGTGATGCGTTTGAGGCAATGATCCATCAAAAGGCAACATTTTGTGAATCTTGCAGCTCTAGCTAGTCACAGTAGATTGCCCATTGAAAATTCTCAGACCATTTCTGCAGCATAATCCACTACTCTGTTGTCCATCATTTTTAGTATGTTGTGTAAACACCCAGATTTCTGCCAAAAGATACCAAATTTGGAGTAAATGCACACATTATTGGTATTGCATTGTGCTGTCAGTGTTCTTGTGACCATTATGTGGGTTGCTATTGTGAATCCAGGCTGATTACAGTGGAGTTTTGCTATTCGGCATTTGGTAACCTGGGACCATGATGTCTCCTGAAGGACTCTCTGCTGAGAGACCAGGGATTAATGTTTCACTTCACTAAACTAAGCTGTTGATTGTGTGTGTGTTAACAAGCATATTGTAAGTTGATGTTTAGCAGGTTGTTTCCTACTCACTGTATACACTCACTATGCAATCTTAACTTCTGCAGGCTGCTAATTTGTGCAGTATTGGCATTGGTAATAATTGTAAATTAATTTCTTGTAATTTTCTGTTTGGTCTGGCATATGTATGACACTTTGTTTCACTGTTACTCACACAACATACTCACGCTGCAACAAATATCTGTGCCACCCATTCCAATAATGCAGCCAGTTTAAGCAACTCTGCTGCAACACTAACTGCAACCAAGACCACTTCTACTGATCATAAATATTTCATAAACCCAACATCCACTTCAAGTCATGTCTTGGTGGACACTGGCATCTTGTGGCCATTGTCAAACAACAGGTAGAGACAGGTGGCCCTATATGATAATGCACAGATGGTTAAATTGCAGTATTGTCTAAATCTGCTCCATATGAAAAGTTCAATGAGGTTACTTCTGTTACTAATTGGCACTAAATGAATAAAATTAATTTGGATTGAATACAAATTTCCAATTTGCAGAACGACTGAAGTTCATCGTGAACATGACTGAGATTTAAGATTCAAAATTCTGTTGTACAGATATGTGAAATTCCTTTATATGAAAGATACGTATATACAGTAAGTTTCTTAACCCTGTTGTTGAGAAATTTCTTAAGGGACTTAATTGATAAGTGATTGATTGATAAGTGTTTTCTGACATTCTAGCTTTAGGTATTTCTCACATGTACTTGTCCTTGTCAGGGAGACAACAACAGACTGATTAGTTTGAGTCAGTAGCTCAGGTGTCAGGCTAGCAGATATCAGTGTTCTCTGGGAATCTTACAAGGTTGAGTCCTACAAGAATGTTTACAAGAACTCACTGGTTCCACAGATTAGAGTACAACTCATGGGTAGTGATAGATTCCAATATGCCGAAGCACTGGAGTCTAAACATGAGATAAATTAGTTGTTTTAGGTTAAGGCCAACAAAAGATGACCTAATAGGAAAACCTACAAGCTCTAGGGGGAAGATAGAAACTTAAAAAGGGACCAAAAGATGTTATCCTTCAGATCTGGTGTTGGGATTTGACTTGTTCATATGTTGTATGCTGGCACTGTGACTCCTCGGCCGGGCTCAATAAACTATGTTAAGTCTTCATCAGTCTCCGAAACTTCTTCACACCTGATCCTGGCTCACAAAAATTCTTCAACACCTGTAATCTATCCAAAAGTGTTTCTGGTTATTTCATGGTTATTTTCACTCAGGTAATTTATGTATGGTGTGCTGCTGTACACAATTGACTTACTTACAGAAACTTTTATTAATTTGGCCATTACTTATAAAAAATGTAAGATGTCTTTAGAGGAGGGGGTGAGGGAGATGGTGGAGGATGGAGAGGTGGAGAGGTGAAGGGGGGAAGATAAGGGAGCTACTGATGTCCAACCTGATATGAACATCAAGCAGCTTCCTCCACCTTGCTGTCGCTGTCTCACTTCTTCTTTTTCTTTTGTATCCAGCTT
Organism: Micropterus salmoides; assembly: GCF_014851395.1. Taxonomy (NCBI): domain Eukaryota; kingdom Metazoa; phylum Chordata; class Actinopteri; order Centrarchiformes; family Centrarchidae; genus Micropterus; species Micropterus salmoides. The sequence goes on from NW_024044237.1 coordinate 23,433,340, forward strand.
TTTCATCTCCTCTTCCTTTTCAATGTCCACTTCCTCAACCTTTTCATTCTTTTTCATCTCCTTGGCTTTTCCACTTTTCTTTTTCTCCACCTCTTCAAGTCTGACTTCCCTGCTGTGTTTTTTTGCAGCCAGCTCCCTGAACTTCTCCAGAGTGGTGTATTTTGTCTGAACATCTCTGTCAGCTCCCTGGCTCCACAGCCGGTTTGTGGCCTGTGTGAACCTCTGAGAGAGATGCTCATTTTCCATCCTGAGATCCAGGATTTCTCTCATAATCATGTTCTTTATACTCCTGAAACACTAAAACTCACCTCCATCCACGTGGTGAAAACCTGCAGATGTACAAGCATGTGTACAGTACCACTGGCATGCAAGTTAATTGCATTTCAGAGTTCATCATGAAAAAACAGAAGTTGTAATCAGCTGATGCAGAAATTTGCAGGTGAATGCGGAAGAGTGGCATAAAAAGGGTCCACAACTCTCCAAAAACCCATTGGATGTGTTTCATTTACAGTGAAGGGCAGAGGCAGGACAGCCTGACCTTAGAGCAGCAGCAACCAGATAACCTTTGATTTTTTCACTTGATAAATGACTCGATATGTAAAGCTCAAATGATTATTCCATTAGTAGTTTCAATCAGCAGCTACTATATCTTGGATAAATCATTTATGTAGCAGCTTCTCCAGTGTGACGACTTTCTGCTTTTCTCTGTTTCACATCATTATAAAATGAAGATTGAAATGAAGAGAGATTTTAGGATGTCACACTAGGCATCAGGAAACTTTAATGGGCATTTCTCAGCATTTTCTGACATTTTTTAGACCAAACAATTCGATTAATTAATTATTTAAGCAAAAATAATTGAAATTCCGCAATTCACCACATGCACACAGTGAAAATGAAGTGCCTTCTACACTCAGTTGATGGCCTAATGTTTGTATTTAACCTAATAACATCTCTATGGAAAATAGTATTAGGGTAGTATGTTACTGTAATAAAAATAGAATTTGCTAAGGTAAATACTACATTTTCAGTCATTAAAACATCTTTCTTCTGGCCTGAAGAGAACACTGTTCACCATGTATTTGAGTACACTTCAATTTGTGCAGTGATCTTTAGAGGAAATACTCAAATGCTAAAAATTATTGCAAAACCTTTATTCTGTTTCATCATTTTATCAAACAGGGACTTATGCTTCTTATCCTCAAAATTTGCACGTCATTTTGTACTATTAATAGAGTTTATTTCAAACATCGGTCAGTACTGAAGCCACTTTGCATACTTGCATACAGTCACCTTGGCCAAACAGTTAATCTGACCTCCAAAACTCACTCAAACCACCAAAACACATACATGTCTCAAAAAAAACCCTCTGGCAACAATTCTCACCCAAAAAGCAAACATTGTCACTCGCAACACACAGACTATAAAACACTAACAACAGGGAGCATTATACATAAATGAGGAACTTGATAACATATTTTCATTTTATTGACTGTACTAAAATACGTGTAACAAGAATGAATCAGAAGTGCAGAAATTTGCTTCATTATCCTTTTTTTTCTATATCATTGCATATAATTTATTTGTGAAAAAAAAAAATCAGTGCTTTCAGTTTTTCCTTAATTGTTTACACAGTAACACTGGCTCTTGAGACATTCATGTACCAACCACCTGAGTTCAATGTGATTTCAGTTTTGACCAATGCATGTTAGCAATTGAAAAAAATGTTCTACATTCATTCCATGTGAGTGTGGCTGAGTGAAGTTAACAAACCGACAGCGTGATTATTTTACTTAAGATATTCCAGTGCCTACTCTATCACAACTAAAGGTCAGATCAGGTTCCACAAGTGTCTTCCAGTAATAAAAAGGGTCTGTGGTCTACAGCGCAGGAGTGTTTTTGCATTACCATTTAGTAACATCAAGTGACCAGTTGGGGGTGGAAGTGCTCCACTGTAATTTCTTGCATCGAGAGAAATCCATGTTGTTAGGAAAGGTGAAGCACATCTCACATCATCAGTTTAAATCACTGTTGAACTAAATACAATAGATTCATATTTTTTTATAGTGCTAAAACATTGTAAAGTGTACTGTGACAACTGTACTGTGTCCCAGTTCCACACTACATATCAATAGAACAGAGTATGCACTATAGAGTCAATTTCATAGTGAATTCTCTTTGCAGTTAGTTAAAAAATATAAAATAAAAAATATATACTTTTACTACATTTGTTCACACAGGAAATGACAAACTACTTGCACCGACAAATGTCAATCAAGCTGCATCTGTGGAAGGCCACTGTCAAATAAACACACAGAGAAAGCAAAGTGTTCTGTTTTTTTTAAGGCCCCACAGGTGGGGGGTGGGAAGCAAAGGAAAGTAACCACTACACCAAACGTGACCACAAGGTGTCGCTAGTGTCCAACATATTCCACTTGCAATTCTCTCTCACAGTCAACACCCTGTTCTCCAAAAAACGCTTGCTCAGTTATAGGTGCACTCATTCACAATATACATGAATTGCACACAAAGCCATGTGTGTGTATGTGTGTGTGTGTGTGAGTGTGTTTGCGTGCTTGTGTATCGGAGTGCGTTTCGGGGCATTCGGTGCCTGTCTCAGCCATCGGCCATTCTGCTGCCTGGTGATGAGGCTCAAAGTTATGGACCAATATTAATAAATGGTAGCCCTGGCAACAGTGTTCAGTGCGTGAGTCAGAGGAGCTCAGGCAGAGGGGAAGGCAGGGCACCGTGGCCGAACATGGATGCTCTCTGAAAACCACCTCCGAGGCTGGCTGTGAACCAGTGTCACATCTGTGCCGAACAAGATTTAGAGGACTGGGCTGAATCATAATCAAATCAACATGAAATAATTGCATCAACAAGCTCTTACAGTAAAGGAATCATTTTGGGGTTTTGGCATTGAGGGGATTCAGAGATTTGTTTGCTTTTTGTCATTTATGTCAACACTCATCAAACACGCAGCACTGTAAATTAAAGCAATTACATTTAATGACTTGTGCAGAAGTGTTTGAATGGTTTGCACGACATAAGGGATTGGAGTACAGTAAACACTTGAGGGAATACAACATGGGTGTTCCCCCTGCTGCCCTGGAATTGTTGGGAAGTAGTGTGGTTGTGATGCACATTCTCCTCTATCTCTGAGGAGTGGATGATATTTTTAAAGTGACCATAATGGTTATTGTGGATTTGTAGGGTTTTTAACTGGTTATAAATCAGTTACACTGCTGCAGACAGTGGACGCTAGCCCTCCAGAGCCTTACTAGTCTTTCTAATGTGGTCTATGGGGGGGACAAGTCGTTGTATAGAGTGAAAGATAATGAGGAAACTAGAAGTTGAGAAAGAGAAAAGGTCATGAATATGCAGAAGGAAAAACAGTTAATTAGTTGCAGTCCTGTCCTGTTCTGCAGTTGTATCAAGGGTATTGTGACTTCAGTCACGTATACCCAGTGCAGTCCTGTATGCAGCCGTCAGTCTGAATAAAGTAAACAACAAACGGCCATGTTGGGGTCACTCACGTCCAATCTCCGAACTGCCTTTGTTTGCAATGCCACTGCAGAGGCCCGGGGAAGCTGATTACAAATCTTGCCACTTCCCCAAGACTACAGCTATACTGTATAACACATAAATATTTTTGCACTGCTAGAGGCAACTTTTTGAACTTTATATTTGCTCATAAAGTCTGGGAGAGTTGGGTTTTAAAAAAAATAGACATTAGACAAACAAAGTACAAAGTGATACTTTTTACACAATGGCCCCTTAAGGAGTAGACATAATTACACACGGAAACAAAAAAGAAGATAAAAAGAGACCAGTAAAGTGGACAAGGACACATCCCCAGTAAGAGGCAATTACAATAAAATAAAGGAAAAAATGATGACTAACAAAATTCGATAAAAATAACTATTATCAGTACATCAAACATAGTGCTAAATAAGTTTTTATGTGTTTTAACAGTGCTTGAATAAATCTTAGCACATTTAGCATTGTTTAACTGTATTTTAATCCCCCTTTAAAGTTGATTTGGCCAACTTTTAAGAAAACAGCTTCCTACAGCATTTACAGATCCAGCAGACACAGACAAATATTATCAATAATTTGGAGTCATGTTTGTGGTAATGTGACAAATAAAAGCCCAGCATTCAATCTCCTTTTAACTCCTGAGAGAAATATCTGGCTCTTGCCGCTAAATTCTCCTCTATGCTTCATAGCTAGTTGCTAACTGTGTCTGTTTACTGTGAGGTGCTGAGCAGCTAGTGTACACTGAGTTTGTCAGAGCTTTTTTGCTGAAATGTGATCCACTGTTAGTACAAAATGTTGATTTTAGCCTCTTAAACTAATTTCTTTCTCTCATCATCAAAGCTCTGACAATATACAATGATACTTATTACAATACATGGTCTTGAAATATAGTCACTGTTAGAAATTGGCAGATTATAAATTAGACAGATTAGTACACATGGCTGAGGAAAGAAATTAATTTTTCAAGAACAAAATCAGATGTAAAAAAAACAGTTTTACCACCATTACACTGAGGTTTATCATAAACCTCACAAAGCCAATACTAAGAATCCAGATATTTGAGTCAAAGGTTAACCTGAAATTTTATGAAAATCTGGATTGATCGTATCATCGTTATTGTACAGTTTATGTATCAAGTGCATGATATCATTTTTTGAGCAGATTTCAGATAAGCAGATAAGCAGTGATCACAAACACATGCTGCATTTGTAAAAAAATAAAAATAAAAAAGATAAATCTAACTTCTTTTCATCTGTGCCATAAAGTATCCCAACATCTTGAAGAAATTAGAAGATTTCATTAGCCATATAAAATAGGTCTTCCCTTTTTTTCTTTACGACACAATACATATTTTGGTGTGCTTTGGCAGGGAGGAATATCTCCTCCTCTCATTGTGATGACAAAGTGCTCTTAAATAGAGCTGGGAGCCCAAGTGAAACCAGATTGTTCAGCGAGATAGAGGAAGCAGAAGATAACAGGCGGTAAATCAGACAACGGTTTGCAGCCAGAGATTCACATATAGAACAGGAGTAACACCTTTCTGCAGTAGCAAAAACCAGGACAGTTATAGCATCTGTAAAAAATTGTTTAACGTTTGTGCTTACATTTACATTGCACAGCCATATACCACTTTCAGGATAGACTTCTGAATGTATGCTACAGTGATCATGAGATTCACAACAGAGGAACAACCTTACAGTCACACTACAACAGCAGTGCTTTAAGCTGAATGCTATCATCAACATGCTAACATGATTCCACTGACATATTAACATGCATAGATGTTTAGCAAGTATCTTTACCATGATCACCAACTGATGCTGTGTCTCAAGTCGTGCCCTTCCATACTTGAACTTGGACCGCAGGGAACACTGGACACTTCTCACCTTCAATAGCCGCCATCTTGGCTATGTAGCGGAAGGGGAGGGACCACCTGTGTATTTTTGGTATTGTGAAAATGGCGGCAAGCTGCAGCGGTTGCCTTTGTGAAAGTAAGTATTTTTATTCATTTTTACTAAAACTGACTTGAAGTCAAGAGAGCAAAAAACCCAGCAGATGCTTTGGCGTGTGACAATTGTGGTCATTTTAGCAATGATGATCCAGCTATAAATACAGCTACTATAAAATAATAATAATAATAATAATAATAAGTGCTCAAATGTTGCAATCATCATTTTCAGTAAGTGTACCAGATCCGTGTTCAATTTAAGACAACGCTTCCCTGTCAAAGGTTACGCACTACGCAAGTAAGTACATAGTGTACTGCATGTAACGGAAGCATCGGCATTGAGACACAGCTTTAGTTTAGCATGCTAACAATTGTTAAATAGGACTAAACACGAAGTACAGTTGAGGTTGGTGGGAATGCCAGTTACACTTTATTTCAACCCCCCATTTAGGATTTTTTAAGCAATATAAATATTTAAGATATGCATAACACATTAAAAGAAAAGTGTTGCATGTCATGAGTTTTCCAACCAGAACATTGGACAAATTTAAATTTTTTACCTGATTCCCTACAGAAGAGGTTAAATGTTCAGTGTGTAATATTTATGGGGATCTATTGACAAAAATGCAATATAATATTCATAATAATGGTTTCAGTGGTGTATAAAGACCTTACATAATGAACCGTTATGTTTTTATTACCTTAGAATGAGCCATTTCTCTCTGCATACACTGCGGGTCCTTTTATAATGGACCATTTTGCGCCTCCATTTTTCTACATTAGCTTAAACAGAGAAATGGCGCTACAGAGCACGCTTCGCTCACCACTAGATGACACTAAAACTTACACACTGAACCTTTAAGAGATAACCAAAGTTATTACAATTCATCCTGAGGGGAACATGAATGTCTGTAATAACTGTCATGGCAAAAACGCCAATCAAAGTGGTAGATATTAAGATGTTTCACAGTAAGTAAAAAACATATGACCTGCTGGTGGCGCCAGAATAAAAGTCAGGGGATCACAAAAACCATTAGGATTTATCCTCTAGGCACAATGAATGTTTACACAAAATATCATGGCAATCCTTCTAATATTTGTTGAGATATTCAGCCTGGAACAAAGTTTTGGACTGGCTGACAGACAGACCAACATTATCATCCCTAGAGCTATGCAGCTATCATGGCTAATAAAAACAAAAATCTCTGTAGCAATTTTACCCAACAAAATGCGTTCATAGTAGTGTTTCATTTCTCCAGAGATTGAAGAAATATGAAATTCAACACCAATTGGGGCTGCAGAGATGACTTAACATGGAGTGAAGGACTCTCCACTTTAAAGCAGGAATGCAGATCGAATGACAACAGATTTTGGCCAGTAGCTGGTGATGGAGTCCTGGGTGCGACTGCCTGTCGATTCAGCTGTAGACGAATGAGCAGGATGGCTTTGATGCTGCAGCAGGTCACATGCCTGCTGTCCCTGTGCATGTGTATGTATGTGTGAGGTAATGGGGAGTGAGATAGGGAGAAATACTGAGATTAGTGGAAGGTCGGGGGCTGTCAGATGAGATGGATGCAAGACCTCTCCCATGGCGCTCAAATCACACACATATATACACACTCAGAGGTGGAGGGGTTTGAGTCCCGAGGCGCCAATGCTTCACTTATGATGCACACACACATGTTTAGATGTAAATGCACACGCACACTTGCTCACAATAAAACAGATGTGTGCGTACGAGCCTGAAGTCAGCTCTCAAACTGCATACATCCTACTGGGCTGCGCTCCAATCAGCAGGATTAATGAAGAGGTATCGCATTTTACAGTAAAGCAGCGTGTGGGGCTCTGGGGAGCAAATGACTGGAGTCTGCAATTCCTCAAGTCTGTCTTCAATAATGTAATCGACTTTTAGGTTATGAGATAGCATGGCAATTTGCTGAACTTGTGGCACGGTTGAGTTATGTTCCTTAACAAGACGATCACATGCAATCTGCTACTTTCCGCAGACCATAGACCCTCATGAATACCTACTGTGTAAATACTGTACTGTTGAGAAGAAGCATGGTGCTGTAATATGTCAGAAGGTATTTGGTGAAGGAATCCGTGATCCTTTAAGAGGTTTTGTGAATAGAATTAATAACTTAATATGTGTTTCCACCTCACATCAGTGAAGGCTGAGATACCCTTGAAAAAACTAAAACAAGCCTGGAATAGCCCCAAAATTGCTGCCCACTAAGAGCTCAGCTTCAGCAATGAAATATCAAAGGAATACAGCATTTCAGCTCAAGGCTTCTCCTGTGGTAAATCCCATGGTTAGATGAGGAGGAAAATACAACATTTTAGGTTTGTTTGACAGTAATCACGCCCACATTCAAAGACCGATTTTGGGAAATGAGATCGACTTTGGTTTGACTGAAACTGAGGTCAGTGTACAATTACCAGTGCCACTCAAGAAGCAATGGCAAACCGTTGAGCTGTTTCTCTCCTGAAGTTTGACTTAAGTAGCTTTTCTGAACTTTAAAAAAAAAAAACAAGCTAGTGGCTCATTCACTGGTTCTGTCAAGGGCACGGGCTACTGTCATTCTGGGAGGCTAAAAAATGCTGGCTGATCCCAATTGCAGCTGGTGAGGCGGTGGCATGTTTGCCAGAGTGCAGGATGATAACAGTGTGTGCCTGGTGTGAGGTGACAGGCTCTTGTTCCAGCTCTGGACTCTCACCAGGGAGACTTGTTACGCTTCCATTTGTCTCTCTGAGTGTCAAATTCCAAACCGTTGAGGGAATTACCCGACTTGTTGCAGGCGAGAGGACGAACATATCAGTGAAGAGTACAGTAGATGAGTGTTAGTGGAGCAGGTTTTAATTGATAAAGGCTGGAGAGAGTGTATGATATGTTAAGAGTCAGCCGAGCGATTCTGAACAAGTCAGACTAATCCTTCGTTATCAGAATTTGTCTTTTGATGATGAAAGCTGCAAAGCTTTGGGGTGTGTAAGCAAACACAGACAGAGTTGTGTGTATTTGGTGTGAGGCATGTGATTTGAGCAGTCTGGGGTCTATGTTGTGTCTGATAACACGTTAAAACAAAGGTCACACTATAAAGGCCCAATCAGTGACCCAGATACTGAGTGTGAGAGAACCAAATGAGAGATATCACAACCTGAGGTCAAGGAAGCCATCAGGAATCTTAACATTTGAGCTTCAGATTAGTCTCAGATCTGATAGCCAGAGTGTTGCACTGCAGACAAAGGGTGGACAAGTCTAAGCAGGCATTGAGACCAAAAGCAGCATTGTGTTAAAGACTATGCAAGGTCCTAAACATCTGTTGCAAAAATCGTGTTGAAGTAGCAGATTTGTGAATTTGAAGGATTCTTAGATGCCAAAACACTGCACAACGCTTTATAATACTCTGAGACAGCAATTTACAACTCTGGAAAGTTATCACAGCGACACATTTTATTTTTCGACACATCTGGTAAATGGTAAATTTCTGTGTTCTCGTTACAAAGTAATCCACCAAGAATGTGCCTGACCCTGTGTTTGTGTGAATGTGGGGCTGCGTTTTTGCAGGGTTTAAGATGGCCTGACCTAAGCTGAATTCAGACCAAATCAGGTGTTGCGGCGATTAGCTGCAGGATTGTGCGGCTGTGTGTATTTGGAGGGGAGGGGGGGCATTGTGTGCGTGTTTATCTGTGCTTAAACAATCACAAATTATTACCAGTGATATTCCTGGCTTACTGTAGGGTACTGTGGCTGGATTGGCCACCACAATGCGACGTGGGATTGCATTTCTCCAAAAGCTATGTCTGTTTCAACTTTTCCGCCGTTTTTCGATGATTTGGTCAAAATTCAGAAGTCAAATTTTAAGTCTTCAGCCATGTTAGTGGCTCCGTGAGGCTGTACTTTCACACAGTGGTGCTTTGCACTCACAATGACAATGTGCTAATATTCACCATGTTCCCCATCTTTGCTGAAAAGTAGCACTAATCACAAAGTATAGCTGTTGCTGATGGGAAATGTATGGAAGTATAGTAGTATCGAACAATTATGTTTAGTTTTATAGTATTGAACAAAAGAAAACTGACCCACAAAGTAATTGGGTTACATCGACTGGGAACCACAGCTATCTGTACAAAATGTAATTCTAATCCAAGTAGTAGATGTTGAGATATTTCACTGAATAAGTGAAAACGTGACCTGCTCTTGGCACTAGAATTAAAGTCAGGGGATCACAAAAAACATTAAGATTTATCCTCTGCACCCCATGTACAAAATATCATGGCAATGTTTCTAATATTTGTTGAGTTATTCAGTCTGGAACAAAGTGGTGGACCAAACGACAGCAAACTTTGCTGTCCCTAAATGCAATCCACTAGCGTGGCCAAAAACATAGGGAGAGACATTTCCGCACTGATAAAATAATTTACTTGTCAGAATAAAATATTTATCAATAATTCTGATAATCAAGAAATTAAAACATGGTATGTTTTTGTGATGCTTAAATCGAACTATTTTACACAACAGTTTGAGAAATCTTTCAGTGTATGAGTCACTGAAAAAATAGTCACTCTGGACAGAGGAAATAAATGTATACTTAAAGGAAGTCCTTGGAAATGGCATTGTTTTATTTGGCAATGAAGACGTAGGTGGAAAATAACTACTTCTTACAGTTGAATACAGTTGATGTGCTGGAGGCAGCTCGGTGTCTCCAGAAATAGCTAAAGCTCAAACCAGCATGGTTTCAAAAACAATGCACCACATACTGGACTCCCTCGGACTTCCCTTGGCTGATATTCTGAGCCTTTTTAATGACGTCCGGTGGCCAGAAAAGAGCAGTGAAGTCAGGCAAGAGCTACACTGTCCTCAGGAAGGTACTGACTTAAGGGAGCAAAAGAAAACACCCAAACAAACCAGCAGGCGAGTCGGTAAACAGGAAATACACAAAGGAAGGCACCTGGTTCAAGTGCACGGTGCCTTCAGGGACATGGGACACACTCCGGCTCACGCTGTGTTGTTTCCTATTGACACACGGTGTTTCCTTACTTTTGGATATCCTGTATGTGTGTGTGAGGGAAAGAGCCAGTGTATCTGTCATTATGTCAGCTTGTTTGTTAAACGATATCTATAATTAGTATCATCAATTGCACTTTGGAATTTGCTCCATTTTAATTGCGTAGGATGTTACTGTATGTGGAGGAATGCCATTGTGCCTGCTAATATCCGTGGAGGACCAAGGGATCATACACAAACACGTGTGCTCCTGGAGCCCTCACAGACATTATGTGGCTCAATTCCTGCAGCTTGATTAGAAGTGGATATTATTCTTTTCCACTAATCCCTAATCAAGGATACGTTTTAAGTAAATTATGGACAGCAGGTTGGGAGCAAGTGAATAAAAATCTAATGAGAAATCAGTGCAAGCGTTGGCTGACTGCCATGTTAATTAGCTATAATCAATATATTAATAATAACAATGGCTCAAATGACTGTGTAATGTTTAAGGGGTCGTCCATAGTGATGAACCTACAGAGTTAACACCAAACTCTGTGGGTCTTCTCAGCTCTATAGAGCTTTTTAGTGTCTTTCAGCTTATTGCCCTAAGCTTTACTGTTTGGTTACTGCACACTACCTGCCTAGCACCAAACAGTGGACATTAGTTAATGACTACATGGTGAACTTATTGGAGCATATTTGCACTCATCCTCTCATGAATCAAGGATCATGAATGTCTGTACAAACTTTCATGGCAGTCCATCAATTGCGGTTGAGATATTTTGATTAACAAAAAAATTGGACAAATGTCAACCCCACGGTGGCACTACAGGAAAATTCAGATGATCAACAAAATCAGTACAACATATCGCCGGGAAACCCTTCTCTACACAATGCCAATCCATCAAATAGATGTGATATTTTACTGAGTAAGTGAAATTCATCTTTTGGGGACAATGACTGCCTGTACTACAAGCATGGCTAATCGGCAAAAATCACTTCACCCTAAAGGGAATTGCCATCTCCCACAGAAAACACTGCTTCTGAACTACCTGAAAACAGGTCGATCACTATGTAACATGCGTCATAATACTTGCCTAGCAGTTAGTGTGGCCCGCCCTCAAAAACACTGGTGGCGAAACACAAGACGTCCGCCCGCTGCCTGCCCTCACCCCCACCCTCCCTACTGAACGTTAGATACCAGTGAACAGTTAAAACAGTTATGTATGAAGATACATTTGTTACAAATAAATAACTTACCACTCTGAAACTCTTGCTCCAGTCTAAGGTTGCGAAACTGGTACAGGCTGGTTGGCTAGTAGTCCTTAACTAGGTACTGCACTGTGTAACTCTCACCAAAGATCAAAAAGAAGTGAGCTGCTTCACTCCATAGATAAAATGGAGTGCTTAACACACAGGATTAAAAGGGGTGCTGCAGCAATGTGCAGAATAAAAAAAAATATGGTGTTTTATGAAAATTAAACCATGTAAACCTGTTCCCGTACAACTTTGAAAATTAGCTTTATATGACCACTTTCAGAGAAAATGATGTTTCACATTGCTGCTGAAACAATGAGACGATATCAAAACCTTGGCTCGACACATGACTTAAAGTATTGCACTGCTCGTGTCCGCACATTCAAGAGCTCATAATAAGGCTGTGAAGGGATTAGCGTGGTCGCTAACTTGACCTCCTGACGCTTCAGAATAAGGCCTCTGCACTGCTGCAAACAGACAGCCGCTGAGGCAAAAAGGCAGCCACCTCTCACTTGCAGGGGCTTTTGTCATGTCCCAATAAATCCTTCTTTCCCTTATAAACTACTCCACCATAGCAGGCTGTGACCCCTGTTACAAAGGGAGGACTGCATGTCAAACTTGGTCAGTCAACTTGGCCCATTATATGTACTAGTTAGGGTTAATCTGTGCTGCGGCAAACAGAGTAACAGTGCTGATGATGCTGCTGTCACAGGCAGCTTTAAGCCTATGAGCCACTTTTTTGATGCAGATACGGTATTTTTGGAAAGCAATGGAAGACTTGAGGATGAAAAACACGGTACATTTTTAGTTTGAAAAGAGTGTAAAATATCATTAGTATCCCTCATGGAAACTGCCATGTATCAAGAAAACAATAATGAGGAAACTTGGAGACAAATTTGGTGAGGAAGCCACAAGTACATGGGTATGAGGATGAAATCTTAATATTAGTGATGAGTCATTGCTTTTGTTGGGAAAGGAAGAACCTCTATTATTTATTTATGAATAAAATGGAGACAGAAAAGAACAAAATATTCATGTGTTGAATGTTTAATATGAATGTGAATGCTATAAATCCTTCCACCATCCACAAATCTGATACTGAATGACATACTGTACAATATTAAAACCACTACAATCAAAAAGAAGGCTTTTAGTTGGCTAAACTTGTCACTTCAGTTTGACAGAACAATACAATGTCTGTGGAATCCAGCTTGAGGCAATGCCTCTAAGTACCCTCTTGGAGGGAGAATAAAAGGAAACCTCTGGGCGATGAGACCCTGCTGCTGCAACCCCATCATGTGCAAAACTTTTATGGGTGTCAGCAGTGACCAATGGAAAAATGGAGCTGCTGCAGTCGGCACGCACACGCTGACCTCAGTCGACATATCATCCAGTCAGCCTGTTAGCTCAAACACCTTCTTCTCCCAGCTCTGATGACAAATGCTATTTATAGCAAATTCTAGCTGTGTTATTACTGAGCTATATCTTTCACTGTACCCTTATCTACAATTTAAAGTAATTAAACCAGCCCCCATTTCCAGCCTCTATCACTGTGAACAAATGTTATTTTAGCCTTTAGAAACGGCCAACCCCTGACAGTCTGACAAACCAAGCATATCATTGAAAATATCATTGACAAAGACAGAACAGGGAAAGCATTGTGGTCATGACACATTTTGTTGCAGCTGAGGTTTTGGTGAAAAATAGGCAGATATAACTATATGACATTGAGTCATTGTTATACAAGTTGTAATTGTGCTGTGTTCTCAGAGTCAATGTGCTTTTGATTTAACACAACTGACTTTGCATGGTGGACATGAGCAGTAAATTTAATAAATCTCCCACAGTATATAAGTATGTGTGTGTATGAACATTCAGTTTGTCAATATGTAATTTTATGTCCAAGTACACAAAGGACTGTGTTACATATTTTACATGTGATATGGGACAGTTCTATTAACTGAATCAGGCCATTATGTTGCATAAAGCTTCAGATTCAGGTCAGGTTCAAGAAATCTGTCTCTTGCTGACGTCTGACTGCACCAGCTGTTGGCGTCCATGCAAGTCATGTATTATCAAGTTAGCTCTAAAATTCGGCAGCTTGCTTTTAACCATAGAATAGTGATGGCAAGTTCATTCTTTTTTTGAGTCATTTCGTTCATTTGAACTAGGCTGGTTATTGCTGGTCAAACATGGAAGGCTGCCTGGCTTGCTTTATTTGACAAAGTATAATGCACAAATTCACCTCTTGATTACTGTATATCATCATTATATAAACCCCCCTGGGCCCACAACCAAATTCAAACCATGTAAAAACCACAGAAATATGTTGTCTATATGCAATCACCACTACTCCGCCTAGATCCTTACATTTTCACAATCTTTCCTGAGTACAACCAGACCAGCCATATAAAGGCTTATGTATATAATTACTATCATTATCTCTAAAGTGCTCATTCATACAGTAGCCTAACGTCCCTATCCATGAGTACAATATTAATATCAGATTTGTGTATATAGAAGTAATAAGCTTGATACACTATATGAATAAACACACTCTTATTAAAATTCAAACAATTTAATAATAATCTTGATCAAGCCACCAAGTTCTTAAAGAACTCCAGCACTGAGAGAGGAACAAAGAAATATTAACACATTATATAAATGCAGCAGTTTGGCAGGTCTGGACGCAGAATGGGCCACACGCCACATCAGGTCCGGATTCTGCAGACAGAGAAACACACATAAGCACATCGCTCTCAAACACTGCAGGTTGTTCACCAGTCACGAGCTGTGAAACAACAGCACGGCTCTGTTATTAAATAAAAAGGAAAAGTTACGTTGTGTTCTCTGGCGGACCTGGATCAGCTGTTAGCTGTTTACAGGGCTAACGCTAACGTTGCTACGTGGCTGTGTTTTAATGTTTTAATGACCGGGTCTGTTTGTTTTGGAGAGGAGACGACCTCTGAGGTAATTCAGCTCCTGGTAGAACCCTGTCAGGGCTCTGAAGTGGAGCGGACCCAGAACAACTCTCATCAGCTGTTAGCTGTAATGTTAAACACTAGCAGGACTAAAGTAATGGTACGGCTGTGTTAAAACTATAAGTTAGCACAACATCACTGCGCTGTAATAATGTTACGCTTTATTAAATGTCACATAATAAACAAAATAGCTATATAATGTCAGTCCAGTGACTGTTACCTGACAACCGACCTGCCTCTCATTCTGCGGCGCTGGCACTGACTGAGGAGGACCCATGTGAGCGGTGAACGAGTCGTTCATTCCTGCTCCACAGTAGCTTGAGAGTCGTGAACTAATCAGTTCTGTTTCCTGTGCTGCCTGCTTACCACAGCCCTGTAGCTGAGCTGTCACGTGACAAATGAATGACTCAAACCTATAGAGCCACTGTTGCTATGAGTCGTGAACTAATCAGTTCTGTTTCCTGTGCTGCCTGCTTACCACAGCCCTGTAGCTGAGCTGTCACGTGACAAATGAATGACTCAAACCTATAGAGCCACTGTTGCTATGAGTCGTGAACTAATCAGTTCTGTTTCCTGTGCTGCCTGCTTACCACAGCCCTGTAGCTGAGCTGTCACGTGACAAATCAACAACTCAAACAGACCCACAGTTGAGAGTCGTGAACTAATCAATTCTGTTTCCTGTGCTGACGGAGCCTATGCAGCTGAGAGTCCACGTAAGAGTTCATTTTCACGCATGCATGAAAATGAACGAATCACTCACTGAGACAACCCATTCCTCCCGAGTCATATACATGATTAGGTCTTATGAACGAAACGTTCATTGAACGACACAACACTACCATGAAACAAGATTCTACATCCATGTTAGCAACTCTGTGGGGCTGTACACAGCGCTCTGAGCTCTGAGTAAAATGCTAACATGCATGCAAAACATGCTAACATAATCAAAATTATACATCCTCTAAAGGATTCATGCTCTAGGGACCATGAAGGTCTGTACAATAGTTCATGGCAATCCATGCAAAGGTTGTTGAGCTAGTTCAGTCAACATTGCCAAAACCTTTACAGTATATTCACATTTGAGTCTTCTCTACCCGGTCATTCTTTCTAAATGAAATCGAAATGTCAACAACAACCTTTACTGCACAAAATGGTCATACCAGGTGACCAGCAAGGAGCAGCTCTCTGTGGATCCATAACCTCAGGCCTTGATTCATTATCTAAACCTGTAGTCTCTAACACTGAAGCAAAAATAAGCAGGACGCCTTGGATAAACAAAAGCATGGTGCTCATAAATCTACCAGCGGACCCTCTGAGATACTCCAGGCCGTCACTGCAGAGCAGCAGTGTGGAACCTATTCGGTTTGGGGGTCAGGAAAGGAAAAAGCATGACACACTGTAACAGCAGGGAATCTGAACTCCAGCTGAGCTGCTTCAACCCATCATGGAGAATTTCCTGATTGTATATCTAACCTTTCAGCAATTTTGGTGCCGGCCTGCAGTGCGAACATGCTTTTTGCCTGGGGAGTGAATGCTTGCAATGTTACAGTGCAGTTCAAAGTGAAGGAAAGTTATGTTCTCATAGAAAACGAAACCTCTTTATTTTGAATAACCCATGACCTTAAAAAGTCACCTCTTTCTGTCTTATGTATGTGATAAAAACATATATTTCTGTCTGTCTATCCATGGGCACTGTTTTCAGACAACAGCCTTACAGTCCTTAGCTTCCCAGAGCTGTAAAAGAGAGGCTTATGTGTCTATTAGGACTCGTAACATAAACCGGTTCCAGATACACAGAACACGCATGTGTCTGTGGAGCTGTTACAGCCATTTAAATCCTATTGCAATGTTTTATATGTTGGTGTGGGGGGTCGCAGTTAAACAGATAGTGAGTCCTGCACATTTGTCATAGTGAATAACTCTTTTGACAGTTTTTAGTGTTGATAGCTCAAGATGTGATGCTTCACATTACTTCAAGAGTCTCTTTAATGTTTGACATTTATTTTTAAGCTTGCTCCACCGAGACAAAGTAGATCAGTAATAGCGACGATCAGTTGTACAGTAGTAGCTTTTATGGCGAAGATAACATACTAGCTGATGTGGGGCTCAGGAAAGCTGCCATCAAATATCAAAGTCAAACACAGTTGGGCATCATCTGGCTTTCATCGTCACAGATGTTTAAACTCACATTGAGAGGGCAGAAGCAGAGAGCGGTACAGTTCTATTTGAGGCACAGGTAAGCCCTCTGATATAACAAGTTAGCCGCCATTCAAACAGCCTCAGTGGCTTTCCTCCTGTCCGCTGTTTTTTCTGTTTTTGTTTCCATCAAATGCATCAGCCTCAAAAAAAGTCCAATAAGTGTATACTTTTGGATATTAATTGCTCCAAATTGTAAGTGTCAATTTTAGATTTCTGATATGAACCCATTGTAATGTAAAAATGTATTAATGTCCTTGTGAATCACCCAACTTTATGCAATACAAAATTTCTGGTGTATCCTTTCAATACCCCTTTTTCGGTCTAGGCCTTTAGGAACAATATACTGTAAGGTGACGAGAAACAGTCATCATTCAGCAAATGAAACAGGCTCAGGTGTCATCACTTAACCTTAATGACAGATGCGACTGCAAGCTATGGATCACGAGTAAGTGGACCTTTGAGCTTAGATTCTCTCCACCAACTTTATTTATTGTTACCTGGGTACCACAGTAAGACACTGGTAAAGGTTAAAGTTTGGATAATGGCTTTCTCATGGTTTGAAATAAAAATAAAAACTTAATTCAAAGTTTGTGAATAGCACCCTAAGCTGACGATAAATCTGTATGCTTAGACATACAAGTATTATTTAAGTAATTATTGAAGAACAGTTTAGTGAAGTGAGCAGGGAGCTGGCTGGCGAGAGGGGAAGTAACGAGTGAGTTGGCTGGCAGGAGTGGTAATCACCAACCAGGTTGCTGGTGAATCTGAAGACGGAGATTCACAGAGTTAGTTGGGCTGGCAGGCAAACAAGGCAAGTAGATAGAACAAGCATAATATTTAGCTGCAGGCAAGTTAGTAGGCTGATACGCACCACAAGACATACCATGTACGACTCAACAATCGGGCGGGGACTGGATGTAAGCCCAGAGTTGTTAAAAGAGTTGATTGAGTTAATGCACACCAGGTGTGCAGATTGCTGATGGCAGGCAGGTGAGTGAAAATGTGCCAATAATAATAATAATAATAATAATAATAATAATGATGATGAAAATAACAATAATATATATTTATATATATATATATATATATATATATATATATATATATATATATACACATATATAGCTTTAAAAGGTGGGTTTTGATTCATAATTTGATTCATGATTTGATCAGTACAGTCTCAAAGGTATGGCTCTATCGCCCCAGGTCCGATTGGTCCCTAGTGGAGGAGACAGGAGGTTGTCATCAGAAAACTGGAGGATTCGGGAAAGAGTGTGGTGATGAAGCAGGTAAGAAGGGGCTTTAGGACTTTGAATCAGATCTGTAGTGGAACAGGGAGCCAGTGGAGGTTCTGGAGGACGGGGTTGATGTGGTCATGGGAACAGGTATGGGTGAGCAGGCGAGAGGGCTAGTTCTGGATGTACTGTAGTTTATTTAGGACTTGGATGAAGCAGTAGTAGTCAATTCTGTATGTGTTGAAGGTGTAGCAGAGAAGAACAGTGATGGGTGGAGATGAGCTATGTTTTTCAGGTGGAAGCCAGGATTGCCAGAGGTAACCGCCCAACGCCACAGACTGAGAGGGAGAGAGAGAACACAGACAGACAGATTACACCAAAACACACCAAGCATGCCACATCCACCCAAAAGGAAAACCAAGCAAAAACACACTCACTCCTATGCCAGGTGTCACAAGCAGGGGTCACGTTGGAGGGGATCGTGACAGCGTCACTTACATTATAGCTTTTCATTTTCTATTGAAGGAGTAGTTTGTAAAGGAGTAAATGAAAGATTGATACCACTCTCATGTCTGTCCTGTAAATATGAATTTACTGCCAGCACCCTTCGCTTAGCTCAGCATAAAGACTACAAACACGGGAAACAGCTAGCTGGGCTCTGTCCACACGTTATACTGTATCTTGTTTGTTTAATCTGTACAAAAACCAAAAGTGTACTTTCACAGGGGATTGTGTGCTGTTATGTGCATTGATTTTTTAGCCAGTGTGCATATCTCAAACTCTACAATAGCGTTTGTCACAGTTGATTGAATGTTTGTTTTGGCAAACTTCACCGAAACATTATTTTTCATAGTGTTAATAAACAACCACAATTAATCGCACCTCTGTCACTGCACTAACAACCTCTTTAACTTTGACCCCACAGCCCAGTCAAAACAAGGACAACAACACAATGGAGCTTAAAGTATATTAAGTCTACAGGTGCTTAATATCAGTAATGAAGAGCCTGCTTTCATTAAACAATGGCTGCATTCTTGGCTGTCCTGGTGGATGTGGAGGCGATCCAGGTTGATATTTTTCAGCATTTCCTCGACGCATGCTGCGCTACCTTCAGCACCTTGAGCAACCCGCATATTTTCCAGGCAGCACATCCTCAACTGTGATGGAGCAGAGATTCCATATAGGCAGCAGGTGTGAGGCCAAGGCAGACTTTCCAAGGATGTTAAGTCAATGGAAGACTCATTAATGTCCTTCCCCTCCCTCCGCAAACAAAAGGACAGGAATGCAGGAGGATGCCTGTCGACATGCCGCAGATGCAGGAGATATGGTCTTCTGAATAGGATCCTGATCACTGGTCAAACATAGTTTACACACTAGGGGCTCACTGGGACTTTTTCAGCTGAGCTAATATAAACAAAAACTGAAAACTGCAGGAATAACACCCCTCTGCAGGGCTTCAGGGATTCAGTGTTTGTCCCAAACAGACAATACAATAATTAAAGCCATCCGGTCGTAGCTGTTTCTTAATTTGACTATGTGGCAAAAAAGTCATTTAAATCTGTGAAAAGGATTTGAGGAAGGACACATTTGTTTATAAATTGGGTAAACTTCAAGAGAACAAAGAGCAGTCAGCTGAAAAGGCAACATATTACCATTTTCTGTGTCTGCGGTCTGACTCTAACCACATTTTAAATATCTCCATGGTGATTTCTGGAGATAGGCTTGAGAGCTGAAATTGCACATAATTGCTCTATCTCAGCTTGAGTGAATTTTCAGAGGGCTTAAAGTGCAGGGAACAAACAACGGAGCGCTTAAACAGCAACACGGACAGGGGAAACTAGCCGTTTTGACCAACAACACATTCTTCTTAAAATATAATCATTTGATTTATGATTTTATTTCTCTTCACAGTAAAATAAATTTGGGTTTTTTTCAGATGCGATGCCTTACAATATTTATTTGTCTTAGACTGATTCTCAATATTTACTTTGGGTAGACTACACTTGGTTCATATAAAACCATGGCCACCCACTTCAATGTCCACTACCTGCCCAGTGCAAAGACAGACAAAGGGGGATAGAAAGCTGAACATTTAGCAAACTGAAAGACCAGGACACTGTACATTTCAGGAGTTGACCAAACCAGAGTTTAAAGGAGAATGAATATTGGACTTAAAGGAGATGCCCGTGTTGTGATTCATTAGCTCAAGTAAACAGTCATTCCGTATCAAAATTAAATGCTGCTTTAATTAGAAAAGGTATAGTGCTACTGTGACAGCACATTAATGTGCTGAAAGTTTGTTATTTGAGACTCATAACTCACTTGATAATTTACTTTACTTGCTTGTACCGTAGCTACATGAGGTACAAATTCAAATATATAAAACACAATAAAAAACACTGCAAACAAATGAACAGATCCATGTCAGTG
The DNA here is from genome assembly GCF_014851395.1 of Micropterus salmoides. NCBI lineage: Eukaryota > Metazoa > Chordata > Actinopteri > Centrarchiformes > Centrarchidae > Micropterus > Micropterus salmoides. The sequence goes on from NW_024044237.1 coordinate 23,453,917, forward strand.
TTGTTGTGATGTCTTTACACAGTGTTTCTGCAGCCACTATTTGAGAACAAACATCAACCTTTAGACTGGTCACCATGGCCACTGGAGTGGCCTCAGCTGGCTTGTCAAGGTGTTTTAATGGGGCCTGTTGATAGATGAGTCCATTACTGTACCACAACATGCTGTGTCACCTCCAGCTGCACGCAGCACAGGCATGCTCTGCTCAGCATACAAGGATGTTGTTTTCTTGTTTGCACTGGAGAAAATATATATATATATATATATATATATATATATATATATAATATATTGAAAAACAACAAACAAACAAAAAATTATCTCTTGCAGAAATACTTCCTTCTGATAAAAGAAGTGCTTGATTACAGCGAGCAGCCAGCTGATGAGGCAAGTGTTTTGACTGCAGTGATGATGAGGCCTACATCCTGCTGGAGATGGGCCTCGGCATGACACTCTGTCCTGAGGATCCAGACCACAGAAACTAGGCTGAAAAGAGGTCAGGCTGCTGTTCTTTCATTTGACTGAATCACTGAAGCAGAGCGGCTGTGAGGAGGGGAAAAAAGGAGAGTAAAATCGGCTGAGGCAAAGCCGCCACAACAAACAAGGTATGGCCCAGATCGAGGTGCTCCCCCATCGTCATCCTGCACGCTATCTGAACCACATTAGTCAAGCTTGAAAGGCCTCCCCCTGCTCCCCTCAAGACCCCTGAAGATAGACGATCAGCAGGGAGGCAGATGAAATGCAGGTAAAGAAGAAAAGAAAAGGAAACAGACTGAAAGTTACAACTTTCTGCTCTGTTCGAGAAAAAGGCAGAGACTTTTTGTCTGCACGCAGCCACATGGGCTCAATCACTAATAAATCCCAGGTGTTCATGTCTGTGAGGTGTTAAATCTGAAGGGTCCTGCCCTCTGTGGCCTCAGGGCAGCGGTGAGCTGTACAGGTTGGAGGACCCAGGAGACTTGACAGAACTGTCACACAAAATCAGATATTGCATTTATTCTGTTGCTTGAAATTCAAGTTATAGGGCTCATTTGTTTGACTAAAAGTTAAGTTTCAGTGGTACGCAAGATGTGTAGTCTTAGTTTGCTTGAATCTTGTGAAGAGTATAAATTCAGTTTGAGATGCATGCCCATGAACATGCTGAGGGGCATTCACTCTCAGATTGATACAGCTCCACAGCCTACCATCAGGGGTCCACTGAAAAGGGGTGATAAAAAATTTACTGCTTTACAATAAATTTTTCACTGACAAAAAAACTTGTAACTGTGCCAGTTAGTGAGGTCTAGCAAAGGAGAAGACGTTTGGGTCAAGAGGATTTATAAAACCTCAAGTACCTCATTACCTTAAAAACAACATTCGTTGATGCTTAATCGAATATTATCTGTTACCTAAATTGTTCCAGCCGTGCATAAACTTTTCATACCTTGATTGATTAAAGAGCTCCTATACAATGCCATTTTTAGAGTGAGAACAAAATAGGACATGACTGGAGGCAGCAAATATCATTCAACTTGCTGATTAGATCGGCAGTGAACCAGGATATGAAGCTTGAATGAATGTGGTCAGGAGACTCCTAAATTACCTCTCTGTTCAACTCTAAGGGGTTACAATAACACACTTGAAATTCACTCCTTTAGGCAAATTCATCAATGCAAACATGTAAATTAAGATGAGAAGCCAATTTCCTTTTCCAATAAAGCCTTTCATTTAGTTTAATTCCAGTTTGTTACGTTTGCCATAAAAACGCCATTGCAATCCAAAGAGAAATAAATCAAATGTATCTCTGTGACTGCAGCGCAGGAAATACACATTTGCCACAGACTACAAACTGTTTAAATTCCACGGCAAAGGAATGTGTCACTTACATTACCAGTTTATTACAGGCGGATGTGTGGGAGCGTCGTGTATAGGGTATTTGTTGCAGGCAGAAACGTGAGAAACTGAGCCCTACCAAACCCAGCTGAAGCCCACTGAGCCGCTGGGCACCTGTTTACTGCAAACGAGCTTTTGCACCTCACAATAACACCCTCCACTCACAGCCCATCCCTCCCCTCCCCCAATGCTGAAATCTTGTCCTCAAGGGATTCAGACTCCTCTTATCGCAATTCCTCTTTCCTGGATTATTCCCATCCTGCACAGTGACTAGTGGGTGCCAGCATGCCACGACTGTCGACACAGATGGGAGTCCAGGCCTGTGATGGCTTCCATATGTCACATCGCTCGTGTGAGTCTGTGCTTTTTTTCAAATGTTTTTCTTTCCGTCTCTCATGTCTTTCTCTGTTTTGCTTTTGGCCTGATCAGCGAGGGAGAGGTGAGTCTTGTCGAGGTTGAAGAGGGTCAATCGAGATGCCCATTAATACGTTTCAGGGCAAAGCGGGGATTCAGTCCCAACCTGAAGTCTACCTTTCGCTGAATGATTATTGTGAGGTTAAAGACTGCGAGGTTAAAACGACCACATTTTACTGGGAATAAGCTGACAGGAGATAATTTGTACATTTTGGAGTGCCCTCAGTGTCCACTGGGTCCTTGGAATTGAGATTACCCACCATAACTCCTTCTCCCATTAACTGTCACAGCCTTGAGACTTCTTAAAACCGCCCTGGGGACGCTGGGACATGGCTGTGTGTTGTTATATGGTAAATATGAACCATCGGAAGCTGAAAGGCTCTCTTTGACATTGCAACACTGGGAGGTTTTCCCGTCTTGACTGACACATGAGAACACTAATATTCCCTGTCTGATTATAATCCCTGTAGTAGACCTCATTAGCCAGGCATCCGCATTGAACCCTGGCTGAGGAGGGTCCAAGAGCTTAGCTGTCAGTCAACACCTTTTTCTTCAAACAAAGGGCATCAGGGAGAAATAATCCAGCTCTCTCTCTCTCTGGAGCTTATGAACAGCCTGTTGTGGGATTTGTGCAGTCTTATGCGTGCAAGCATGAATGCAGTTATCACACATTACCTTGGTGTCTAAATGTTTAGGGACAAAATCAAACTGAAAAGCTTAACGTGCACATATGAATGAAATAGAGAAATAAGTCTCCGGAGCTGAAAAGCCTGTTTTCCTCAAAGTGAGGTAATTCTTTTCAGATGCTTTATCATTGCACTTTGACATCCAGAACATGGTCCAGATCTCTGCAGGAATGGTTCAAACCAAAACCCTCTTCTCTCTAAACCTCTCCCATGAGCCCTCGCACAAAGTAATTCATTGTATATAAAGCGCACATTTTAATGCAAGTTAACACGTCTACGTTCAGGTTCATTTCCTCAAAGAATGCAATAAAGCCTCCACTTTCCATACTAAAAGAATTTGCTGAATTCCTTGGATTGAGGTTCCTCCGCGCACTTTGGGCTGTCTTTCTGTAGATGTCCCTCCATTCATCCCTACTTGTATTCACCACAAGCAAACACATCAGCATTTAAAGCAACATGATTTTAGAGCCCTCCTCCCTACTACATGGAGTGAAATAACAACCTATAAAATGACACAGGCTACGGGCAGTCTGCCGCTTCAAAACACAGAGCTGCCAAGGTGATTTACGGCATGCTCACTTTTCCTGTGGGCGACAGCAGAGACAGAGAGGAAGAGTGATTGAGGCCTTTGTGAGTTCTTCTCATAAAAGGTTGAGTGATGAGACCCCACTGCTCTCATAACATTCCTGTGTTGTTTGGGTAACATACCCAAACAGAAAATGATATGCCATTTATGGCATTTGTGTCGTGTCACCAAACACTGACGCCGCTTAGCGTCCTGCTCGTCTTCATAAAAGAGAGCAGAAGTGGCCTTTCATGGGAAATTCACACAGATCCAACAGCTTTAGCCGTTGTACTAATTCAATAATTGCCCTTTTTCTGCATTCTGTAACTTTATAGCTCAGCAATGTGTAGCAAATTGTGACTGTGCCAGTCCTTTTTCTTTGAGTTGAGAGTGTGCCACAGACATGAAAAACAGACAGACGATAGACAGATGGGCAGTCTGAGTGTAAGAGAGCTTTTTTTATATATCTGTGTGTAGCCTGAACTGAACCAATTTCGTCCGTACAAACAGGCATGGGAGGCCGGCCACACTATGTTAATATGAAATGCTGCAAAGCCAATAGTGTGGCATGGTGGGATGCTCCTTACTCCCTCATGCCTGTGCATTCAACATAGCACTGCTGGACCACCGCCTGGGAAACAGATGGCAGGGAATAACACTGTCACCCACCCTGAACACTGACATCCTGGGCCAGGCCTCAGCCATGCACTTTGCTATCTGTCTGCTTGTATCACCTCTGAAATCCCCCCTTATCCTCATAGAGCCACCACTAGATTAGAAGATATACATGAGTGAAACTGAGTAGACAGCTGAGCCAAGCATACGCTTCCATTTTACAATGACTCAGTTTTCTCGATGTTGTTTAAGTGGCCCAGGGTGGTCTGATGGGTGGGCATTGTTTTGGGTTTAGGACAACGGGACAGGTGACCAGTGAGTCAACCCACTAAGTGAGCTCTTCAAGAGCTGGAATAGGACGACAACGTCTCCTTATTCGATGGATTTAAACAATTACACATTTAAAATAGTTAAGAGGGATCAATTGGTCCCAGGATTACAACCAATTGGAAATGCTGAAATACTTTAGATTAGAAAAAGATTACAAAGGGAACATAATGTTTTAATAGTGATTTAAAACAAAATAAGCCTACTTACAACAACCAAAAATATCCAAATGATCAATGGACAAATCACTTGGCCCTCAGCTCACTTCAGCATTTTAGCATCTTTCAGCATCTTTTATGATCCACAACTCTGCTGTTTTGGTTCATTGATAGTTCCCATTATTTTCAGCCACAGTGAGCAGCTCTTTTGAAAAAGCTCTGTACACTACCTTCCAGCACCAAAACAGAGCTAAAATTATGCTTCATAGAACAGAAACACAGCCAGAATGGAATGCAGATGTTGCCCCATGCTCAAAACGTGTCCACTGTACAGTTCAATGGCAATGTTCTCTCTATTTGCTTTATATGGTCAAAATACATTTCAGAGTCTATGTGAACTCTTGCAGAAGCTGGTGCTGTTCTGGCAATCATTCCACCACTGTGGCGCCAGAACAGACAAGAGTTGTGACTTAGCTTAGCGACTTTTGCTTGCGCTGAGTTATGGCAGCACTAGACGGCCAGTAGAGATAGTTGAGCAGAGTGCTTGAGCTGTGGCATAAGGTCTAACTAACCCCTGGAGGTGAGGGCAGATCTATTGACAGCCTAGTAGGCCAGTAGCATTGTCTTAAATCTGATGCGAGCTACTACAAGGAGCCAGTGGAGGTCATGAAAGAGGGAGGTCACATGGGAGAGAAAATATGTCAATGTTGTGTTTACTGCTTATTTCACCTGCCCACATGTAACCAACAGTGAATTTATGGACTTTAAAAAAATGGACATCAAGGTGTTACTTTTCCAAGGCCAAAAGAAGGTGTTTGGGGAGAAAATAATCAATGAAAATTGTGTGTCCCATTCAGGAAGAAGGCATTAATAAATCACTGCACTTCTCACACCAGGAAAATAAATTGTGGTGTGAGTTCCCTAAATCTTTTAAAAAATTTTTTTATCTCAATAGACTCGATAGATTAATCTACAAACCCAGATTCTGATTCAGATATTTTTAGGTGAATTGAGTATCATATGAAATCATCAATCAACATGCTTGCAGGTTATTAAAACAACTACAAATTCAGTAGTTACAAACCTTTCACGAATAGTCAAAGCATTTTAAACTGCAGACTAAGGCTAACTAATTTTTTAAGTGTAGTTATATTCAGGGTTAAACATTGCTGGTTATTGGTTGTATTGAAACTTTCCCTAATGTGACTACAAACTTTGACATTGAGGCAGACATACATACCAGTACATGTGCACACCAATCAAACAACAAAAGAGAAGCAACACAGACTTTAACTGAAGTCACAAGGATAAATTATCTGTCAGATTTTCTTCGGAGCAGGTGTGGGGAACAATCTCTTCTGAAAGTATACCTCGCCTCTGTTCAAAGACTTGTCAGCAGCATGGGTCCTTTTTAATATCAGCCTGCTAGCCCTCTCACCCCAACCAGCACTTCTAATGTGGTTGGCAGGGAATGATTTGATCTTGGTGAAAAGTCGAGCATCTGAAAATCTAATAGATTGAGATGTGAACTGCCGCTATTTGACCTTGTGTGTTCATGCTGGTTTTGAGAGTGGGAGATGGTGACAGCAGGTGTTTTGCCTCTTGGCCCTCTTGATGTCCTATGGCAGCACTTTAATCTGTGATTTCTGTCTGAGCCCACACAGGCAACAGGCAAACACAGAGCATTTTGAAGAAGAAAGTGACAAGGTGTTGTTGCTAGAAGCCAGGTTTATTGTCAGGAAAGGAAAGCCTCAAGCAACAGGTTAATTAAGGGGTAATTCCACTTTATCAGAACTGGGGTCATACTTTTGTATATATGTCCTTAATTTCTAAAGGTGATGATAACATTGTACTCACCAAATTATAAGTTCTTGGATTTGGGGAAACAAACTTTGCTTAAGCCAACAACGGGGGTTGAAAACAAACTTACTTAATTTTACCTCCATTGCATTAGGGTTGATGGCAGAAGTCTCAGAAACCAATATATCTGAAAACTTCAGTTAATGAAACAAAAACTAGCAGCATGAGTATGTACCACAATGAGTAAGTAGGAAAATAGATACTTTACACACAATGTGGGTGAAGTGACTCGTATTATGAAAAGGTGGATTTTCCAAAAGTCCCTCACTTGATTTTTTTGGAAGTAGATCAGAAATTACACATTACACACACTTTTTTGCCTCTTAAATTTGTTTCCATCTTCTCATGCAGATGACTCATATTCATAGCTGCCGCTTTCACTTCTGAGTTGGTGTTTGAACCTTTTCAGACTCGCTCAAAGCGCAAAATGTCAGAATACCCCAGCGACATTTTCCATGTTAAATTTTCCTCTGGACCTTGACTGGAGTCCCTGCAGTGTCTTATATCTCTCACCTCCCCAGTTTCCATGTAAACTGTCACGCCACCAGTGACGCTGTCCTGACCAGAAACCATCTCCAACTCAGACCACCAAAGGTGCCCTTGACTCAAAAATTGTGTTCCCTGTAGCAAAAACATCAAGGCAGTTACAACTCATGAGTTTTTGGAGGAATCTTTTCTGCCTCTGTGGCAGGAAACCAGTGTCCCTTTTTCCACAGGTGGCTCCACATCTGGAAGCTCCAGCTCCAGCAGAGCGTGGATCCGGAAGGGCAGATGGATGGATTGACTGTGGCTGGTGGAAGTCCTTATTACCCGTCCACATCCTTCTAGAGGAGCTTGTCTATTGAGGCCATTAATCCTTGGCTGCTTTAGGGGTCGTATGTCACTTCTACTCCATCACTTCCTTGTCTGCCATTGCACATACACCAACACATACACATGCACACACACACATACACAATGTCTGGCAGGCCCAGAGAGACAGACTTGTTGTGATGGGTCTGAGTTAGCCATGCGTGAGGAGCCAATGGGATGTTTTCATCTCTGGGAGAGGTGCACTGACAACAGACCTCAACAAGTCAGTCAAACTCATCTGCTATACCTGCAGTGTCTCCTCAAATCAGGCACTGGAAATGTTGTACAAACCATGGAGAGATTTTTTTATAGCCTACAGCATATTCTCAACATATACCTGTCATGTAGCAAGAATTTCATTTCCAAGTTGCAGACATCGAGGAAAATATCTAAATTTACTTTACTCCTTTAACCTCATAAAAGCAAAGATGAGCTTTCTAGCTTATCATTCCCACGAGAAAACATGGGAATTGTAGACCTCTCTGCAAAAGAAAAGGTAAACACCAATTTGAACCTTTTAAGGGGAGCAAAACATTTACGGCAAGATGACAAAAGATTCATCAAAGTGTCATCAAATCATGTGGGAGTGTGAAAGTACAGCTCTTATATTGTACAAAGTGCAGATGTGGACGGAGCAAAGATAAGCGAGCAAGAATCCAGTCCGATTGGGAGAAAGTATGTCTTTCTTCCCACAAAAAGCTCAGACTCACTGCTTTTATTGAGATAACATTGCATCCATGAAAATGTCTGATTAATCACACGTAAATGCCAGACAATGACACAATGACAGAGTTAACACTGAAATTTAGATGTAACATTATAAGCTTTTTGCTAAATTAATATTTATTTGGTGATTTTATGACAGTAAAAGGCACAGCTTAGTCTACATGTGATGGTTATTGTAGTATCTGACTGTGTACAGCAAGCTGAACACAATGCATTATTTTTGTATTTCTAAAGATGTAATTCTCTACTTGCAGAAAAATGGGATGTATATACGTTTTATGAACTCTACAGTAACCTTTCCTTCGCCTCACTAAGTGATCACCTTACATTTTGATAATCACCTCACTATCTTACCTTTATACCTTTAGTGCCTTATTTTCACAGCTTAGCTAGCTAACGTTATGTTGCAATGACACTTTTTTACACTCTGTGCTTGGAAGAGCTGCCAAACATTAAAGTGACTGACATATACCATCTTGTGAAAGCAAGCAGCACTTCCAAGCACCAAGTGTAAAAAAGAGCCACAGTAAGTTAACGTTAGCTAAGCTGTGAAAATCAGGCTAACGTTGGTGCTACATTGAGCGACTAGCTAATGTCACTAGAGGTTATCTAAGACACTGAGGTGATGATCAAAAACAAACAATAAATAATATTTATATTATAGCTATAGATATTAAAATATATATAATTTATTTTGCCTTTCCTTAACCAAAAACAGGTCATGATACTTAAAATACTAGGACTAACAAGCTCTACACTGAAATATAGGAACAATGCAGTTTCATTTCCATGTTTTCCACATCATCAATTGATTGGTAAACTGACTTTTCGCCTGTGATCTGCAGCTTCAGCCTCATCAGCTCCAACCACCAACTCATGAAGCTAACGTTTACTTAATTGGTTAGCTAGCTACAGGTGATCAAATCCTCCAGCAATAGTTGCAAATCAATGGTAGCCAGGTAGTGTTTCTATCTCTGTCTGAAATGAAGGAGCCATTGTTTAAAAAACTTACTAAGAATTTCGTGCGATATTATTGTAAACTGCATAGAACTTTGTGAGAACGGAAAGTTTGACAGGCAGTAATTACTCATTCTACTATGGCAGCAACATTATATTTAATTTTTTTTACCAGATTAATCAAATAAAAAGGGAAATCTCACAAGACCACACCAAAACAGCCATCCCCAGGCCCCCGTAGTAACGATTTATATCTATATTTAATCTATGTTAATTACACCACTACGAAACAAAAATAGAAAACCTTAAGCTACATTAGAAAGTGCATTTCCATTAACCAGTTACTGTTCAATGCACATCAGTACTAAAGCAGAAGCAATCTGTCCCTGGGGTTTGTAGAAGCCCAGGACACAGCAAAGTAGTGATGAGTGAACCAGCTGTCCTTTCTGCCTCTTAAGCCCCATGTGGAAGTGCCTTTTTGCCTCCCTGATCTCCCACTTGTTTAATGTGTGTCTGCTTGGAGGGAACAGAGTAATCTTACTTCAATGTCAAAACGTGGCACATCCATTCTTATCCCTCTCCCATCCCGAGTGTACAAGCTCCTGTCTTGGGAAACATGATATCACGTCAAAACAGTAGAAGAACAGAAATAAGTTATGAGCTGAAAGGGCCTGGGATCCCTTGAAAGTGCTCATTGACACAAAAAAGGATGATGGCCCTCTGCTTTCATTTACAGCAGGCATCTGCTCTTGGCCCGTGATTCTCCAGATAACTGGTTTTGTTTGCAGGCTCTGAATCATTTTTTTTATCCCATTTTTCATCAACAGTGGTTTAATGCCTCACTACAACAGTGTGACTCCTCCATGTTGCAAAAGTCAAATACGGGAAGTATTATTTCACCAACTCCTCATTCTTGGCCCAGCACCACACCATGCACTTATCTGCACATAGTCTATGTGTGAAATCTTACACTGACCTCCTGCCGTTACTACAACTGCGGGTGGTGGTAATTACAATTCAGACCAGTACAAGTACAAAAGCCAAAACAAATACCATGGGTATATATTCAGATTTCTTAGCAAACTTTTCACTTTAATGCCACAGGTGTTACTCAACAAGCTCACACAATTCCCATTCATGCTCTTTCCAGAAAATTTCATCTATTTTTGTGAGATGTTATTTCCCCGTCTCCATGTGGTTTAGTTAAAGTTGAAGATTTTGTTCAGGAAGTTCAGTCAGAACATTAATGCAGGTCATAAATCAGCCGCTCACTGCTGGATTATTGGAGAACATCCTATGAAGCAAGCATTTGGAGCATGTCCAACTCATGAACAAAGAACTGCCTATCTCTCTCCCTCTGCTCAGGCAATGCACTTGTTAAACTCTGCTTGACATTTGTCTTTTTTGGCTTCCTGTAGGCCAGTATGGGCTGCAAACAAAAATTTCATCTTACCTTTCTCTCTCTCTCTCTCTCTCTCTTTCTAATTTGCTGGTCACAGTTAGGAGCCATCCAAGTGGGACTTGGTCAGTAATTGGAGTCTCTGCCTACAGCACAGCTCTAAACGATGCACTGGGGATGCTTCCTACGGAGAACTCAATAAGCTCTTCACACTTAAGTGTAGTCTTCATTAGGATTTTTCCACTGTAGTGAACACTACACTACTTGTTGGCAACGCCTTCAAAATGACCAAAGTAAGAATATTTAAGCATTGTTCCTTTTTAGTTGTATTTCTTTCATCTCAGCTCTATTTTAAATTATCCTTCATTCATTTCCCATGGCACAGCTTTGTTGTTTAAAGTGGGTCAAGGTCCTTTCCATTCACCACATTGTCTTTTCACAGTTTATCAGCAGTTACAGACATGCAAAGCACATCAAAGGCCAGAACACAATCGTTTGCAACACAAAACACATTTGTTCCCACTTTTCTGCCTAATTCCACTTTGAATTTTCTGGCGATAACAAGGGTGTTATGATTCAAATTAACTTGCCTTGTATTGATTATGTTTATGTCAACACAGGATGGAGTTTCAAACTAAAAACTCCTTTGAGTGTTGATGATGCATATCATACACACTCAATGAGATACGTCTTCTGAAGTAGAGAAAACAAGACCACTTTATAGTAGAGGTGCCCAACCTCACCTGAAATAAAGAACGCCTCCACTAATATCAGAAATTATTACATTTTCATGAAACATAGTATTAGTCTTATTTAGCTATTTAGCGCTACTTCAAACTGCAGGCCATATATTTAATGAGGGAGTTGATTGTTTAAACTGTCATCTAGTAACTAGGTAACACTTTAGATTACGTCCCGCAACATAGAGAGTAATTCTTCTGAATATAATCTGAATAAGGGGGTAACGATCTGGGAGATAACTCAGGTATGTACTCAGTTATTATGGGTTACTGAGCAACAGAGCTGGAAGTTTGGGAGGAATTTAAAGGGAGTTTATGTTGTAAGTATTTTAACTACATATACTGTATGTACTGTCTGTATGTAATGCACTAGTACAGCAAAAAGCATTACCAGTTACTACAGAGGTGGATCAAGATCAGATCACATTGCACGCTCACTTCACAGTAAGAGCAGCACGGGAGAGATAAACTAAAAAGTATCGGAAACGTTTGGCTACACAACCTGAGATCTAACCTAAATTCTGCTTGAAATTCAGAATAAATCAATTCAGCTGTCCCTGGTAACTCTCAATCTCTGGCCTCATTGTGTGTGCATGTGTGAGTGTTGGGGCGTGCTAACCCCTTTCCTCTAGCTTGCTATGTTCCCCTATCACATGCCTGCTTTAAGCCATTCCCATACTGAAAATGATGTCTTTCAAGTACAGTGCTGCGTGAAATCTTCAGATTGCATTTGCAGTCTTTAAAACAAAAAATTATATCATAAAATACAGTAAGCCAATGGCAAAGTGCAACGTGTTCACTGACAGCAAAGGTGCGTGGAATCTTTAGATTGCATTTGCAGCCTTTAAAACAAAAAGTTATATCATAAAATACAGAATGCCAAAGGCAAAGCGGGACGTGTTTGCTGACAATAAAGTTATCAGTTTCTACTTCCGGCACCGGCGCGAGCAGGAAGCTGATCCAGTAGCTCCGTACGTGTCGTGTTGTTTTTAATACTTTAAGTGTGTTTTTTAAACTTTAACGTTAACTCTTTATATAACACTAGCTGAGTAAAACTTTATAAAATCCTATGGATACAATTACATTTTACGGACAACATAGCAGTGGACAACTTGTTTATTCAAGGGAGAAGCTGCTTTCACTCCAAACAATGGTACGAGCCGGCATTTTCCACCACATACCTGTGGAGCTGAGGAAGAGGCACCGAGGCTGCAGAGCTGGAGCGAAGGTGAAGGCTAGGCTAGCGGCTAAGCGGTGGAAGTACAAGCCCTCGGTTCTGTCGATAGTGATGGGGAATGTGAACTGTCTGACCAACAAGATGGATGAGCTGGCTGCCCTTGTGAGGACGGACAGGACATTCAGTTGCAAGGAGAGCAGTTTACTTTGCCTCTCTGAAACCTGGCTAACCCAGAACACCCCGGACGCTAATGTGGATCTACCTGGATTCACTACAGTGACAGCGGACCAGGACTGTGGACGTAGCGGCAAAAGCAAAGGAGGGGGACTCGCGCTGTTTATCAACAACAGATGGTGCAACCAGGGGAATGTTACGGTGAAGGAGATTGTGTGCAACAGAGATATTGAGTTGCTGGCGGTGGGTCTCAGACCATACTACATGCCTAGAGACTCCACATTGTCAGACCTTCACCAGTTTGTACTTCCCACCAGGAAGAACAGGACATTAGACCTCCTGTATGCCAACGTGAGGGAAGCTTACATTGCCACTGCTCTGCCCCCCACTGGGAAAGTCTGATCATAACCTGGTCCTGCTCATGCCACAGTACAAACCACAGATCCAGAGACAGTCCACGACCAAAAGCTCCTTCAGGAAATGGTCTCCTGAGGCAGCGGAGGCTCTGAGAGACTGCTTTGAATGTACTGACTGGAGCGTCCTGCAGGAAGCACATGGTGAGGACATTGAGGGGGTCACACACTGCACTACTGACTACCTGAACTTCTGCATGGACGTTGTGGTCCCCACCAGAACGGTACGCTGCTTCCCAAACAACAAGCCTTGGATCACCAGTAATGTCAAGGACATCCTGAACAGGAAGAAGAGGGCATTCAAGGATGGTGACAGAGATGAGCTGAAGTGAGTACAGGGGGAACTCAAGGTCCACCTGAGAGAGGCGAAGGAGGAATACAGAAGGAAGGTAGAACAGAAGCTGCAGTACAACAACATGAGGGAGGTCTGGGATGGCATGAAAACCATCACAGGCAGCAAGAAGAAGGGCAGTATTGCAGGAGAGGGGGATGCTGGGAGAGGAAACCAGCTAAACCTGTTTTTTAACAGGTTTGATACTCCAGCTCCCACAACCAGCGATGGCCCACTTCACACCCCCATGTCCATCACCTCCCCTAATGCCACCACCATGTCCATCACCACCTCAGACTGCAGACCACCCCCACCCTCCACACACATGGACAGTTCAACACCCCTACCCACCACCATCACCAAGGATCAGGTGAGCAGAGAGCTGAGGAGGCTCCGTCCAAGGAAAGCAGCAGGCTCGGATAGAGTGTGTCCAAGGATGCTTAAAGCCTGTTCTGCTGAACTGTGGGAGCCACTCCAGCATGTCTTCAACCTGAGCCTGCAGCTGGGGAGGGTCCCAGTGCTCTGGAAGACTTCATGTCTCATCCTGGTTCCCAAGAAAAAACACCCCAGGGAGCTGGGTGACTTCAGACCAGTAGCACTGACATCACACATCATGAAGACCTTTGAACGGCTGCTGCTACATGTCCTCAGACCCCAGGTTCACCATGCACAAGATCCACTGCAGTTTGGATACCAGGAGAAGGTGGGCGTGGAGGATGCCATCCTCTATCTGCTCCACAGGGCCTACTCACATCTGGACAAGGAGAGCGGCGCTGTGAGAATGGTGTTTTTTGATTTCTCCAGCGCCTTCGACACCATCCAGCCGCTCCTACTGAGAGACAAGCTGGCAGAGATGAGGGTGGACCCACGCTTGGTGACATGGATTACGGACTACTTCACAGAGAGACCACAGTACGTCAGACTGAAGGGCCACACGTCAGACACGGTGGTCAGCAGCACCAGAGCACCACAGGGGACCGTGCTCTCTCCCGTCCTCTTCACCTTGTACACGTCTGACTTCCAGTATAACACCGGGCTCTGCCACATGCAGAAATACTCAGACGATACTGTGATAGTTGGCTGCATCAAGGATGGACAGGAGGAGGAGTACAGGAGCCTGGTAGAGGACTTTGTGAGGTGGTGCAGGACCAACCATCTGCAGCTGAACACCTCCAAGACCAAGGAGATGGTGGTGGACTTCAGAAGGAAGAAACCACATCTCCAACCTTTGTCCATCGAGGGGGTCGATGTGGAGGTGGTCAGGACTTACAAATATCTGGAGCTGCAGCTGGATGACAAGCAAGACTGGACAGAAAATATGGACACTCTCCACAGGAAAGGGCAGAGCCGTCTGTACTTCCTGAGAAGACTGGGGTCCTTCAACATCTGCAAAAAACTGCTGCAGAAGTTTTACCAGTCTGTGGTGGCCAGCGTCCTCTTTTATGCTGTATTTTGCTGGGGAGGAAGCAGCAAGAAGAGAGACACCGGTCGACTGGACAGACTGGTGAGGAGAGCTGGCTCAGTGGTGGGCTCAGAGCTGGACTCTCTAGTGACAGTGACAGAAAGAAGGACCCTGGACAAACTGCTGTCCATACTGGACAACACCCACCACCCTCTGCACAACACCTTCATCGGGCAGAGGAGTGTGTTCAGTGGCAGACTGCTGTCCCAGCCCAACTCCACCAACAGACTTAAAAACTCTTTCATCCCCCTGGCCATCAGACTGTACAACAGCTCCTAGTCATGGCAGGGAGGACAATAGACAAATCTGTACTCTTTACTTCCATCTGCACTCCATTTGCACTGTTTACTGTTTTTTTACTGTGGCTACTGTGTTATAAGTTATTTTAATTTTAATTCTATTTTAATTTTCGGTTTAATGTATGTTTAATGTATGTATGTTTCGTATGCTACTGGATACTTGAATTAACCTCGGAATAAATAAAGTATATATCTATCTATCTGAGTGGAACAGTCATACAAGGCACCAGCACCTAATGATGCCTCTAACTAGACCAATGTCCTGCAGTTTCTGAAGCCGTGTGCTGTTTTATTTGGACATGCTATAGTAAAGTGTTGCTGAAAATAGTGCTCTTATACCACCTAATTAATCAATTTCCTGAGGTAAACCCTGAAGAAACATTCCTGGAAAACTCAATGAGACAGAAAACCACCCTTTGGTTTGGTAAGAGGATGATGACAGCGGATAAAACTCCACATTACAACATCAAACATGACATAACAAATTGCTTTCAGGGGTAACAGTGTATGGTTGACATCAAGTTACATTTGGATTGTATTTAGGACTTGAAAACAGTAACTGTCTGACATCCTCTGCTTTGACAGATATTGACTGTGCTGCACTCGAGTAATAAAAGGCATTAAATGGTGGTGCCCCCCCCCCCCTCCCCCCCTTTAAAGATGATGTGCTTACCTCAGAGCCCACTGGGCACCAAAGTGAGGATAAACAAAGTGTTAATTGCAAAAAATGGATTCACTGCCAAGTCAGCGGAATGGCAGTACTGCTGCTTCTCCACAAAGGTCTAACCCCCTCTGGCTGACACAAAAAACTGTCTGCAGATTTTGTGTGAAGGAAAAAAGATGAAAGGGAATTGAGTCCAAACTGCCTTTCAAACATTTATATTGTTCTGCCTCTTGAGATCTTTCAAAACTCTGGGCCTCCACTCTGCCGAGGAAACAGATCCCATCGGTGCAGGTATAGCTCTCAGGAGGGGGAGTATAGATTTCAACCTTACGATGCTGCTTCTGGAGCTCAACATATATTATGACAACCAGACCACACCATGAATCATGACTGGTTGCGATCATTTCATGATTAAAAGCCCCCAAAATTCAGACCCCTCTCACAACCGGTAACGCACTCTGAGAGTCCTGACACGCAGGCACTTGGGTGACATTGTGATGAATGGGTAAGTGATGAAACACAGCGGCTCTGTGACCCTCCAACCAACAGTGACGCCGCCCCTCAGGAGGACAGAACATATTACATTCATAGCCTCCAGCCTTGGAAAGATGTCAACATGATGTAGCAAAACAGCAGAGCGCGCTGCACGTTGTTCGATTACGTCTTGTTTGCTTCACCAGTGCTGACAGTTTTATGTTCCTTATTAAGCAAGTATGGTTAAATATGATATTGAAACCTCCTGCAAGAAAATGCAACTGAGCTGCTAAAATTCAAGACATCGTCTAACTAACACAATTCCCTGTCTGTAGTCATTGGAGGGAAGGAAGCAGATGAGATGATTGGCTGCTTAAGGGGCCCTTGTTGCCTAATTAAAACAGGAAGAGTGATGACTCAGCTCATCCTCAGTCAGTTATCTTTTTCTAGGCGTCTCACTACGCGGTGACTCAGCTCTGTCTTTCTCTAGATAGTGAGCTCGTGGCTCAGGCTTCCTGACAGGACAGTTCCTGACATGTTCAGTATGGTGCCACATCTACAATGCACGCCACCCACCCCACATCATCGAGACACTGTAGAGCACAACTTGTTATGAAACAACCATGATGATGCAACACTGGGAGCAATGCTGCCTTGAAGAGTATAAACAAAACATTTGGCTGTGGACTGGCAGATAACTGCCCTCAGCTGAAGATTTAGTGCTCTGTAATTGAATCTTTGCCTGCGCAGGAAGTGGTGGGCGATTTTTGAGATTTTTGAGGTGTAAAAAGAATGTTGCTTGTACAAAATGTCCATAATTAACGGGCTATTTAAGGGCTGCTCTAGCTCTACATAATGCTTAATGAGTTGGGGTGTATTAAAACAAGAGGGTCAACCCAGTCACATTAATGCAGTCCACTACTGGTAACATTGAACTGCAAAACCTGACATTAATCCTAAGGGTAATGTGGCCCTTCCTGTGGCTAATGAAATTTGAAGCTTTTAAATGGCTGCACCTAATGACACTCCCTGACAGTTTTTGAATTAAGCAGCCATGACTGCTGGGACTGGACTAAATAGCACACAGATGGCCTACACCAAAGTTTTGTCCACCCACCCCCATCTTGTTTGCCCTTGGGCTTTTGCATGCAGTGCCATACCTGTTAGAGCATTAGAGCTGCAGAAGATTTTGAATTAGACAACAGGAACCTCCACTTAGCTTTGATCAATGGTAATAGATGTGATTTATGGATCAATGTAGGTAGCATTTTCTATGATCACCATAGTTGGAAGTACAAACATGAACATCCTTGTTGACTGTTATTTTTACATTAAAGGTACCCCATGGAGTTTTGTTGTAAACAAATGTAGTTGTCTTTACAGTACATACACTGTATTTCACTAAAACATAATGTATCCTTGAGGCCTAACAAACATGTTCAATACATTTTTAAACCTACATTGTTTACATCATGTTTGCTTTCTTGCAGTATTTTTCTGCCCTGCCTTTCCTGATGCAACGCTACTTTTCTTGGCAACAGCTGATCAGTAGAACAGCGTGAATCAGGAATGCGCGTCATGTTGATTTATCTGTGTCCTCATATGTGTGTGCATGGAATACAAACAAAATAGGGACCCACTCATCAAACCAATACACAGTAGCACTGCTAGTGGTTAAAAACTGCACATGGTTACTTTAAATTTTTTTCTTTAAAAGGTTAAAATCCTTTTTATTTCTTAATTGAACTTCATAAAATCAAAATGAAACCTGTAGAGTTTTGTTGTAAAACAGTAAAGTAGGCTATATACCGTATGTAGTATTTCTCAGTGTGTGTCTCCTAACAAGACTTAACAATATTCTTATTCAGATTCTGATATTGAATGTGAATGTCTTTATTTCCTTGAAAAGTTTGATAGTTAGGTAGTTATATATATATATCTATATATATACGTATATAGATATATATATTTAGAAACTGGCAATGCTTGCATACAGGTTTGCATCAGGGATCAGTCTCCTTCTTCTTCCCTGCTTTTTGCTGGCACATTATAACAACCAGCTGTCAATATATTAAATAGCTTGAAACTGAGGGAGGGATGTCATGTTGCCCCCTGACATTTGATAGAATTGGCCAGTCTTTAAGGTAAATGGTAGTTTTGTTTACCATTACAAAGGGGGATTGGATGCTCAGAAATAGCCGGCAATGTATTTCCAAGTTTCAAAGTAAGATTTTATAAAAACATTACCTTTCTCTACTTTGGGTCATGTTCACGGATATATTATGAGAATTGGAAACAGGGGCCGTATTACATCAAGTTCCTGTCTTAAGTCTTAAGTTAAGATAGGAAGAGTCTAAGATAGGATTTTTCTCAATTTGGTATTACAGAAGAAAATCCTAACTAACTTTAGGAATCCTATCGTCAATCCAACACTCAATCCAACATCAGTTATCAACTTTTATGTCTGTTACCTAGCAACTGATGCCACTTTACTCATTTCGCCGAGCTAAACGTCTTTTAATCGCTGTTTTTTGGTCTTTTTTTTAATGAAACATACACTGAAAATGGAGCAGAAACAACAACTATCATTGAACATCAAGTCAGATGACTTAGAAGTGTTGGTAACCTCATCGAGAAATCCAAATCTACATAATGCTTAACTGGGGAGATTACAGAGAGAGAGTGGGCTAAAATAGTGGACACAGTCTGTGCCGCATATCCGGCAGCTAGCAGAGCGCTGATGCTGTCAAAAAGAAAATGTCCATTTACAGTGATATGAAGACACAGTTAACTGTTGTGTCCAAAGAGCAGATGAAACCGCTGGTGGCTCCTCCTGTGCTCCCTCACTGACCCCGGCAGAAGGCTACTCTGCTCGGGAAAGTTAGGCTAATAATAATAAAGGCTGCGGGCTAACGTCATCATGTTTTTCATGTATTTCTTGAATTTAACGATCTCCTCCTATCAAAGACTTGCATTAGGATCCTTTTGTTACATATAGCCTTTACATTACGTTACATATTTGAGATCTAGCATTATATCGGCTAGAGTCTTTCTACTAACGAGGGTTTTGTCAAACACATCAAACACATCGGTAGAATCAGTTAAGTTCCGCCTGTTGACATTTTGTTGATTTTGTAAAAGCAATTAAAGAGCAACCATGTGGATTAAACAAGTTATTAAACACTACCTGGTGGAAAAGTAAAAGTTAGGACTGCTTAACAGTTCTCCTAAAGTTAGGAGAGTTTATTTAAGATTTTAAGAAGTTAGGATGCTTCTGTAATACACTTTTCTTATCTAAAGTTAGGAAAGGAATATTCATTTAGGAACTGTAATGGCCTTTTTCCTAAATCAGTTCCTAACCCTTATTACCATGGTTACAAA